>NC_140486.1:37031099-38231099 GCF_964271855.1 Acomys minous
TGGTGGCACACGCCTTTAATCCAAGCACTTGGGAGGCAGAGGCAGGAGGATCTATGTGAGTTTGAGGCCAGCCTCATCTACAAATCAAGTATAGGACAACCAAGGCTACACAGAGAAACCCTGTTTCTAAAAACAAAAAAAAAAAAAAAAGGAAGAAAAGAAAAATCTGTGTATTCACTGATGCATATATTCTACTTTATTAAGGAGACACAGCTAAGTCGATGGTGAAAATGTACAGCTCCTTCTGCTTCATCCATGCGTAGAACCTGAAGCACTGCAGCAAGCCAGAAACTCTCACAGTGTCTTCCATTAATATACTTCAAGGAAAATAACCTTTTATGATCTCAAGGAAAGGAGGGGAAAATTAAAGAAAAGTAGAAACCCCAGTAATGCTGAGAGCTCAGCCCCCTTGTCTAAGTTACCTCAGTGTCTGCCTTCCAGGCTTGAATATCGTGTTCTCTCTCAGGTGGTGCTGTATCAGCAGAACTCAGGGGACGCTCACAAGCATGGTGAACATGTAAGCCACTTTGTCTCTGTGGGATATAAATTTAGAGGGTTAAAGAATTTTTTTCAGTGCCCTGAAAAATTGGCCCAGTAACACACATCTGACCCATTGTCTCATCCATAGCTTTTTTCCCCTTCTTCCCTCCTTCCCTCCTTCCCCTCCTCTCCTTCCTCCTTCCTTCCTGCATTTTCTTTCTTTCCTTCTGATTCCTTGTCTTTTATCTGGTCTCTCAGCTCGTTTCTCCTAGTTTTGTTTCTTTTTTCGCTCTTGTTTTTTTAAGACAGGGGTTCTCTGTGTAGCCTTGGCTGTCTTGGACATGCTTTGAGGACCAAGCTGGCCTCGAACTCACAGAGATCCATCTGCCTTTGCCTCCTTGAGTGCTGGGATTACAGGTATGTGCCACCATACCTGGCTTTCTCCTAGTTTTTAGATATATTTTAAAATATATTTTTAAGATCACATTTTTATACTTACTTGAAAGAAAGACCCTATATACAAAGCTGTGAGCATTCTGGATGGATTCTATGTCTTGCTCATTGCTGTGTGGCCTCTCACTCCCAGCCAACCACCCTTCCCAGGGCCCACTACATCAGTTGTCATCAGACATAGAGCAGAATGCCACAGTGGAAGATGTAAAAACCACAGTATAACTGGAAATCTTAGTTGCTGCTTTCCGATCATAAAGCAATTAAGTCACAAAATTTCAGTAGTCTATGCCCAAATAAACCTTAGAGGGCATAAAAGAAGAAAAAGTATAACACCTTATTTATAACTATTTTGTTTTTCAAGTTTTTTTTTTTTTACCTGCTAGAAGGCACGTATGGCATTGCATGATATTCAGTACATTATATAGAATATATAAGACCAAAACAAAACAAAAATGCCATGTGCTTATGTAGGCTGTACCTTCTGGAGAAGGTCTAGTAAGTTCATCTCTATGTTTTATTAATACCTCAAGATTTTCTTTTCCTTTTTTTTTCTTTTTTCAGTGCTAGGCATCAAACCCAGGGTCTCCTTTGTAACAAGGAGCATCTTCTCAATTTTTCCTCTGTCATCTTTTATCTGGTGTTTCTTGGATTGAAGCTTCTTTCCCTATGATCATAGGATAAGATGATTGCTGTGGCGGAGGAGGGGAGTGATCTTTTTCCTATATTTTTATCAGGTAAGAGAAGCCCCTGCAGGCTTCCTGTCACATTTCATTGACTAATCCTAATTTACATGCTCTTAACTAAACCAGTTAATGGCCTGGAAAATGAAATGATCCCAAGGGAGAGGTTCTGCCTCCCTTAAAGCACAAGGCAACCCAGGACCTGAGCAACAGGTTCTATTGGGTGCAAAGCTGGGGTGCAGGCTATAGGGAGAGAGAGTCCTATTGTGTAGGAAGGGAAATGGTTCTGATGCACCACAGAGGAAAACCAAAACCCAAACACCCAAACACAAAAGTACACTCTTCTAGGCCACTTAATTTAAAAGTAAACTGAACCACATACATTCATTCTAAAAGATTAATTTTATAGATAACTAGGGTGGCAAATAGGACATGGGAATGGGACAGACCTGGTCTTAGGAGTGACTTTACCTTAGAGAGATTAAATGCTCTTTAGTTCTGCTTGCTCTCTTATTAGATAGGGAACAACAGCACAATCTGTGCTAGAGTCTCAATTCTGTGATCTAATGATTTCCCAGAACACTGTAGGACTTTTCTGAATATATATATATATTTTTCTTTTCTGCTTTACTGAGATTGTAATAATTCATAACAATAATTCTAAGGCATCAATAAAATGCTTACTAGGACAATTTTGTTTGGAAGAAGATGCTTAGTATACATCAGATTTTTTGTTACTTCCAATTAAGACAGTCAAATATAAAAAACTCAGTCATAAAGATGCCTAAGATGATATGTCAATAATAATGTCATTAATCCACTTTCTGTCTTATATTGTATGTAGTTTTGCCTATCATAATATTTTATGTAAATGGAACCAAACAGTATGTGGCCTTTTATACTGGCTTCTTTTATTTAGCATAGTGTTTTCAGTGTTCATTCATGTTGTAACTATATTTCTTTGTATTGGTGAATCATAATCTACTGGACGATTATATACCATGGCTTATTAGTCTATTTACCAATTGAACATTGGTTTGTTTCCAACTTTCTGGGTGTTAAATATTCCTGCGGTGAATATTGGTGAGAAAGTCTTTGTGTGGATGTGTATTTTCATATCTCTTGGGAGATCACTTAGGTAAATATGAATGGATTTGTTGGGTCATATGTCAACTCTGTATTTAACACTTTAAGGAACTGACAAAGTTTTCCAAAGATGTTAAACACTTTACTTCCTCAACAGTAAGGAATGAGAGTTGTGATTTTTGCATACACCCATCAACCAACATTTGATATTTTGTGTATGTGAGGAGTGTGTATGTGTGCCTATGTGTGTGTATGTATGAGGGTATGTGTGAGTGTCTGTGTATATGATGTGTAAGTGTGTGTGTCTATGTGTGTGTGAATTGAGTGAAGGGCCCTGTGTCACTGGTTCCAGTTTTTAAAATTAGCATGCAGAGTAGTAGATCTGCTTGTTACGTATATAGCACCTACTACCAGACCCTCTTGCACCCCTCCTCTTCCTCATCTCCCTGGTCCTATACCCCAAGCCCTCGATAACTCCCCCTTTTATTTTTACATCATATGTGTTCTATTACTCAGCCTGCCTCTTTCTCTTAAAAATACTCCCGTGCCCCACCATTCATGGGGCCCTTTTCAGTTTCCCAGGCTCTATACAAACTCACTCCTACTGGATATGCACACATAAAAATTAGATGCAAAAGTCCACAACTGAGATGGCTGGGTGTGGTGGTGCACACCTTTAATTCCAGCACTTGGGAGGCAGAGGCAGATGGGTCTCTGTGAGTTCAAGGCCAGCCTGGTCTACAAAGTGAGTCCAGGATAGCCAGGGTTATACAGAGAAAACCTGTCTTGAAAAACAAAGCAAAACCATAAAATCTACAAATGAGAGATAACACGTGGCATTTCTCTGAGCCTGGCTTACTTCATGTAATTTATTTTCGTGTTCCATCAAAATTCCTGAAAACTGTATAATTTCATTCTTTCTGTTAAATAAAATTTCATTGTGGATCTGCACATTTTCATTATGCATTTTTCTGTTGATGAGCATCTAAGCTGTTTCCATTTCCTTTTTATTGTGAATAGAGCCTTGTCAAACAAGGATGTGCAGGTATTTCTTTAGTACAGTACAGTGTCCTTTGGGTATTTACCCAGGAGTGGTGTAGCTGGATCATATGGTAGTTCAATTCCTAGATTTTTGAGGAATCTCCACACTGATTTCCATAGTGGATGCAGCAGTTTAGGCAGACTCTCAGCACCGATGGGTAAGGACCTCTTCTTCCACATACCCCCTCCAGTGCTGCCGTTTGTTTTCTTTCTACTTTGACATGAATGAAAGAGGACCTCACCATTTAACGCTCATTTCTCTTATGGCCAAGGATGTTAAACATGTAAGGTATCTGTTCTTTGTGAGTTTCACATCATGCAGCCTCCCAGCCCTGCTCATCTCTTTCCCCTCTTATCTGCCCTTTGCCCTTGCAACCTCACTCCCCAGATCATACACACACAGACACACACAGACACACACACACAGAGACACACACACACACAGAGAGACAGATAGACACAGACACAGACACACACACACACACACACACACACACACACACACACACACCCCAAAGCATAGAAAATGTCTCATCATGGGACCTGTGGTCTGTCACGGTGTGTCCCACAGTATATCCCTCTGTCCACACACCTTCACTTGCAAATGTTCATTGTGATAAGTCATTAGTCTGATTTGCGATCTCTGGCTTCTGTGACACCAATATTGGATCCTCACTGGGACTCCTCCCAGTTTTCCTGTTGTTACTCTGTGTGAGGGCCAGTTTCACTGTGTTGCCCAGGTGAAGTGCAGGGCCCCAGCCATCTGAGTGCTACAGCCAGTGAGGGGGCAGGGCCACCTTCATGCCCTTAGGGCCAGCTCTCCTGTCTATTACAGGGGAGAGAAGGAGCAGGGCCTGCACCTTAGCTGAGCAGCACAGTAGAGCAGGCGCTGGTGCTGGGGCATGGGTGAACTGGCCCTGAGGGCGTGAGGGAGGGAGAGCTGACCTGCCACTCCTCTGCCCCCTACACCCTTGGCACCTGAGGCAGTTGGGGGGGGGGGGAACTGACCGTGGAGTCATTAGAGCTGGACGGGTTGCATCGCTTGGGAGAGCATCCCTGCACTAGGCTGGCTGGGCAGCAGTCTGCTGTGAGGTGTTGTGCGTGCGGGAGTGATTTCCTCCTTCTCCACCTGCAGTAGTTAGGAAAGCTGGCCTGGAGGGCATGAGAGTGGGAGAGTGGGTCCTGCACCTTGCTTGGACAATACAGTGGAGCTAGCTCTGATGACTGAGACATGGATGCGCCAGCCCTGAGAGCATGATTGTGGGACAGTTAGCCCAACCCCTCGCAGGCTGCAGCACTTGGGAGAGTGGACCTCACACCTAAACTGAGCAGCACAGTGGAGCTGGCTCTCGAGGAGTGGGTGTGGGTGAGCTGGCCCCAAGGCATGAGAGCAGGAGAGCTGACTCTCTCTCCTGCCTATGGTACCTTTGGGTGGCCTAGACTGAGCAGTGCTGGAGAACTCACTCGGGTAGTGCAGGTAAGGGAGAGCCATCACACTGAACAGCTCAGCTCCCACCCAGGCCCAGATCCAGGGCTCTGAATTGTCCCATCCCAAATCTATATTATCTATGGGTGGTTGGGGTTCGTGCAAGGGCCAGTCCCGCTGATCCATAGCTATAGGATCTCCATGACAAAGGGCAACAATGAGGAGGAGTCTCTACGAGGATCCAATATTGATGCATTGTTTTGTTTGCGGGGTGTGTGTGTGTGTGTGTGTGTGTGTGTGTGTGTGTGTGTGTTTCATTTGGGGGGAGAGGTTGTGAGGGTGAAGTGCAGATATGAGAGGACAAAGAGATGAGTTGGACTAGGGTGTATGATGTGAAACTCAGAAAGAATAAAAAGTAAAAAAAGAAAAGGATAATGCATATACATTATACTATCCTTTAAAATTACATATCATAAACAAACCTGTCAATCTTCCACTAGATATACTCCCACTAGATAGAACTGCATGCTGATGTGAATATTTCAGTATATACAAGCACTTATGAAACTATGAGTTCATATGAATATTAATAATACTAATCAAAATTAAAGGACCTTGATTTATCCTCCTCCCTGACATATTTATGTGTGTCTTATCCCACAAGGATAGTTCTACGTACAAGGAGAATTACTCAGTGACAAATTCTAGCCACTTTCCAGAATTATCTAGCAGGATAGTTTCTTACCTCCACACAATTTAATCTGCTTGTACCTGTACTTACATGTCTGTCCCAGGATATGCTTCTGGTGAAACCCAGAGTAAATCACATGGCTACTCACCTCTCTACCAACTCCCAGCTACTAATAAATGCTCTTGTAATAGCTGCCAATATGCAAGTCAAAACATAATGTGACAGTAACAGAATCATAAGCTATATATGGAAAGTGAAACACAGTACATGTTCAGTAAGAAAAGTCACTTCCTCATACTTCTTTCTATTTTAAAAGCCAGTGTCTCTTCTTTCGTAAAAATAGAACGATATTATTGACAATAGGTTTATGTGTGAGTTAAATTGTAGATGTACAGTTAGATGAATAAAGAAAAAAGAAGGAAGAAAAAGACTGAGAGAAAGACAAGTACGTGTATTTGTAGGGTGAATGCTTTGTCATTAGGTGGCTTTTATGAATCATGCACATTAGCAACATGTCACTTGATCCACATGCTCACCACAGGGTCAAATGTAGGAACAAATGAACATGAAGTCCTGATTTTGATCTCAAGCAAAAGAGAGGAATGTTTCTTTTAATTTAGCTACATAGGTTAAAAATAAAAAATAAAAATAGTAGTATTGTCAAATTGATAAATTTAATCTGAACTGAAAAATATGACAATAAATCTCTTAGCAGTTTTAAAGAATGAGAGAAAATGTAAGTCTTTACTCTAAACCTACTATAAAGATGAAAGGTAAATACAAGAGTGAAAACGTGTCCATACTGGATATAAGGACGTCTTAAAACAATGGGCTACACCCAGGATTCAGAGGCAATGGGGTCACTTGAGCGCTTGAGTTTGTATGGAGCCTAAACAAAATGGTGAGATCTTCATTTCAACAAGACACAATCAAACAAAAATAAAAGTATGAATTATGTTTTAAAAATTAACTGTAAAGTTTAAAATGTATGGGCCAGTTATTCCCAAAATATTAACAGTGTAACTTCCTACATACAACTTTAATTTTTGATTAAAAATGACATCATAAATTGTTAAAAGATGTAACTTTTAGAATGGATATGTTCTTTGGTCTCTTGTATTTGTCTATATAGAAATTTCCATAAAGTGCCTTGTGTGGGTGAAGAAGAGCAAGCTTCATATGGAGTTGTTCTTTAATTCACACAACGAACTTAATCAAACAGATTTGTGGTGGTTCCTGTGGTGTTCTGAGGTACTCGGTACTCTTTCCCTACCAGCTGGAGAAAGCTTCCCTGAGTCCCAGCTGTGTCTGGGGTGTTGCGTAAAGCCTGGTCACCTGGAAGAGTTTACCTGCTTGACTTCAGCATCTGAACAGCTGAGCCTCCAGAGAAGCCACAGGAAAGCCACCCTGCATCTCTGCTTTCAGAAGCTGCTTCGCTCATCAATTGCTCCCTGGGTTGTGAGATTTAAAGGGACAAGGATTAAAGTTCAGGCCTTGCCACGAGTTTTGGTGAATGATTAAAGACAAGATGTTATTGGCAACAGATGGATGTTGGGGGAGGGAGACTCACTCTTTATTGGCGATATGGCGACTGCTAGGATTCTCATGCTCCAGTGCACGGCTACACACCCAGGCACGTAAGGGCAGCATTTACTGGACTATATTAGAAAATGCATGATGCTGGGAAGGACACATGATATATGAGAGGTTTTGGATGGGGAAAGAGGGTGCATATGGTTACATTATGTTGTGTATGTGCATGAAATTTTACAAATGAAGAAAATAGAATAAAAGAAATAGTGAGTTAAAAATTTTAAAAGGCAAGCTGGACTGTCCAATAAATAACTCTAGTTCTATGAATGAGCTTAATGGGGTTGGTAACTCCTTTTTTTTTTTTTTTTCCTCACCCGTAGAGGCCGGTCTTTGAAATAGCTGTGATCACTAAGACACTTATGGTTGCACCTTCTCCAGTGGGAAGTACTAAGCCACAAACCAGCTTCACACAGGAGCTAACAGTGTTGCTTTGCGACTGGCACCCAACTCCATCCATTTACCTTCTGGATCTAAGACTATGCCTACTTTGGCTTATTGAGTGGTGAAGAGCGGGGAATGGGTCCCTCACTTAACGCACAGCCTTGTGTGATCTAGCTGTACCCTCAGAAAACTTGAGCAGGATGGAGGCTAAAGAGCGTTAGAGTTCACAAGTTATTTAAAGTAGGACACCAGACTACTGAGATTATCATAATTTCAGTTGGAAGTGTTGTAGTTGGGAACCAAAATATAAAGCCTAGATCCTGTCTAGTTATTTAGTGTTGGTAATATACCTCAATCTTATTCTTGGGTGTTATGGACTTCAAACAGTCAAATAGTTACATCTAGCTAAAATGGACTTTCTAATTTCTTAAGGGGCATTATAGATTATTTTTGGATTGTATATACTAATAATCTTTTATGTCATATACTATTGTCTTGGAATACTTTTGATTTGGCTGACTACATGTGTAGGAGTGTATGGATCTTTTTAATCTTTAACTATTAGTCTGTGTTCGTATTATGTGTTGGCCACTGTATGTATTTTGAGAATAGAAATGATTTTTCAAGGGCCAGTGATACAATTCAGTGATTGTACAAGTCTGGCCTAGTATGCAAAAGATCCCAGTTTGGATCTCACACCACATATATAAGGTAAAAACAACAAACACACTAGGTTTGTAGACATTGGCTCATTACATCATGTAAGGGGTACGAGAAGAACCATTGTTTCAAGGACAGTCTGACCTATACAGTGTGTTTAGGCTATACTGGCCTAAATGGAGAGACTACATCTTAAAACCAATCAAAGAAAACAGTGTAAAAAAGAGTATTGGACTGATCTCACAGGGTAAGTCACCTCTCAACTAAAACCACACTGGCATACTAAAGGCACAAGTAATTTCTGTCTGCTGATCTGTTGCTATATTTAGCTCTAATTCTGGAGCTTTTATTTGAAAGTTACTTGAATGGAATGCAAGAACAAATAGTTTTAAAGCCAAATATTTTAGAAAAGAGGAGTAACATTTCAGCTTTGTATTTGCTGGCCTTTCCTTAAGTGGCACTCCTCATGTAAAATAAATAAAACAAACCATCCAACATATGCTCATGAAATGGCATTTTCAATGAATGGGGGCTTTGTGCATAATGAAAAATCTGGAAACCTCCCGTGTGTGACTGTTACAATGAGTGCACTCATACATTCCAACACCTGACACTCTAACGTGATTTGAATACTTAGTTTTCCTTTAAACTTCCTCTTTCTTTGTGATAGCCACATCTGCTTTAGCAATTTTGAGATTTTTAAACTTCCTTCTGCAAAATAGCTTTTAAAATTTTTCTGTTGCTTGTACAGTATCACCATTATCTTTTTTGGAACTTGAAAAAAAATATGGAAAAAGCGGTAACAAATTGAATTATAAACAATATTTTGTTTTTTTTTTTTTACTTTTTCTTTTTGAGACAGAGTCTCTATGTATGTAGCCTTGGCTGTCCTGGGTTCACTCTTGTTTCTGTTTGGCCAATAAAACCTGGTCAGAGCAAATGGGGTAGGCATTGCTAAGGTTCGCAGGCTTTTTGAGAGAGAGACCAGAAGACATGGCGAGGAGAAAGGAGGAGGAAGAGAAGAAACCCACCCACCCCGCCCTGCCCCGCCCCGCCCTGCCCCGCCTCCGTCCTCCCCCCCCCCCCCACCCCGGCAACATGGATTAGGGAGAGGAGAAGCATGTGGCCAGTGTGGATGGAAGGTTAGGCCCAGATGAACAGCATTTGCAAGTATTTGGGGTTATGGATGGGAGGTAGCTCGACAGAAACTACTAGAAGCAGATGGCATGGGATTGGGGGGGAGTATGGGATACCTGCCCCCAATATGGGAGGTAGTTTAGGGGATTAACATCTGCCTTGCCCCAGGTTAACTAAGGTTATTTAAAAAAAGATTTATTTATTTAAGTATACAGTGTTTCCCTTTCATATATGCCTGCATGCCAGAAGATCTCACTATAGATGGCTGTGAGCCATCATGTGGTTGCTGGGAACTGAACTCAGGACCTTTGGAAGAGCAGGCAGTGCTCTTAACCTCTGAGCCATCTCTCCAGCCCCAATAAGGCAATTTTAAAATATAACAGGTGTCTGTGTTTCATTGATTGCTAGTGGGTTAGAAAGTCCTGCCATAATAATGATTATAGGGCCAATAATAAACATTAGGCCCTACTTATAAATTAACTGCAACACTAGGACATGGGCTTTCTGTATGCTTTACCAACTAAATTACAGTCCAGCCCCTTATGCCGGGTGGGGTGGCACATGCCTGTAATCCCAGCACTCTGGAGGCAGAGGCAAGCGGATCTCTGTGAGTTTTAAGTTGCAGGACAGCCAGGGATACACAGAGAAGCCCTGTCAAACAACAACAACAACAAAAAAAAAAAAAAAAAAAAAAAAGAAAGAAAGAAAGAAAGAAAGAAATTTATGTCAAGCATATTTTCTTCATGAATTTTGCTTCACAGTATTTATGTAGTTACTACTAGAAGAATCAGTGGCCAAAACATCTCTAGCTGAATCATCAGTGAATGTTTAATGGGTTAGTGAAGAAATAGCAATGCAGGAAATGGAAATTCTAATCTTGCCTCCTTCTGACATAATTTGATGATGTCAAACCTTCCATTTTACTCTAAGCTATTTTTATCTTAGACCTTATAATATGGGGAAACTATTAATAAATAACCCCTTCCCAGTGTTGGGAAGGATAAAAGAGGCTTCACAATAGAGGAGAAAGAACAGCCCGGGGTATGCTCTCTGAGGACAGCTTTGCTGTGCAAAGTGGCCGTGCTAATTTAGACAAGCAAGATCGTTCCACAGAGGCTGTCATCACCTCATCTGCCACATGCAGGTGAAGAAATATATATCTATTTTAGCTTGTGCAGATGCAGGGAAGCACACAATGCAAAGATGCTGGGAATGGACCTTATAAATCACAGTGTGCCCTCTAAATGCGCTGTAACGCAGCAGTAGCCGCAGGGTTCTGATGCAGTTCCATCTGCTGCAGCAGGAAAGTCACTGTGATGCTGTCCTGTGTCAGACTGGCCAAAAGCCGTGTGAGTGGCAAGGTGACATCATGCTCAGCTTGGTGGGCATTTCTAGGCTGGCACTGTCATGAAACTCAAAGCATGCTATGTGAGAAGCCGGATTCTATTTCTGTAGCGCTAAATGCACACCACGTCAGAGGTTTGCCTTTGTCGGAAGGCTTCTCAGACCTTTCCCATCATCCACTTGTTTCTTGCTCCTTTTCGTATGGCTGCCCTTTCTCTTGAATGGCATGTTTCTAGAGGAACGGGAGGTCATCTCTGGGCCTCAGCTTCCATGGAGCTCTGCTGTCCAGTCAAGGGATCTGAAAACCTCTCAGGACCTGACCGGGGGGTGGTGGTGGTGCATGCCTTTAATCCCAGAGCTTGGGAGGCAGAGGCTGGTGGATTGCTGTGAGATGGAGGCCAGTCTGGTCTACAAAGCGAGTCCAAGACAGCCAAAGCTACACAGAGAAATCGTGTCTTGAAAAACCAAAACCAAAAACAGACAAACCAGGGACTGTTCTACCAGGCTCCTGAGTGGCTACATCCCTAAAGAAGACTACAACCCTCTTCCAGGAAACCACGAACCGTCAGTAGCTCCTCAGTAAAGGATGGGGCCTCTCTATCCCACCTGTAACCCTAATGGACAGTGGAGAGGCCCGATCCTGTGCAGATCCATAGCTGCTGTGCTCATGACCGCAGTGACTGCGTCGCGTCTGGAGAGCAGTGTGTTCACAGCACCCCTCCCCCACCTCCACATCTGAAATGCTTTCCACCTGTCTTCTATGCTGTTTCCTAGGTGTATTAGTTTTCTGTTACCGTGATAAAACACAAGGACCAGAGCAACCTGTAGAAGGAAGAGTTTATTGAGACTTGCAGTTCCAGAGGGAGGAAGGGGTCGTCCTCAGGCAGAGGCCTGGCAGCGGGCAGGGTGGCTGGAGCAGCAAGCCGAGAACTCAGCTTCTTCAATGGAAGACACAAAGCAGGGAGAGAAAACTGGAAACGCCCTTAACATCTCAGAGCCCACCTCCAGTGACATACTTCCTCCTACAGGCCATGTAGGAGGCAATGCAGGCATGACCTGGGGGCCAGCCTACCTGCCACACTGTGCTTCTAAGAAACAAGGCACACATGCTCCTGAAGTCAGAACACTGACTTTTGAAGCAGCGTGAGCAGCTGGCCTGCAGAAGTCTGCACTCTTTACATTTCCTTTCATGTACTTCTACTGCAAAGGACCCTGGAGGTACTAACGCTCACTGTCCAATCCGAGGCAATGTGCTATCTATCACAGTCGCTATGGGCTTGCACTATGTAAGTGGTTGTTCGCATACAGTGAAGTAGACACTGTTCCCTTGAAACCATTTCTGCAGTTGTTAATCCCCATGCTCTTTACCAACCAACAGGCATTGTGGTCTCTCTCTCTCTCTCTCTCTCTCTCTCTCTCTCTCTCTCTCTCTCTCTCACACACACACACACACACACTGATGATAATGGGCCTAACGTCTTATACCTTTCCCCAAGTATCACTAACTGGAGGGCACTCTCATTCAAACCACACTGACTCTTGGATGGCAGTGGTTTTACAAATATCTTATTTAGGAGAACTTGTGTTTTTATTTTTAGATTTTATTTTATGTGTATGAGTTTCTTCCTTGCATGTATGCATCTATACCACAGAGGTTAGAAGATGGTGTCAGACTCCCTGAAACTGGAGTTTTAGGTTGTTAGGTACCAACATGAGTGTGTTGAGAATCTAACCCCAGTCATCTGTAAGAAGGACAAGTGCTTTAACCACTGAGCTATCTCTCCAGCTCTAAATTCACGTTTTTAAAAATCAAAAGGATATTTAATAGTATAACCATCAGCCAGCCAGGCATGGTGGCACATACCTTTAATCCAAGCACTCGGGAGGTGGAGGCAGGTGAATCTCCGTGGGATTGAGGCCAGTGTGGTCTACAGAGTAAGTTCCAGGGCAGTCAAGGCTACACAGAGAAACCCTGACTCAAAAAACCAGCATGTGTGTGTGTGTGTGTGTGTGTGTGTGTGTGTGTGTGTGTATCAATTTCAAACATGGCTTTTATATCAATGTGATGTTAGATAGCTCATGTTTTTACTCCCTCCTTCCTTCCCATCCATACTCCTTTTGTTCCTCCATTTTTTCTCTCTTCTTTCAGAGTATATGAACTGAGGCTGACATTGCTCATCTTCTTGCCTCTGCTTGTTATGTGCTGGGATTACAGGTGTGTGCCACCATGCTGACTCAACCATGGTGCCTGAACCAGTATGGACAGATTACAATTCTGGTTGATTACTAGATTATCTCTTCCTCAACTAATTTTCAAGTCTCTGTGTCAACATAGGATTCCATCACCCAGTTATTCCAAAAACAACGACAATAAAAAGGAGATTATTTTTCTCCTTTAGTCTACATACTTAACCGCAGGCTGGTATTTTGACTTCACTTGTTAGGTTCGTCTTGAATCTGTATGCTCTTTTAAAAATGTCTCATCTCTTTAAGTCACATTTCATTGTTATTGGGGGTTGATCTGGTGCTCTGTGTATTCAGATGCTAAATTCTGACCCCCCAAAATCTGGTTGCAGTCCAGTGCATTCTCAGGTACACTGAATGATACTGTATAAACTTTGCTGCCCAATTATCTCTGATTAATTAAATAAAAAAGGCAGGATAGCTTGAGACTAGGCAGAAGAGAGATAGGTGGGGCTCTGATTCCCAGACTTGGGTCTCAGTTAGGGACCAGGAAGCTGGCAAGAGAAGAGAAGAAAGGAAGGAGAGAGAGGGGATGTAGCTTGATGGAGCAGATCCAGCCCAGATAGGACCAATATTTGCAAGTAACTTGGGGAATGTGGCTTGAAGGTAGCAGCTTAGAAAATTAGTATAAATTGTCCCTGCCCAGTTATGTGCTTAAAGCTGTTTAAATAAATCAACTGGTCTCTGTCTTAATTATTTGGAAACTAGAGAGGTTATAGAAAAGTCTTCTAGAATTAATAAATATTCTGCAACAGACTGTCACTTTTTTCTTCCTTCCTTCCTTTCATGCACACATAGACATAAAATCACACTCTACTCCACATGTTAAAAAATTCATTTAGCAGTAAGTTGCAGATATAATGTTTCATTACTCTACTTCAGTGTTTAGTGCCCAAATGGAAGCAAATTCTCTAGTGGTCACAGTTCTAGAAATAGGAACATTATCACTGTCATAATAATGTTACCTAATCTACAGACCTTATTCAAGTCTTCTCAGTTTTCTAAATAAAATTATTCACTTTTAATTTCCTTAAACTTACAAGATAAATGCTAAGTACAATTGCCCCTCAGAGAGTACTACTCACTATAGCTTCACGTTTATTTATTTTCTTATTTTTATGCCTTTTTAAAAATGGTAGTCCAGTCGGGTGGTGGTGGCATACACCTTTAATCCCAGACCTGGGAGGCAGAAGCAGGTGGATCCCTGTGAGTTCGAGGCCAGCCTGGTCTACAATGCCAGTTCAGGACAGCCAAGGCTATTTATTTGTTTTCTCGAAAACAAACAAACAAACAAAAAGGTAGTCCAGATTGGCCTTGAGCTTGTAGCATCTTTCCTGCTTCAGCAGGGATACAGGAGCTATCTCTCTATTACTTACATGGTACCTTTGTGTTAATACTGGAGATGAAGAGGGGACTTGGCTCCAACTTCTTGTTGTCGGATATCTCATTGGTAACCTCAAACGTCCAAACCTTAGTTTCCTTAGCTATTTGGCAGTAGATGATTATCTCAGAGAAGCCCTGGGATTTTACATTCCCTAAGCATGGTTTGCACTCTCATATTTAATCTCAGGCTGAATTATAGCATCATTCCAAGGCTCCTTGCTAACAGTCAGTTAACTAAACAAAGCATAAGATGGCGACAGACTTTGACCTAACAAGCCTTCTTGTTTTGTAGGAAGCAGATGAGAAGAGTCCTATTTCTATTGATTCTATGACTAGGATGCTCTGCAGTAAAGTGAAGTTCCAACCTTGAGGTTCCAGGCTAGTCATAAGCTCTCTGCCTAGCCGAATACTGTGCATTCGTCACCAGGCATGAGCTCTGTGAAGCCATCTCATCCTCTCCATGACATATGCCTTCCTTGACCCTGTAGATCTAGCCTAACTTCCACAATTAGCACTCCAGCCTAGTCTGGCCACTCTTGGTTCTGCAGGCTCAACTTTCAGACTCCATCAGAACATATGCCTTATCTGCCTCCACCTTCAGGCCCCTCTTACACTATATTCAACCTCTCTGCCCAGCCAGGTCCTGCAGTTTGAGCCAGTGTCTAACCAGGTGAGTCTGACTGACTATATCCTCCACTTACCCTTTCCAACCCCCAGAACTACCCCTAAACTCCAGGATTGGACCAGGATTCACATCCTGTACAGTAGCCCAGCCTCCCATATCTACCAGATTTCATTGCACCTAAGCCATATTGAACCATTAAGCCTAGCACACACATCCTGTATTCTTTCCCAACCCTCTCTGTTCTGTCAGACACAGAACTAACACAAGAAGTCCACATGCCCAGATATCATTGTAAAAATAACAATATGAGAGATCAAGGCAGTATCCCCATACCACACACTCACAGGTCCACCAGTCCTATAGAAATGTTTGCCCTTAAGAAGTATATAGGTAAACCCTAGGAAATAAGAGTTTAAATATCTTGAGCTTCATTAAAGAATTCAAGGAATTTAAAGAAGACACAAAGAAGGAACTCAATGAACTCGGAATGAACTCAAAGAGAATAAATGCCTGAGTGGCGTCCAAGAAACAGAAACAATGCTGATAGCAATGACAAAGACAACTCGTGATTTCAAAACAGAATTCAAAACAAAACAAAGAAACAAAAAAACGTTGATGAAAAGTCAAGCTGAAATGAAGCTAGAATTGAAAAAAAATCCAAAAACTCAATTAGAAACCTCAAGGGAAAGCCTACAGGGAGAATTAATGAAGCAGAAGATAAATTGAGACTCAAAGACAGTCTTTGACAGAGCTACCTGAGTTAAGTCAGGAGTTAGGAAGGGAGTGATGTAATTGTTAGACTATCTCCTGCTGGTTAGCAGCGTTGAGTTCCTTGGGACAAGTTTGATCTCCAGGATATCCAATTTTTTTTGTCTTTTTCTTGTTTCTTCTTTGTGCATGACTATTTAATAAACCACGACGCACAACAACCAACCAACAACACATTAACTTCTTGGGGCCCTAGCATTTATATACCCTCTAAGAAGTCCCCAGAATCTCAAAGTCAAACAATTGCAAAAACTATGTGCAGCTAGTAAAATCACATCTCTGCTAGAGCATGAGGCAAATTATAGTCAGCTACTGTGGACAATCTGAAGCAGCTGTATGTGCCCACAGAAACATATTCGTATAATATTTCTGTGGGAATTTGTTTTTGTTTTTGTTTTTGTTTTTTTGAGTAGTCCTGGCTGTTTTGGACTCGATTTGTTGACCAGACTGGCCTTCAACTCAACAAGATCTGCCTGCCTCTGCCTCTTGAGTGCTGGGATTAAAGGCATGTGCCGTCACACCTGCCATATTACTGTTTTTTAAAGAAACAAAAAATCCCAGAATTGTTACTACATAGACTAACATTGCTTACTGGGTTATTATTATCCCTGAGACTAACATTGCTTACTGGGTTATTATTATCCCTGGCTTGCTCAGCTTGTTTTCTTATATATCCCAGGACTAACTGGCCAGGAACTGCACAACCCTCAATGGGCTGGGTGGGCCTCCCGTCGCATCAGTCAAGAAAATGCTTTACAGACTTGCCTAGAGGCCAGTCTTATGGAAGGATGTTCTCAATTGAGGTTCCTTCTTTGCAAATGACTCTTGATTGTGTCAAGTAACACAAAATTTCCCAACACAGTAGAGGTAGATTCGAAATGTGAAATCACCTGGACTGTTGGCAAGAGCTGACTCACTCTCTGGGGTCAAGTGTGATAAAATACTCAGTTTGAGGAGAAAGATCTGGTGGGAAAAAGCAGTGCTTTAGAAAATAGAGGACAATCATTTGATAAACTAGCTTCACAGTGCCCTGGCTGCATTTGAGGCTGCAGTTTTTCCTTTGCCCACTCAGTGGTGGCTATTTGTCCTCCACCTCTCTCACAGTACTGGGCAAATAGTTTTTATTTTTTATTGTGGATACTTCTATACCAGGAATTTTCACAGTTTTTGCTCTCAGAACCGCATAATGCTCTTTAAAAAGTTACTCAGCATCAAAAAGAACCTTTGTGAGGGTTGTTGTCTCTCTATGTTTACACTATTAGAAATTAAAATGGAAATGCCTATGTTCATTAATTCTAAGATAAGTTAAAAAAATCCATTATGTGATAATATAAAATATATTTTCAGTGAAAATTCTGTGAGAAGATCATATTGACTTTACTAATCTCTGTAATGTCTTTTGGCATTCTATTGTCTATTTCTCAATTCAATCTTATATGCTATGTGATTTCTACTAATGTATATATGTTTGGCTTAAAAAATATATGGCATGTTTTTTATAGTATTTCTGGATAATTATGGATATTCTTCTTGGATCTTGTACCAAAATTTTAGTGTCATATCAATGAAACTTGTCCTATTCAGTTAAACTAAAATGTTATCACTTTTTTGGTGCTTTGAAAATGAGAGAAAGAGGTGATTTTTACAACTGATTGGAGAGTGCTGTGTTTAAAAAACAACCTGAGATAGAGAGATGGCTCAGCTGTTAAAGGCTAGGCTTACAACCATAAATAAAAAACAACCTATAAGCCAGGAGTAGATGGAAAAAGTAGGATCTCAGCTCCTGGCCAGCCTGGGCTACATAGGAAGATTCTATCTCAGAAAACAAGCAATGAAGCAAGGTAACAAGGAAACAGACATTTGTGCACTGGCCTCAAGCAACAACTATTGCCTTCATAATCTAAGAAATCCAGGACTAGTAAACTTATTTTTTAAAAAATAGAAAGAAATCTCAGTTCTATTTTTCTTGCAAGAAAAGCTTGGTTACTTCAAATTGCAACAGTTCACAGGCTTCGTGCTCACCTGGATCACATAAGGCACGGGAGAGTCATTAATCAGGTAGGACTTAAGGTGTACTGAGTAGTTCCGAGTGACTCACAACGCATCAGAATCACCCCAAGACAGAGGCTGGGATGGTGAAAAGCTTGCAAGTTTGAAGTTGTGCAGTGCAGTTTCCTTGCTTGGCACTGGCCTCTCTGGATCTGAGCGTTTCCATCTGCAAATGCAGGATCTCAGCTCAGTGGTCCTCACTTGAAGCTGGAGGGCAGAATTCCTGCGGAGTGCTAATGTCTACAGGATGTGGGGTTTCTCCGGTGACCCCAGGGGCAACCGAACTGGAAAAGTCCTGTGTTGGGCTGTATTTCAGTTCCCTCTGTGGTCTAAGACCAGTTGTTTGCAGTAACACAATCAAATTTTATTTACTTTAGAAACGTTATTCACTCAGGGATACTTGCCTCAAGAGAGAAAAACGTTGGGGCTTTTGTTGTTATGGTTTGTTGGGGGACGGTCTGGCGTACATAGTCTGATACTAATCACTGGCCCCCAAGATCTAGTTAGCGCCCAGATGAGCACATTCTCACGCATGCCCGTTCTTGTGTAAACCTTGCTCTAACCTATTTAAAGTTGATTGGTTAATTAAAAACAAACAAACAAAAAGATGAAGCTTGGGTTTGGCCAAAGACAGGTGGAGTTTGAGGCTTGCAGGCCTGGGGTCAGGGACCATAAGCAGAGAGAGGGAAGAGGTAAAGGAGGAGGAAGAAGAAAGGAGAGGTCGTGGTGGGCTAGCATGGAGGGAAACACGTGGCCAGATCATCGTGGATGGAGAAAAGCAGCCCAGATGAAGAACACTGGCAAGTATTTCGGGATTATGGATGGAAAGTAGCCCAGAGAGGAATGATTAAAGCAGATGGCCTGGGACGGGGGCTGGGAAGTGATGAGGATAGCTTAATGGGTTAATATCTGCCCAGTCCCAGGCAAAATGAGGCTATTCTAAAATAGAAAAGGTGTTTGTGTCTTTATTGATTATGACAGTGGGTTAGATAATACCACCACCTTAGTCATTATAGGTATTTAATAACAGACATTATTAGATATTTTATATTTTCCACAACAATGACTAGTTAATCAATCAAACAATCTGGGTGTGGTGGCACATGCCTTTAATCCCAGCACTTGGGAGGCAGAGTCAGGCAGATCAATGTGAGTTCAAGGCCAGCCTGGTCTACAAAGCAAGTCTAGAACTGCCAAGATAACACAGAGAAACCCTGTCTTGAAAAACTAAAAGACAAAACAAAAACAAATCAAACAAAACAAAAATCTTCAAGTAAACAAACATCCCCCCATACACAAATCCAACAAATATATGAGATACACACAATCCTGTAGGCAAATGTTGAAAATGATGTCTGTGAGTAAAAGACAATAAACTCCCAAGTGAATGAATGTAATCTAGAATTTCAAGCTATCTTTAAAGCAATATCACACAGGTAGGAAATTGGGATAGATTTAGAAGAAGAAAAAAAACAAACAAACAGAAAAATGAGGTCTTTCTGTGTAGAGCTTGTACTGGTTACTTTTCATTGCTGTGACAAAAGGAAACTAAAGGACGAGTATGTTGTGGCTCACAGTGTGAAGGCAGAGCCTGTCATGGGAAGACAGGGTCACAATTGGCCACATTTCAGACACGGGTCATAGAGAGAAGAATGGTTGTGCTCAGCTCTATTTCTACTTTTTATTCAGCTCAGGATCTCAGCCCAGGAAACGGTGCCACCCACCTTTCAGGTGTGTCTTTCCCTCTCAGTTAAGCCAATGTAGGATACTGAGACATGTGTCCACACATTAGTTTCCTAGGTGACTGTACATCTCGTTGACAATATCTGCCACATGGAGGTCGTATCAGGTACCGAGGTGGGGGAATAGACAATCTTGATAGCAGTGGTCTAATGCAGGGAGGAAATGAACTATTAGATCTTGGTGACAAGTTAGGTAAAAGGCATAAAGCTGCGAGGGAAGGCCTCATCCTGAGAAAACAAGGCCAATCATGGACTACAGGAAACAGCAAGTTGTCCAGGAACCTGGGATTTAAGAGAGAATCACCTCTCTATCATCTCCTGGGTTACTGGGTTACTTAAGAACACCTTGTCAGTATCGTCACGACAGATGGACTTAAGGAAGTTGCATTAAGTGTGAGCATTACTTAACTCATTAGCAATTCACATAGGAAAGTTCAGAACTGGGGCCTAGAGAGATGGCTAAGAGGTTAAGAGCACAGGTCCCGAGTTCAATTCCCAGCAACCACATGGTGGCTCATAACCATCTATAATGAGATCTGGTGCCCTCTTCTGGCCCGTAAGCATACATGGAGGCAGAATACTGTATAAATAATAAATCTTAAAAAACAAAGTTCAGAACTATCTTCTTATGGAAAGAGTCTCAGGGTATCAGGAGTGGAATAGACTGAGCCACCTTCCACATACATAATATGGAAAGGGCACCAGGGTATCAGGAGTGGAATCCGACAGGAATTCTCTTTCATATATATAAAAACTGGAACTGCTCAGGTGATTATTAGATTTTTCTGTCTTAATTCATGTTCCATGTTCTTTTCAAAACACTGTTTACTTAGTTCTTGTGTACAGTGCTTGTAAGCTATGGGAAAACATGAAATCTTGGCACTAGGTGACTATTTAATTTTCTTGTAAAAAATTAAAAATGATTTACTTATTTATTTTTGGATTTTTGAGACAGGGCTTCTCTGTGTAGCCTTGACTGTCCTGGACTCTCTTTTGTAGACCAGGCTGCTCTCGAACTCACAGTGATTCTCCTGCTTCCTGAGTGCTGGGATTAAAGGCATGTGTCACCACACCTGGTGAATTTATTTATTTTTATTTTATTTTCATTGATGTTTTGCCTGCATGTATGCCCATCTAAGGGTATTGGCTCCCCTGACATTTGGGTTACAGACAGTTGTGAGCTGTCCTGTGGGTGCCGAAAGTTGAAAGTGGGTCCTCTGGAAGAGCAGCCAGTGCTCTTAACCATCGAGGCATCTCTCTGATCCCTATATTTCATTTTTCATATGCAGTTTGCCTGAATGTGAAACCACTAAATTTGGTGAGCATATATAAGGTGAACAGAATTTTGGCTCCCATGCCCTTTACCCTCTGCCATATGTTGATGCTTGTAACACTACATAGCTGAATGGAATCAAAGTTGCAAACTGGCTTCCATACAGAAAGATCTTCTGAGTTTTCTGAGTGGAAATAGAAGTGGAAAAGAAAGGCAAAAGATTGGAGAGAGAGAGAGAGAGAGAGAGAGAGAGAGGGAGGGAGGGAGGGAGGGAGGGAGGGAGATAGGTTTCAGAAGAGGCAGGAAGAGCAAGAATCAGCCCAGTTACTGACTTTGAAGATGAAGGAAGGGGGCTGTGAGCCCAGTAACCTCTAAAAGCGGGACACAGTAGATAACACTGCAAGAAAGTAGCCATAAGGAACGGAATCCTGCCAACAACCCACAGCAAGAAACGCATTCTATCTTAGGTCCTTCAAAGGGACGCAGCCTGTCACGAAAGCCATGTCTAAGTTCTGACATGGAGAAGTTTAAGGGAATAAACATGTTTTATCAAACCACTACAGTTGTGGCAATTTGTTGACCTAGCAGTGGAAAACAAAATGGCCAAAGTGTGCAGTTTTTCTTTCTATTTGAATCAGTTTACGCACTGTTGGGGGTTTGTTTGGCTGGATTGGCCGTTACTGAGTCCCTTTCTCCACAGGTTCCCCTCTTCCTCCCACAACAGTGATATGAGATTAAAGTTGTCTCTAGACAACTCCTACCATAGAAACTGTTGAGGGGAGGGAATAGGAAGGTCTGGTTACTTACATAAAGTGACACTTAAATGCATTCGCCTGCTGCTAGCAAACTGTTTGCCTTTAAAAGACATTTCACTCCCTGCCGCAGTTGTTGTTCTATTGCTGTGAAGAGACACCGTGACTACGACCGCCCTCCCGCCCCAAGCAACTCCTAAAAAGCAAAGCATTTAATTGAGAGCTTGCTTACAGGTTCCGAGCTTCAGTTTATCATCAGCATGACACTGCAGCCGTAGCTGAGAGCTACATCCTGTTCTGCAGGCCCCACCAAGAGCGGGAACTGGAACTTCTGGCTTTTGTAGCCCCAAAACTCACTCCCGGTGACACTTCCTCCAGCAAGGCCACACCTACTCCAACAAGGCCTTATCTCCTAACCCTTCTCAAATAATGCCACTCCCTGATGACTAAGCATTCAAAAAAAAAAATATATATATATGCCTATGGGGGCCATTTGTATTCAAACCACCACTTCCCTTCCATCCCAGCCTTTTCCAGGCCAGTTACAGCTAGTCTTGTGTTACCAAGGTGCACACATGGGTTTCATCAGGTGGCTCCAGGTCAGGGCTGGAAACATGGGCATAAGGATGCATATCTCACTTCCTGGAGGGAAACAGATGCCTGTTTTTGACTGTTTCCCTCCTGGACCGAAAAGATTATTGCTGATTGAATCCCAGGTGTAGTCCATGCAAAGGACATGTGCTATCACGATGACTTACTTATATGTTTGTCTATTAACAATTTACTTTTTTTTCCTGGTCAACCTATGGGGAAAGTGGACTTAGATTTTTTTTTTTTCCTTCCAAAAACAGAGATGAAGCAGGACTCATTTGTGGCAAATGGAAATAATCTACACAAGAGACACAGAACCCTGAATGGGGCAGAGGTGGTGACCCAGGTGAATCGCTGGATTCTGCATCCTTTGAAGGTCAGAGCCAGTGGTCTGGTGTGGACCCATGGAGAAAACTAATGGTTGTTAACACTCATCTGATTAGCACAGTTGACGGTGCAGAAAGATCTCATGCGGTTCCTGGCTTGAAATGAGTCACTGGGAAATTCAATTTGGCAGCTCAAAAGAAAGCTAGTTCTCCAATCTACACCTGTACCCGAGACTTCATCATCTTCTGATTCAGCCTCCTTCCTACAGTTTCTGGGTTTTATTCGTTTCCCAATTTTCTACATCTAGTCAGTGGGTAGACCATCCAGCTTTTCCCACTTCTTTTAAAGCCATCCCCAGATAAAAATATACTGTTTTCAGGGAGGGAGAGAGGGAGGGAGGGAGGGAGGGAGGGAGGGAGAGAGAGAGAGAAAGAAAGAGAGAGAGAGAGGTAAAGTAGCTTAAAACACAGTCCTGCATACTACTCATCGATCTTATTTTAAGGTTACTGGAAAATCTAACGCTAAAATATACTGTAAGAGATACAATATTTATTTGTTTTTACTGTTCCTGGTTAAGTCTAGTCTATAGACAGTAGAGCCCCAAGGTAGTTGTTATGGCAAGACAATCCAGGACTGATGAAAACCTAGTTTCTTTGTTTACATATGTATTGGTAGATTTGACATTAACAAGCATTAGCCAATACAACCACCCATTTTCTGCAAGCAACATTTCTACCTCGGCTATGACTTTTTAAGAGCCGAGCTCCAGGCTTTCTTCTGCTACCTAGATGTGGTGAGAACTTTGGTAGGGTAGTGCTTGTTTACAGTTTTTTTTCCCCTTGGTTCCAGGGGGCTTGGGAAATTTAACATCATTTAACAACCATTTGGTGTCAGATGTGAAATGGAATACCGGGTGACAAGAAGAAACACATAGGAAGCAAGGCCCTGGAGCAGCCAATCCTTGGACCAGTTTTCAGTGGTTGCAATCGCTCCTTTGAAGCCTTTGGCCACCAAGGGCGCGAGCTTGGCACATGTTCTAGAATCCGGCGCTGCCGACTAGAATTTCACTTTATCTTTTAAAAACAGAGAACTGCACTGAGCTTTGCTGTCCGGGTGGCTTCCTTTACCAGTTCGGGCGAGCCTAATCTTACCCGCGCAGCCACTCGCCTCACAGCTGCCTCCCCGCCTTTAGTTGAACCACCTCCACTCTGACCAAAGGGCTCCTTCTTTATGCAACGGGGCGGGACCTCGCGTCACCACCGAGGCCCACCCCTCACGTGACGTGCATGCGTGGCGCAGACTCCCCCCCCCTTTTTTTTCCCCAGCGCGTGGCGCCCCCCGGTGGCGGCGCTTCCTCAATGCGACGGTCTGAGCCATGGAGCAGCAGGAAGAGGCGCGAATGCTCGGAGAGTCCGCGGCTCGGCCTCCTGGGGCTTCGGGGTCGCCGACGGCCAGCGGAGAGGAGCGGTCCGAGGGCGGTGCACCGCCGGCGGCGACTCCCGCGGGCTCAGAAGGGGACAGCGCGAGCGCCGATGGGCTATGGGGGCTGCCGGTGGAGCGCGCCGAGCGCAGGCCCGAGTGCAGCCACTGCCGGTGAGCGCGGAAACCGGGGCGGGGCTGCGCCGGCGCGGCCCGGGAGCTGCAGCGCCCCCTGCCGGCCAGGCGGACTCGGGGGGGGGCGGGGGAGGTGTCTGTCATGGCTAGAAGTCTTTCCTCCAGGGCCAGGATTATTTAACCTGACTTTCTGCAAGACTTATTCATTATCATCCTTCTTCTGCATGACTTATTCATTATCTCCTGCCTCTCTGTTTCTGTCTCCGTCTCTCTTTGTCTGTCTCTGTCTCTGTGTCTGTCTGTCTGTCTGTCTCTTTTTCATTTTTTGATTTTCTTTCTCTACGCTGGCTTTTTCTATGTAATAGATCCCTGGCAGCTCTGGAACTCGCTTTGTTAGACTAGGTTGGACTCGAATTCCCAGAGATCTGCCTGCCTTTGCCTCCTGAATGCAGGTGATCGTGATCGAAGGTGTGCACTACGAAGCCCAGCAAGACTTAGTTCTTTTTTTTTTTTTTCGAGAAACTTTAGACTCTTTAATAAAAAGGAACTCTAGAAGTGTAGCGTCATTAATACTTAACGAGGCTTAAGTGGGAGAGATGGATGGGAGGAGAGGAGCAAACAAGGGGCAGCTTGTGTTGAGAATTCTGAATTTACTTAACAGTATTTCTTGAAGTCTGGGCTTGTTATCTGAGTGCTTGGGAAGTAAAGGCAGAAAGATCAGTGGTTCAAGGTCATCCCCAGCTACCTAGCAAGTTGGAGGTTAGCCTGCGCTAGATGAAACCCTGTTTCAAAAGAACAAAAAAAGAAACAAAAGAAAACAAAACAACTGAATATCTTGTGTATCTGCTGTCTGTTGGCAGCTCTAGGTCCTAGAAATGCAGTGAAGAATAAAAAACACAGCCTCAGGCTAGCTGGACACTTCAAGGCGCACACAGAGTTTCTTGGGTGGGCAGTGATCATCAGGGCTGACTGTTCCTAACCTACCTGGTTAATTTTTTTGGGGGGGGGCACCTCAGTGCGTTGATGTGCTGCAGCTGGGTGCTTTGTCCCTCCTGCTTATTTAATCTCAACGTCACTTCAGAAACATCCCTTCTTGCCTCTTGGATGTATGTCCCTGGTTACTGAAGGTCTTCAGCAGTCACCTATCGCTGTTGCCCTTCTTTTTACGTATTAAATACTGGTCAGCTTTCCCCCGCCCTCTCTCTTTGGTTCTTGAGGTATTCACCTTAGAAGGGTAAAGTTTATTTGGGTTCAGGGTTTCAGAGTTTGCAGCCCACAGCTTGGTTGGTTATGTTGGGTCTGCCGCCATGCACAGAACAGAGGCGGTCTACAGAAAGGGGCCGGATGCCCAGTGTTCCCCTCAAGGCATTTCCCTTGTGACCTAACTTCCTCTACTCAGCCCCACCTCTTCCAGTAACGCTATAAGCCTTTGGCACATGGACCCTTGGAATGGGTGTGTATGTGTGGCAACACATTTCAGATCCCAACTGAAGCTTGCCTCCGCTTCCTTGCCTCATAATTTATAATCATTCTGCAGTTAGCCATCAGATTATATAGTTGCCCTAAAATGGCTATCATTACAGCCGCCAATAACCTTCCTGAGATAAAACCCAGTGGATCTTTGTCGTATTAGATAGTAGTAGATCAGTTGGCAGCATTCTGTAAACACTGTCGCACACTCTTCCTTTGGTTCCCCTTGTGCGTAGATGACTTCTTTGACCAATCTTCTTTGCCTGTTCTTCTCAAACTCTAAATGTTGGGCTTCTCCGTTTGGAGCACGAAGGTCTTCAGCCCACACATCTGCAGGGACACCACGAGTGGTAAGCACACTGTCATTTCAAGAAAAAGATCTAAACCTATTCTTCCATCCAGAAGGCTGGGACTTGGAGGTGATTAACAGCCTTATGATCTGTGTTATCTCTTGGGCTGGACCATATCAAGCTCATATAACCAGGACCAGAGGTGGCTAGTAATCTAAAAGACCCTTTCAGCCAGAGGCTCTCCAAACTCCCACAACCAGGACCAGAGATGGCTAATAGCCCAAATGGCTTCTAGGCTATCTGTATGACTGAGACCAGGCCAGATGCTAGTTACAAGTAGCTTGTCTTCTCTGTCTGTGTCTGTCTGTCTGTCTGTCTGTCTGTCTCTCTCTCTCTCCCTCTCTCTCTCTCCCTCTCTCTCTCTCCCTCCCTCTCTCTCTCTCTCTCTCTCTCTCTCTCTCCCTCTCCCTCTCCCTCTCTCTCTCTCTCTCTCCATCTCTCTCTCTGTCTCTGTCTCCCTGTGTAACCTTGGAACTCCCTTTGTAGACCAGGCTGGCCTGGAACTCAAAGAGATCCGTCTGTCTCTGCCTCCCGAGTGCTGGGATTAAAGGCATGTGCCTCCATGCCTGGCTCAGGTAGCCTATTTCTAGAACCCATCTTCTTGGAAAGACAACACACACTGAGTCAAGTTTCCATGTAATTATGCTTTCTTGTGCACTGGGGATTGTATTGCACCAGGAAACTTTCCCTCAAATTGTATTGTGTTTAAATTTGTTGGAAATAAACCCTCTGGCATCAGAGTCCCTGAAGTCTTGATCCAGGTTGACAGAGTCAATCTGAACTGATTTTTCACTGTCACCTCCTCTCCGTTTGCTTTCCTGCCTTCCTGATACCTTCAGAGACCTCCCCACTTCTCCAGAGAACTGATTTCAAGTTCTCTTCTCTTTCAAACCCTACACACCTCCCACTGGTGATTTTACCCAGTTTCTTTACCCTGGGCCTTTGTCCTGAGCACCAGCCCCCATCGGCTTATTACTTATTGACTGCTCTGGTAATCATTGACAATACCGTGATGTAAGCTCATCTTCTTGTAGATACAGATAATAAACCAGCAAGCAAGTGAACTACAAACTTGGTGGGGGGATGATGGGAAGGACTTGGGATGTTGGGCTAAAAGCTAGTTGAAATGGTGTCAGGAAAGCCCTTTTGGGTAATGAGTTGAAGTAGCGTGCTTTACTACTTGAGCATGTAGGATCCTTTATCTTGCGTGATTTGGCCTTCTGCCAGAGGCTGGATTGTCGGAAGTCAGAGACTGGATCTCAGTTGTAGGACACCTTATTTTCTAGATGTGCTTACCGTTGTGTGGCGTACAATCTTTATAGTAACAGACAATACACATTTGGTAGGGACTGGCCTTCAGATTTTGAGTTGACTGGGCAGCAATGCTGAGCTGCAGTTCTGTAAATCCTGCTGTTACCACGGGTACTCTTTATTGGCTTTGCTAAGTTACATGTATCAAATGCGTTTCAACGTAATAATCTTTTCAATTCCTTCCTTCCTTCCTTCCCCTCCCCTTCTTCTTTTCAATGCTAGTTTCCGGCATCCTACGTAGCCTAGAATGTCCTTGAATTTCTGATCCTCTTGTTCACTTCCTGGTTGCTAGAACTATAACATGCACTACCACACCCCACTTAATGGGATGCCAGGGACTTTACTAAGGGCTTTAGGAATGTACCATCTGAGATATGTTTCCAGCCCCTTTTGTAAGTATAAATTTAAATAGATTAGTGATGGCAATGTTTAAGGTACAAGTTTAGGTATTCTTCAATTTTAATTTTTTGTACATATAAAAAAATCATATTTCCAAAGAAAAATCATTAATTTGTTTTTTCTTGCTTGCATAGGAAATGTGTTTACTTTTGAAAGTGGTTTGTTCATAATATATGCACAAAACTGACTTATAAATTGTTATATAATTATGCTTTCTTGTGCATTGGGGATTATATTGCACCAGGAAACTTTCCCCCAAATTGTATTGTGTTTAAATTTGTTGCTGCATATGCTGGGCTAGGGGGTCCTAAGCTGCCTTTATCAAGGCTCAGGGGATTTGAACTAAGGTCTTTCTTGTGTGGCAAGCGCTTTACAAGGAATGGGGAAGACACGGGGAGTTCTTTTCTTTTACAAAATAATTTTCGTGGACTCTTACAAGGGAAGGAGTTATTTCACTAACCCGAAATGACCCAGGATAGTACTTAAGACCACAGACAGATGTAACTAAACTATATCTAGATGCTTCCAGCATTTATGGTAGATATTTATTTTCTTTAAAATTACTTTCAACCTATTGGCTGCTTTTAGCAAATTATTGCCACCTCTTTCTTTTTGTCTGTCCTCTTCTCTGTCTGTCTGTCTGTCTCCTTTTCGCCTCTCCCCTCACACATACACACACATGCACACACACATACTACTTTGGGTCATTAGATTTGTAGTGCTATGTAATTATCAGAAGTTTGTAAACCCAGGGCCTGTTGACATCTTTATAAACTCCACGGCTTAGCTAGGCTTCTATTGCTGTGATAAATTGCCATGAGCAAAAGCAATTTGGGGAGGAAAGGACTTATTTCCAAGGTAATATCTATCACTATGGCAAGTTAGGGCAGGACCTCAAACAGGGCAGGAACCTGGAGGCAGGAGCTGTTGCCGAGGCCATGGAGGAGAGCTGCTTCCTGGCTTGTTCCTCACAGCTCGCTCAGCCTGCCTTCTTACAGAACCCGAGACCACCTTCCCAGTTGTAGAACCAGTCATAGTAGGCTGGCTCCTTCCACATCAACCTTCAGTCAAGAAAAAGCCACATAGACTTGCCTGCGGGGCAAGCTAATGCAGACGTTTTCTAACTGGAGGCATTTTTCCAATTGAAATTCCTTTTCCCAGATGACCTTGGCTTGTGTCAAGTAAAAAAAAAAAAAAAAACTAACTGGAGTATTTTGTCTCTAATAATTTTCCACTACCCCTTTCTAGGACTCTAGTAACTTTACTTTTTTCCGTTTTGATTGTGACAAAGAAGTAAAAGTTTGACATATGGGATTTCATACAATGCTTTAATGCATGTAAGCATCCTAAATGTTTTAATCAGCATAAAATATTTCCTCAAACACTTTTAAGGACACTTAAAATCCGTTCTAGTGTTTTGAATGCACCAAACACTATTATGATCTATGGTCTCTAGGTTGTGATGGTTCTTCCGGCCCTCTTTGTTGTCCATGATTTTGGTGCTTTGAAGGATACTGGTCAGTTACTGGGTACAACGTTGTTTAGTTAGTGTTTGACTCCTGCTTTCTTATGATTAGTATAAGGTTCACATTTTTTTTGAAAGGATAACAACTGCAGAGTAGTGTGTCCTTAGCACCTCACCTAAGACTTTAATAATAGGAAGCTTATTTTTAAAAGAAAAAAGAAATGTGTGTGTGCGTACGAGTGTATATGCTGAATGCTCCTTGAGGTCAGAGGACAGCTGTTCCCTCTGCCAGTCCCTCGCCAGCCTCCTTCCTCCGGCTGTCCTCCATGCCAGTAGTCCATTCAGCTGAGAGCGATGAGTTAGTCCATGGCTGAAGTTGGGGCACCGAGTATGCACTGCCAGCCAGCAGCTAAACCTTCAAACCGCAGCACACTTCTCTCTGGTCATTAGTATGTGGGATGTAGGTGACACTGGTCAGACATGATCATAATGGGCCTATCTTCTAGTGCCTTCTATAGACTTTGACAGACATGATCGGGGCAAAACCAGAGACAGCCGGAATTTCTATAAGGACGGTGGTATAGTTATGAATTCTTCAAGATTCTCTTGATTTTCATATTTGGTCTTTCTTAATTGTGCCCGTCCCCATGAATACAAAGGAGGCATATGCTTAATGGAAACAGCTGCACATATCTGGATCTTACAGTGGAACATATGAAACACCTCATACCTATGATTGTCACATATGCCAAGTAACTGTCTACTGACTTAAAAAATCTTTTTTTTTTTTAAATGTGTATGGGTGTTTTGCCTGCATGCATGCCTGTATACAATGACTGTGCCTGGTGCCTGTGGAGGCTAAAAGAAGACATCAGGTCTTCTGGAAACTGAGTGACACACATTGTAAGCTACTAGGTGGGTTCTGGGAATTGAACCCAGGTCCTCAGGTCTTAAGTACTGAGCCATCTCTCCAGCCCATCTTCTTGGCTTCCCTGCCAAGTAGCCTTTAGTTCTGAAGATTGAGCCCAGGGCCTGAAGCACGCTTGGCAAGTGCCCTACTACTCACTGTACTACTGCTCTTTTTCCTTAAACTTTTTGTTGCTCTTGTAAATCTGCCGCGTTGTTAGACATGCAGCCAAATCCTGCTGTGTGTCTAGGATTCTGGGTGGCATCATGGAATTTTGATACTGGTAAGGGAGTTTTCGGGGCTGGATTCCCAGTGGTTTCAACATGTGGTTGACACCATCGTGCGTCTCAGCAGAGGAAATGCTGGTGTGTGTGTGAAGCACACTGCTAGTGAGGGCTGAAGCACTTAGCACACGCCTTCCCCAGCAGTCACGGCTCTCCAGGGCTACCATTACAAACCACCACAGCTTGGAAACTGACGACAACAGGAATTCGTCCTCATGCTTCAGGGGTCAAGATTTGGAACTTAAGTTGTCACTGGTGCTGGTTCTGTCTGGGACCTTGGGGTTGAGTTGTTCCTTGTTTCTCTCTTCTGGCTGTTAGCAAGTCTTGATGGTGTTGATTAGTGGCCTGCTTCTCTTTCATCAGAGGCTTCCCTTACGACAGTTGTTCTAAGCCATCCTAGACCGATCTCATTTCTTAATTCCTGATTACATTTGCAAAGGTCTGATATTCAAATAAAGTCACAGTCACCTGTGTTAGAGGTTAAGTGACAGTGTTCAACCCACAGTCTAAAACTTCTTGTATTTTCCTGGATGTCCTGTTAGTAATTTAAGATCACCGACATGGTTGCCTCTTTTTAAGGGTAATATTTATACGATGCGACCTTGAGAGAGGAGATTCTTTGTCCCAGCAAAGGGATATATACCACTTGCAGAATCAGTGGTTTTTCCAAGCTCATTGTGTCTCCTCTGTGACATAACCCACTGATCACTCCCTTTATTCTTGTGAGACTTGGGGAAGAGGGGGACTGCTGTGAACATTTGGGATGCTCATAGCACCACAAATAATACAGTAAGATGCTTTGCCTCTGACTCAGAACCCTCCTCTTCTATTAGACTAACTCACTGGCCTCCAACCAGTGGGATAGAGACTCTCAGAGGTGGCCAGGAAGCTGCTGTGTTGTTAAGATTCTTGGGTGCTGTGATCCCCTGAGCAGAACATTCCAGGAATGTTTGGTCCAGAGCACGTGATGTAGACTCAGAAAGGACTTTTACCCCTCGTCTAGCTCAATTATTGCCATGGTAAGAGCAAAAGGAGAGCGTGAGAATGGCCAAGCTTGTCTCCACAAACAGCTAACCAGCTGGGAAATACACAGGCGATAGAGAAGGCCCCTGTGAGTAGGGGACTCAGTGCCACTTAGCGCCACTGGGGGAAAAATGGAGCTTAGTCCAGTTTTAGAATCCAGATGGATGTGAATCAGTAGTGGTTTTACTTGAGGAAGAAACAGGGGGCATGGCTGAGACTGAATCATACAGTTCATCGCTCTAGCGTTCCGTGAAGTGGGTTGAGACCTCAGCTGGTTCTTCAGTTGCGTCTCTAGGTAACAACCCGGATGCTGTGTTCTGCAAGTGTTTGTCATACGGCCCCTTTCACAGGACCAGGTACTGACAGGGGGACGATGACGATGGGTGGAACTTGGCTGTTACCATCAGGAGCCGTGATTGCGGTGTACCGTGAACGATGAGGCTGAGGGGCACAGAGCAGGGCGGAGGGATTTACTACTCGGAGCTTCACAAGAAACAGCTACTTAAGCCACTCTTGGTTTTTTCTCACTGCTGTTGCTGTCACGAATTTTCATGGTTTTGTACTAATGGTTGTTGTTTCCCAGCTTGCATTTCATCATCAGTCTAATTCTCAGCATCTGGGTCTACTCATTTTATTCTTTCCTGGAGATCTGTGCTTGTAATTTAAGTAAGCGGAGGGCCCCAGACTCCTGAGTAGACTGCCTCCCCAAAGGCCTGCAGCGTAATCCTGAGCCTGCTGATTTGTATTTTTCTCTGCCACTTCATAATATCTCTTCCTTATTATCCAGAACGGTTCCTTTTGAACAGTTGTTGTTGTTGTTATTATTATTATCATTTATGTTTGACTCTTTACCTTTATTCTGTTATTCTTTTTCCCTTTGAGAATCTCTTGCTTCTCTCTGCTGTATGAAATCGGACTCCACCTCAAGGTGTAACTTAATTGCCATAAAGGCAGTTTCTATCCTTTGTTTTTTCCAAATCTGACTCCTCTTTCTCTCTCTTTCTTTCTTTACTCTCTCCCCTTTCTCCCTCTCTCTTCTTTTTTCTTTGCATATATGTGTATAACAGGTATGTATGATATGTGTATGTGTGTGCATGTTTGTGAGTGTGGGTATGCATGTGTTACAGTGCATGTGTCAGAGGTCAGAGGGCAACCTTGGGTGTAGGTCTTCACCGTCCGCTGTGTCGAGACAGGGTCTCTTTGCTGTTGACCTGTAAGCTCTGAAGGATTCTCCTGTCTCTTCCTCCTCTCACTTTAGGAGCGCTGGGATTATAGATGTGGTACTGTGCCTGGCTTTATATGGGTGCTGTGATTCTAAACTCAAGTCCTCATGCTGGCGGAGCGAGTGCTTTTACACACTGAGCCATCTCCTCAGCCCTTGAACTGTTCTTTAAACTCTCGTTCTCTCTACTGTACTGCTTGCTTCCCTGTATCTATTCTGATAGCCAACCTCATAGCCTCAGTTACTTTTAGCCATTTCACACTAGTTGTATGCCTGCTTGGGCACTGGCCTTTTTCTTCTAGCTCTCTTCCAGTGTCTCAGGGTTATCTCCTGCTGTTTTAGTTCTAGTGGTATCCATGTAGGGCCTAAAACAGCTTAGATAAAGCTATATGTTAACACTTTATGAGCATTAGACATACAGACTGAATACAATGTCTTTTTTTTTTAATTATTTTTTTATTTTTATTTTTTTATTTTTTTTAATTAATTTATTCATATTACATCTCAGTTGTTAGCCCATCCCATGTATCTTCCCATTCCTCCCTTCCTCTCACTTCCCCCCTACTCCCTTCCCCTCCCCTAAGTCTTGAATACAATGTCTTAATTAAAGACATCTATCTGTTTGGAGTGAGAGCTGTTGTGGCTCTTGCTGTATTTTCTTTTAAGGAAGTTATTAACCTATGTGAGCCTATTCTTACCTAAAGCAGGGTAGTGATACTATCCCCTTAGACAAGTAAAACATTTGCATTGCGTATATACCATAAAAAGTGTGTGACAGATGTTAACATCCTCCCTCTTTACCTCCTCTCCTGCCTCTCTTCCTTTATTCCCCATCTGCCTTCCCTTTCTTCTATGAAATATCACTCTTACTATCATTTATGAATTTTTTACTGGCACCCAGTTTCTTTATTGCTAGGATATTTTCCCCAAATCCAGAGGCTAAGGAACATTATGAATTTGTGTTACCCTATAGACTCCTTAAGTCAGTTACCCTTCCCTGGAGGTGTTGCCCTGGGGCTTTCAGTACGTCTTCACTTGAAGCAAATGCTGAGTTGGGAGAACCACTTAAATCAAACAAACAGAAACACTTTCTAGGTGAGAGGGTTAGCCATAGGATTGGGTTCTCATGCAGTAAACTAGCACTAAACTAAACCTTGTATGATCTCTTTATTTCAAGAAAAAGTCTCAAATCCCTTTATGTTTTATGAGGAAATAGACATTTATTTCCTAAAGAAAATTAGGGAAATATAAAAACCCTTATTTCATAATATAGGCAGTTTTTAGATAAGAGACAATGAAAGATTGAAGAAATGAAGGGTTTTTTGTTGTTGTTGTTGTTGTTATTCTTTGGGAAATAGCTTTGCTTTTGACCTTTGACTCCTTGTTAGGAAGGATGTTTCTTCTTAATTAGCCTGTGGGAGGGAGCATGGGCTTCTGTGACTGCACACAGAGGGAGGCTTGCTTCATGTCAAGTAGGGGCTGGAGATGTGACCCGGCTGCACTTCTTTAGCATGCACTGGGCCCGGGTTTGATCCTCAGTATTAGAAGAAAATAATCAACAGGGCTCTTGGGGTGGCGGGGCATGTGTGTTTGTTTTTATTTATTCAGTCATTATTTACCCAATAGCCTCTGATAAATAGTAAACACTTAATGTCATATAAAATGATTAAAAATTATTTCCTTTAGAACACTATGGAAGAAAACATGTATGAATAATATTTAAAGCAAGTTATGGAAGTACAGAAGAAGCATTTGCAGAGGAGACACTGATTAATTTGCTACTAAGACAGCTGCTTGTCATCTTTTTTGTTTTGGCCTGCGTTAGGCATCAAAACCAGGGTATCGTGGATGCATGCGATGTGAGAGCGCTCTCTCTTACCCATGCACATCCTCCAGATTGTTCCTTCCATTCATCAACCCATCTACCCATCTTCATCATCATCTACTATCTGTATATCATCCATCCATCTGTTTTTCTTAAAAGAACAGGAAGCAAATCGTTGTTAACCTGAATGTGGATGATAACAAGGTCCTCGGTCCTTTGTTGGTTTCTCTTTTTCTCATTTCAATGTGGTGCAGGGGCTCTGTATAGTTGCTGTGATAGTTTGCATGAAAATGGCCCCATAGGTTCATATGTTTGAAGAGTTGGTTCCCTATGGATAGAACAGTTTGGAAGCATTAGGAAGTGTGGCCTTGTTAGAGGAAGTATATCACTGAGGGCGGACTTTACCATTCCCATTGTCTCTCTGTCTTGTGGTTTTGTTTCAGTGTGAGCTCTCAGCTACTGTTCAGAGCCCCGCCTGCCTGTTCAGAGCCCCACCTGCCGCCAGCTCCCCAAGATGATGGCCGTGGACCCTAAGCCCCTGAAACCACAAGCCCCAAATTAGACGCCTTCTTTTATAAACTGCCCTGCTCTCTTCACAGCAGTAGAAATGTAAATGAGACAGGCTTTATGTGTACCATCCCTGGGTGCAGGGCCTTTGCCGTACAGGGCACCTGTCCCACACAAAGTTTCTTTATCAGAACGCCACTCATTATGACTTAAAAGTTAAGGATCTCATAGTGAGAGCAAATCTACCTCCATGGCTGTCCTGGAAGGTTTTGGATAACATTCTATAGAGGATTAAAAAGCTAGTATGTGTTTCTAATAAATACATTTATTTATTTATAGTTATATACATTTTATTTAATAATACTATACATTCTCATAGGCATACATAACATTTATTCAAAGGAAGAGATAATGAGTTAATCTGTTGAAAATGTCTTTCTCAATAATGATAGTAAAATGTGTTATTTATTATTTTATAATTAGATAAAGCCTACCATAAACAAGAAAAAGATTGAGTTCATAGTACATACACTCTTGCTTAATTTTCTCTGGTTTTAATTGCTACATATGTATGTATGTGTATGTACAAATATTTAAATACAACTTGCTCAGTCCATTTTTGTTGTTGTTGTTTGTGTGTATATAGTTTCAGAGCTGAACACTGCATTGGACAGCCAGGAAGGGGGCTCTTTCCTGGGAAAGGTTAATTCTTCTCCTAGCAGTCACTAACGGCTTGTGGTTCTGTCTATGGGTGGGACTTTGTGAACAATTTCCCCATTCCACATTAACACGTCCATTGATGCTGCCGTTGTCACTGTCTTGTCTATGCAGCCATTTCTCCTGGAGACTGCTTCACAGCAGATTTCCTGGTATTTCAGGCTCTTAAATTCGTTTTGCACATTCTTTCTCAGTGTTCTCTGAGCCATGATGTTAGGAGCTATGATAGAGCTGTATCTGCTGGGGCTGGGCTCCCCACGATCTGTCATGATCTCCGTTTGCTGTAAAAAGCGGCATCTGTGATGAGGAGTCTGCACTTATCTGTGGGTAGAAGGACAAGATTTGGAACGTAGTAGGGATTACACTGGTCTAGCCAGTGGCCGTGGTAGAATCTTTCTAATGACTGTGACCTCACTAGCCCCAGGAAACTGGCTAAGTTTCTACCTCTTGGCTTGATTTCTTCCCTGTGCATCCAATTAGACAGCTTACAATAGTAATTTTTCTTTACGTTTTCCCTCAACTCCTATAGTCAGTTATATAAGAAAAACAGCTGAGGCAGGTCATATAAGAGAATATTTTAATTACTTAAATATAAAATAGTCATGCATGGAAGAGGTTACCTATGTATGGGATGAAAATTTATATTACATTATTACATTATATGTTTGTACAGGTGTTTGTCTTTTTTTTTTTTTTGAGATACACCTTCTCTGTGTACCCTTGGCTGCCCTGGACTCTCTTTGTAGGCTAGGCTGGCTTCAAACTCACAGAGACCCTACCTCCCTGAGTGTTAGGATCATAGGTATGTGCCTTGTGCCTAGCTAGGTGTTTGTCTTTCTATTGGTCAAGCTGACTATATAGTTAAAAAAAATCGAATAACTAGCATTCATCTTCTAGGTTATTTTAGTTCTTTTAAAGACAGTAAGAATAGTGTGGAGCTGGTGAGATGGCTCAGGAGTTAAGCGTGCATGCAGCTCTTTCAGGGGAGCTGGATTTGGTTCCAGGACCCACAGTACCCGGCACAGTGCCCACAGCTGCCTGTCACTCTAATTGGAGGAGATCCGACACCCCCGTCTGGCCTCTTTGGCACCTGCACGCAGATCACACACAGACATGAAAGCGTGTGTGATAAATAAAAGTGAATAAATCTTAAAAAACAAAAGAAAAGAAAAAAAAAAACACCCCCAAACCCAACCAACCAAAACAAAACAAAACAAACACCAAAACAGCAGAGGGCACTGTGGGATTTAGTTTTCCAAAGCATGTTTTAAATGAGAAAGCTGTTGCCATTTTTGTGTGTGCTGTGTTGTAGACTTCGGTTAGAGATGTAAAGAGCTGTGGAGTTCTTAGCGTAATCCTTCTTTTGAGAATATTTAAAAAAGTTGTTGCGCTTTGGAAAATTTGAGTGAAACTGTTTTTGGGGGTGGGTTTACATTTGGGTTTCTTTAGTGAGTAAAAATCCTTTAAAGTAGTAACTGTTCATAAATCTATTCATAAATCTTTAAAGTTTACTTTTACTTATATGAGCTTCCCTTGATTAAAATCAGTCCTGTAATAGGAAAAAGCTTTCAGGGAATGTTATGTAAGGGACTTAGTCAGGTTTTTGTAGGTCCTAGCATCTCAGATCCATGTCAGGTGTCTGTCAGAGGGAGTGCTCAGAGTGACGGATTTCCTGGTACTACTGCACTCACAGGAGGCATACCAGTTCGTGTCTGACAGGTAGCCTACAATCCTGCATCTCTACTGGGAAACGAAGACAAAGCTTATTTCATTCAGATCCCTTAAGGAAATTCCTTGTAGGTTCCATTCATATTATAAGAATACAATTAAAATTTATTGAGTTATATGGATTTTTAAAGAAAATAGACCCTAATGAATGGAAAACCAATAATGTATTTACAATGTGTTATAAATGTAGTGAATGGAAAAACTCAGCTTTTTGGTTATTCCATTATAATTAGATGTGTAGCATACATTAAAATAGGAATTGCTTGAGTTAATTATTTAATATACAGGTATGAATTTTTGTTTAGTGTATTATCTATTCAAAATATAATATAAAATAACCTTAAGGTTTAAGTTTAGAGATATAGAGATTTATTTTTAAAGAGTTTAGAAATAAAGATGGCAATTACTCTGCACTTCTATTAAGAGATAATTTAACAGCTGAACTGTTAGTCATCAATACAGCATATGTGCTGTAGAGAGGAAAAGTATTTAAGGTAACAGACACAAATTCTCATTATAAAGTAACTCACTAAATATAGAGTTGGTCAGTTGAAATGATAAGATGTTTTAAAGAGCTGTGGTTTTGAAGCTGGAGGGATGGCTCAGTTATTAACAGGAGAACCTGAGTTTGGTTCCTAGAGGCCCTATGAAAAGCTAGCTGTGGCTGGGAGTGGTGGTGCTCAGCTTTAGTTACAGCGCCCCCGAGGCAGAGGCAGGCGGATCTTTGTGAGTCTGAGGCAAGCTTGGTCTACATAGAGAGTTCTGGGATAGCCAGGACTACATAGATCAACCATGTATCAAAACAAATGAGAGAGAAAGCAAGCAAGCAAGCAAGCAAGTAAGCAAGCAAGCAAGCAAGCAAAGCCTAAGTGGCAAGGTCCAAGCCAGTAGAGACCATGTCTCAAAAAACAGTCTGGACAGCTCCTAAGGAATGATGCCTTACGTTGTCAGTTGCCTCCATATGCACATGTCACTTGCATGTGCACTTGCACACATATGTGCTAACATATTCACACCAAAGAACTGTAGTTTTAGGTTAAGTTTAGTAATTGTAATTAGAATTAGGTTACTAGAGACTAAGGGTAAATACGTAGGTAACTCTGTTTTATGAGGTATCAAAGCATGAGACAAAGCAATTAATTTTAGCTTACTTATGGTGTTTACTCAAAGTGCTTAGCTGTTTTCCTTAGTAACAGTTTTGACTCTTATATCCTACTGCTTTTTAAGTTGGTCACAGAATATTCAAATAGAGACCAGAAATACTGGGTTTCACTTACAGTAGAAATGAATTATTTAAGTACTGTAGAGAACATGAAGGAGGTATGAAATGTGATGTATAATTAAGCAAAGGGATGGCATAGGAAAATGGTGTAGAAAGAGAAAAGCATCCCTTTGTGGAGATCAGAGGGAACGCAGAGCTATTTCATACACTGAGCAGTGTTTGAGGTCCTGCTTTGCCAGGGTTAGAAACATAGCAACAAAGAGACGGAGGCCAGACCTTGTCCTGTAGCTGCCACTATAGCAAAAAAAAAAGCCTCCTGCATTCTGTTAATATGATATCCAGCAGTGATCAAATATGTGGATGGAAATGAGGATAAGATGGTGGAAAGTGACAGTAGGAGAATAGGTGGATTATTTTAGAAAGGTATGTTGGAAAGGTTAGACAAAGAACCCTGCAGAGGGGTGGGGTTACCGAGACCTTGTGGAAAACAGACAACCACAGGCCACTCTTCCCCGCCTTCCTTTTGCTTTCTGAGATTCCTCTGTAGCCCTGGCTGTCTGAAACTCACTCCATAAACCAGGCTTGCCTTGAACTCTGAGATCCACCTGCCTCTGCCTCCAAAGTGCTGCATTAAAGACCTGCTGTACCACTGCCTGGCTATGGGCCACTCTTGATACCAGAAACATACAGGCTAAGAGCGACAGCTTGCATCAGGGCAAGCCTAGATGCTGCTTTTCTACCATGTCTTTGTGGCAGCCTAGCATAGCAGCCTGGCTCAGCTGCAAGGTGATGTACTCCACACAGTGCAGCTGTAGACGATAGTTTCATGCCCACAGGGGCTAACGTCTCCTAATTCTAGCAAGTTATAGGGCTCCATTTTAGGGAAGCCCAAAGTATAGGGTCCCGATCAGGTCTTTATAGCTTCCCAGGCAATATGCACACTGTCAGTTGTGGTTTGTTTTAATCATATGCGGGGTTGCCTAGTGATAGAGTTGTCAGGGCAACTGAATTGGTTGGCTAGGAAAGGTCATATTTTCATGAAGAGAAAAGGGTTTCACTGGCTTGTTCGTTTTCTGTTCTGTTGTTTGTTCTTTGGTAACTACTTTAAAAATTCAGAAGACTTTGGCAGTCTTTAGGTGCAGGAATGGATAAGTAGGCAGCATTAGAAAGGAGTGAATTTAAGTCATTCTTTGGGAAAGAAAATTCTGTAGGGTGCATGCTTATAGAGAACTGCTTATCTGAGACTGTCCTCCGTTACCCATCCCACCTGCAGCATCAGTATCACCCACCAACTTGTCAGAAGCACTAACTCCCAGTAACTGTCAGATAACACCAGTCGTTGTCAGAAGCTTGGTGAGGTAATGGTTAGGCCCAGCAGTTTAGCTTAATGAGCCTGTTAGGTGACAGTGATGCAAGCTAATATTTGTAAGCGTACATCACAAATACCAAGCAGGAAACAGAGCATACTCAAAGCCCACCCTCAACAAGACACTATCTCCAACAAAACATGCCTCCTAATCTCTCAGACAGCCATCAGCTAGGGACCAAATTTTCAAATGTCTAAGACTTATGGGAGGGGACATCTCATTTCAAACCACCACATTCCACTTCCTGGCCCCCATAGTTTTTTTGTTTGTTTGTTTTTGTTTTTTCGAGACAGGGTTTCTTTGTGTCGCCTTGGCTGTCCTAGACTCGCTTTGTAGACCAGGCTGGCCTCCAACTCACAGCGATCCGCCTGCCTCTGCCTCCTGAGTGCTGGGATTAAAGGCGTGCACCACCATGCCTGGCACACCCCCATAGTCTTGTAGCCACATCACAGTCTCAATCATTATAGAAGTATAAAAATGTAAGGAAGTATACATTTATATATAATTCATGACACGAATTCAGCCTATGAAGAAGAAGTAGTTGCAAACAGGAAAAAAAGTGTTCTAGAGCATAAACAACGTGGTTCTGGCTAGGCACCATCCTTGAAATAATATATTAAGTATGTACAGATTGATGAGTTAAACTGGTCAGAATCTCACTGCTTTTTTGTGTGTGTGTGTGTGGGGGGGGGCGGGGTGTGAGGGCGGGGAGTGGCAGGGAAACTTTTTTTTTTTTTTAATTTGGAAAGGCAGGTTCCGTGTTAACTGCCTCATATTGTGAAGTTAGTCTGACAGAGTAGAGGGAGTTGCCTGGACTCCCCACCTCATACCCACCCAGTGAAAGTCATAGCTGAGCACAATCTGAAGAGCCAGTGTTCAACAAGTTGTTTACCCAGGGCATGGCAAAGAGTGAACGACTCCTACCCCACAACTAAGGAAATGGGAGCAGGTCGACCGACAGAGTTCCTGACGACAAGGTGCAGGATGGTGCTGGCAAAGAGAGAGTCAGCGAAGGCTCACGCTGGAGAGATGCCTTGGAAATCCGCCTTGTTCTGGGGGGGTTAATCTGTGTTCTCAAGCAAATTGCTAGGATGAAGCTGTCCACACAAGAGAGGAAGCCAGAGAGGAAAGATTGAAGGGGAAAGTTGCCCACTAGGAGACAAGAGCTGAGCTGCAGCACCTGTGTATAAAGGAGATAGGCTTTCAGCAACGTAAGCCTCTGCAGAGTGGGGCTCAAGTGCTCCTCCAGGGGCCACCACAAACACCGACACGACGCAAGTACTTTGGATACCCACCGGACCAGAACCAATCCTATTAATGGACTTCTAGCCTGGCCTGGTGGACACACATGCCTGTAATCCCAGCACTTTGGGAGGCAGAGGCAGGTGGATCTCTCTGAGTTCAAGGTCAGCCTGATCTACAAAGTGAGTACAGGACAGCCAAGGCTACACAGAGAAACCCTGTCTTGAAAAAAACATAAATAAATAAATAAATAAATAGACTTCTAAGTGTACTTGGTAAATGTTCTTAATGGTTCCTAGATAGGAAGATAACTTGATTTTTGTACTTAGTTGTATTTCATATTCAGTTTTTCAAAGCTGAGTTTTAAAAACACTACAATATTTTGGTTCAATTTACTTTTTATAAAATTAGTCTCATGAAACATTTTCATTGAGTCTACTGAGGGGGTATTTAAAAGGGCAGTTTGTGAAAATTGATTTTGAAATGCCACTAGGGAGTTTTAGTCATACCAAGGTTTTTAAAGTTCTAAAAATACCCATAAGAATTGAAATGAAACCTAATAACATATGCTGCAAAACACAGCTGGTGAATGATAATTATGAAACTGTAGTGTAATTGGTGGTTCATCTACTAAAGGTTTGAAATAAAATTCACTACTGTGCTAGCACAGGGTACTATAATATTAGGACTTTGATCTATAAAACATTAAAGTTATATTTATAGAGCCATAGCTGTTCTTTGGCCAAAATTTGCATATGTTTATTTAAAATTTTCAAATTGATTTCTACCTATTGGAGTATGGTTAGAGTCTAACTTTAAATTGCCGGGTGTTATGCTAGAGAAAAAAATTGTATTTGATTTTTTTTCTGTGATTATCTTAGTTTATGCTTTTGATAAATTTCATTATAATCTTAAGCTTTTTAGAATGTTTAGAATGTTTTTAAAGATTTATTTATTTATTAAGTATACAGTGTTTTGCTTGCAAGTTGGTGTGCCTGGCAGAAGACAGCACTAGATCTCATTATAGATGGTTGTGAGCCACCGTGTGGTTCCTGGGAATTGAACTCAGGACCTTTGGAAGAGCAGGCAGTGCTCTTAACCTCTGAGCCATCTCTTCAGTCCAGCATTTTAGAATTTTAATGTTACCCTATGTTTCCTTTATAGAAAGTTCTTTCTTATAGCAGACCTTGTAGGTACTAATTTTAAACTCTATTTTACTTGGGGTTCCTTAATACCTCTACCCCCTTCCAGCCCCCTTAGGTAGGAGAGAAAGAAAGTTGGAAGGGACAAGGCATGTAGACCTCTTTAGACTTAGCTCTTGCTGGCTAGGGTCATAGGGTCCCTTGGGACAACATCAATCTCAGTCGTTAGGATATCCAGCAAGCCAGCAAATGGAGCAGCCGCCTTCTTTCTCTATCCTTCTCCAAGAGTCCTCCAAGGGTCCGCTTCTCTCCCTTTGTGCTCTGGTATTTATGCCCTCTCAGAGTCCTCAGAATAAACTAATTGCAGCTAGCAAAGATCACACCCCTCTTCAAGCCTCAAGAGGGTGTTAGCAGCTGGCAAAGACCACGCCCCTCTCCGAGCTGCATAAGGCAGCTATCAGCTCTGGACAAACTAAAAGCAGCTCCATATCCCACATTTGGGATTAAAGTCAAAACCTGTTTACATAACATAACTGAGTTTTTAAAGAAACCAAAACTTCCACTACAAGACCTTGATCTACATTTCTTCGTATACTCAGATTCATTAATGTCTGTCCACCACTCTTCTGTGCTTTACTCTACTGAGCACAAAAAAAAAATCTTGTCACCCCACAAATCTGTTGTTAGTCATGGGACATTCAGTGTGTGGCAGGACAGTCATACTAGATCTAAAAAGGAGCCAGAGAATATATTGGATTATTAGTCTACTTAAGGTTCATTGAGGGAAAAGGCTAGCATCATCTTTTTTTTTTTTTTAAGATTTATGTTTCTTACTATTTTATGTGGGTGACTGTTTTGCCTGAATGTATGTCTGTGAGCCCCTTATATGCCTGGAAGAGGGTATCCAAGCTCCTGGTACTATAGTTATGGATGATTGTGAGCTACCATATGGGTAGTGGGGATTGAATTTGGGTTTTCTTCAAGAGTAACAAGTGCTCTTAACCACTGAGCCAGTTCTCCAGCCCAGGATCATGTATTTTTGTCTCTGTTTGAGTTCCTGTCCTGACTTTCTTTGGTGATGAATAGCAATGTGGAAATTTGCCTTTTGATCATGATGTTTCGTCGCAGCAATAGAAACCCTAACTAACACCTAACTAAGCAGAAGGACTTGGCTGCTGTAATAGCTATTTCAGCCAGTTACTCACACTCTAGTTTATATAAGCATTTTTTAGCTTGGGCTACATTACACCTAAGTAGAGTAAGATTTGACAGTGGTCAGCCCTGTAGTGGTAAGAATACTGATGTAAATTCGCTTGTATATTGCTATAACTCAGCAGATGTCACCTGCCACTATGGCTGTAAACACTCTTCAAGTATTTGTTGGTCTTTTGTATTTCTTCTTTGAAAATTGTTTATTCACCTCATTCTGTCCTTTTGCTTATTGGATGGTTTGGTTTTGTTTATTATTTTTCGTGTTTGTTTGTTTGTTTGTTTTCGAGACAGGGTCTCTCTGTGTAGCCTTGGCTGTCCTGGTCTCACTTTGTAGACCAGGCTGGCCTCGAACTCACAACGATCTGCCTGCCTCTGCCTCCCAAGTGCTGGGATTAAAGGCGTGCGCCACCACTGTGCAGCCTGAATGATTTGGTTTTTTTAAACTTGGAGTTCTTTATAGCTTGTAGATATTAATTCCCTGTCACGTGTTTAGTTGTTAGGGATTTGCTCTGTAGTCTCACTCTTCATTCCGCTCACCATTTCCTTTGCTGCTGTAGAGAAGCTTTTTGCTTTTATGTAATCCCAGTTGTCAGTTCTTGGGTCGTGCCTGGTGCTAGCTGAGTCTATTTCAGAGGGCCCTAGTAAGGTTTAATGAGGGGCTTGGGTGTATGGGGTTTGTCTGTGAGTTCTCTGTTCTGTTGGTCCCTGTCTGTTTTTGTGCCATTACAATCTGATTCTACTACTGTGGCTTTGTAATATAGTTTGAGACCTAGGGTTTTGATACCTTTGATGTTATCTTTTCTGTTCAAGACTTCTGTGGTTGGGACTGAAGAGATGGCTCAGCAGTTAAGAGTTCTTATTCTTGTGGAGGACCCAGGTTCGATTCCCAGAACCTACATGGGGACTGAAAACTGTAACTCCAGTGCCAGAGGATCCAACACTCTGTTCTGGCCTCGTCAGGCACCATGTGGGTCACATACATGCAAGCAGGCAAAAAACCTCATACACATATAATACATAAACCCAAAAGACTGCTGTGGTTATTTGAGTTGTTTTATGAATATTAGGATTTTTTTTGTTCTAGTTCTGTGAAGAGTGAAATTGGGACTCTCAATGTTTAGTGTATATATGTTTACAATTGCTCTATCTACTTAATTAATTGCTTTCTTTATTAATATGTGGTGGCTTTAAACTCTTCTGGCTAATTTTGGTTTGGGCCTTCTTTTACCAGATATCAGCCATGTTTTTGGCTTCTGTTCTCTTGATAGTGTTTTTAATCCCTTGCTACTCAGTCTCTGGGTGTCTTTCCAGTGGGATATGTGTCTTGGAGACTACAGATGGTTACCTGTAGTCTTTTGATACAGCCTCCTGGCTGTGTCTCTTCTTTGGTGGGTTGAATGCATTTACATGGCAGTTCTTACTGAGAGATGTCCACTGAGTGCTGTAACTTGCTGGTTGTTTCTTTTCTTCCTTTGCTTGGCCAGATTATGGTTTTTTATTTTCTCACCTGCTAAGCTTAGAGGCTTCCTTGTTTATTGTTATAGACAAGTGGCCTTCCTAGCTTTTCTTTGTTTATCTTTCCTCTCATGAGATTTATTTCCTGTGCTCTTAGGATCTGAGATGATATTTCTTTCTGCCTCTGGGCCTAAGCTTTTCTTTTCTTTTTTTCTTTTTGTCATGAGTTCTGTCATGTTAAATGAAAGAAATATTGCTCCATGAATGAAAAGGCCCTGCAGGGTGACCTAGTGACTTTTTTCACTAAAGACAACTAAGATTTGTTGAAGTTCTATAATGTTAAAAACTAAATTTGTCTTGTGGTGGATCACATCTATGGGCTTGTAAGTGCTAAACAAACGTTGTATCACTGAATTGTAGTTACTGCTAAGCCCAGAATCTCCATGGGTGGGGAAGAATTTGCTTAAATCTCTTTAATAATTCTCATGTCTAATGTGTCTTATTAAATTCATTAATACATACTTTCAGTTTGAAAGTATGTAACTTCAGCAAACCTCTTTAGTTGTAAAAAATGGCACGATGTTGGCGTATTACGATGATGTTCTAGCATGTTCTATCACATTTTAAAACGCCACTGGTTTTCTTTGTTTTGCTTTTGTTTTTAATCTTTAGCCGGCCCCAGAAAGTGTGCTTGTGTCCTTATCTACCAGGGCGTCCACTCAAGATCTCCACCCATTTGTACATAATTCAGCATCCGGCAGAGGTGAGTTCAAGTTTGTAAATGATGTTTCCAGGTGAAGTCTGAGTTCTGCAGAGGAAACACACATGTATCCAGGCTTACTCCTCACAGCTCTGTGGTGTTTCAGAATAACCGTTATTGATGCTAAATGTTTACTCTTTAGGGAAGAACGTTTTTATCTGATAGTAGAGAGTCACATGCTTGAGATAATGTTTCATGTAATTCTGCTGTTACGGGGTAGAAATGTACAACTCCAGCAGGTTTGTGTGGTATAAAGATGTAATTTTGTGAGTGAAGAACTCAGAGAAATTACTGATTTTAAAGCTTTGATCGTAGCCTTTGCTCTCCGATAACTTTTTTTTTGCTAGAGTAGATGCTGACTTTGGCATTTTACTCTTACAAGATGGATTTGTAAGTAAAATTTTCTGTCTTTTAGATGCTAGAACAAATACATTTACTTTGTACGGTGCCATCTTTTAGTTAACACTCTTCTGCTCTGTTTAGAATTAGACATGTGCCAGTATGTGTGTATGTTTGTGAGTTTTGATTTGTGATGAAGGGACATAAGGAAATCATAGAAAATTATAAATTAGCCAATACCAAACTAGTCAGTGAATGATGCAAATGGATTTAGTGTTAACTCCTTTAGTATTTAGAACGCAGGACTGCTTGCGTCCAAGCAGTCTTTAACAAAGAAATGATTATTATTTTTTAAAATTCACAGCCTATTCAAAGATATAACAAAGATGTAAATTAAATTAGCCTTTTCTGTTTTCTGAATGAGGAATACTGTTTCTTTATTGCAAGTTGTTTGTTTTCCTGAGGTGGCTGCAGGCCATTGTAGCCCTGGCTGCTTTGCCACTGGACTCTCTTACTGCAGTTAACATTGTAACATTGTATAACTTATATTTACAGAAAACAATAGCTCTCTGGTCAGAGAAAGTTAAGACCAGAATTTTGGTACAAATGTGGTACTTTTCCATTGTTGTCCTAAGGCATTAGATAGCCTTCAAAGTGTAGTTTTATAAAAGTTAGTTTGTGGTGATTTTTATATTTTTAAATATTTTACAGCTTTAAAAAACCCAAAATTAATCCTTAGTTTAGATGACTTAACTGTGTCCACTATGGGTGTATTTTTTTTTTTTTTTGATAGACAAGTACATCCCAATTGAATTTCCCTTTCAGCAGAGAAACCTCTGGTCTTCAAATAGTTCACTAACACTACACTGCTTGTTTGTAGCTTTAGCACACAACTTTGCTTAAGCGCATTTGTCAGTTTCATGAGTCTCCCATAGACATAAGATTGAAACCATGGGTGGGTTCCAGGAGGAGGATTTGGGGAAAGATATGGTAGAGAGGATTGTATGAAAGTGATGTGATGGGCATTTCAAGACTAGGCACATGAATATAAACAGTGCTTAAAAACAAGGAGTTATCATAAAAATAAGAAACAAATATGTAGAAGGAAGAAGTGTTACGCTAAATTGCATGGCCTTGTGAACTCTGTACATTTAGCCATAATGGTATAAATACTGTTTATTGATTTAGCTAAAACCATTATCGGATATGAGAGTTAGCTACAAGGTGAGAGTTCAGAATGCTGACTTGTTATGAGAGGCTGTCCTTGGCAAAATTTAAGAGTTGGGGGTTTTAGAGCAAGATTGCCTAAGTTTTGGGTGCTAAATCCATAACCTTGTACAAGTTAATACATCTGTCTGTGCTTCAGTCTCCTCATTGGTAAGATAGATGTAATAAAAATTTCATTTCTTCACTGGTTTGTTGTGAAAAGTAAATTGGAATTATATCAATATATCACACCTGGATTGTATATGTTGATGTTAGCTATGATAATGATCATATGTAGTTTATAAGTAATATATAAAATTGAAAAATCAAAATTGCCACAGACACTATAGAAAATATGAAAATAATTCTCAGAAGAAGAAGCTAAGAATTAAAGTGATTGCTTCTTAGAAGTGGTACTGGTACTGTGGAGTACATCTGGGAAAGTTACAGCACTTTAAATCTTTAGCACTAATTAATTCATAAATGTATTATTTTGAGAAAAGCTTGGAAATCAAAGTTCTCCATAGTGATAAGGAGGGAGGAACATTCTATAAACACTGGAAAATTTTCTAGCCTCACCTAGGGCACAGTGGCTGACTTCCTGCCTCCATAGGGCAGAATGTTTGTTCTTAGCAGTGGAAGCTAGGATGCCAAAGAAATCTACTGAGGGTGGTAAGCATTTTATTGTGTCTTTTGGATCCTAGAAGTGCAGCCCACTTCCATGGGAGTAGAGGGTAGGCTTTCTGGAGTGGTCTGTGTTTTCACCAGCAACTGAGAATTGTGTAAGAAAGCTACTTCCCTTTTTTGGTTTAGAGTCTCGTATTTGTTTTGTTGCTTAAATTGTTCTACTTGGCCATTAACAAGTCCCTAAATTTGTGGCTCTGTCATTTGACATGTCCTTTGCTTTATCTTTGACCATTTTGCTGCTCTAATGGTATACAGATACAGGCTCTCATCTGCAAGCTGACGTGTTCAAAATGTAATTACTGTTGAAATAAAAAGCTTATCAGAATAAACTGTTCAGTTTAACACAAATTATGTGCATTTATAATTTATTTAGCTTATTATTAAGATTTATTATACATAATATTGGGTTTCCTTATGGCATTTGAATACATATTTATAAAGTATTTTCCCCTATAATTTATAATTCTAACTGTTAGCCTGTAAATATATCTAAATAGGTTTAAAAATGTGCTGGTGTTATACTCAATACTGATAAATTAGAGAACTGTTATTGCTTCTTCAACTCTGATCTTGAGTAAAAAACTTGTAAAAATATATTAAGCTAGAAACCAAATGTTTCTCAGGAAAGCTTTTCTTTCTGCCCTTGCTGAGGTTGGCACTCAGGTCCTTGTACCTCCTGCCGAGCAGGCACTTTATCACTGAGTTCCATCATAAGTTTTGAAAGTGTTTATAGATAATAACTTAATGCTTTACTTTTTCGTTAAAGGAAAGCAAAGTGTTGCGCACAGTCCCTCTGCTAGCAGCATGCCTTCCCCCGGACAAATGCACAGTAACAATTGGCCGCCGCTTCAACGAGGAGCGGTAAGCGGGCTGACTGGCTGGGCGGTTGGGAGTAGTTCTTGTCTACAAAGATGCTTCGATGGGAGGGTTGAAAATTATGTCACTGGCCCTTGGCTAGACAAGTCTAGCCTTGGTAGTGGAAGAACTGTGGCTGGAGGGGACAGTATGTCAGACACCAGAATCTGAGGCTTCTGATTGACCCTTGAACGAGTGTCTCCATTCAGCTGGACGGTGAGAGGGGAGCTTTGCATAGGCATTCACTGCTACAGTAAAATTTGTTTTCCCCCACCTAATAAAGATATCTTAAAAATTATTGTTGTAGAGATGTTGAACTTGCAACTGTTTGCCGGGACTCTGGAACATTAATTTTATATCCAGGCGCTGAAGCTACTAATTTGGAAGAATTTCTATTAGATTCTCCTGTTTATCCTTCTACAATCATCCTCATTGATGGTACATGGAGCCAAGCTAAGGACATTTTCTATAAGAACCCCTTGTTCCGACTTCCCAAACAGGTAAACTAACTACCTTAACAAAAAGTAAGTACAATTGTATAATTACATACTATATAGGTTTTTGCTGAAAAATATATACTTTAATATATGAATTAGGTGGTATTGATATATATGAATATACATTGAATATATCTGTTTATATAGAGAGAAATTTCAAATGTATCATGATATATATATATAAATAATTTTGTTAGGAAATACTATATTTAGCTAGCCAGTGGTAGAGCATGCCTTTAATCCCAATACTTAGGAGTCGGAGGCAGGTGATCTCTGAGTTCATGTCCTGGTCTGTAGAGTGAGTTTCAGGAAATCCTGTCTTGCGGGGGCTGGTTTTGGGGGGGGGGAAGAAATATTACATTTAAATACATAGTTACTTAGTTCTTATTAGTAATGATTAATCTTTTTGCAAAGTATTTTTGGGGTAGTCATTATCATATGTTTCATCCTTCATTTTTCAGTTTTTTAAAACATTTATAGTGTGTGTGTGTGTGTGTGTGTGTGTGTGTGTGTGTGTGTGTGTGTACGTACATACGTGCCTACAGCTTGTGGGTCCTGGAATCGAATTCAGGATGCCAGGCTTGGTGGCAAGTGCCCTTACCTTCTGAGCCATTTCTGCTCTTTAAATTTAGTCGGATTCGTTGTGATCATGGGATTTGAAGCGTTGGGCCATGCTTGTGTTCCTGGGGTGAACTCTCCTGATTGATGACATTCTCTGTGCAGCTGCAGCTCGTGTTTTGTGTGATGAACTGTGACACACAGGTCTCCATGCTTCTACCTGGCGAGTTTGGGGACTAAGAGTATTCCAACTTCCTAGGGTGTTGAAGAAATATTTTTTTTATGGCCTAGAATTAGGTCCTCTATAAAATTGAGATGGAATGCATTGGTAAAGCCATCTGCTCTGATCACTTAAAAAAGTTCGATTTTAAATCCCTCCTAACTTTTCTTTGGTCACTTCAAGCTTTCTAGTTACATTTGGCCTTTCTTTCCGTATTTCTCTAGGGATTCCCTCCTCCAAGTGAGCAGTAATATAAGTTGTTAAACTTGTTCCCAGTGTGTTCTTTCTTGTTTAGAATAATACATACTCAGATCCACACCAGACAGACAGACAGAGATATACCCATATACACACACAGACACACAGACACACACACAGACACACAGACACACACAGACACACACACACACACACACACACACACACACACACACACACACCTGTTTCTCTTTACACCTCACAGGTTTCTCTACTTTATGAGCTTTTTTTATGAGCTTTTATATTGTTTATAATTGCTTTTATATTTTGTTTTCACTTCACTAATTTTTATCTTGATCAATTCTTCAGTTGTATTTTTAATTGACATAATATTTGGATATGTTTATGGAGTACCTATGGTTCTCTGGGACATGTATATATTGCTTAATGATCAATTTAGTGTGTTGGGTGGCATTACCTCAAGTATTCATTGTTTCTTTGTATTGAGAACATTTCCTCAAACAGTGATTGTTTTTGTTTTTGTTTTTGCTTTTTGGTGAGAACACACACACAAACTGTGCTGTAGGTAGTTAGGGATTGCACTGCCTTAGTAAGGTGATGGTTATAGGTTCTCTTCCAAGACCCATGGCTTTCCTACAGTGCTAATGAAAGTTTACATATGTCCCTTTCTGTCCCCAAGCTATTCATCTCAGAAGCCTAACACATACCCATTCTTGGCCATTTATAATTTCTGAAATACATTTGGATCTGAATTTGAATTTAAGAATAAACATCCCTTCACTGCCTTCAATCTAGGCTAGAAATACTGATGACTTTAAAGCAGATGCTACCACACTGATGAGACACAAAATGGTCTAATTATATTTCACGAATTCAGACTAAACCTTTAGAAAATGGAAATGGTAAATTTTTAATTTTTTCCATAGATTATAACCTATTTGCTTTTGCGCCAATAAAAGTAAGAGTCACCTCGAGTTGATTTGGTCCATCATACTTAGTGAGAACCGTTAGTAGCCTCATAACATACTAAGAAGTAGCTACAAACCAGGAAAAAGTACATGAAATGTCATAGCTTAAATGGGCTGCATTTGCACATGTAATACTTGAAGATGTGTGTACAAGTGCATGGATGTTCTGAAAAAGCAATTTACTTAAAATGCTGTATTTTATAGTAAACAGCATTAAAGTTACGAAATGCAAATGCTGCTTACATGTTTATATAACAATTACAACCAACAATGAAATTCATTAGTAACTTCTAAAAACAATGAAATACATTTTAGTGTCGTCTTACTTCCAATTCATCTTAATTGTATGCAGGGTTTTTCTCAAATTATATAAAAGAATCTTTTAAAAATTACTAGTAATGTGGCAAGGTATTAGAAAATCAAGTATTCTTAGCCATCTGCTCATACCGTGCACTCCTCATCTTTTCATAAGCAGAGACAGTTTTTATCCACCATGCCCCATAATTGAGGTACATAATTAAACCAGCTGCCTAACTATGCCAAGCATGCCTGTCATGCAAACAGCTCCTTTTTCTGAATTAATTGTGTCCACTGGACCAATTTAATACAGCACTTCTCTAGGATGACTTTGCCAACGGTGACAGCTGTTGCATGGAAGTCTACAGTGCGTACACTGCTGTGCACGGCCTACTTTAATTGTGGATATGCAACACATTTCTGAATAATGTACTTCTCCAAAAAAATTTACACAGTTAGAGACGTATTCATCCCCAGAAAATAATTTGACTCTTGTCGGTTACAGTCATTGATTCAAAACAAATACAAAGTCGACTCACATTACTAGATCCTTTCAGACATGACTTCAATTCAAAAGATACATGGGATCTACTAATACCATAAATAAACAAAACATGACTAACAAAACGGCTTATTAAATAATAAATGAAACTCGCTGCCAGGACCCCAGGACATAGTAGAGGGAAGAAACCAACTCTTACAGGTTTCTTCTTATCTCTACATACACCCAATGACACAACATGTATGTGTACACACACACACAGACAGACACAAAATTATTTACAAATGTTATATAAACAGGAATGCAAAACAGCTTAGTGCTAATAAAAAGACATTGTCATAATATAAACCATAAAAATAGGGCAAACTGGTGTTTATTAAAGTAAAAAAACCTTGTTCTTCAAAACCAACATTAATAAATGCAAAGCAAGGTGGAGATTGAAATAAATATTTGTGATACATAAATCTGACAAGGACTTTATAGATATATTTTAAAATCTTGCACTTCAGTAATAAAAATTCTTTCCCAAGTAGGAAAGAACAAAAACTTGAAATTCAAATGACAAAACACAAAAGGATGCTTGGCAGCAATGATCCTAAGGGGACACAAATACAAATGTATAACAATGAGATACAAACTACTACACTTAGAATGGCTAAAACCAAGAGCAAAGTGAAATAAGAGACAAAGTCCACTTGTAGGTATTTGTTTATGCAAGACAAATGAAATCATGTAACCCAAAAACTTGAGAAAGAATGTTCAAAGTACCCTCGTTCATCCTTTCTGCTGTCTGAGAAACATACTATCATGTTATTATACATTCCTGTTCTTACATTGATCTCTTTTAACTAAACCCTTCCTAGCTGTGTCCAGTTGCCCCTTAAGCCAGGCTGTCTGGTTTCCATCTCTGCCTTCCATTAAAATTCCTCTTACTAAAAGTAGCACTGCAACAACTATCATGTCACTGAAACTGGTGGGTGCTTCTGTCCTTGCCTTCCTGACCGGCTGCAGTGTGCAGGTGTGATGCAGCCCTATTGCTCTGCTGCCAGGACACCAGACTCCCTGGTTTTCCTTCTGCGCATCAGGCTACATATTCAGTCTGCTTGTTCAGAGTATACCACCCCACCCCCCAAACCTTCCAACCCCCCATCCCAAAATTAAACACTTTGGTTTTTCAAATCTAATCATAAATACCTCCTTTTTTTAAATACATTTTTATTAATTTATACATATTACATCTCAGTTGTTAGCCCATCCCATGTATCCTCCCATTCCTCCCTTCCTCCCGCTTCCCCGCTACTCCCCTCCCCTCCCCTAAGTCTGTGTCTGAGGGGGACCTCCTCCCCCTGAATATGCTCATACGAATACCTCCTTTTTTCAACGCTGAGGACTGAACCTAGGGCCTTGTGCTTGCTACCACTAAGCAAAATTCCAAACCCCCCTCCCTCTTTAGTTTAATCTATGCTCTCATTCTAAATAATAATAGTCACATCCTCACTTAACTCACTGTCTATCTGGAAATGACTGGCAGGTCCTCATCACTCCTCCAAACTCAAGATTGAGAATTTATTATTTTAAAGAGATTCTGAATTGTCAGTGCCATTTAAACAAGAATAGTGCAAAAAACCCGAATGAAAACATATTATGTTCAAATAATTCTATATCTAATTAATAACTTAGGATTATCGTAATGACGTGACATACACAAGTGAAAAGGGCATTAAGAATTTCAATGTCGGTACACACTAATGTGGAAAAGGAAGGAGTGGGAATGAATGAATTATTGTAAGGTTATATCCAAATCAGGTGACCAAAGCTTTTTTTTTTTTTTAATTGAAAATGTGTTTTATTTTCTTTTTTAAATTGAAAATAGACTGTTATCTCATACAACACAACCAGACCACAGCTTTCCCTCCCTTCACTTCTCCAAGGGCCCCCCATACCTTCCCCAAAACTTGAGTGGTACCAAAACCGTAGTCAACCAAAAACACTCTATGTAGTGACAAGGGCAGGTAACAGTTAGAAGGAGTCAGCCCATTGGGGTTCTTTTGGAACTAGTGGTTGGAGCACTGGGATCCATTATATGAGAGCAAAACTGAGAACATAAGAGACTGAAGGCAGAGTCTAGGTCCTGTTTCAGTAAGAAGATTTTGAACTCAGAATCCAAGGCTAGAATTAACTCATCTAAGCAGAGTATTACAAGTGAAGGAACACAGATTCAACCACGAGTGTTGTTGTGGTTCACCTTATGTCTTGCTGACTCAATCAAGATAAAGAAAAAATGGATGAAGGAAGGAAAGAAGGAAACAAATTTAATGTCTGGACAGAGATGGACCCATAACCGTCCCTGTACCCAGAGGCACCTAGGAAAGATGAAGAGCAGAAAAAAGACGAAGTCAGAAGACCCCTCTTCCCATCCCTTTCTTCCCTTCTTCCTTTCTTGAAGTTGCTAAGTACCCTGAGTTTCAGTTCATAATTACATGAAATCAGTAGTAGTATTTATTTACATCTCAGTCTGTAAAGATGAAATAAAATGTATGCAAATTTATTTTCTAACATGTAATGCCTCTACAAAGTTGTCATTTTTTTAAAAATAAATACTAAGATGCAAATACAAGTGTAGAGGAATGTTAATTCAGAACATTCTGGAAAGAGATCACATCCAAAGACCTTCTAGGTCTATGTGATCTGGCTGGCAAGAGAGCACATCCAAAGCTCTAGGTCTGTGTGATCCAGCTGGAATACAAACACACCTTTAATCTAGGAGACGGAGGCAAACAGATCTGAGTTCAAGGGCAGCCTGGTATAGAGCAAGTATCAGGTAAAGAAAAGCTTAGGTCCAGGTGTGGTGATAGATGCCTTTAATCCCAAATGAAGATAAAGTTAGTTTGTAGAAGGAAGCACCCATGTTTGAAAGTGATGTCTAATTGAATGGCAGAAAACTTGACAAACCAGATATTTGACAGAATAGGACACACCCAACTCTCACGAAAAGAGAATGGAAAGGGAAGCTACTTAAGAGACAATTTTATGGAGAGAGCAGGCAGTTTTACCAGGACAGTAAAAGAGGGATGGGTTGCAGAGAGAAAACACAGGTAAAGATGGAATGAGCCAGAAAATGAGAAAAAGCCAGAAGACAAGAGCAGATTGCTGAGTTAGTTTGAGGCCAACTAGAGCAATTCTGGGATGAGCTGACTTAAATAAGTCAGCTGGGAGAGGAGTTTGAGCAAGAACTGAGTTGAACCAGCCAGCCTAGAGCTCAGAAAGAACAAGAGTGAGCTCATTAGGCAGTTAAGTGTCAGAGGCTGAAGACATTCTAGGCCTAGGTTAGATTATACAGAGGCTAGAAGCTTCCAGGACTAGGCCTAGTCCAGCAGAAGGAGGCAGTAAGCCTCCCAGACAACAATTGAGCCAGGAGAATAAAAGTTACTTTTATACACAAGTATTAAATATAAACAAACACTCACATAAGAACACTGAATGAATCTGTACACGAAAAGATCAGATTATACCTAGATAAGACTTGAAGGTTCTCCATGCTGTTCAGAGGGAAGGGCGGCAAAGAGTGAGGAAACAGGAAGTATTTCTTATTACTTGTTGAAAATGTTTCTATATCAAGTAAAAGCATTTTCTAGTTATAGAACCTGTAATAGTTTCTATAAATAGAATTCTTCCCTCCATAGTTGTCCTAGAAAACAAAACTTACTGTGCATCTTAGCCCTTGATTTTACATACTGGCTTTTATTTCCAAATAAAAAATTGAAAATGAAAATGTTGAGGTTTTAAAAAATGAAGAATAGGTACTCTATTATGAGTATATAATCAGAGCATTGCTTATCTTGTAAATATCAGAGCCAGAAGAGGATGTTATAGAAATAAGACAACCAAAGGTATAAATAACACGCACACAGAATCATTCAAAGAATGAAAAGATGTTCCTTAAGATTTGAAGAAGTTAGCTGGGGAAGAAATGAAAGGAATTACTGTTAGGTCCAAACAGGGCCCCCAAAGGCAGAGTCTTAAGTGGAAGGACTCTGACCAGGTCAGCAGAAGGATTGCTATTGGGTAAACAGAAGCCTAAAGGTGGGTTTCTGCTCTTATCAGGAAAACACTGTCTCCCTTATTCACCCACAATGGTCAGCGTGCGTCAGGCCAGGGCATCTAGTTCCCCTGGGCAATCAGAATAATCTGGATGAGCTCAAAGCCCACAACCCTGCTGACAGAGCATCTGCTTGCTTTTCCACCATCTTACTCTTTTCTCTGATTTCCACGACACCCCAATAAACAGTTTGATCTTCAATAAACCTTCCTTTCTACTTAGGGAGTGGTCCAGTTCAGTGGTTTCACTGTGTTCTCGCTTATCATAATCAGCTTACATACAGCATATATACACGTGAATATAGGGAATTTAGTACTACAATTTTTTCCTTCCTAATAATAAAAATACAAGGTAGTCCAGAATATAAAATCAAAGAATAATTGATCTGTCTAATCAGGGTAATCTGATTTCTTATTTGGCATTTAGGATGCTAATATCATAAAAGCTATATGCATGTGTCCCAGCCAACAGTCTGAGTCCACCTTCCAGCCATACCTGCCAGTGTGCAGGTATTTGCAGAAGCTACCTTGACCCCTCTAGTCCAGGCCAACTATATGATGAAAATCTCAATGTCATCTGTGTCAGTAGCATACGAACTGTGACTGGATTGTGAGATACTGTCAAACAGCTGGTGCTTTGAGATAGGAAGTTTCAGTGCAGTCTACTGTACAGTGTTCTAAGTGTCTTTATAATGCAAGTCCCCAGATTCAGTGACTTGCCAGGACTAAAAGAAACCACCCAAAGTCAAAGTTATGACTAAGAATTATTACAGCAAGAGAAATGAAAGCAAAACCAACAAAAAGAACGATGAAGCCTGGTCCCAGTCAAAGCACACGTGATGCTCCTAGATGCTTCTACCAGTGATAGTAAGAAAAGCACAAGATGCAGGCAAGCCCTCCAGCAGCAAATTGTGACAGGGTGTGAGTGTTGGCTCCAGGGGAGCTTCTCAGAGATACAGTGTCCCAGTTCTTACTGGGGGCTAGTCACGTAGGCACCTTCTGCCTCACACATGCCAAATGTCACACTCCCAGAGTCAGACTGGTGCCCATCTTACAGCACACCATGACTACAACTATATATAGCAGTTAGAGCGCAGTGTGCCACTCCGCTCTTGAGGAAGCTTTCCATAAGTGAGTGTTTCTGAACAGTCTCAGTTCTGCTGTGTCAGGTGCTCTCTGCAAACCGGACAGCTGTCACTAACACAGGCATTGGTAAGAACCACATGGGCAGAGCCAACCACAAAACAGCGTTTGTAACACTCTTATGAGAAAACTAAAAGCAATTCACAGAAGCCAGTATGGAATTAAAAAGTGTAAGTAATATTCTTTTTGAAATACATATCACTACAGAAAAGCTCAGTAAAATTAATGTTTGAAAATTAATTCTTAATTGTAGTCTCCTAGGTGAACCTATGCTATTTTCATGCTACTAATAACATTACATAATTTAAAACATAATTTCTTACTAGCCAGTCTTTTGCATGCACCTGCTATAATGATGCTCAGCCTCCCAGGCCTACAGTAATGGAGCCTGACAGCCAAGGACCTGGAATAAATCATTTTACCTTGGTGCAAGTCAAGTGTCTTGTGATAGAAACACAAAAGCAACTAACTCAATAGTGAACAAAAAATTAATTTAAGCATAATTTAAATGACTGTAGAGAATACAATTATGAAATAATGTAATTGTAATTATGCAAAGGATGCTACACAATAATAATTTAATGATTACAAATTTAATGAAACCACAATAATATGACCAACATAAACTGCCAATTGGGCTGCTAAATATAGATATATTAGTTTATAAGAAGATAAAAAGCAAGAGAGCATTAAAAAGGTACAAGCCAAGACTGGAAGTGGTGGCACATGCCTTTAATCGTAACACTCAGGAGACAGGCAGGTAGTTATCTGAATTTGAGGCCAGCATGGTCTACAGAGCGAGCTCCAGGATAACCAAGGTTACATAGAGAAACCTTGTCACGTGTGTGTGTGTGTGTGTGTGTGTGTGTGTGTGTGTGTGTGTAAAATTTATACATATATATGTACATATAAATTAAATAACTATTATTATGCCTTTTTGTTTTTATGCTTAATGCTTGACCTGGCTGTCCTCAGATCTAACTTCTAATAAGATATAGACATGTTTATGGTGGTTTGGTAGCCTTTGTGATTTTATCTTTGTGTCCCACAGTATTCCTTTATTGGAAATAATTGTCAGCGTGACATGACAGCACTGGGAAATGGGTACAAACTGGCTGGCTAATGGGGTGCGGCTAGGCATTGTCCTCAGGAATAGATACAATCATGCTATAAAAAGGCTAAAGAAGTAGTTTTTCCCTCTTGTTCTTTCTCTGCTTCCTCACCTTCTAACACAAAAGACAAAACACTGTCTTGGAGTGAAAATTGCCAAACTTCTGAAAAACTGTTATTGCACTTTTCAATCCCAGTTAATTATAAACAAACAAATTTCTGTTCGTTGCCCATTACACAGTCTGTGTTATTCTCGGATAGCATCACAAATGAGCAATATCCAGTATCAGTTTATTACTGCTTTTAAAGGATTTTGTGAGGAGGCTAAAAATATATCTCAGGGATGTAACAGTTGCCTAGCCTGGGGAAGATCTTAGACTCAATTCCAAGTAATGCAAATAAATATTTATTAAAGACAATACAATAAGACCACAGTTCTTCTTCTCATGGATTTAGTAATGTACCAGCCAAAAAGTAAGATGAAACATAAACATAAAGGATTCAAAAAAAGAGCTGGGAGTGGTGGCACACGCCTGTAATCTTAGCACTTGAGGAGGCAGATGCAGCCAGATCTCTGTGAGTTCAAGGCCAGCCTGGTTTACAGAGTGAGTCCAGGACAGTCAAGGCTATACAGAGAAACCCTGTCTTGAAAAAGCAAGCAAACAAAGAATCTAAAAAAGTGATTTTAAAAAGTGTCACAGGATAGCTGAAGAAGGAATTCCGCCACAGCTGGCTATTAGTAAAAATATTCGTGGTATAAATGACCAAAAGGTACAGTATGTAGAAATGCCAATTATGTTGCTTGCCAGATGTGACTGTCACTTTCCGTTATTTACACCCTTACTTACTTTAAAAGCAGAAATAAATGGACATGACTTTACTTCATTACTGTTATGTTGTTGTTAAGTAGCAGGCAGTAAAAGCTCTCACACCATAATTTGCAATTTACAACTAGTCTAATAAAAATATGGAAATCTCCAATTTCTTCTTCTTGCCTCTTTTCTCTCAACCAGTTGACAAACCAGCAGCAGCAGCAGCAGGAGGAACAGCCCCCATCCCTATATCCTCTCTAGAGTCCCCAGAATGAAACTATCTTCAGCTGGTAGAATCATGCTCCAGCATGAGGCAAACAGGGAGCTGCTGTGGACAGTCTGAAGCAACACCATATCACACACCTGAAATTAAAACAAAAACACGTTTATGTAATATAACTAGGTTTTTAAAGACACCAAAATTCTCACTATGTTTCCCCCTTTATCCCAATATTTGTGCTGTGTTTAGTGAGACATTATCAATGAACTAAATACATCAGTGGTCAAGTTTATTTCTATAACCTGGTAACTCTCAGCTGTACTTGTTGAAACAGCGTGTACTTTTTGCTGCTGAACCTTAAGCTAGGGCTCCAAAGCTGCCTCCTGATGTCAAGAAATTATCTGTAGCTGCACTCGTTAGTCCAGTGACACCCTTTACCACAATGTCTACAAACACTGGGAAGCCTAGGCTTTCTTACTGAGAACCCAGTGCTGCCATACCATAAAATAACTGGATTTTTACAACACCAGAATTCTCACTACAGGAATACCAGAAGGAACAGCTAAACCTAAGGGCCATCAGAAAGGTTGTATGAAAATCTAATATATTAGAAGCTTTTTCAAGTGTGTGTGTGTGTGTGTGTGTGTGTGTGTGTGTGTGTGTGTCTGTCTGTCTGTCTGTCTGTCTGTCTGTCTGTCTGTCTGTCTGTCTGTCTGTCTGTGATAGAAGGAGAGATAGAACCCCAACTGGACACCTCTTATCACCGAATGAAGCTCCCAGCACCAGGAATGGATTGCATATCATTGGGTTGTTAGCCCAGGGGGCCCCAAACAGCTTAGTCTATTGCCAAGACAATTGGTTGCTCTTCAGTAACTGATGCTGAGGCCCTGTACCTGAAGACAACACATACACAACTAATTGGAAATGCACAAGTGAAGCTGGTGCCTACCTAGAGCTGTCACTCCTACAGAGTATTCATAGTACTGAAAGTACTATGCTACCAAAGGAGAAAGGCAGACACCAATCCAACTACAAAACCTGTGACCTGCAGGAACGATTTGCCTACAAGATATATTGGTACAATAGTGGCACAAAGCTTATGGGTATAGCCAATATCTTATTGGATTTAAGGTCCACTATATGACATGGAGCGCATCCGCAACAGGTGGTCAAGAACCTGAGACAAGATAGGTCCGGGACTTAAAGGAAAACCAAATAGCACTGTTCTGACAAAGGAATGTAGCAATAAAATGACTCCTAATGGCATTCTGCTATGGACATAGATCACTGCCTTGCTCAGCTGTCATCAGAGAAGCTTCCTCCTGCAGTAGATGGGAATAAATTACAGAGACCCATAGCCAGACAGTATGCCGAGAACGAGAGACCCTGGGACACTCAGCATTAAGCAAGGTGTCTTCATCAAATTCTTCCACCCAGGGCTCAGGGAACCCTGTGGAAAAGGAAGAGGAAGGATTATAGGAGCCAGAGGAGATGCAATACACCAAGGAGCCAGTGCCCTCTAAATACAGCAGGGCAGATGCACATGTGAACTTGAGACTGAGGCAGAATGCACAGAGCGTTAGGGTTCAGCATCAGATGGGGTCCCAGCACTGAGAGGAGGAGTCTTAAGTCCACGTCACTAGCCCAGAAGCTATGTCCAACTGAGAACTGTTCACAAATGAGTTAAACTTATTTTGAACATGTAAACACAGAACATTTACATGCAAGTTCACAATGCAAGATCTCTTTCCACAAACTGAGAGGCTAAAACTTATATGAAAGTCCTCAAATATACTCATACAGTTAATATAAATACCGTCACTTCCTCCCCCCAGGAAAGAAGTTTTCAAAGTGAAAAATCTCAATCTCGTGATTTTCTTATGATTTTCCAAATGATGCTACATAGTTAAAAAAATATTCAAGGAACAAAATTTTTATGTTTAAATGCCTAAACAGATTCATGTTTAACAGGTACTTTCTTTTTCTACACTGAATTTTGCTAGTATGATGTATTAATTTTGTCAAAGAAGTAATGTGTGTATGTTTTTGTTTTTTGGCAGTTTTTCTGGTCCATCTCCATCTCTCTCTCTCTCTCTCTCTCTCTCTCTCTCTCTCTCTCTCTCTCTCTCATACACACACACACACACACACACACACACACACACACACACCCCACACACACGCATAGAGAACTTTAAATCTTTGTTCTGCTCATGGGAGACAGCATGTTTTTGTTTTGTTTTGTTCTTTGCTTAACATAATGCTTTTCGTTTGCATCTGTTTTCCTATAAATGGCATTTTCCATTTTTTCTTTAGAACTGCATAAAATTTCGTTATATATACACACATATATGTGCGCCATATTTTTAAAGTTTACAGTTTCTTCTTTATTTTACATTTAAACTCATACTTTTTATGTTTTCCTTTTTTTGGAAATAGATTTTTTTCTCCTTATATAATATATACTGATTACAGTTCCCCTCCTTCTGCTCCCATTTCCTCCTCCTCGTCTCTCCCATCCAGGTCTATCCCCTTTCTGTCTCTTTGTAGAAAACAAACAGGTTTCTAAGGGATAGCAATAAAATACAAAAAGATACAACAAACTAACACATTGAAATAGGACAAAACATACAGATGGAAAAGAGCCTGAGAAAAGGGACACGAAACAGATATAGATACAGAGACCCACTCATCTATATACTTAGGAATATATATATATTTATGTATGTATGTATGTATGTATGTATGTATGTATGTATATGCAAAGGATCTATAGGGTAAAAAGAGAGAAGCTGGATAAATAAAATAAAAATAAAAGTTTTTATTTAAAAAAAAATTAAAGATGTTCTGATATAATATGAGACAGCTGTCCTCCAAAGATGCCATGAAGTTCATTTTCTGTTGGCCATCCACCACCAGGCGTGCAGCCTGCACTTACAAGTAGTTTACAGGCCACTGAGACTCCCTTGGAGAAAATTAAATTTTCATTTGCAAGTAGTTATTGATTGGAGATAGCTTCTGGGTTAACAGCGGGGCCATGTCTCCACTTCTTTCAGCTCTAGGACTCTCTCCGGTGCAGGCCCCTGCATGCTGGCTCGGTCTTTGAGTTCATATGTTCTATTGATTTGAAAGGCCTTGTTTCAGTGGTGTCCTCTATGCCCTCTGGCCCTTACACTCTTTCTGCCTCCTCGTCCTCAGGGGAGGGGTTTGATGGAGATACCTCGTTTAGGGCTGAGTGTTCCAAGGTCTCTAACACTCATTGTATATTGTCTGGCTGTGTGCCTCTGTATTGGGATATAATGATGTTAGGTTTTTTTTTGGGGGGGGGAGTTAAGGGAAAGGCAGTGCTCAAGGTTGAGTTGAGGGCTTCCTGCATGTGCAGCAAGGGCGCCACCACTTGGCTGTATCCCAGCCTCATGCTAGGTTTTTTTTTTTCCTTCCTAGTTTAATCTGCTTAATGAGTCATTTGAACACTTCCCCGTGTACCTGTTTGCTATTCTTCTGTTTCCCGTTGTGGAATGTGTATTCATTCTCCTCCTTACTGGAGGGTATTACTGGTTTTTATTTGGGGTATATAGAAATTCGAATGTATTCTGGGTATCTTTTTTTGGCAGATATCTTTGTGTAGCTAGACTCTTCTGCTATTCAATAGTAACAACTAAACATACGGGCAAAAATACTCATATGCTTGATATTTTGAAACTTGCAATTTTAGGAGGAAGGTGGATAGTATTTAAATGGAAATTCATAACTTTAAGTTTAAGGTCAATTTAAATTTTATTACTTTGCTCTTGGTTTTAGGTGCAGTTAAAAACTAGCATTTGTAGTCAGTATGTAATACGGATGCAACCAACAAGCAGGTGCCTTTCTACCCTGGAGTGCGCTGCCATTGCTCTTTCCATCTTGGAGGGAAACCAGTGCATACAAGAGGTATGTGGAAGTCATAGACTTAGACATGCACAACTTGTGAACTGTGTACGTCAGGTGACAGTGGAGTGTATCTACAGTCAATATTTATGAACTTTCATAACCTTCTCCCCCTCTGGCATTTTACTGTGTTAGCATTCCAGATTGCACTATTTAAATATTCCCACTAAGCTGTGCAAACAGCATTTTAATATGCTAAATTGCATGTAAGTAGCACAACATTCAATAGAGTTTTTTGGCTGGATTTTTTTCTTTACTATTTTCTACTTCTTTTTTTCAGTAGTAGATTGTAGTCTCTTATGATCAACTTTTTTTTCTTTTTAATTAAAAGAACATCTTCCAGCCACATTACTTGTTTACATTGGCACCTTTATTTGAGATGTGCTAACATTCTGCTTACTTTATTAAACTTGCTTAAAGTATAAAATAGGTAGTTGTATTGATAGAAATGCCCATAGGATATGAAAAGGATTTACCCTACAATCAATACTATACTTAATTACCATGAAATTGTAATGATTGTGTGTGTGTGTGTGTGTGTGTGTGTGTGTGTGTGTATAAATATAATTATCAGCAGAGAATAACACTTCAATAAACTTAATAATATCTTAACTTTTTGGCACTTGTTAGAAACTTTGCATTTATAGCAAAAGAAAAAGAACAGTAAATAATTTTAAGGTGAGATATGAAAAATAAGTGAGCTATTATTTTTTTTACTTAGGACAAAAATGTCAAAGGGTGAGAGAAATAAGGAAATAGAGTTGATGAACTCCTCCAACACATGTGCTCCCCCACAGGCAGGCGCATGCGTGCATTCTCACACATACTCTTCCTGCCTCTTCTTTCTCTCATTGTAGAGTGTCACTACCGTTAAGCGACAATGCCTTCATCATGAATAAAATCCCAGCATTGAATAAAATGTAATTCAGAGTAGCTGGAAGTCACAGAGGTATTAACTTTGAAGAAAACAAAACAAAACTAAAAGAGATTTCCAGAGGCAGAAGAGTCAAGAGTGCTGGGAGCCAGGATTGAGTGCTTTGCCCTTGCCGGGCCTCAGTTACGGAGAGTGAGAGTTGGAGGCTTTCTTCTTTTGATGGAAGTCTTGTCTCATGATGAGGCTTCCTTTGAGTCTGTGCGTAGACTGTTGCAGCTAAACAGTTTCATTCCCCCATGTTGTCTTTGAGAAGAGCGTTAACAGCAACCCTAGTTCTTACCTTTCTTCGTTACCTGTCACCTTCCTCTATCTGTGTAACTTTACTTACATCTGTTCACCACTTTTCCTTCTTGATAAAGCCAGAAACATTCATGGATGACAAAAACGTAATAGCTGACCTTGATTCCTGTTAGATTAGATGTGATGGTTTATGGTATGATATCCTGAAAATAAAAGAAGAATCCTATCTTGACCATAGAAGACGCAGGTCCTAAGCGTAATATGTGAGAGTAAGCACCGGTAACATACCAGGTTGTGACGGGACCCCACGTATCCTGAGCTTTCGTTACTCCTCATGGGTGGGTGGAACACAAGCTTTCATAGTAACAGTGAGGGCCTGGAGCGCTGCTTGTGCTTACTTTGGCCTTGAAGAATAATCACATCACAGTGGCCAAGAGTAGAGAAACAGTGTCTGACATGCACACTCATGACCTAGGTGACTCTAATACGGTCAGTGGGAGCATGAAGGGAAACATGTCTAACGAAACATCTCAAGTTACTTATTATAGAAAACCTATTTGCTCCCAGCTTAGAGTATAAGCTGTTTTCTTGACAAGTGAACCCTAAGGCCAATCTGTTAAAAATTAGTTACACAAAAATAAATAGGACCCTTCTTCGTGGAACACAGTTACTGTCTTCTGTGACAAAGGGTATATTGCTTTCTTCCTTGAAGGGGGTGGGACTCTATGGTATATTTCTCCTAGACAACTTCAAGATCATGGAAAACAGCAAAATATTGTATGGCTTTATTCCATAGACGTCAGGCTCCTAAGAATAAACAAACTTGATGGAACATTGATTTTTCAATCTTCTCGTTTATCCCCATACTTTATGATTGAGCAACGATCAAACACAGGAAGTAGCAGGAAGTGAGAGGCTCTGAGAGTGTGGCTCCCTGGAGGAGCACAGTACAGGTGTTGAAGTCATTTTGAATTGCAGCTTTATCACCTGTTGTCAGCAAGCTTGGTGGGGGCAGATGGTATAATCTCTCTTTGTACTTAATTTTCCTTTCAAACGTATATAAAAATGGTTACATAGCCTGGGGATGTAGCTCCGTGAACAAGCACTTGCCTAGTATGTTCAGCCATGTTGAAATGGGCAGTCCTGAGTTAGGAATGCAGCTTGCAAAGGATATTAAGAACTCGGGTTTGGGGGCTGACGAGATAATTCAGCAGTTAAGAGCATTGGATATTCTAGAGGATTCAGCTTTAATTCCCAGTGTCCACACAACAGCGCAATTGTCTGGACCTTCTATCCCAGGGATCCAATGACATCTTTTTGTCCTGAAGGCACTGAATGCCTGTGGCACACAGACATACAGTACTCATTCGTGTAAATAAACACAAAAAGCACGTTTCTTCTGTCTGTATGTCATCCTTTGTGTTTGGCTTTAATCTTCGTGTTTATTGCTGGCTGATCATGATAGTTGTCTCACCTCTAACAATCATGTTCTGCCAGGAAAAGGGTGCAAAAACAAACAACCCCCAAACCCAGAAAACCCCTTATGGTACCTAAATCTTTTGAGTGCCTCTGAAAGCCCTATTCCAAGTGACTGTCATTCACCTGTCATCACTCAATATTTTATTAATAGATGTGTGCAGTATGCTCATGAATACAATTTGGTTTCTATTAATAAGGATAAAAATGGACAGAGAAGCAATTACCACCATAGAGTTTAACACTCTGTTGTAAAGCAAAGCTTCTTCTACCATGTTTTCTCCCCACACCCCAAGACAGGGTTTCTCTGTGTAGCCTTGGCTGTCCTGGACTTGTTTTGGCTGGCCTTGAACTCACAGAGATCCGCCTGTCTCTGCCTCCCTGAGTGCTGAAATTATAGGCATGTGCCACTGTGCCCAGTTCTACCATGTATTTTGTATATGTGGGAGAATAAATTCTCTTACAGACATTTGGAAATTTTTCTATTAATTTTTTTTCTTTTTAAAAATGATTCTTTAATGGCTTTTTCACCCTAAACCTTTGCTATTGTTATTTAAATAGTTTTGATAAGAACCCTTACATCCAAAGACTATGACCAAAAAAATGTGTTTAAAATACTATATAATTTCGTTTTAGTTTTTGATCTTGGGTAACCTCATGTAGAACATGTGTTCCTATTGTATGACAGCCTTCACCGCCTCTGTTAGCTTACATGTATATCCAGGTAACACATTACTGTTATGTGCTTGGCTCTGCAGGTATTTGACGTTAGACAGGGTATTTCAAATGTCAGCTCCGTGTCTTCTATGAACCACTGTGATCCTGTGCCACCATGGCCTTGTTTGTGACTGAAACTTAACTAATTTGATGTGCCTATATTTGTATCTGAATGTTTCTTTTAAACATCTTGTTAACAGATTAAATTATTATAATGACAAATTTTCATGTTATTTAAATAAATTAATGTATGAAACTTAATTCAGACTCTATTACCTGTATGTAAAATCAGTATAAATCCTTTTTATTAGAATGTGGGTTTAGAAATAACTATGAAGTGTTAGACTAGCCATTGCTCTTCACAGTTAAAGGCAATAGTAAGAAAGGGCACATATGTGTCTCTGTTGGAAGGAGAGATGTAGATGGAATACAAGTTGCCACACATGTTTAGTGTCTTTTTTCCTCAACAGACTCTGCTTCGCCCTCTTCAAGCACTGTGTTCTTTCCAGCTTCAGCATGGTGCTCAGATTCGCCTCAGCAAGGAGTATCTTCTGAAGAATGGATTGTATCCCAAGCCGATGCCAAAGAACAAACGCAAACTCAGGAAGATGGAGCTCTTAATGAACAGTGTCAAAATCTAGCAGAGTTGTCCCCGTGGTGCTCACTTACCTGCTTTAGCTGACGAGACTGTGTTAAATCTTCCCAGTTTAGGCTTGGGGGCTCCGAAGAGGGAACACTGGCAGGCTCTCGTGCTGAACGGCGCGGTCTGCTCGGCGACGGCGGCATCACACAGCACACTTCCCACTGACTGTGAAAAGCAGTTTCACACTGTCTTTGTGTTTTTGTTGCTTTTGTTTTTTGTTTTGTTTTGTTTTTTCAAGACAATGTTTCTCGATGTAGCCTGTAGACCAGGCTGGCCTCGAACTCAGATCTGTCTTCCTCTGCCTCCGGAGTCCTGGGATTAAAGGCGTGTGCCACCTTCATCCAACTATTGTATTTGTTTTTAAAATACGTGATTTTAATACATTTTTACAAAAGACCTCTTCTGTATTAGTTTTTAGTCTAGAGTAAGGACTTGTTTATCAAATGAAGAAAACTGTGCCTGGGAGCACGTTGTTTCCGTCAGTGGATACTGTGGAGTAGCACAGTGATGGCGTATGTCCTAAGGACTAATGCCGCAGCCTTGCAAATGAACTTCAGAGTGAGAAATCAGCGACGAAAGAGGGCTGTTTATTTCATTAAATAGTATACAGGAACAAGGAAACTTTGCTGTGTGATTTAAAACATCATCTCTTATTGTCTGGATTCTTATGGAGTGCATCCATTTAATTTTGAAATAGTCTAAATTCTCATTGGGAATTGCTTTGCATAAGTTTCAGTTTTTCGGTGTTCATTGAACAAGTTAACTGGTGATAAGAGGTTTTTAGTGATGTTTCTATATGGAAATGACTGAATACAGCATAATATACAGTATAATGCAGCTACCATTTAAGAACGTATTTCCATAAGTAGCTCTACTTAAGCTTTTTTAAAAGAGAAAAAACTTTCAATGTGAAAGATAAAATTTGCTCACCTTATTAGGAGAATACTTATTGATATTTTATATAGAATAAGAGGATTTATATGCTCTATATTTATATCCATCTTACAGGTAAGCAAACACTTTGGCAAGATCAAGGTGTTTCATTTTGACTTTTGCTCATAATTACCAGAGTTTCCTAAATCCAGTGTTAAATTGGAAGGGAAAACCATAATGCCTTTTAACTGTGATTTTGATAAATATCTCTCTGAGTGTGACATGAATATATACCGGTTTCTGGTGATTTTCATGTTTATTATTGGCCCACATTAAACACTCATCAATTGGCTGGTCCCAATTAGAATGCTAACAAATATGTGTCAAATTATGTAAAAATATTAAAACTTAAATTTGTCTTCAAGTTGGTTTTTTATAACCAGATGTCTAGTGTTAATTTATTATTTGTATAGTAATGAAAAAATAGTATACTGTATAATGATTTCTAAGGAATGACTTAAAACAATCTTCCCATAATTTTTTTTTATGTTGGAATTAAATGCTGCAAAATCTTTTGAGTGTTGGGATTGCTCTTTAAGAAAAATCTGACAAATGATACCATTTATATTTCCAAACATCAATTTGTGTTTACCATTTACAATAACCTTTTCGTTTTAAAGATATTGAATATTTAAAAGAAGATATATCTACGTAGAAGAAAGATGACAGACTTGAGACAGTTGCCATTCTGCTGTGCATCTGTGAATCCAAAACAGCGTTAGGTGCGTGGCTGTAGGGAGTGGAGAGTGACATGGAAAGTCAGGAGTGCAGCAGCAGACAGATAGGAGGCAAATCCAGAAAACCAGAGGTTTAGATTTGTAGAAAAGAAAAATGGACCCAACAGTAGCATGCCAATGGTATTTTTCAGAAGTGTACTTTAAGGTGGATACCTGCAGTGTGCAGCCTACATTTGCACCACAAGCAGACAGCGGAGAAGAGCCCACCTCCTCCGTAGTGTGCACACTGGTACTTTGGGATCATCTTAGGAGAAGTCTTGTGGTCAGATCTTTTGGTCAAGAAAACCTCTGCATTCTTTTGTCCTCAGGCCCAAAAGGCCTCCTGGCTGAGTGAGTGACCGCTCTGAGAATCAGAGACTGGCTGTAGCTTGTATGTAGGTTCATGAACTATTAGTACAGTACCATTTGCTGGTTGTGTTTTGAGGAAAGTGGGAGATGATTACACTAGGAAAGGCAGCCTGACTTTGAGAGAGGGAGATTATCTGTGTGTGCCTATGAGCAGGTAGGAGGGATGTCTACGGCGTGTAGGATTGCTAATTTCCTGTTGTCATTGTGGGCACATACTCTTTTCCTAATTCTTGATTTTTTGATAAAGTAATTTAAAGTAAACTCAATGAGAATTAAGAGACAAAGAAAACCACAGTTGAAGGTGCAAAACCATAACTGATCAAGGTGTAGAGAATACGGGATTGCAGAATGCTTACCCCTGAATGGCACATCTGTATCACACACCCTCCGTCCAAGGCTTAGAGTTCATTGCCGAAGAGGAGGCAGAAAGATTGTAAGAGCCAGAGATAGTGGATTCAGTGTTTTCCAGATACAGCATGGTTGTTGAATGTTGGAGCTTGCAGTGGTTGTGGCAGTATGTATAAAGCTTGTGAAAGCTTAAGCCAGACCAAATCCAAGCATAGAGAGGGGAGATGGGCACGGAAGACTCAGCCCTAACTGAAAAGCTCTATACAATTGGTAGCTTCTAGGAGATGCAATTCATTTTCCTTTGTGTGGCTCCGGGCAAGTCTATCACACTCCAGTGGGTGACCATATATTCAAGAGTATATGGGCAGCATAAATAGGACTCAATGGATTTTTTTTTTTTAATTACACAGTGGTGAGTAATGAAGACGGGTAGATTTTGGAGAAGTTGAGAGAAGTGGGTTAATATGATGACAATACATTGTATAAAATTCTTAAAGAGCTGATAAAAGAAATGAGGGGAAGAGAACAGGTGAGGAGGATGCTATATGCCTGTAATCCCAGCATTGGTGAGGGGAAGCAGAGAATGAGCCTTGTAGCTTGCTGGCTAGGCAGACTAGCAAAATTGGTATGCTTTTGGTACTGTGAGACTCTTCTTTTGGGGGGAAAAAAATGGAACATGATTGAGACCCAGCATCGATTTCTGAATTTAACACATCCCCCAACCCCAGTTCCCAGATTACTCCTCTTGGGCATGAAAAAGCATTCTACCTTTTCAGGCCAACCAAGGAGAATATATTTAACCTTACTATTATTTGGATTAGCATTGTATTTGCATAGAAATGTCTGTGTATGACCTAGAAGTCAGCATTACACATTGTGCCCACTCTTTCTCTGGCTTTTACATTCTTTTAATCCTTTATTCTGCAATGTTCTATGAGCCTCGGAGGGGCTGTTACAGACGTCCCACTTGCGATTGAACATTAAATGGTCATTTATCATCAGCACTTTGACCAGTTAAAAGTCTGTAGTCACTGTCACTCACTTAAAAAGGAAGCTCCTCAGGCAGAAGCAGGTGGATCGCTGTGAGTTCGAGGCCAGCCTGGTCTACAAGCAGAGTCCGGGACAGCCAGGGCTACACAGAGAAAACCCTGTCTCAAAAGCAAACAAAAGAAGCTCATCTGACTAAGCTCAAATCAGCGCTAATCTGTGCTGCAGGATATTTGATCCCAGAGAATGTGAACTGTAAAAACCTGTCTTTTGTTTAGTATGGTTGAGCCTGAACACACACCTTTAATCTAAGAACTGAATGTTTATTGTAAACATGTGATTAAGGTGAGGTTCAGCCAGCCGTAGCACACACCTTTAATCCAAGAGCTTTCTGTACACAGGATTTAACAAAGTTAACCCTAGGTCAAGAGCAGAGCAAGAAACCAGCTGACAGGGTAGGAGGACTTTTAGTTGAGGGGTACTTAAGACAGCCTGTAGAAGTCAGAGGCTTTTAGCTTTTAGCTCTTTAGCTTTTGAGCTCTTCAGCTCCTTGGCCTTTGGCTTTTTGAGCTTTGAGCTAACAAGCTTTGGCTTTGAGTTTTTTGGCTTTTTCCTCCTGGGCTGTCAGCTGACCTAGTAAGCCTTTTGGGCCTTTTCCATCAGGAAATGAGCTGAGTAGGAAGGTCAGATGGGTGCTTTCTCTGCCTCTCTGAGCTAGCAGGTTTTCACCCCAGAGTCTGCCTCCTGAGTCTTTATTGTTAGAATGATTAGGATTTTCATTTAAAATAACAAATCTGTGGACACATGATGAAAGCATGTCCACTTAGTAAAACAGCAGCTATAGCTTCCTGCCGACTGATGATCTCTTCAGCTACAGGCTTTTGACCAGTACCCGAAAGGACTTCTCCCCTAAGGAGTAGGCCTTAATTCCAGTGAGAATGTGGTTGGCTACTCCTATAATAGATTTGCTTCTATTGCATTTAAGGTGCATTTACCTGGCTGGTCAGTATCATGCCACATAACACCCTACCTAAGGCAGTTCCCCCTGAGCATTATGCCAAGTATTTACTGGCGCTGTGAGGGTTGCCTGTAGGAACCCTGCAGGAGGAAGTTTCCACCTTAGTTCCAACTGCATTTCTCTGTGTCATGCAGCCAAACCACCCAGTAACACCAGCAATTGGGTCTTACCATCCAGTTCTGTTGAGCAACCAACAGCAGTAGCAATCATAATCTGTATTTTTGGGGGGACCATGGAGCTCACAGGAAGATAGCCCACTCCTGGCTACTTGGTTTTCATTAATATGCTATGGCTTCTAGAAGCAGCCTTATCTTCTCTAACAAGGCCGCTCTAGTTTTGTTGTTTTGCTTTTTTAGTTTTTAATTAGCCTCCCTATTATATGGTTTCCTTATCATTTTAAAAATAATCTACCATTAGTTTTGGTTGATTTTTACCCTAACTTCCTTCACTTCCCTCATCCTTCTTCCCCCAATCTCCTTGTTCCAGTTCTTTCCCTTCTACATTTGAATATCGAGCTAAAAACAAAAACAAAACAAAAAAACCCAACCAAACAAAAACTTGCTATTAGTACTGTCTGCATTTCCCCCTCTAATCTGTATTGGGGATTGAGATCCCAAGAGAAGGCTGTCCACCAAGAAAACACCTACAAAAAAGTATACGTATTTATAAGTTAGAAACATAAGGACTACATGGCTTCTCCTAAAGTCTGTAACTTTTAAATAACCAGTCTAAAGGTAATGAGATTATTCCAGCGTTGCACAAAGAATTAAATATTAACAAACAAATGGACAAAAAGCCCAAGTAGTATCTAAAGTAGGATTCTAATAAATGAAAAAAGGAATTTAATGTAAAAAATGGATGAGAAAACCAGCAAAGACACAAATGCCAAAATTAAATTTAAATAATAAAAAACGATCAGCAACAATAGTAGCAGAATTTTTAAAAATGAAAAGCTCTATAAGTCAACTAAAACTTTCAGCAGAGGGCCAGTGGGACAGCTCAGCAGGTGAAGGCACTTGTCACTTGGGTGTGGTTCTAGATCCCATACGAGGTGAGTCCCACAATTTTTCCTCTGAACTCCACACCTATGTTCTGGCATGTATTTGCATACACATCCAAGCCCCCTCCCAATAAATGTAAAAGACATTCATTTAGCAATAAAGAACAACAACAAATAAAACCAGCTGAAAGCACAGAAGGCCTACATTATGAAACTAGAAGAAAATTTCTGAAACACAGGGAAAGCATTTTGAACTGAAATAGAAGTGACAAAAAAAAAAGCACTAAGTCACAGAGTTAAAATGCTGTATATACTAGAAAGAACCCTGCAAACTGCAAAAGAGAAGTGCCAGTTTCCAAAGGCAAACTCAGCTAGTTACGTTAGACCTCTCAGCGGAAACCCTAAAAGTAGGACACACATGATATTTCAAGTCCTGAGAGTAAATATCTGCCAACAAAAGTTGCCCAAATAATATCCAGCAAAGTTACCTATTTAAACCAATGTAGAAATAAAGACCTTCCAACATAAGCAGAGGCTAAGGCATTTCATGAACATAAGTAAATTTTGCAGAAAACTTGGGTAGGAACCCTCCATACAGAGGAGGAAGAAAGTCACAGACATTCTTTGAGGGAGGAAACTTCGTCAATAGGTAAGCAGTGAGATTTAGGAAAGAACCACACACGTTCAGCCCAGCAAACAAGAGAGCCCCTCACATGCGTAAGTGAGAAGGAAGGAACACAGTATTTGAATGAAGCAGAAAAGGTTTGTGTGTAAGGTACATGGCTCGGAGATTACTTTCAGGAATATGGCGGAGGGATTACTTACAGGAGCAGAAATGACAAAATACAGTTGCATCATTCCGCACCCACCCTCCCCCAAGCATTGATGACAGCTCACGAAATCTAGGAGCCTGGAGCACACTGAACAGCCGGCAGGTAGCTCAACAGGTTGGGGTGTCGTGTGCAGGCAGCTCTGCTTGTCTCCGGTGTCCGTACTGCTTATATATGCTTGGAGATGGAGTTGAGGGGCGGGCAGTGACGTCAGGAACTTCCTAAAGCCTTTGAGTGTTTGCTGCTTGAGCTTAATGTGCTTCCCTGAGGATGGCATGACTCACCTCCCCTTAGAACATCCTGTTCTTCCTCTCTGTAAACATCCTGTGTCTTTTAAGTTTCCCTCCAAAACAGAAGGTATCAACCTTAGAGGAAACAGTGGAGTGGGAGAGATGGCTTAGTGCTTAAGAGGACTGACTGCTCTTCCAGATGACCCAGGTTCTGTTCCCAGTGTCCGTATGGTAACCCTCAACCAGTTTTAACTCTGGTTCCAAAGGAACTGATGCCCTCTCTCCCTCCTGTGGGCATTGCAAATTGCCCACACTTGGTATACAAATAAATGTGCAGGCAGAACACCCAAACACATAAAAAAAAATAATGCTTAGTCTTGGAGAAAATCACTACCCAGGTTCAAGGGATAAACACCAATGCTCATGATGTTATCCTCTCTGAAGATGCCTTCCTAATATCCACAATGCTGTGCTTCACTGATCCCCTAAGTCGAAGGTTCTCAACCTGTGGGTTGCGACCCTTTGGGGGTTGAACAACCCTTTCACAAGGGGTCGCATATCAGATATCCTGCATATCAGATATTTATGTTATGATTCATAACAGAAAATTACAGTTAAGTAGCGATGAAAATAATTTTATGGATGGGGCTATCACAACATGAGGAACCGTATTAAGGAATTGTAGCATCAGGAAGGTTGGGAACCACTGTCCTAGGTGTTAAGCCAATCCATTTGATGATTGAGATTAGCCTTCACACTTAGCTATTTTATGTAATAATATAAGTGATCCATCGAAGGACGTGATTTGTCAGGTTGTGCTAAAAAAACTGAGTTTCAACTGTGTACAGTTTAGCGCAGACACCAGACATAGAGAAAACAACTTGAAAGTAAGAGAAATGGAAAAGATTTCATATAAACCAAAAGAAAAATGGTGTATCTGTACTAATAGCACATAAAATAGATTTCAACAGATTATCAAGCCTATCATATCATTGAGATATGTTTCTAAACAAGTTAAACAAAAATTTCTAGAACCAAGGGAAAAATTCAAAACTTTAGCTTGTTGGTAGAGTTTGTGTCTATATCACTCCTTTAGTACTTGGTAAAAGAATTAGTAAGGCTGTAGTTGTTTTGAACACCACAGCTCACCACTTTGACACGGTTAACTTTGTGGTGCATTATCCTGCAAAACTGATAGCATGCAGATGTTCAAGTTCACATGGGACAGTAAGGTAGACCATTTCCAAGTCTTAATAGAATTCCCAATAAATATCAATAAGGGATTGAAAGTCTATAGAATATATTAGAATTTAATTAGAAATCATTATTCACAAGAAGGACACGTCAAATAATTTCAGGGTCAGTAAAATCACAAGGAAAATTAGTAAGTTTTTCTAATAAGCCATAATGAAAATTTCTATGAGATTTGGTTAAGGCGATCCTTAAAGGGAAGTCTGTAGCTGAAAATTTTTATATTAGAAATGCATGAAAGAAATGATATGATTCAGTATGGATAGACACTCCATAACTTGTTTAACTTGCATGGTGGTTGTAGTAATATTGGGGTGGACCCTTCAACACATGCTTAGGCATTACAGCTCCCTTCTTGTGGGTGGCGTGGGTATCATTATAGAAAGAGTATTTCACTTCCTTAAGCCTTACTCCTTCATCTTCCACTGCAGGACGATGGAAAAAGAAGACTGCTGGATGCCACCCCACTGGTAGGGGATTCTCTAGTTTTTATTTGTAAAGGACTAAGCATACACGTTATTTTTTTTTTAAAAATAAATCACTGTACCTATGGTATTCTGTTCTAACAATACAAAAATCAGGAGGGCGTATTCTGGACCTTGACCTTATATTAGGTTTAGCCACAGAATCAGACCGGTACAAGTATTATGGAAAAGAGATTAATCATAATAACATGATTACACAATTGTGTAAGTTTAATTGCACAATTATGAATGGAACTGAAAGCATGAAGGATCAGAAAGGGAGTTACCATTTAGTCTTCTTGAAGTACTGGCCTACCAGTGCCAGCCAAGTTGGTAAGAAAAATCTTGAAATGGATATCTGAGAGGAGAGGTGCACTTGGCCACCTATGTAACAGTGTGGTGAGAAACCTCCGAGGCAGCATTGCTTCTGAATGGCACTGAGTGAGTGTCCTCAGTCAGCCATCTGTAGTGGCTGGCAAGTAGGCTAGAACGCAAGAAGAAGAGCGAGAGTTAGGAGAGGTCAGAGGCTACCAGGCTGCACTCCAGCTGATGGATGCATGATGGTGCTTCAGGGGGTGGAAGGTGCTCCTTTATTTCCACCTTAGCTCTCAACATCCTCCTTAGGGCCAATCCCAACTTGGATCCAACAGCAAAACAGATTGCTGGGAAATAGTTTCCGGTTTAATCAAGTCAACACTATAGTAGCCATGTACACTTCCCTCCTACTAGGCATCCTCTACATGTGTCTTTTAACTAAGTGTAACTTTCTATTATGGGCAACAGTAAACCATGTTTCTGCCCACTGTAATGTAGATATCTACAGAACAGCTGAAGATGTGTTAACTCCTTCCTGCAGTAGTATGTACAACGTACCGTGTCAGTTATCTGTCTTCACATGGTGTTTATTTCTCCCTCAGCCAGGTCTCTTGGTTAACTTTAATCTTCTGTAACTGCAGCACTGAAGTATTAGAGTGTGCAATAAATCACTGTGAGGGTAGCTTCCACTTGATAAAACGGGAATGGGAGAAAAGCTGGATCCTTATATCAAACCAACGTAATCATTGCGGTTCTTCTTTCTGTAACTATGATAGTACTCACTTGTGTAACTGAGCATACAGCTTTATTTATGTTCCCCTCCTAAACATGCAACATGTTATCTGCCTTCAGCAAGCACTAAGCTATTCATATTTTTTCCCATGGTGAGATGCACTTTAGTTCTTGAATTGGGTCACAGCTCTTCTTGGTAAGGCAGGTTGTCACCTTGGGGAGGTAACATGAGAAGAGGAGTGATATCTGTAAATTGAGTCATCTCATCTGCTCAGTTACTGAGATCCCTCTGTTCATGTTGCTTTTGGGGATAATTCACAAAAAGCTTCATGTTTAGTTATGAACTGCTTCCTAACGCCTCAAACTTGGTGCCCTAAAGCAACCACCATTTACTTGCTCATTATTTTAATCTATGACACCAGCAGACTGACTCCTATTGGTTTCTCATGGTCTTCCATCATCTTTTCTCATGGACCCATGGGAAATACGAGAAGCCCCTCAGGATGGCCTTCATGTTAGTCAGACTTTGCAGCCTCACTTTGTGCTTGGCAACCCACTTTCCCTTGATGGGCAGGATTAGTTAGTCAGTAGCATAGCCCTCCTGTCTGCCTGTTGTTTTCCTGGCGTGAGGAGCCAAAATAGCTGTGTGGAAGTCTCAGCTTCCAATTTAATGAACCACTCTTGTTTTCCTTGCTGGATGCATTTCTGCTTTGGAAACAAACAGATCTCTGTATCTGCTGTTTCTAGGGCCACTGGGACAGGAAACAAAAATGTTGCTTGTTGATAAGTCTGAAAAGAGGAATGACTCCCATTTCTACTCCCTGATTTCCGGAGCTATGACTCATAAGCATAGGAGGTGTTGTCACCATATACTAACTGCTCATTCAGAATGTGTGCCGCGTCCTGGAGGACATTATCTTAGCCCTCTAGTTACCCAACAGTATGCCAAAATGAGTTTTCAAATGCTGAACATCTTATCAGACCAGCTGCTTCAGAGTGATGAAAAGTGTAGCCCCAGTGTATTAATTCCATGTATACAAGGGCCTGTTTCCAGCCTTTATTTGCTTAAAATGAGTTACTTGGTCCTAAACGATGATGCTGTATCATGTCGGGGAATTGGCATTTCTCTAAGTCCTTAGATTTTAGTGTTGACAGAAGCTCTGTGAGCAGGACAGACAAATATATGTTTGTGGTAATGCATATACTGTTGCATTTCTTTGGTAGGAGTGGTCGATTTTGATCAATCTGGCACTACACAGATGGCTGGTTTGGGCAGGAAATGGTGCTGGGCTCCCTTAATTTCTGTAGTTGACTTTTAGGGCAATCAACAGTGACTATTGTCAGCAAATGGAAACTGATGTTGATGAGCCATGCATAACTTGCATCCTTGTGAAGTGTTAGCATGGTGAAGTGATAAGAACACTAATACCTGCACACTGTGCCATCCTGTCTACCCAAGATCCTCCTCTTGAAGCACACATTTAGTTATGAACTGCTTCACAACAAATGGACACAAACCTGATGCTCATGATTTTGCTAGGCTCAGCTAGAATTGCCTTGAGGAGATACTGTTTTGGTTAGTGTCCTGGTACTGGTCATGCAACTGTAGTAATTGAGAGGCATTGCCATTTCTAGATGATTCAAGATGGGTTTATCTGTATGTCTTTCATGTTAGTGTGACTGAGTAAGATATTCTGGGCCTTTTCCCTTGTGCCAATTTGGGAAGCAGTATTTGACATGGTGCTTAAGGCTCCCTGAAGAGTGAAGGCAAAAACTTATATGCCTCTTGTAGGCTGGGTCCTAGAATCCACACAGTATAATTCCTACTATATAATATTCATGCAAGTTATGAGGTCAGCTGAGTGTTAAAGTACAGAGACGACTAAACTCTATCTTCATGAACTAGTTGGTGTTGTGAACAAGACCACTGACATCTGTGTCTCAAGAGATAGATTGGCTACATATCTTAATGAGGAGTGCTTCAGACCCCAGAAATGCCAAGCCTCTGGCCCAGGGCTCTACTCATTTTCCTGAGGAGACTTGCTGGATTGGACCCATAATCATCCAGGTTAGATACCCCTACCACCATTTTCTGCCTGGGGGCCTAACTGGGACACAGCTAGCAGAGGAGAGCTGTGAGCTATCCCCTGAGTTCCAGCCTCAGGCCCACGGCTCTACTTGCCTTTCTAAGGAAGCCTGCCCGGGCCCTAGGGACATACAGATCCAGTCTCTGGCCCATGGTCTTACCTGCCTTCCTGAGGAGTCCTGAGAGCAGCTGAAACACCCAACCAACACCAGGGACAACCAGATGGCTGAAGGCCAGCATAAGAAGATGACTGACAGGATCCATCATTCCGTTACATACGAGAAACACCTGAGCAAGAAAGATAGACATTACCTCAGAGTAAAGGGCTGGAAAAAGGTTTTCCAAGCAAACGAACATAAGAAGCAAGTGGAGTAGCCATTCTAATATTTAAAAATAATAGACTTTTAAGCAAAATTAATTAAAAGATATGAGGAGGGACACTTCATACTCATCAAAGGAAAAAAAATCCATCAAGAAACATGAATAAACCCCCTTCAAGATACACAGGAAAATACAATCAAACGAGTGAAGGAAATAAATAAAATGGCTCAAGACCTGAAAATAGAAATGGAAACAATAGAGAAAACATAAACTGGATCCTGGATATGGAAAATGGATGAGGAACCCTTAAAGAAATGTTCAACATTGTTAGTAATCAGGGAAATGCACATCAAAATGACACCGAGACTACATCTTACATTGATCAGGATGACTATAATCAAAAACTCAAGTGACAGCCATGTGGTGGCGAGGTTGTGGAGGAAGGGGAGCACTTCTCCATTGCTGGTGGGAGTGTACAAACCACTGTAGAAATCAATCCAGCTCTTTCTCAGAAAATTGGGAGTAGCTTTACCTCAAGATCCTGCTATACCACTCCTGGGCATATACCCAAAAGATGCTCGATTGTACCACAAGGACACTTGTTCAACTATGTTCATAGCAGCCTTATTCATAATAGCAAGAAAGTGGAAACAACACAGATGTTCCTCAAATGAAAAATGAATTTTAAAAAATGTGGTACACTCACACAATGGAATACTACTCAGCTATTAAAAACAAGGACATTTTGAAATTTGTAGGAAAATGGATGGAACTAGAAAAAGTCATTTGAGTGAGGTAACCCAAGCTGAAAAAGTCATGCATGGTCACTTGTAAGTGGATATTAGTAACCAATTATGTCTTTCCAATTGAAATTACATTTGAGAAAGCAGGCACACTGTTTCAGGGTCATCAGCACCATTGTTTCTATAATTGTTCGTATTATACCAACTTAATATTGTGATTTTGTAATACTTTGTACTTTAGGTAGGAAAACTAGTGGAAGGATAGGAATCACATAGATACTTAATCTGAAAATCACATGTATATTTTTTCAAAAAGGAAAAGCAATTTGTTCAACCCAAGCATCTAGTAGAATACTTTTTTTACTTCTAATATCTAAGAAAAGTAAACAAGAGTGTTGCCCCTTTGCTAGTGATCTGTTTTTTTTTTCTCTTTCACTTTGAGATCATGGCTGTTGCATCACTGCTCCTTAGAAAATCCTTTAATCCTATCTGGGCCTTTATAACGAACGGTTCACCAACAGTAATAGTTTGTACTCACTTGTTAGGCTGAAAGGCTCATCTCCACCCTTTTGATCTAGTATTCACTTCCCTAACTTATTGTTGTTTTATAAACCACGTCACATCCACACCCTCCTTGCATGGGGAAAAGGATGTCTTTTCTCTTTCTGAGGCCAGGAAACTACTCTCTATGTACAGGGACTCTGTCTCAGATGTGAAACACAGCTTCACATTCTGTGTTCTTAGGCGGCTTCACCAAATAGCAACAGACTATAGTTTAGGAAGTGCTTTTATGTTGACAAGGTCTTACTGCAGAGAGGCTGTTCCGGTTAGCTGGCTGACTGGTACAGGAATGTGTCTTGCTTAGTGCATAATTCAGGTAAGAGTAGCAAAGGACTGGACTGACCAATGATTCCAGTGAGGAAATCATGTAGGAACTAAAATATTCTATGTAAAAATGTATGCTATTCTTAATGTTTCTATTTAATATTTGATAAGCCCAGTCCTGAGGGCTAGTCTTTGAAACATAAGTTCAGCTACCTGACTGGCATTTCTCTAAGCCATAATCAGAACTGTCAAAACTAGTTATTTTAAAACAGAAGGAGAAGGAGCTCAAGTGCTTGTTGTCTGTACTTGTGCCAGCATCATTTGATATGAACGCAGAGTTTCCCCCAAAGGTAAAGTCAAACATATGCCTTCTGGCAGCAAGGACTCATACTCACATGAGCACACATAAACTAAAGGAAGGGACATATTTTTCAAGGCTAATATTTAGATCTTTGCTCTAAACAACTTACATATTTTTGAATCAGCATGCTTGGTCACAAATATATAAAGAAACATGTAGAAAAACCTTTCAAAATTATGTCAGAGGCTTTAAACGCTTATAATATGCAAGAGAAAATTGTCTTATATATAAAAACCCACAACAGTGATTATTCATTTTTTGTCATTGTGTGTCTAACAGAACTGTTTTTTACTTTTTTTTATTTTATAAATCTCAGAACTACATGAATTGTAAAAGTGAAGTAAGGTACAAAACGCCTCATAGGTCATAGGGACATAAAGGTAGCTCAGTCAGGGAAGGCTCTAGTGCTTTTGGATGTTGCCTCAACAGCTGGACTACAGAATAGCTAGTCTCTTCCTGAGTCAGAGTCCTTCATGAGATACTCATGGCAGAAAATCTTAGAGAAATCATTAAAGTGTTTTCAGGAAGTGCATTTGCCTATCAACTCCCCAGGCAGCAAGGTCTCCACCACAGCAATGAGACTGGGAGGTTGTGGTACACCCTGCAGTGTTTTGAGAATCTCTCTGTAATGTCACCCAGCATCCAGACCACAATTTCCCCATATTATAGGCAAAAAAGGGTGATATTTTGGATTGTTTATTTAGATTTATTCAAATCAATAAGAAAAGGAAATGATTTTTTACTGGGAAAATGTGGTGAGCTCTAGCTTGAGTTAAGAAAACCCAGGTGCAGTGAATTCCTCATCCCACCCTGGAATGATACTCTACTTACTGCCCTCCTTACTGCTCTATCTTATCACAAGGACGCTTGATCAACTGTTTATAGCAGCTGTACTTGTGATGGCCAAAAAATGGAAACAACCTAGATGTCCTTCAATCAAAGAATGGATACAAAAAATGTGATTCATTGACATAATGAGTATTGTTCAGCTATTAAAAACAATGACATCATGAAGTAGATTGAAATTGAAAAATAATCCTTCTGAGTGGGGCAACTGAGGCCTATAAAGACAGACATGATATGTATTGGATGGATAATACGTACGGATATTAGCTGTAAAGTAAAGGAAATTCATGCTTCAACCCGCAGATCCAGAGGGACTAAGTAACAAGGAAGGCGATGGGGTGGGGGTTGTGCTAGGTGCATGGATCTATCCGGGAAAGGGAAATAGATTTATAGGGAGAGTCGGGGCTAGTGGGGATGGGGACAGGAGGGATCAGGTGGAGGAGGGAGGGGTAAAGGGAGAGAGTACAGGGAGAGCCAACTGGAATTAGGGGGCATTTGAGGGATGATGTGGAAAGCCATTGTAGTGCAGTGGAAATCTCCTGGAGTCGATGGGAGCGACCCTAGCAAGGATTCCTAGTAATGGAGGATACAGAACCAAAACATGCCATCTTCTGTAACCAGGCAAGGCTTCTAGTGGTGGGTCTGAGACACCAACCCAGCCACAAACCCTTCGACCTCCAATCTGTCCTGACTGCAAGATGTGCTGGTGCAATGTTGGCTCAGAGCCTGTGGGAATGACCAACTAATGACTGGTCTAACTTGAGGCCCACACCATGAGAGGGAGCCTATGTCAACGCTGCCTAGATGGCCAGGATCCAGATGCTGGAGGGCTCAGAGACCTAGACTAGAACCAAACATGACTGACAGAAAAAAACCTCAAGGAAATGATTCCTGATGATATTCCACTGTACTCATAGATTGGTGCCTAGCCCATCATCATCAGAGAGCCTTCCTCCAGCAGCCGATAGGAGCACATTCAAAGCCCCACAGCCAAACATTAGCTCAAAGAGCTCCACAAAAGAGGGAGAGCTGTAGGAGTCCGAGGGGGTCAAGGATACAAGAATCAACTAAGCAGGACTCATAGGAGCTCACATAGCTTGAAACAGCATGGGTCTACACTATGTCCTCTGCATAAGTGTTATGGTTGTTTTGGGGGGATTCTTAACAGTGGAGGTGGGAGTGTCTCTGATTCTTTTGCTTGCTTTGGGGACATTTTCCCTCCTACTGGGTTTTCCTTGTCCAGCCTTGATGTGACCATTTGTGCCTAGTCTTACTGTATCTTGTTATGCTGTGTTCTGTTGCTATCTCTGGGAGGCCTGCTCTTTTTATAGCTGCCTGAGGTTCTCTTCTTCTCCCGGCTGTTCAGGCCTTTTGCTTCCCCTCTGAGGATCGCACTGCGATGGGTGGGGAAGTGGAGCATCAAGGCAGATACTGAAGATCCTCGCTAGACTAACAAAATGCAGTTGTATTCCCAGTGCCCTCTGGTAAATTGAAATAGCCCTTATGGGAAATTTTGATGGTTTCTTTTTCCTTTTTTCTCTCTCTCACAAGTTCAGACATGCATTAAAAGCAAACCTTAGAAGTGAGCATCTAGCAATTTATAATTTTAGAAAATGAAGGTGATGAAAGTACTAAGTGGCTTCTTTGGAAAGCATGGAGCCTTAATATGGATCAGCATAGGGGAGGCAGAGGGAAAAAGATGTGTGTGTAGCTGGGGGCAAGAATTCAGATGGGACTGGTACCTGAAAGACTTGACTGTATATAGAGTTGAAATACCAAAGGTGCCTCGTGCCTACATTTAGACATATGTACCACCTTGACTGACATTTGTAGTTTTGAATGTCTTGAAAGGAATTTTAATGTTAGGCAATTGATCTAATCAGTGTGGAACATCCAGATGATTGGACATATCATTTTTCATTGACCTTTTGAAGACTTTGTCTGAATATGAAGTGGTGCCCGAGAGACAAGTGGGGCTGAGCTTCTAATAGCCTATAGGGAAGTGACTCTCAGCCTGTGTGGTCATTACAGCATCTGCCCAAGTGTGAACATGGGCACGGGAGTACTATTTGCTTCCAGTTTTCAATCTCAAACAGATTGTTAAGTCGTGTTGCGTTTTGGAATCATCAGCTGCCTTCTATGATGAAATTATTCTACTTTGAACTAGTGCAGGTTTTCCCTTTGGGACATTCTAAAATGATTATTACAAAATACCCTCAGGTGTAACTTGATCCCTTTTGAAATAGTCTAAAATGTTAATTTTTAAAAAATACCCTCAAATATAATTTGATGATATGAAAATATACTAGCTAAGCTGTCTTAGTTAGAGTTTCTATTGCTATGAAGAGACACCATGACCACACAACTTTATTTGAAAAGGAAAACATTTAACTGGGCTGACTTACAGTTCAAAGGTTTAGTCTATTATCATCATATTGGGAGGCATGGCAGCTTGCAGCCAGCCATGGTGCTGAAGAGGTAGCTGAGAATTCAACATCTGGATCAGCAGGCAGAAGGGAGAGAGAGAGAGAGCACCACTGGGCCTGGCTTGGGCTCTTGAAACCTCAAAACCCACCCTTAGTGACATACTTCCTCCAGCAAGGCTGCATCTACTCCAACCAGACCATATGCCCTCATCCTTTCAAATAGAGCCTCTCCTTATGAGCCTGTGTGGGGCAGCCATGCAGCATCTGCAGGGAACAGTGTATAGCGCTTTACTCATGAGACTCTATCGCAGCAAAGCCCATGGAAACCGCTTCCCACTTGGGAAGGGCCAGTAATGAATTTTTTCTGGTCTCTATGCTTATTACATAGATTGTGTGTGCTGCAAGCTCTCTTTGCTTTCGCTATGCTGCTTATACTCATAGCAATATTTAGTTCCTCTTTGTCGGTCGTGGGCAAGGCTGGGATCACGCAGGCTGAAAGCCCTGTGGATGATTCTTCTCTATCTCTATCGATCCTCCAGATGTGGCCATTAATCCTGGGGTATTTTGGGACATGTAATCATGTCCCCAGAGAAATAGCTACATTTACACTGAGTAAGCCTGTGGCAGTTGTGGAGAGCAATGGGTCCTGCTTGCGTAACTGTTCTAAGGAAGCCGTGTCTGATCAACAGAGACATGAAAAATGGGGAAGCTGTGTCTAATCAATAGAAACTTTAAAAAATGGCTCTTGGAAAGATGGTATCAGAAATTGATAGGTGCATATCAGGAAAGGTTGCTTGGTACAATGAGCATGTCTCTGTCTGCAATTTAAAAAACATTGTGACAGAGAGGGATACTCTTTGAGGAATGCACTTATACCCACAAATGGTTAATCTGTCTCTCACCTTGCAAAACCGGGTAGCCTCATTTGCTGCCAGCTGGGTATGTGCTCATGTCTACAGGACACACCTGGCTAGACATTTATTTTTGGCTTGCTGAAATTGTGCTTTGTAGTGCAAAATATGTTTGGGGATTGATTGACCCAGCGGGAAAGGGGAAGGAGGAAGGGAAACTGTTGGGGGCTTTTTGTAATGAAGGGGCTTGTGTAGTGCTGATATTATGATTTCTTTAATAAAATAACTGGTGATGTGGCTGCTCAGGCTTGTGATTGCATAAATAAAATTGAAGTCAACAGGTAGTCAGTGTCTTCACCTTTGCTGACACCACACCTCTGTCTTCAGGTTTCAGAACCCTGCCAGCACTGGTCGTTGGCACCTATGGGAGTCAATTTCACTCAGGTCACCACCCTAGTTTATTTGGTTAATCACAAAACAAACTAAAGTACCAACAAGACATTGGTAGAAAAGGGGAAATTACATATATCAAATCAAGTATTTTGGGGACAAATAAAAAACATATAATTAGGACAACTAGATACCAATCTTTAACAAAAATTTCTAGTCTAAATGTGAGCCCTTGAAAAGAAGGTATGCTAGACACATAGGTCTCACAGATGCCAGACTATATTTATGGAGACTTCACACCTAATATTGATAGTTTCTGGCTATTTTGAATACAGCAGCAATAAACATGGTTGATCAAGTTCATCAAGGGAAGAAGCTTCCTTTAAGCATATGCCCAAGAGTGGTAGACCTGGATCTTTTTTGTTTGTTTGTTTGTTTGTTTTTGTTTTTTTGGTATTTCTTTTTTTATTATAATTTTATTAACATTACATCCAGATTATAATCCCCTCGCTCTTATCTTCCTGTTCCCACCCTTTTTTGCCCTATTCCCCTCTCCTAGACCTCTGACAGGTGGGGTTCTTCTTGAGGTAGATCCATTCTCAGTTTCCTGAAGAACCTCCACACTGATTTCCATGGTGGATGTACAAGTTTGCACACACACCCCCAACAGCAGTGAATAAGTGTTTTCCTCTCCCCACATCCTCACCAGCATGAACAATTACTTGTTTTTACTGCTCTTGACCATTATCAGATGACATCTCAAAATAGTTTGAATTTGCATTTCCCTGATGGGTAAAGATGTTGAACATTTCTTTTTTTTTCTTTTTTCTTTCTTTCTTTCTTTCTTCTTCATTTTTGTTTTTTGAGACAGGGTTTCTCTGTGTAGCCTTGGATGTCCTGGACTCACTTTGTAGACCTGGCTGGCCTCAAATTCAATCTGCTTGCCTCTGCCACCTGAGTGCTGGGATTAAAGTGTGTGTCACCATCCCTGGTGACATTTCTTTAAGTGTTTCTGGGTCACTTGTTTAATCTTTTGAGAATTTTCTGCTTAGTTTTATACCCTATTTAAAAAACTTCATTGTTTTCTTGATGTTCATTTCTTAAAGTTTTCTTTTAAAATATCCTAGATTTTAACCATATAACAGATATATAACTGGTAGAGTTTTTTTTCCCCATTTGGTACACTGCCTCTTTTCTCAAATGATGGCCTTCTTTGCTATACAGAGGCTTTTTAGCTTCATGAGGGCCTATTTGTTAATTATTGGTCTTAGTGTCTGTGCTATCAGTGTCCTGTTCAGAAAGATCTTTCATGTGGCAATGAGTTCAAGCCTGCACCCATTGTATCTTCTATCAGGTTCATATGGCCTTATGTTGAGGTTCTTGATTCATCCTTGTGCAGGGTGATAGATACAGATGTATTATTCATTTTTCTACATGTAGCTATCCAGTTTGAACAGCACCATTTGTTGAAGATGCTGTGTTTTCACTTGTGTATTTTGGCTTTTTTTCAAAAATTGGGTGATTACATTGTGTGAACCTAAGTCTTGGTCTTCAATTCTGTTCTACTGATCAATATGTGTGTGTGTTTTTTTAAATGTCAATACCCTGATATTTTTATTACTATAGCTCTATGATACAACTTAAAATTGTAATTTAACTTTTGTTATTATTCCATGTACATATAAAAGTATCCAATACCTTTTCCTATGGCTGGCTTATTTCAGAGTTAAAGTCTCTAATCTCTCTCTCTCTCTCTCTCTCTCTCTCTCTCTCTCTCTCTCTCTCTCTCTGCCTCTGATATGTTATCAAATAGCATATTTCCTTTTTGAAAGCCAAATGCTTTTCCATTTTATATATTTACAATAGTTTCTTTATCTATTTATCTGTTAATAGGAACATTAAGGTTATTTCTATATCTTGGCTGTTGAGATAATGATGCTAAATGACCACGCATTAATGCAGATATTGTGACATAGTGATTTTATTTCTTTAGTGTACTCTCATAACAGGTATTGCTAGGTCATAAGGAAGTTCTATTTAAAAAATTTTAATTTCTTTAAGTGTTTCTCGGCCATTTGATATTCTTCTGTTGTGAATTCTCTGTTTAGTTCCATGCCCCATTTCTCGATTGGGTTATTTGGTTTGGTGGTATTTAATTTCTTGAGTTCTTTATATATTTTGGATATTAGACCTTTGTCAGATGTGGGGTTGGTGAAGATCTTTTCCCAGTCTGTAGGCTGTCGCTTTGTTCTCTTTACCGTGTCACCTGCCTTACAGAAGCTTCTCAGCCTCATGAGGTCCCATTTATTAATTGTTGACATTAAGGCCTGGGCTGTTGGTGTTCTGTTCAGGAAGTTGTCTCCTGTGCCAATATGTTCCAGGCTCTTCCCCACTTTTTCTTCTAAGTGATTTAGTGTCTCTGGTTTTATGTTGAGGTCTTTAATCCACTTGGATTTGAGTTTTGTACAAGGTGACAAATATGGGTCCAGTTGCATTTTTTTACACATAGACATCCAGTTAGACCAGCACCATTTGTTGAAGATGCTATCCCTTTTCCATCGAATGGATTTGGCTTCTTAGTCAAAAATCAAATGCCCATATGTGTGTGGATTCATATCTGGGTCTTCGATTCGATTCCACTGATCAACCGGCCTGTTGCTGTGCCAGTACCATGCTGTTTTAATTACTATTGCTTTATAGTACAGTTTGAGATCAGGTATGGAGATTCCTCCAGAGCACCTTTTATTGTACAAGATTGTTTTAGCTATTCTGGGTTTTTTGTTTTTCCATATGAAGTTCAGAATTGAACTTTCAATGTCTTTAAAACCTCCTTAATCATCAGGGAAATGCAAATCAAAACAACGCTGAGATTCCATCTTACACCCATCAGGATGGCTAAGATCAAAAATCCAAGCGACACCACATGCTGGCGAGGATGTGGGGAGAGAGGAACACTCCTTCATTGCTGGTGGGAATGCAAACTAGTACAACCACTTTGGAAATCTATCTGGTGCTATCTCAGAAAAATGGGAATAGGGCTTCCTCAAGACCCAGCTATTCCACTCCTTGGAATATACCCAGAAGATGCTCCAGCACACAGCAAGAAAATTTGCTCACCCATGTTCATAGCAGCCTTATTCATAATAGCCAGAACATGGAAACAGCCTAAGTGTCCCTCAATAGAAGAATGGATAAAGAAACTGTGGTACATATACACTATGGAATACTATTCAGCTATTAAAAACAAGGATTTCCCGAAATTTGTGGATAAATGGATTGAGCTAGAAATGATCATAATGAGTGAGTTAACCCAGAAGCAGAAAGACTCAAATGGTATATACTCACTTATATCTGCATATTAGCCCAAGGGGCATGTCCCACGAAAGCCTTCACTTACCAGGAAACTGAGACAGAGGAGAGGACATTCTAGTGGGACTCTAGATGAGAGAATCATGGGAGAAAGGCAAAGTAGAAGGACCCAGAGGGTCCTAGAAGCCTACAAGTAGAACATTATGATAGGCAGATTTGGGCACAGGGGTCCCGCTGAAACTAAGGCACCAGCCAAGGACAATACAGGCGGTAAACCTTAAGCCCCTACCCAGATCTAGCCAATGGACAGAACACTCCCCACAGTAGAGTGGAGAGTGGGATATGACTTTCTCACATACTCTGGTGCCTCACCTTTGACCATGTCCCCTGGACGGGGAGACCTGGTGGCAATCAGAGGAAGGACAGCAAGTTACCAAGAAGAGACTTGATACCCTATGAGCATATAGAGGGGGAGGTAATCCCCCTCAGGAACAGTCATAGGGGAGGGGAATAAGGGGAAATTGGGAGGGAGGGAAGAATGGGAGGATTCAAGGGATGGGATAACCATTGAGATGTAACAAGAATAAATTAATAAAGGAGGAAAAAAAATAAAATAAAAAATTTTAATTAAGAATGTTCTGATTATTTTCCATAATAGCTATACTAAACTAAGTTCTTATCCATGTTGGACAAAGATTTCCATTCATCCACATTCTTGTCGTTCTTGTCTTTTTTGATGGTATCTATCTTGACAGGCATGTAGTAGTGTCTTGTAGTGGTTTTGACATGCATTTTTCTGATTGGTGATGTTGACCTTTTCATATACTTGTTTGCCATCTTAATCCATCTTTGGAGACTATTCTATTTAGATGCTTTGCCTACTTTTTAATTGAGTTATGCTTTCTTGTTGAGTTGTATAAGCCCTTTATAAATTGTGAATATTAATCTCTTACGAGATATGCACTTGGAAAATAATTTTCTCAATCTATGGGCTGCCTTTTTGTTTTGTTGACTATTTCCCTGGATATGCAGGTAGTTTTTAATTTGACATTTTCCATATATTAATTTTGTTTTTTGTCATGGTTTGTATCTTACATTTCTTCAACAGCACTATATAGAAGCTGGGAGAATAGTTCAATCATGTCAATGAAGTGCTTTTCATATGAGTATGAGGACTGAGCTTGATATTTCATCATCCATATAAAAAGCTAGGCTTGGTGGTGTTTGCACATAAAACCCAGCAGTGGGGGAGAGAGCAGAGGCAGGAGGATGTTCAAGATTCACTGTCCAACCAATGTAGCAAATAGCAAGACTCAGGGCTGACTGAGAGACCCTGCCTTTAAAAACACCCTGAGGCACAGATGTACAGCTTGGTTTTCATGTAGGTCCCCTAAGAACTGGAGCAGGGGCTGTCTCTGACTCTGTTGCCCACCTTTGGATCCCTTACCCCTAACTGGCCTCCGTAGGAGAAGATGAACCTATTCCTATTGCAGCTTGATATACCAAAGTGGTTTGGTATCCTTGGGAGGTCTCCCCTTCTCTGAGGAGAAAGGAAGGAGGCATGGGGGAAGGGGAAGTAAGAGGGAAAGAATGGGAGTGGAGGAGGAAGGGGAAGGTGTGATTGGGATAAAGTAAAGAAATTAACCCAAAAATAATAATAACAATAACAATAATAATGATAATGATAAACAACCACCCTGAGGGATGACACCGGAGTTTACTTCTGTTGTCCATACATATGTACACACACATGCATGCTTCCCTGCACACACATGCACAACTTCCGTCTCCACCAAAGGCTTTTTCACCAACTGTGCTGATCCATGTTTGTCAATTTGACACAAACTAAAGTCCCTCTGGAAAGAGGGAGGCTCACTTGAGGAACGGTCTCCATCAGATTGGCTTGTGGGGGCATTTTCTTGATTAATTATTGAGGCCCACACCACTAGGAGTGGTGTCACCTTGGGGCAGGTGGTCCTGAGTTGTATAAAAAAGCAACTGTGCAAGCAATGAAGAACAAGTGAGTAAGTAATATTCCTCTAAAAGTCTTCATGAAATGTCTCTGCGTGTGCGGCTTTTCTGCTGGAGAGCCTTATTTTAAAGTTAGTAAGGTCGAGAGCTGCTTTTTCTCCCAGTCTGGAACAGTAAAACCATGTAACTTCTTATGAGCAGCTCGTGTCCCTTGAGAGGAATTTTACCTCATGCAGAGTGGAATAAACTTGACAGATGTTACTGTATTGGCCGAGTTGAGGATAGGGGCTAATGGCTTCACCTTTCTCATTGTGGAATTCAATTTACTCTTGTTTTACTCCCTTAACTCACTCAACCCTGTGAGGCATCCTAGTAAGTAAACTTCTGGTCTTCTGCCAGGGTTGTCATTAGGTTGTGGTGTGAGGGACATCTTTTAGCTATGTGCAATGAAGATAAACTCCTCAGCTAATCTGCATACTTCCAGGCATCAGCAAACTGTTAGTGCCTCCTATTCCAAATTCTTTCTCACAAATCTCAGTTGCAAATTGACTTAGTCCTTCTCTGACTGTTTCATTTCTCCTATTATCACCTCCTCACAGCAGGCAAGATTTCTTAAATCTTTTTCTGTCACTCTTGTATGTAACTTGCAATATGAAAATATTTATATGAATTCTTGCATTTCATAAATATACAAATGTTTGAAGGAATTCTTAAAATGCTATTGGATGAGATGCTGGATCACGGGCAGTTAGGAACTACTATTTTCAGTGATGTATTATTAGATTTCTGAAAAATCGTTGCATATGAGGACAAGAGTTAAAGTTAAGTCTTCCTTAAATAAGTGATATCAAAAATTTGCAGGAACAAGACTCAACAAAACAAAAATAAGCACACCAGATTAATCACATGAATTTCTGGAAAGATATTTTATAAATCATATTTAGCATCAACTTTGAGGAAAATTTCTTGTAATTAGAAATATCCCAAAATAAAATATGTTGATTTGCGATTTTAAACCTTTGACAACATTTTAACCCTCTTTCTTGCATTAAATTTTAATGTTTGATTTTGAGGAATTCTGGACATGAAGCTTCTTTTCAGGGTAACATATTGGACTAAATAGTTTTAAGTTCCTCGTAAACCTAATATTCTAACATTTGAAATAGGGTCCATGTTGCTAGCAAAACCCAGCTTCTCAAACTATAGGTTGCACTTCATATGGGCTTGTGATTGAATCTCAGGCTAAGTCAAAATTTGCAATAGTAAAAGTTTTGCATGTGTAGGGACAAAAACAATTTAATTCAAAATCAAACACGTAATGAATCTGAGGTGCTTCCGCCAGTGCCGGCTCATGTTGCATTATTTTGAACACAGGATGCTCACAGTAGCTGTGCCAACAGCATGAGACTTGCACAAGATCAAGCCAGCCCAAATTGCAGCATGGAAGTGGGGAGGGGTCCCAGAGATCCCACCTATAGCTGAGAAGCTATGGGCCGTCAGTGGCTGCCGAGGGAGGGATGTGGCTGATGGGAGGTTGCCCATGGCCCTTTGGATGGCCTCATATCCGTGCCCATATGAAGAGCACTAATTGGACTCGGGAGATTATTAATAGCAACAGGAAGGCATGAAGCTGGGAAGGAGTTTGAGTGGAGGTAATGAGGAGATGGAGGGAGCTGACAGTTAAGATCAAAAGACATTTTCAAACAATAAATAAAACCATTACGAATACTGTTTGAGTTTCATAAAACTTCATTAAGTGATTGCTGGCTCGGAATTAGGAAAGATTTTCCATCAGGTTCTGAAACAATCCGAATCACATTCCTGCCATTTTTGTACTACATATTTATATGAAGAAACATGCACAAAATTGATTATAAAATATAAATACCAGTCTGAAAACTCTTGAAAATGCTGTACATCCTCCAGTATTAAATAATCGGCCAAGACTTAGCTCTTTAATGTAAAATGAAGGAAGCATATCCAACTCATTAATATGCAAATTTATTCTAATATTTAATAAATGGTAAATTTATATGTACTCCAAAATTGTTATAAAATAAATTTATTTATAATCTATCATCAATAAGCATTTGATTTATATGTCTATTTTATATACTTATATACCTAGGATTGCATAAAAATTTCTTGGACAAAAGGGGAGTCACAAGTTATGAGAACAAAATCAATCCATTTCATTGGGCTGCCTTTCAAGTGGTGTGAAAGTGCTTAGACAACTAGCTTTAGTAGTATAATTGGTGGCCCTTTTTTTGTGGACAATTTAGTCTTATAAACACATGAACAGTAGTCACTTAGGGAGAGTGGGACAGTCAACTTACTGAGTTTACACAAGACAGGCATTTGACTGTCTTGACAAAAATTGGGCTTGTCTCCTCTCACTGATACCTTCCTTTCTGTTACTGATCAGGTCCTGACTCTTGTTCTGTTGACTTGCACTAATTATATAGACTGGTCTATCATTCCTTATCTGAAACAAAAGAGCTCAGTAGACATCAACACCTGGTAAGCTTGAAGGGGTCTCAGTCTCTTCTGGGGTCAGTTCATAATGCACCTCTGTGTGCTGGGCCAGGCCTGGGGGCTTGCTAGCTATGTTTTTCAAGCCCAGACTGGAAGTTGACAGCACAGATAGTTTCACAGTCTACACCGGCATAGATATCTACGAATTAAAATTTGATTTTGGTCTCTCCAAAATGCTGCTCTATGTGGAAATGGAGATCGATTGGTTAAATTGGTCTTGCAAGGTAAGAATTAGATGCTACTGCCTCAGCTTACTCTTAATATTTAAGTATCTAGTATTGTGGTGATTTGAATGAAAATAGCCCCTTAGGTCCCTAAAGAGTGGCACTACTAGGAGGTGTGGCCTTGTTGGAGGAAGTGTGCCTCTGGGGGTGGGCTTTGACCCCCCCCCCCCAGATGCTCAAGCCAGATGCAGTACCTCACTCTCTTCCTGCTGGCTGCTGATCAGGATATAGAACTCTCAGCTGCCTCTCCAGCACCATGTCTGCCTGCACACTGCCATGCTTCTGCCATGATGAGAATGGAGTAAACCTCTGAACTGTGAGCGAGCCCCAACTAAATACTTTACTTCATAAGAGCTGCAGTGGCCATGTTCTCTTCACAGCATTAGAAATCGGAACTAAGACAAGTGTCTTGCCTAAAATATTAACTTTGGATCAGATTCTTCAATTTGTGTGAAAAATTGTAAAACTTCTCAAAGGCCATTGCTTTTGGCTTCACATTATTTTTGGTTGGATGCTATTGAGATCTCTATACCCATTACCCAAATGTTATTAAGTCATATCAATTGTTATAGCAGTAAGGATAGTATTTTGAAAATTTGTTGAATTATTTAATGGGTTAGTTATTAGATATATTATGAGACACACACAGAGAGGAATTTACCTCTGAATGAATGATGTGCTGAACATGCTATCTAGGTTGTAATATCATCTGACACTGTGAAAGTTTCTCCCTACCCCCGGACCTATCACCTATGATCAAATGGAAATGTGATGCTTACAGAATAGTATGATTAGATGCTACACAGATGTATTAGACATCCTAAGGAGTCAGGATGGTTAGTGTGTGTAGAGCACAGGCTCCTTCCTGACTCTCCCATAAAACATCTCAACTAAGAACTTGACGTTTTTGCCTTATCCCCAGGAACTTCTTTTTCTTATAGACTACCTTGTACAGGCTCCTAAGCAGCTGTTTGACTTTTCAACCTCTATAGCTTTATTATTACATTTACTTCCTAGACTCTTTCTTCTTGGTTTGTCGAGTTATCTTTCAAGACAAAACTCATGCAAGTTCTTTCCCGTGTATCCTTGGAATAACCAAAGTAGAAAAGTCTTTGTTCTGGCTCACTATCAGATATTATACCATATCAGATATCTTAAACTTGCAGTTACCGTCACTAACATGCAAGGCATTTGCTCAGGATTTTAGACAGTAGGCACCAGATAAACGTTCAGTGAAAGCCTAGAACGTGTTTATTTTAGTCAGTGATCTATAGTTACGAAGAGACACCATGACCATGGCAACTCTTGTTTTTTGTTTTTTTGTTTTTTTCAAAGATTTATTTATTTACTATGTATACCATGTTCTGCCTATATGTATGCCTGCATGCCAGAAGAGGACACCAGATCTCATTACAGATGGTTGTGGGCCACCATGTGGCTGCTGGGAATTGAACTCAGGACCTTTGGAAGAGCAGACAGTGCTCTTAACCTCTGAGCCATCTCTCCAGCCCCATGGCAACTCTTGTAAAAGAAAGTATTTGATTCCCACTTTATGAAGTTTGGTCTATTATCATCACTGCAGGGAGCATGGTGGCACGTAGGCAGACTTGGTGCTGGAGAAGTAGCTGAGAGTTCCATATCTGTATCCACAGGAGGCAGGAGCAGAGTGACTCTGGGAGTGCCTTGAGCTTTTGAAACCTCAGAATCCATCCCTAATGACACACTTCCTCCAACAAGGCCACACCTACCCCAACAAAGCCATACCCCGATGATGAGACATTGAAATATATGAGTCTGTGGAGACCATTCCTATGCAAACCACATTGTTAGGCCAGTTATAGCTTTCTGCGGAACAAACCACCCAAATGTATGGGTGAAACAAACCTATCTCTACCAGTCTCATTTGAGCTTCAGGAGCTGCCTTGGGGCTTGGGACCTTACTCACGTATCTGCTATCTCAGTTCAGTTAGAGCAGTTAGGGTGATGACACCTTTCCCTTCCTGATCTTTGCATAATGGTGGACCCATCCCTGTGTCAAGCTGTTTATTAAGTTTCTATTGTGTCAAGCTTGCTGAAGTTTCCTTAGCCAAAGCAGGCCATATTGACCAGACTCAGAATCAGTGTGAGAGGACCCTGTGGGGGGTTTAGATGACAGTGTGCATTTCAGGGCCACTGGTGTAGTTCATGAACTTGCTCATTCATCTGTTATATAATATTTATTCAAGATATTTTGATTTTTTTTTTCTCCAGAAAGTTTCTCACTTCTCTTTATAGTTTTTCATAGTTTTTATTGCACATGGAAAAATCCATTGCCTCTGCTGTACTCACCAAGAACTTTGTCAATTCATCTATACCTTATCTTGTACCAAGACACTTTAAGGCACAACCTGGAAATAGAGAGGAGAGGTCACCTTGGAACCTTTAACTGAACAACATACAGGATTTAATACATGTTGCCTCATGGCTCAGGTCTGTGATTGTTCACAATACTGATATGTTAGAAATAAATACATTGTTTTACAAATTCCAATTTGGAAAAGATAAAACCAAACCAAACCAAACTCAGTGCTGTGTGCTGTGATGGGTTCAGGGAGGACATTCTTATACGAAGTGCAAATGAGATGGTTGCAACTGTTCTGTAAAGCAATTTGGTGGTATGTATTGAAATCTCAGAAAGTTCATGTAGAGTCAAATTCAGCAATTCCAGCTCTGGAAAATCATTTGAAAGGAATAGTAAGAGAGCATCATATACAAGGATGTTTACCACATCAGTGTTTGCACAGACAAAAGTGAAAAAGTATACAGATAGGCATACAGAATCATGGAATAGGTCTATAATGGAATATTACAGAACCAATAAGTGCTTTATGGGATGAAAGTATGATGATTTGAAATTGCCCAAAGTGTAAAATATAAGTGAGTCAAATAGATAAAGATTAATTAAATCTATAAACTTTTGGTGTGGGCAGGTGTGTGTGTGTGTGTGTGTGTGTGTGTGTGTGTGTGTTTGTGTGTGTTGTGTTTTTAGTGACCAACAATTCTGAAGGGCAAAGTCTGCTTGATCCTGGAGGTCAGTGGAAGGAAAAACGACTCAGTTGTTTCCCTCACGTGGCTGATGGATTGGAGAGGAAGAAGTGCTGTGCTCATCAGTGCTGACTCCAATTGAGACTCTGGGTAGATTTACCTTAGAGAAAGACTAAGAAGGAAAGGAAGTATAAAAGACTGTTATTTTGAAGGGACTGTGTGGGAGGAGGTTTTCTTTAATGGGGGATAATTATAGGTATGAGACTAGAGAGAGTAAGTCAAACAAAGTTAAAGGGCTTTTGAATTTTTCTACTAAATACATTTCCACATTATCTTTTTCTTTTTGGTAAAAGACTGTTAGAAATATGTAAGTTACTTTCAATTACTTTAAATGTTGAGCTGAAATATCTTTGAATCTGACACGGTGTTGACAGAAAACATTGTTGTCAGAGTCATAAATATACCTGTATATGACTTTAGAAAAATTAAATTTAGCACGATGTATTTGAGTAAAGAAAGACGCGTGAGTCAGGCAGCACTTATGCCTGGCAGTTTCAGAGAGATGTGTTCAGCGGTAGGAGCCATGAGTTCAGGGGACCACACAGCAAAGGCTTTGGCTTGGTATGATAGAGGAGCTGATTGCCTGAAAATCACCCATTTCTTTCAAGAATATTCTCCTAAGGAAGGTTGTGACTTGTTTTTTGAAAGTCAAAGTATGCAGACATTCTTCTCCTTGCTTATTTTCCACACACAGACACACACACACACACACAGACACACACACACAGACACACACACACACACACACACACACACACACACACACACACTGCACTCCTAGCCATTAGTTTTTACAATTGTATTAGATTGGAGGAAATAATTTTAGAAATATGAGCTAATTGTAGGTATTTTTATTTTGTTAATTTTCCCACAGTTAGAAAAGTACTTGCACACACAAAAAAGAGACACCTTAAAACCTTGAATATGTTAATTGTCAGCTGGTAAAGTGTCCTATTGTCTTGGTTAGGGTCAGGATAAGTATACTGTTAATTACTTAAGTGTCTTCACCTGGTATCTTCAGTGTTGAGCTCAATATGGTAATCTACAATAGCTTGAAGACACCAGACGTGTTGATTTCAAATACATCTTCTAGTTTTTATCCTGCACAGGTACTCTTCTGAGTACAGATGAAACTGGGAGCATAGGTAGCTAGAGCTGGCTGTGTCATCTCAACACAAGAACTAGCTCATTAGAATTCTTTGTCCTGCATCAGATAAGATAAACAACGCCCCAGAGATGGATTGGTGCTGTGTGTTGACATAAATCCCATTGCTGTTTTCCAGGGAGTGTAGGACACACATGTGGTTCATGAAGGCTTGCCTGAGAAGCTTCGTGTTGGTTGGTTTTCTGACCCATTTTGGTAACATACGCACTTGAATGTATGGGCATGTTACATCTTCCTAAGAAATCTTTGGTACTGACTATAAAATATCTTACACTTTTGTATTTTTCTCAGCAAAGGGTGAAGTCTTTCAAGGCAATTATTCCTTCTTCCATATTTAGGAACTCACCCAGTGACAACATAGAGTATACACTTAATATTTATTACAGATGTATGTGGCGTAATTAAAATATTTATTACAAATTTAATGTGGCTAATTAATGGCCACACTGAAATATGTAAATAAGGGCAAATATAGGTAGATTTTGGTACATCCACTTTTTTAGGATTATTTATACTGTGCCCATGTTTTTCTAATAGTTAAATAACTACATCTATAAAATCCAGTCTAGTCTTTTAACCCCTGTGAAGTTGCTGTTATGTGATCAGTGTTACAGCATGACATGGCCGCACCTTATTTAACAGTATATTAGGCTGGGGCTGGGGCTCTGTTTGGAGAATATTTGCATGCCTAACATGTATTAAGCTCTGGGTTCATGACTCCAACCACATGACTGGGTGTGGTGGTGCACACTAGTAATCCTAGCACTCGGGAGGTAGGGGCAGAAAAGTTAGATGTTTAAGGTCATGTTCAACTATAAATGGAGTTCAAGGCCAGCCTGAGTCACACACACACACACACACACACACACACACACACGGGTTAAGGCATCAGTGCTTTTGTACCCTGTTCTTTCAAAGCATCACACATAAAACATGGCAAGATTGGTGGATACAACCCAGTGTTGCTGAGGAAAGAAATCTGTCTATCTGAACAAATCTTACATCTATTCCAGTGACATTTTCTACTGGGTTAAAGTTTACCCTACCATAAAAAAAAATGTTCAGAATGAATGCATTGTGGCCTCAAAGGACTGGCATTTTTCTCTCCTTCATAAACCAAATTGAAACAGACAGGGAAGAAAGGTAAATACCTGTGACCTCCTTTAAACCAGCCTCTGTGAAGTCATTTGAAATGAAATGGGCCTTACAGCAGAGTCCTCTGGGAGACCCCAAGGTTCCCCTCCTCGGAAGAGATGGACCTGGTTTCCCTCTCTGCAGCTCTTCTGTGCCCTCTGGGGTCAGGGGTGGCTAATCAGCTTAGATAAAAAAACTGGTCTCCACATGAATTGTGCGCGTTTCTCATTTCTTATAACTGCTGAATAACATTCCTCAGCTTCAGGTATGGTCTCTACCCCTAGGGAGTGGGGTAACTGGTGACATCAATACCAAAAAGAGGAGACATTCTTGGCTGCCATAGGTACCTGATGCTCATTCAAAGGGAAACGCTGAAAGTTTTGTCCTCAGGGTGTGTGAGAAAGGCTATGCAGAAAGAAGAAATCAGCCCTGATTGCTGCAAGGGAGGTGAGGCTAACCTTTGTAGATGACCTCAGCTACTGTTTGCAGATGACAACCTAAAATGTGCCCATTTCTGAGTGACCCTTCATAGTAGACTCACATTGGTAGGTGAGTGGATTTTTTTATTCATGGGCAGTTATTTTTCTTTTGCTTGAGTCCACCATCACTTTGAAATTGCATCTGTATACTTAATACATAGCTTATTTTGTGAAATACACACCAAATGTAATGTTAGGAGTCCCTTAGACTTATCCCTAAAGAACCCTAAAAAATTGTTAATTATCTGATATTTTAAATTGTTTTCATTCACTGCAATATTTATGAATTTTAAAAATATATATTTTTGTTTTTTACTTATATTATTATGCCCAGATCTCAAGGTCCCAAAAGACCACTCAGGAGCCACATCCGATGCAAGTGCATGAGGGTTGTTTATTCAAGCCTGGGGCCAAAGACTCCCTCCCTCACTTATGCAGTGGAATGGAAATGGGAGCCCTGAGCTTAGAAAGTGTATGGGCTTTATAAGTTTTAGACAAAGGAATGGGTTTTATAGTATATGATTGGATGACATTTGTGGGGGAATATTGCCCTTTAAACTGATTGGTACCAGTCTGGTGCCAAACCACGGATGATTAACTTCTAAGGAATAACTCTTTGGGAGATCTGGGGGAACATCTGGACTTTTAGTACTTTCCTGTTTTCCAGCTGATTGGTCACTCTATATCTCTGGGCCAAGTGTATCTTTGTGGGTATTTCAAACTCCAAAGTTCAAGAGTAGGTCATCCAAATACAGAAATGAAAGTTTTAAGCAAAATGGAATTACTTTAGTCCATCAATATGTATGTGTGTGTTTTTGTGGGAGTGTATGCCATGTGTGTGAAGATGCCCCAAAAGGCCATGGACTGGGAACATCAGATCTCCTGGAGTTAATAGCAACTGTGAGCTGACCAAAGTGGCTGTCAGGAATTGAACTCTGGTCCCCTGCAAGAGCAGCAAATGCTCTTTACCACTGAGCTATTGCTCTAGCCCACCCCCACCCCCATGTAAAATTTTATTCTAGAAGAATGTTGTACATGTAGTGGCTTCAGTAAAAAAATAAATTAATAAATTTTGAAGAAAAAAATTAAGGAGAATTTTAGTGAGAAAAAAAATAGGCAATTTCAGTGAGGAAAACCGACGCAAACCCTATGTTGGGGTCGGAAAAAAAAAGACTTGAGCAAACAGTGTGATGTGCCTCAGGCTGCGGCTACAGAAGTCCTGGCTGCAGGAGGGATCTGTAGCTCCTAAAGTTTAGCACAGAGGGGAAGAGGCTCTGGAGACACAAGTGAAAAGTGTTTCTGATGAATAATTACATTGAGTCCTCGTTTGTACATCACATCACATCTCACTTACCAAAAATCATTACAGTTTGAGATTTTAGTGGTTATTAGTAGAAAACCCAGCAGAGTTGGCCCAAACAGGAGGAGAATTTAATGACTGTTGAAAGGAGAAGGTACAAGTAGGCTATTTGATTAACTGGTTCAGGCAGAATCACCAGGCTCCGGGCTCTCCTCGTTATTGCTCCTGCTTCCTCTGCTTTGAATTCTCCACAGTCACGAGTGCTGTCCCTGTCATACAGTCACACTGCTATCTTGACCTTGCTATGGTTTCACTCCCCTAGAACATTATCTGTAAGATAGGGAAATGCTAGGCATTGGCCGAATTAAGCAAGCCTAGGCCATTGACTGTTTTCTTTAAAAAAAAAAAAAACTAATTTATTCAAATTACAATTAAATCATTCTCCCATCACTCGTATACTTCTGTTCCCCCTACCCTCCCACCCCCACCTTATTACCTTCCCTTCTGTCCATATCCGAGGGGGATCTCCTCCCCTACTTTATGGTCGCAGGCTTTAGGGGAAGAGTAGGGGTCGTTAGAACCACCCACGGACTGAATGGAAGAGAAATACATCAAATGAGAATCAAAGGAATAGGAAGTCAACGATGTTGGACGTGGTGGTATATTCAAGTTCCAGGCTAGCCTGAGTAATTTTGTGAGACTCTGCCTCAGAATAAAAAGATAGTGAAAAAGGAGGTTAGGGACGTATCTTTGAATAGCACAGCACTTGGTGAAAGTGTGTAATGCTATGGGCCCTGAAAACAAGAAGTTATAATGGAAAGAGAAAAGGACTAACAGTGTCTACCATAGTCTACCACATATGCTAAATGTGAGCTCATGTGAAGCTACATGAAAAAGTAACTTTTTTTTTCTTGGGGGTGGGTGGGTGATAGGTTTTTTTCTAGGTAGGCTAGGGTGTCTCAAACTCAAGACCTTCCTTTCTGAAGTTTCAGAGTGTTGAGAATAGAGGCACACTTATATCCCAAGGCCTTGCTAATTACCCTGTCTTTTAAAACAGATGATTAAAAAGGAATCAATGTTTTCTTATTGACTCCGTGTAGAAGGGTCAATAAAATTGAACGTTTTTAATACTTACAGATTTTCAAATTTCTATGCTGACCTCTATGAGGGTAGCCATATTTAATCCCCTCTGCATACAGCATTTTCTGTATGCAGAACGTGTTTTCAGAGGGAATATATTAATTAGGAAGTTCACTTCCCATCCTGCCTCTTTCAGATCTCAGTCCTAGTAACTGCAGTAGATATCTCACAGGCAGTACCCAGTTTGGTGTGCCTTTGGCGTGAGCACACTAGGTGCGGTGGAATGACCTTTTTATATGTGGGGCAGATTTTTACTGCTCTATCTTGACTCCATCAGGGATGCTATAAAAATACAAGATTCCACAAAGTGATGTGGTTACTATGGCTATAAACAACATACTGCTGTTATAGTATTGAAGGCTGGGAAGGCCAGGATCAAGGCAAGGGTAACTTTGCTGTCTGGTGAGGGTTAATTTCCTGCCTCATATGTGGCATCTTCTAGCTGCGTCCTAATGGGTGGGAGTGACAAAGGAGCCTGTTGGGGTTTATTTTATAAGAACGCTAGTCCCGCATATGAAGGCCCTGCCCTCACTATCTAGTCACGTTTCAGAAGGGCCGGCTCCTTATACCACTGACTTGGGTGTTAACATTTCAATGAGCAGATTTGGGGAAATAACAAGTATTCAGGTGACAGCTTCTTTGTAAGGAGTAACTGGGTCAGGGTCCAGTTCTGGGAAGTGAGATGGGCTGAGAAGACCTTGCCCAACAACCTGGATCACCTCATTTGTTTGGAGAGGGTCTCCGTGTTTTCTCACCCTAACTCTTGGGTTTATATCTGAGGGAGACTATGAGAGACATTTGTCAGGTGGGTGAAATTTTTTTTTAATCCTTTGCTACTGTTTTTGAACCTCAATATTTATTAGTCCATTTATTCTCTCTGTCTTTTACTTGCTTTCCCTCTGTTGCTGTGTTTGTGCATGCATGCATACATGTGAGTGCATACATGTGAGTGAGTGCATGGTCTGTGTGTGTGTGTGTGTGTGTGTGTGTGTGTGTGTGCGCCTGCCCTCATACCATAGTGGCCATTTGAGGATCTTAGAGGACAATGTGTGGGTTCTGGGGGTTGAACTCAGGTTGTCAGACTGTATCTGATAAGCTGTCTCTCTCTGGTCTCTCTGTCTCTCTCTCTGTGTCTCTCTGTCTCTGTTTCTGTCTCTGTCTCTGTCTCTGTCTCTCTCTCTCTCTCTGTTTTAAGACATGCTGGGTTTGAATTCACTATGTAACTGAGGATGACCATGGACACATGGTTCTTCTGCCTCTACCTTTCAAGTGCTGGGATTAAGGGTTTTTAGGCACCATGTTATTCTTACAGCAATTTTCTCTTTCTATTCGCTCAGTGATGCTTGCATCTATTCATATGTGAATTTTCATGGCATGATAAGGTGCCCTACATTTTTTTTTACTGGCAAAGTGTAGCACAGTTACCAGTGTGAAACTTTAGTTCGCTGTTCAACATTTAACAATTGATGTGCCCAGGTATAAATAAATTCAGGTACTGGAAGAAAGAAGGGTGACAGCAAAGGATAGTAAAGGTTGTGAGACATACCTGGAGGTAAGTTTGTCTAAATCATTCACTTATTCTCATTCTTTTCCTAGCAACTGAGCCTTAATGGTGAGCTTTTAGCTTTAATTTGAATTCTTGAAGATTTTGAAGCAGTCAGCCATTTTAAGGGGGCAATGTGGTTTTGGATCCTGTGGCATGGACCATGGCTAGCTGCCACTACTGGAAATAAATACTATTTCTGGAGTTTAGCTCTTATCAATCAATGAATGTATTTTAATAGTCCAGTATATTAGCTTTTTTCCAAGGATGTAAGGTATTGATAAGGAACATTTATGTTAAATGCAAAGAAGTGATCATGCTAAGGTGAACTTTTAGGTGAGTCTGTTATGTTGTAGTGAAGGGGCTGGTTTTTCCTCCAGGAAGACCTTGCCTTTACTGTTCTTCTTTACTCTTTGTCTTGGTCTTTCAGTGGGGTATGGAACAACCCTTCATAGCCAGGGCTGCTGGATGTTTCTTTTGAACTCCGTCCTGCTGGGTCTGTATCCAGGGCTTGAGTGCATTCACAGTTGACACCAGTTCCTAGAATGATTTCCTTGGATCACAAACCTGCTTCAGATTTGGTTCTCTTGTTGCCGCTGTCCTCTTGACCGTCCGAAAGCCGCATTTTCTCCGCTTATTTGGGACAGAACCTAATGCCTTCCATTTGGGCTTGCACCAGAGGTGCCATGTCTGGACTAATGTGAATATTAACTCCTCTTGGGGTTGCTGGTTCTCCCAGGATTTCTAGTTTTGATACCCCTATAAGTCTGGTTCTGGCTTTTCACCTCCCAGAGCCCCTCACTGTCTTCATTGATCTATAGATGTTGTGAATAATGGAATTAGGATATAAAACAGAGCAAGGGAATAGACTTCAAAAAGTACATTTTTTTCAAGAAAGGAAGATTCATGACTTGAACTTAGTTACCTCAAGAAATACTCATCCTACTTCATCATAGATGTACAACTTTTCCTCCCTTCCCTCAGTGTCTTCATTTTTTTTTTTAGATGAAAATCCATCTCTCCTAGGATAGGATTACCGGTTCTTTATTCTGGATAATTCTCTTATGGTGAAGTCTATTTTGTTAATGTCTCCCTGAAAATCTGGTACCCAAAGAAAAAACAAAGGCAATCCAAGAGTTCACATAAGCGTCCCATCATCTAGCCTGCTTTTCTTCATCTCGTTTGCAAAGGTATCTTAAGAAACGTTCTAGAAAATTCAGAGCTGAAGTCTGAAGGAAATGAGGCTGTTTGACATAAGACAAGCAGTGAGTGCTGTGTTAACTAAGGCCACTGTTGCTGTATTGCAACATCATGACCAAAGCAGCTTGGGGAGGAAAGGGTTTGTTTGGCCTACACTTCCACAGCACTGCTCATCGCTGAAGGAAGTCAGGACAGGAACAGAAGCAGGGCAGGAATCTGGAAGCAGGAGCTGATGTGGAGGCCATGGATGGGTGCTTCCCCAGCTTGTTCCCATGGCTTGCTCAGCCTGCTTTCCTATAGAACCCAGGGCCACCAGCTTAGATATGGCACCACTCACAATAGGCTGGGCCTTTCCCCATCAGTCACTAATTATGAAAGTTCCCTTAAGCCAGATCTTATGGAGGCATTTTCTCATTTGGGATTCCCTCCTCTCAGAGGACTATATCTTGAGTCATGTTTACACAAATCAAACCTGCTCAAGTATACCTGAGACTGCGTTTCCACATTACATCTTAAATGTGCAAAGAATTGTTTTCTTTCTTTCCTTTCCTTTCCTTTTTTTTAACCTTTCTTTTGGAGGCAAAATACCATCATGTAGTCCAAGTTGTGTTAGAACTCACACTGTATAGCTGAAGTTGGCCTTAAACTTATGGCAAGCTGCCTGCTTCAGCCTCCTTAATGCAAGTCCTTTACAGACATGCGGTACCATGTTTTTTTGTTTTTTGTTTTTGTCTTCTCAGTGATACCACGTTGTCCTCAACCCTACATTCTGTCTAGAAACAGAAAAATAAAATCTAAAACATGTCATACCTTGGCATTTTAGTTTCAAGGATTCTTCTGTTTTGAAATGACCCATGTTGGGTTAACATACACATTTTGAGTGAATATTTATTCAGATTCAAGAGTCAAACTTTTTCCTGGGAAAAGACAATATTTTTTTTTCCCCTGTAAAGAGTCTCTCTTCTGCATTCTGCTCTGGGAGGTGACACATTGGGCACAATAAAGATGTACACCTTTTTTGTACCAGTGTACAAGAGACCAATTTAAGGGGCTAATCATTGCTGGGGTCCCTGTGCTACTTTGGGGGTCTTCTCTGATCATGTCTTCCTTATCTGTGTCAGTCATTGAGTAGTTGGTATCTGCTGTTGGAAGTCTGTGGCTGACAAACTATATCATGGATCATGTTTTTAAAAAATCTACCTGCTAAAATCATAATTCTTTCACTCACTCTAGCAGGGTCCAGGTGAAAAGCAAAAGATGGAGGTTGGCTGTAGTGGCGCACACCTTCAATCCCAGTATTCAGGAGGCAGAGGCAGTGGATCACTGAGTTCAAAGGTAGCCTAGTCTACAGAGTAAGTTCCAGGCCAGCCAGGATACATAGTGAAACTCTGTAGTAGAAAATGGAAACCAGATGATCATTGTTTGGCAATGAATGACACACTCAGACTGTAGACAGTACAGCGGCTTCATAGGGTGGCTGTCGGTCTAACACTGAATGCATGACAAGGTGGGCATTTAGGGGAGGTAATTATGTCATGAGAGAGGAAAGCACTTGTGAGGAGGACTGGCTTTCGTAGGAAAGGAGTTTCAGAAACGCCATTGCCCTCTTGCTTCCTTCCGGCTGTGTGAGAATACAAGGAAGGAGTCAGCAGCCTCAACTGAGAGAAGTCCTGTCAGAACCTGACCTTGCAGGCACTTGATCTCAAATTTCCAGCCCCCAGAGTCTCACACAAAAACAAATGTTTATAAGCTAGCCACTCTTGTTATTTTGCTGGAGCAATGAGGAAAAAGTCACTTAGAGGAGCTGGAACAGCCACCGCGATTGTCACGTAAAATGTAGATGTTGCTCCAGGCGGTTCCCAATCTCCTGGCCCATGGCAGCAAGGCTTTTGGAAGTAGGAGTGCCTTGTCCATGGGAGCGTAGGAATGTTGTAGTTACACATAAACCCCACCTAGCATTGGTGTGTTAGGACCTCAGTTCCTGAAGTGCAGATGTCTCAAAACACGTGTTCATTTTGCAGCTTCTGTTGTCTGAGAAAAATCAGCCTCTGTAAAGAGTAACAGGAGTGTGGGGCAGAGTGAACAAAGCCTGCTTCGGAGACAGACCTGGGTTCATTTCTGCTTACTTCCTTTTTTTTTTTAAGATTTATTTATTTATTATTATGTATACAGTGTTCTGCATGCATGTACACCTGCATACCAGAAAGGGCACCAGATCTCATTATAGATGGTTGTGAGCCACCATGTGGGTGCTGGGAATTGAACTCAGGACCTCTGGAAGAGCAGTCAGTGCTCTTAACCTCTGAGCCATCTCTCCAGCCCATGTTTACTTCCTTTTAATGATGCAAAAGTCACTAAGCTTTTCTGAACTTCAGCTTCATCACCAGGAAAACAGGGGTAAAAATGTCCACGTGACCCAAGAAAAAAATGTTCATTAAGTCCTTGCTATAGTAATAATAATAATAAGGCATCTTCTAAGCTAAAAATATTCTCACTAATAGTCCAAACAGAAAGCATTTTGTTCACTGCACCATTGGTTGGCTTCATAAAATATGCATTTTGCCTACAATATGCCATTTGTCTGTGAGACACGTCTCTTTTGTCCTCAGAGAGATGCATTTCTTATTCTTCCTGACAGATCCCGGAGGAGCTCCGGAATAGACTTCGGTCCCTCCCTGCAGGGATCCAAGGTCCTTGTTTCATTGGCATCGTGACTGGGTCCAGGGAGACCAGTGGAGACTCCCTTTGTGTGTTTGGTTGACGTCAATTTTCAGGAAGCCAAATGTTTTTCAAATCAGAAAGGATTTAGTACGGGGAGGTGGGACCCACATTTCTGTCAAGGGAGAGACAGCTATCCCTTCCCTTTCTCCACAGGCATTCATGTGTGTCCCATTGGTCTCCACCTCCATGTCAGGCTTTAAGCCTTCCTGCCCCGTTCCTCCTCCTCTAATCCTCTCAGGCATGCCCCAGGTGCTGTTCTGTCCTTTGTGTGACTGGACTACAGGCAGAGAAAGCAGGGAGCGCCTGGTCTGGGAAGGAGGATTCTATTCCATGTGGAAGGCTTTTGTTAGTGGGTCACATGTGCTCGCGGTCTGTTTAACTCACAATATAGTTTCTACAGCAAGTGTCACAAAACATAACAGCAACTAGCATTGCTACCGGCTTTTGACTCCCACGAGGAAATATCCCACGAGGAACAAAGCAATCTGGCTAAGGGAACCTTGGCCCAAACCCAAGTTGAGTGCGCTTGGTTTCCTTTTTGTCCTGGGACAAAGTGGTTCCCAATTTGGCTTCACCCTGGTTTTGCTTATGAGCTGCCCCCTGCCTGGAGCTTGCGTGGGTTGAAATGGAAGGGAGTAAAGGTCAGCTGTATATGGTTTCTCCCCATCGTCCATAGGATTTAGGGTCTTGGGAATGCTAGGTAAGTGCTCTACCACTGCAATAGATTCACACCCTAGTCACATCTTCAATTTTGATGGAAATCTCAAGCTTTTGGTGCCCAAGAATTATTCTGGGCTTTTGGAGAAACAGTTAACCCAAAGAAGTATGGGTACTTTAAAAGTGAGTTCAAAGGCCACTTCGTATGGGCTCTCTATAATGTGTGACAATCTCTACACAACCTATCATTTCTCTTTCTCTAAGGTGCCATCATTTTTAACTGAGAAAAATAAGGTCCGATACAAAGGGCATGCAATGCACGCAGTGACCAGAAGGTGGCACTAGTAGTATGTCTAAGTTGTTGCAGAAGTTTCGGTAATGGATGCTGCATTTGTTCACTTACAACTGTCTCAAAGTGAAACAACAAAGGTTTTGTTAACACCATATTAAAGTGTGTGTGTGTGTGTGTGTAGTGTGCTTTTACCCAACCACTGGAGCCTCTTTTTCCTTTGTTGTTACTTAGAGTAAACTCAAAGGCAGGAAGGATTTGTTTGTTGAGGTTTGCTTTCTATTCTTTGAAGCTTTAAGACAAATAGCCCCAAATTCTCTGGGAAAACCGAGCCCTTGTGTGTTTAGCAGCTGCTTCTCCCAGCTTCCTTCACCAACTTGGGACTGTTCCAAAGGTGTGGAGCGAGGATGGTATTTTCCTCCTAGCCAAGCCTTTTGCTTCTTAAGGCTTTTAATAGCCTCTGTATAGATTTAATATACAGCAGTCACTGCTGCCTTTACCTAACAATGGGCTCCTCATGAATAAGTAACCCTGTCTATATAGTTTTAGTAGTAAAAGTGCTTACTTAAAACGCTCTTAAAAGCTGCACGTGACTCGGGAGAAACCCAGCAAGCCCACTCTTTGGTCCTTCACGGGAAAGGTGAAGCCCTGCCTTCAAGTCACACTTTGCAGAAACTGGGACAAAAATCTCCTTCTTCCTCTTTGCTTTTAAAATCTACTACAGTGATAGCTGTTCCCTCTGTCTACAACTGGAAGCAGCTTTTGCTACGTCCAACCTACCACAGAGGCCCCAAAGTCCATTGCTGTTATTGAGAGTCACCACCTCTCAGACACTCAGATGTTCGCGCAGGTCAAATGACTGTTTACGCTTTAAATGCTCATACCCAAATACTACATGGGTCTCATAATGGATAAATATAGGTAGGGGCCGATCGACAGCATGGTTCTAGACTTTGACCTCAGACTTTCGTCTCACTCTTTATGACACCTACGTGCTCCTGTAAAGGCAAACCCTGATTCATTCAGTAAATCTAAAGCATGACTCATCATTGAGGATTTTTAAAAATACATGTGTAGACAGTGTTGATGCTGCTTTCCTGTGGGCCAGCCTGCTCTGTGGCTTCTTAGGAGGTATTTATGAAGGGCTATATTAGACCTCAAGCCTTTCTTCACAGCGTGGCAGTGGCTGCATCGTTCCTATTTTACTGAAGAGAGCTATGTTTAGAGAAATGACACAGTAGGCGGTGGGCTACCAGGAGTGAGGTGTGTGTCATTAACCAAGGGCATATCTAAGAACTGTAGGCCACTTTCCACATTTCACAGGTAGTGTTTTAACCTCAAAGTCAGCTTTCCTCATGATGCCATCAGCCTTGCTCTCTCACCTTAGCTACAACCAAATGAGTAGTAATTTTGATTACAGCCTGTTAAACAAGTGGGGAACATAAAGAAGAACGTGAATTGCTAACTTCCCCCCTCCCCCCCCCAACCTGCTCTCCGGCCTCTTCCTTCTCTCCTACTTTCCTTGCCTCCCTTGGTATTTATGTGCTGCTTGGAGAGTTTCCAAATTGTCCTTTGTAAGTGCAAACCATTGAGAGTGACTAAGTCTAGCCGGAAATGGAATTTCAAAATGTTCTTGTGCCACTAACCTATGGGACATGTACTTAAAGGAACCAACCAAATGCCTTTTTTGCATCGTTTTGGAGCCCTGTTGTAGGTTTTATGTGTGCATGTAGAGATTTCTGCCTGGGCCTGAATTCTGAATTCTGCACCCCTCCCCGAATTGCTGTTTATCAGGAGTCTTGTGTTGTTCTGCCTCTGCTTATCAGCTTTAATGCTCTGGACTACAGCAAAGAACTGAAAAAAAAAAAAAAAAAAAAAAAAAGAGGCAAGCTAATCACAGGAGCTTAGCTTCCTGGGTTGCTTACCATGAACAGTTTTAGAAGACAAATCTGTTAGAAGATTTACCCCACAGAGTACATTAAACACCCTGATGCTATTTGCTTCTCAGGTCTCTAACAACTTGCTTTGCTTTATGTCTGTGCCGTTGCCCCAGAGGTTTCTTTCTGACAAATCAGTTTCCCTCAGAATTAATTTGCAGTTTATGAAAGCAGGTTTGTAGCCATGCTCTCTTCTTTCTCCAAATAATATTTTTATTTATCCTTTGACAATTTCACACATGTATACAGCATGTTTTGGTATTACTCATATGCCAACAGTGCCTTTGGACATACTAACTTGTCTCCTTCTTGACATTTAAAAAATATATAATTAATAGTCCCTGAGTCCAAATAGGTACAAGGCCTTCCCATGTAGCCTGGGATGTCATTGCACTAAATTTTTCTGCTTCTGCCTCCTAAGTACTTGGACTATGGGTAGATGGTATCACAGCTGGCATTATCATTTTCATATTATGTCTGTAAATAATTTCAAGAATGGAAAATACTTGGAGAAGAAAAGGAAAAGAAGATGGAATCTCTTTGCAAAGATTTTGAAAGAAACGATTTTATCTTAGGTTGATACTTTTCTCTGGATGAGAGCATGGCTCATCTAAATATTGTATTGAATGAGACAACCTAGGATTAGGACAACAAACATCAATTATCCTTTCTTTTATGGAGAGTCTAACTTTCAGACATTTCCCTTTTTATATTTAACTTGAAGTCCATGTAGAAGTCAGGAAATTAGAAATGAGTCTTTGCAATGCATCCATTAAGGAAGAGGAAATAGAAAACTGTAGGCAAAGTGGAAGTACAGATGGGGAAATATCAGGGGGCAGAAAGGCTCAAACATGGGGGGCTTGGGGGTGGGGAAGTGAGTGTGTAGAGCAAGGCTAACTAATGGGGAAGTGTATAAAAAGCTATGTGGAAACCTATGGTCTTGCGACCCAGTTTTAAACATGTAATTAGATGGGATATGAAAAAATGGGTAGGAATACTTCAGGTTAAGGGTTTAGGTAGGCATGTGGAAAAGGGGTATGGGATATCAGCGGTAGGAGGTGTGCTAACCAAACATAAGGGTATATAAATAAGCTGTGTGGAAATCTTCTCATTTTAAAGCTTTGTCTAAAGGAGTTTTAAGCTAAAAGATGATTTTTGCTGCTTGGTCAGAGGTACCCTGTGTGAGTTGACAGTGGTGGTCCAGAAGGCATAGTCTAGAATAAGGGATAATTCCTACCTTCTAGCTTCTGAGCAGAACCAACAAGAGGTTCAGGCACCTCCACTCAGGGTTAAGATGGAAACACAACCAGTTCTGCGGATCAGCACAAGACAACGGGAGGCGATATCACCAAACACATCTCTGTGGAGATCTTCTCTTCTCTTCCTAAAACCAAATGTGGTTCCCTCACTACCCGCCCCCCTCCAAGAGAATTCCTGTGAAAAAAGGAAAGATCTTCCTTCAATAAGCTTATTGTCATTTCTCATCCTTTGGGGAGGCAGTGTCTGCTTTTCCAAGGAACTGAGCTTTTTACCAGTTTGTGCTGTTGGAGCAATCATCGGATCTTGCCAGCCACCCTGAGGGCTACACCATGAGTGGAGAGAACAATTGATGCCAGGATCAGACTACAATTGGCCCAGATAGAAGGGTGTTTTTTTTTTCTTTTCTTTTCTGCTCAGCCAACTCCTCTCTAGCAGGAGGCAGTTCCAAGTGAGGCAAAGCAAGGAGAGATGTACGAGTTGGAGCATGTGCCCCCCACTTCAACACTTTAGTTAATCAGATCTAAGCTTTGGCCTCTTTGGGGGTGGGGTAAAAAAAGAGACAAACTAAATATTGCAGGTTTTGTTTTGTCTTCTTTGTTTGTTTGTTTTTGCTATTTTGAGACAGGGTTTCTCTGGCCTCAATTGAGACCAGGCTGGCCTCAAATTCACAGAGATCCACCTGCCTCTGCCTCTGTGTCCTGGGATTATAGGCATGTGCCACCATGCCCTGCTGAAGATTTTTTAAAAAGTAAATATAATGGAGTCATAGAAATACAGAGAGTGCTAGACATGGTGGCATATGCCTTTAATCCCAGCACTAAGGAGGCAGAGACAGGCAGATCTCTGTGAGTTAAAGAACATCCTGGTCTACAAAATGAGTTCTAGGACAGTCTGGGCTATGTGGAGAGACACAGCCACAGTCTGAAAAAAATGCCAAGAGTATTGTTTGGGTAAGTCAAAACATCTGAACCTTTAGTGATAGGATCAAGATGACGCTAAGAAAAGCATTACTTAGATAACTTAGCTAGGAATAGCTATTCACAACCCCCAAACATCAGATTTAGCTAACAATGAGTTGATTGGCTTCAGCCAGCCAGTATTATGTATAACTATGATAAAGATTCTAAGCAGAGATGTTAGTTATACAATAATGGCATTGTTTCTTTGTCTAGCTATCGGGGACGGGGAGGTGGGAGGCCTTGAGACCTTTCTTCTTCAATGGGGTCATCTTTATATGGCTCCTGGGAGTCTCTTTTACTGCAGAAGGCCTCCTGAAGGTTGAGGGTGATAGAGAATCTGGCACAAGTACCTTCAGAAGCCAGGGCTCAGAAGGAGTGGCCAAAACCGTCTTTCCCATGCTGTCCCCTTAGCCTCCAGATGGCACCCACAGCTCATTTCAATGTCAGCCTATACACACGTAAAGCTCCCAATGTTTGATAGAAGTCACGGTTCTAATGAGCTCGGTTTCCTTGTACCCTAACAAAAGACATTTCAAGCTGTGTTATGTCTGTAATGTAGGTGCTCACCAAGCTCCATGCAGCCCCTTTCTGGGATCTCTTGGTTTGGTAACATCACCTATGGTCTTCTCATGAAGAGTTTTTTTCCTTTGACTTATTCTGTTTTTTGCTTATTTGTTGTTGTTGTTGTTGTTTTTTAATTTGGGGTTGGGGACCAGGCAGTGTCACTATGTAGACCAGTCTGGCCTTTAACCCAGGGAGATCTGCCTGCATCTGCCTCCTGAGTGCTGGGATTAAACATGTACGCCGCTGCACTCAGGAGAAGTGCTTCTTGTATTTTCCACGACATCCCTGTTCTCTGCTTTCCACAAAAGCTCTGGAGCAAAAAAGGCTGCCTCCTCTTACCCCTGCAGGGCTGGCTGGCTACCTTTCAAGTTTCTTGGTCTTGTGTGATATCAGTGTGGGATCCTCATATATATATGAGAGGGGCTGGAGGGATAGCCCAGTGGTTAAGAGTGCTTACTGCTTTTGCAGAGGGCTGGGCTATGTTCCTAGCCCCCATATGATGGCCCACAACCACCAGGTACTCCAGTTTCAGAGGATCTGATACCATCTTTTGAACTGCATGGTTTCCTGGAAGTTTGTGGTACACACACACACACACACACACACACACACACACACACACACACCCCAAATATCAACCTTAAAATATATAAATAAGAATGCTTTGATAGTCTCATCACAGCATGAACCCAAACATGGGAGGCCACCCTCAGCATGGAACCCTCTGTGGGTGAAGTGTTCATGCCCATTCAGCTGGTGTTGTCCTTTTGTGAGAACTGGAGCCCTGCTGCTGCCTTCTTTGTGTCACCTGTCTTAAGTAGCCTGTTTTTCACTACTGCGCTGAAGCACTTCAAGAAAGATAACTTTAGAAAGAAGGACAATTTGTTTACACTTGCTGTTCTATAAGGTGAAAGTTCATAGGAGGATGGTCCAGGCTCTGGTGAGGGCTTACCCAGGACCACATCACTTAATGGCAGATGGCAGAGGTGGGCTCACACACGGGAGGAAGAAATCACATCCCCAGACAAGAAGCCAGAGAGTTATTGTGTGGAAAGATAGCAGGAGGAAGCAGTTTTTCCTAGCAGTCTTCTCAGAAGAGTTAACTAGGATCTCCTGAGACTGTTGCATGTAAGTGGCCTCCCTCTAGGTTACTAGCAACCTCTGACATCATTTCCTGCCTGCCACCAAGTGTGGTCCCAGGATATAAAAGGAAAAACCTGGCACCTGTCTCCACCTGTTGCTTACTCTCTTACTTTGTATCTCTTATTCTGGTACTTTCTCTAAGGCCTTCCCCTTTTCTCTCTCTCTCTCCTTCTCTGTCTTTCTGTCTTTCCATCTCTCTCTTTACCCTCATGGCCCACTCAGCTTCCAACTCCTCTCCACTTCCCTTCTTCCCAAATATCTGTCTCATTATCATATCTGTTGTATGTCATTCTATTTATTTTTAAATCCTAACAGACTAGCCTTAATCTCTTTTGAGAGAACCACACCCCCTAGTGACCCAAGGACCCTCCTTCTAGTAGGCTTCACCCCTTAAAGATCTATCACTTCTCACATACCCATGGCATGCCCCTTTGTGCGGGACCCTCATCCCTATCTGAACCATTGTACCTGGAAGGGTAAGGTACTTTCAAAGTCATTAATTTTCCTTAGGGACACTGTAGTCATGTGCATCTCCAAGGAGAAACACTTACCTACCGGAGTGATTGTGATTCTGCCCTACAGGAACACACAGCTCAGACGGGCAGGAATTCACTTGAGCCATGGCCATCTATGTGGGTTCGACAGCATCTGAAACAGGGAAACGCTCCAGGCTCTAATTCTACTTTCTTGTTTTTAGGGATGGTGTTGGTACCAGTGATTTTTGTTTTCTCAAGGCAGGGTGTCACTATGTAGTCTTCGCTGGCTTGGAATTCTCTGTTTAGACCACACTGACCTTGAGCTCACAGAGATCTGTATGCTTCTGTGTTTCAAGTTCTGGGGATTAAAGGCATTTACCACCATGTCTGGCTCTGATTGGTTGATTTGTATTTATTATTTCTCTGATAGGAGAAATGAAAGTGCCTAGTTTTCTTTCTCTCTCTGTGTGTGTGTCTCTCTCTTTGTGTTATGTATGTGTTAAAATACACTCTTTCAACTTTTTAAGTGCCGGTTTCAGTGTGATTAACTGTATTTGTCTGTGCAGCCTTCTCCACTGTCCATTTCCACAACTTTCTCATCATCCTCAATCTAATTGCTTTCAAGCATCTATTCTCTTGAACCAGCAGCCCCTCAAAGGCTGAGAACATGATTTACTCCGTTTTCAATTTCCTTCCAGCCTTTCTATAGTAGATACTCAAAATGCTTATAGAACTGCATTTACATTCGTAGATGGAAACAGAGGAGAAAGCTATTTTATTACTACCTGTGGAAACGTCGGGATGCTTATGCTACAGTCGGTACTGCCTGCTTCTGATATCAATGCTGAGCTTTCTTCCCGGCTTAGGGTGTGAACCGATCCTTTCCACATGTGCATTGTTGTGTCTTTCAGGATGTCCTGCTGCCTTCTAATGTAAACTTTTGCTCTTCTTAGGGTAAAAGCTGGTACAATGAATTAGCCACTGCATTTTAGTTATATAACACTATATTTCCTATGGTAATTTAGGGACATGTCGAAGTTATTTTTATAAAATGTTTGTTTCTCTTAGCTTATTTCTTAACTTGGCTATCACACAAATAATCGAGACTCTTATGATTCAAGGCTGCACAATCTGAGCAGCTAAGTCTGTTTTTAGCCCTCTATGCTATTTTGTCTCACTCCCAGAAATACTTGCACTTTGTAGCTTTCCTCGGCTCTAGCTCCTTCCTCCTGATCTTCCTTCGACCTCTCCCATGGCTGAATCCTGGCTGAGTCTCCGAACTCCTTGCCCCTGGCTGGCAGGAAGTCCAGCCCTATTCTCTCCCCTGCTCATCAGTTGGCTGTGAGCTGCTTTATTGCCATATCAGGGAGACAGTTGGGGAACAGAGTTTACACAACATTTAGACAGGAAATCAGAATTTAAACTACACAATAACCTTATGCCTATAAGGACACAAGTCCTCGCCATCTTGTGTTTGTACCACAGCCCAGAATCTCAAAATGGGAAGAAAACAATAACCTCACAACGCACCTGTCTAACTACACAGACAAACCTCCAGAGCCAGCCATTGTGCAGAGCACACAAGTCATAAGTTCAAACCTTTGCAACTCCAGGCTCCTTAGGATTGCATCCCAGTCAGGATGATATATAAGTGTGACAGAAGCTCTCCATGGACTTGTGCTCCGCAGTCACTGATATTTCTAGCATAGACTAGTTTTACAGGTTTTGAGGAAAGTCTACCAACACCATTAAACAGTGAAATAACTGCTTGCCTTCCTATAATACCTCCCACCTCTTATCTTTTGATGTGTTTTGTAGATTGTCCTGCTTCTGTCAGTCAATAAACAGAACTGTGTTCCTACTGGTCTTCGGATACTGGGTTTTAGGGACTATAGTTTTATTTGTGTGTGTGTGTGTGTCTTTGCATGTGCACAGCTGTGTGCACCCCTGTGGGCTTTTAAAGTGAGAAGATTTCATCATTTTAGAAAAATCAACTCCTGATGCCTTACATACTTTATCTTTTTTAAGGAAAAGTTTTCCATTGGAAACTAGGAGTACAGTGGCACATTTTACACATGCATAACACTGGGGCCTCAGGTACTGTACTACTCTGGCAACCACTGACAATGTTGGAAAGAAATCAGGAAATAATCACATTCTCATGGCCCAGCAAACCAACAAATCCCAAAACAACACCAAAAACAAAACCCAAGGAGTAAATCCAATTGTGCTTATTTGTTTTTGTTTGTTTGTTTGTTTGTTTTTGGTCAACTTTACACAAACTCAGGTCATCTGGGAAGACATGACCTCAACTGATAAAATGCTTCCATCATATTGCCCTGTAGGACAAGGTTTTGATGAGTGATTGATGTGGGAGGGCCCAGCCCACTATGGGAAGTACCACCCCAACAGGTGGAACTGAGTTGTATGGGAAAGTGGATTGAGCAAGCCAAGGGGAGCAAGCCAGTGAGCAGCTATTCTGTAGACAGCATGGTGCTAACATTACTACAGATGTGTGGACTTATGGGATATAATGTAAGACTCAAAGATCAACCGATGTAACCACAGCCATCTGATTTTCAACAAAACATATGAGATTTTACATTTTATATTCAGGAAGTAGCATTGGGACTTGACAAATGAGATATAACATGGCATTTAAATCATTTTTTTTCAGCAAAAGGAACTATTGCTAGAGTGAAGAGACAACCTGTAGAATGGATGGAAATACACTTATTTGTCAAGGGATTAGTATCCAGAAGTTATGAAAAAATAAACATAAATCACCAGAAGAACAAATAAAGTAATACAAATGGGCAAATTAACAAAACATTTTTCTTTTTTTAAAATAATTTTTAAATTTTATTTTATTAATTTTTCTTATTACATCTCAATGGTTATCCCATCCCTTGTATCCTCCCATTCTTCCCTCTCTCCCATGTTCCCCTTACTCCCCTCCCCTATGACTGTGACTGAGGGGGACCTCCTCCCCCTGTATATGCTCATAGGGTATCAAGTCTCTTCTTGGTAACCTGCTATCCTCCCTCTGAGTGCTACCAGTCTCCCCATCCAAGGGACATGGTCAAATATGAGCCACCAGAGTACATGTGAAAGTCATACCCCACTCTCCACCCAACTGTGGAGAATGTCCTGTCCATTGGCTAGATCTGGGTAGGGGTTTGAAGTTTATGGCCTGTATTGTCCTTGGCTGGTGCCATAGTTTGAGCAGGACCCCTGGGCCCAAATCTGCCTATCATAATGTTTTTCTTGTAGGTTTCTAGGACCCTTTGGGTCCTTCTATTTTGCTATTCTCCCATGCTTCTCTCATCTAGAGTCCCAATAGGATGTCCTCCCCTCTGCCCCAGTTTCATGGTTAGTGAAGACTTTCATGGGACATGCCCCTTGGGCTAATATGCAGATACAGGTGAGTACATACCATTTGAGTCTTTCTGCTTCTGGGTTAACTCACTCATTATGATCATTTCTAGCTCAATCCATTTCCCACAATTTTCAGAAATTCCTTGTTTTTAATAGCTGAGTAGTATTTCATAGTGTATATGTACCACAGTTTGTTTATCCATTCTTCTACTGAGGGACACTTAGGCTGTTTCCGTGTTCTGGCTATTATGAATAAGGCTGCTATGAATATGGTTGAGCAAATTTTCTTGCTGTGTGCTGGAGCATCTTCTGGGTATATTCCAAGGAGCGGAATAACTGGGTCTTGAGGAAGCCCTATTCCCATTTTTATGAGATAGCACCAGATAGATTTCCAAAGTGGTTGTACTAGTTTGCATTCCCACCAGCAATGAAGGAGTGTTCCTCTCTCCCCACATCCTCGCCAGCATGTGGTGTCGCTTGAATTTTTGATCTTAGCCATTCTGATGGGTGTAAGATGGAATCTCAGAGTTGTTTTGATTTGCATTTCCCTGATGATTAAGGAGGTTGAGCATTTCTTTAAGTGTTTCTCAGCCATTTGATATTCCTCTGTTGAGAATTCTCTGTTTAGTTCCAAGTCCCATTTCTCAATTGGGTTATTTGGTTTGGTGGTGTTTAATTTCTTGAATTCTTTGTGTATTTTGGATATTAGACCTTTGTCAGATGTAGGGTTGGTGAAGATCTTTTCCCAGTCTGTAGGCTGTCGAATTATTCTCTTGACAGTGTCTCCTGCCTTACAGAAGCTTCTCAGCCTCATGAGGTTCCATTTATTAATTGTTAACATTAAGGCCTGGGCTGTTGGTGTTCTGTTCAGGAAGTTGTCTCCTGTGCCAATGTGTTCCAGGCTCTTCCCCACTTTTTCTTCTAACTGACTTAGTGTCTCTGGTTTTATGTTGAGGTCTTTGATCCACTTGGATTTGAGTTTTGTGCAAGGTGACAAATATGGGTCCAGTTGCATTTTTTTACACATAGACATCCAGTTAGACTAGCACTATTTGTTGAAGATGCTATCCTTTTTCCATGGAATGGATTTGTCTTCTTTGTCAAAAATCAAGTGACCATATGTGTGTGGATTCATATCTGGGTCTTCGATTCGATTCCACTGATCAACCAGCCTGTTGCTTTGCCAGTACCATGCTGTTTTAATTACTGTTGCTTTATAGTACAGCTTGAGATCAGGTATGGAGATTCCTCCGGAGGATCTTTTATTGTACAAGATTGTTTCAGCTATTCTGGGTTTTTTGTTAACAAAACATTTTTCAAATGAAAAAATATTCAACATTTTTCGTTATCAGGGAGATGGAAATAGAAACTATGTTGAAATTTAATCTCCCTTCAATCAGAATGGTCATCATCAAGAAAACAAGCAAGAGAAAATGCTGGCAAGGATGTGGAGAGAGAGGAACCTCAGTGCGCTGTAGATGGGAAGGTAAATTGTTACAGCTGCTATGGAAGTCAGTACAGAGATTCCCTCAGAATCTAAAAATAAAAGGGGCTCTCTTAGTCCTAGATTGTACCTAAAGGAATCAAAATTTATAGGTTGCTATAAACATACCTACATATCCATGTTTACTGGGGCCACATTTACAATGGCCAAACTGTGAAAATGCTTAGGTCCCCATCAATGGATGAATGGATATAGAAAGATACAGCATATATACACTGTTGGGTACCCCTCAGGCGTAAAGAGGAACAAGTCATGCTTGCACGAAAAGGAAGGAGGTGATAGAGCTAATCTGAGAGCAGGCGGTTACTCCCAGGGCAGTCATACCACTTGTAATTTTTATTTAAAACAAGAAGTGATTGTATATGTACACTTATGACATATATTAATTAATGACGTGTAACTTAAAGAATAAGAATTAAATAATCAATCAAAATAACTTTTTTGGTTTTTCCTTCTCCAATATCAGAATATTAAAACTATTAAGGTATCTTTACATTTTTAAGCTGTCAGTGTATACATCTTAGCCTACAGGATCCAGGAAATACTGCCCTCAAAATGCTGCAGTTTGACATTGGAGAAAAACCTCAGAAGCAGAGATTTCTCAGCACTCTTCTGCTGTGACTCAGGGCATGAAAATTATTGTCCTGTCTCTGAAGCAAATCATAAGACCTTCATTGCTCGGTGCCCATTCACCTCATTCACCAATCTAATTAAGAGGACAATCTAATTAAAACGGCCTGTTGAAATTAATAAATGGGACCTCATGAGGCTGAGAAGCTTCTGTAAGACAGGTGACACTGTCAAGAGAACAAAGCGACAGCCTACAGACTGGGAAAAGATCTTCACCAACCCTTCATCTGACAAAGGTGTAATATCCAAAATATATAAAGAACTCAAGAAATTAAACACCACCAAACCAAATAACCCAGTAGAGAAATGGGGCGCAGAACTAAACAAAGAATTCTCAACAGAGGAATATCCAATGGCTGAGAAACACTTAAAGAAATGCTCGACCTCCTTAGTCATCAGAGAAATGCAAATCAAAACGACACTGAGATTCCATCTTACACCCATCAGAATGGCTAAGATCAATAACTCAACTGACACCTCATGCTGGCGAGGGTGTGGAGAAAGAGGAACACTCCTGCATTGCTGGTGGGAATGCAAACTAGTACAACCACTTTGGAAAGCTTTCTGGTGCTTTCTCAGAAAAATGGGAATAGGGCTTCCTCAAGACCCAGCTATTCCACTCCTTGGAATATACCCAGAGGATGCACTACCACACAACAGGGACATATGCTCAACCATGTTCATAGCTGCCTTATTCATAATAGCCAGAACTTGGAAACAACCTACGTGTCCCTCAATAGAAGAATGGATAAAGAAACTGTGGTACATTTACACTATGGAATACTACTCAGCTATTAAAAACAAGGAATTTCCAAAATTTGTGGACAAATGGATTGAACTAGAAATTGTCATAATGAGTGAGTTCACACAGAAGCAAAAAGAGCTAAATGGTATATACTCACTTATATCGAGACACTAGTCCAAGGTGTACGTCCCCATGAAAAACTGTACCTACCAGGATAGTGGGTAAGAGGGGAGGTCATCCTATTGAGAATTTAGGTGTGAGAAGCCTGGGAGAAAGAGGAAATAGAAGGATCCAGCTGGTCCTGGAAAACTACAGGCGAGTCTGGGCCCTGGGGTCCTCCGCAAACTATCGCAACAGCCAAGGAAAAAATAGGCAGTAAACCTCGAACCCCTACCCAGACTAGCCGATGGACAGGACATTCTCCACTGGTGAGTGGAGAAGGAGATCTAACTTTCACACAAACTCTGGTGCCCCATATTTGAACATGTCCCTTGGATGGAGATGCCTGGTGGCACTCAGAGGAAAGATAATAGGTCACCAAGGAGAGACTTGATACCCTATGAGCATACACAGGGGGAGGAGGTCCCCCTCAGACACAGACATAAGGGAGGGGAGGGGAGTAGGGGGGAAGTGGGAGGAAGGGAGGAATGGGAGGATACATGGGATGGGCTAACAACTGAGATGTAATATGAATAAATTAATTAAAAAAATAAAAATTAATTAAAAAAATAAAACGGCCTGTTGAATTCACTTTAAGTTTTTACCATTATATCATACAGCCTTGGTTTTCTCTGGATTTCTATATGTAAAATGTATAGGTCTCTCTGCTTCCTTCAATCTTCATTTATAAAACCTCTCATGTCATATAAAATACATTAAATGAATTTATTATGCTTTTCTTTTATTAATTTTTTTTAAATTTTAGGGGCCACTGCTATGAGGTCAGTGATGGGCAACCACTGATGTAAGAATCTTTCTTCTCCAGAAAGAACATGATTAGATCTTGCAGCTTATAAAATGAATCTAACAGAAATAATTAAGTTTGTGGCATTCTCCACAATTTAATTAACTCCAAACTATTATCATTTTTTTTTGTTTATCAAATTTGGAACCAAAACTCATGACAAACTTAAAAGAAGCTTAGCCTGCCAAGGTTAACTAAAAGTTAGTAAATAGTGTTAACATGTGTTTCAGGATTGATATGTCATTCAAGTTAAAAAATACAGATGTTAAAAACAAACACTAGAAAATTAACTTTATAGAAATGGTGTTGGTAGCTATTAAGAACTTGGTCAACAAGAAACAGCACGTTATCACATAAATTAAAAGAAAAAAAAATCCTGAGGCTTGTCACTGCACTCACTAGGGAAGGTAGGTGTCCCTTCCCTGGGCCGTTACCAGTCACATCCTTAAAACCTGATCTTGTACTTCAATAAAGGATTTGATTCTTTTAATCATTTGGCTGTTATTTTAATAATTGACCAGAGCTTTAGAATATACAAGACATTTCTGTTTATTAATTATATTTCTCTAACACATTCTGTTATGTTAAAAATTGAAATTCAGAGGCCTGGAATAGCACAAAGAGGATTGCTATCAGGAACAATACTACCAACATTGCAAGGACTGTTTCAGTGAGTCCTGCTGTGATAGCTAGATTCCATGTGGTATAAAGGAGAACAGTTGTGGTATCTGGGTCGGGTTTTCAGGATGATTTGAGTTAGGGAGTACAGGATAATATACTAAGGCCATTAGAATGAGAGCAGCCTGATGCTGTACCCCTGGACATTATAAGCTGTTTCTCTGTTGCCTCTGGTTTTACAGCTGAGGAATCTAGGGTTCAGAAAGTCTAAGAAGTTGTAAAATTCCCTGTTTGAGTGGTAAGCTACATAGCAGAAGACTAGGAGTTGTTGTCTGATGCCATTCTTTGCTGTCCATTCTTTTTTTGTTTGTTTGTTTGTTTGTTTGCATTTAGTTTTATTTTATTTTTTATTTTATTTTATTTTATTTTTTAATTAATTTATTCTTGTTACATCTCAATGGTTATCCCATCCCTTGTATCCTCCCATTCTTCCCTCCCTCCCATTTTCCCCTTACTCCCTTCCCCAATGACTGTGACTGAGGGAGATTACCTCCCCCTGTATATGCTTATAGGGTATCAAGTCTCTTCTTGGTAACCTGCTGTCCTTCCTCTGAGTGCCACCAGGTCTCCCCCTCCAGGGGACATGGTCAAATATGAGGCACCAGAGTACGTGTGAAAGTCATACCCCACTCTCTACTCAACTGTGGAGAGTGTCCTGTCCATTGGCTAGATCTGGGTAGGGGTTTGAAGTTTATGGCCTGTATTGTTCTTGGCTGGTGTCATAGTTTGAGTGGGACCCCTGGGCCCAAATCTGCCTATCATAATGTTCTTCTTGTAGGTTTCTAGGATCCTCTGGATCCTTCTACTTTGCTATTCTCCCATGCTTCTCTCATCTAGAGTCCCAATAGGATGTCCTCCCCTCTGCCCCAGTTTCCTGGTAAGTGAAGGCTTTCATGGGACATGCCCCTTGCGCTAGTATGCAGATATAAGTGAGTATATACCATTTAACTCTTTCTGCTTCTGAGTTAACTCACTCATTATGATCATTTCTATCTCAATCCATTTGTCCACAATTTTTGAGAATTCCTTGTTTTTAATAGCTGAGTAGTATTCCATAGTGTATATGTACCACAGTTTGTTTATCCATTCTTCTACTGAGGGACACTTAGGCTGTTTCCATGTTCTGGCTATTATGAATAAGGCTGCTATGAACATGGTTGAGCAAATGTTCTTGTTGTGTGCTGGAGCATCTTCTGGGTATATTCCAAGGAGTGGAATAGCTGGGTCTTGAGGAAGCCTTATTCCCATTTTTCTGAGAAAGCACCAGATAGATTTCCAAAGTGGCTGTACTAGTTTGCATTCCCACCAGCAATGAAGGAGTGTTCCTCTCTCTCCACATCCTTGCCAGCATGTGGTGTCACTTGAGTTTTTGATCTTAGCCATTCTGATGGGTGTAAGATGGAATCTCAGAGTTGTTTTGATTTGCATTTCCCTGATGACTAATGAGGTTGAGCATTTCTTTAAGTGTTTCTCATTGCTGTCCATTCTTTGATTTTAAATTATACGCAATTCCAACACATCCAGAATACATGAAGGCATCTTAGTACTCCCAGTAGACTAGGGAGGGCATTGCTGGGGGCCAGCACAGCGTCTAGAAGTGGGCTTGCATATTTTTTGAGAACTCAAACTTGAGATCTCGGAGAAGGGAATTGAGCTGCAAGACAGATAAGCCTTGGTTGAGATTTGTCCCTTCTCATGACCTGTAGTGAGACTATAAAACAGTCAGGGAATGGAATGGTGGTTCCCTCATATTTTTCTTGAGACTTTCCAAGGATGCTGCTCTGCCTAGTAGGCCAGTCTGGATCTCCTTCACATAGAACTGATTTGAGAACAAAGGAAGTTTTGTACTTTCTTATGACCATTATGATAATGACAAGATATCTTAAAGCCAAAAGACCAGACTCACTAATCTCGCTCATTATCACTAGAACTATGTGGCAACAATATGTTAAGTTTCTAGGGGCACTGAGAGACGTCTCAGCAGATAGCGTTGACATCTTTTATACTATGACGATGGTGATGAACAGCAGTAGCAGCACCAGGGAACACTTGCCCTGTGCTAGCTGCAACCCAGTTCTTTGTAGAGCACATTCTCCATATAAACTCACCGAGTTCTTGTGATGATACAAATACATCCTGTGATGAGGTCCTCATGCTGGGTCAAGCAGGCAGAGAAAGGTGGAACTGAGACCTAAGTGTATAGCCTTAACCATTATGCCATCTTGATCCTAAAGGAAAGTCCAGCTTCATGAGCTTGGTGGTCATGACCACATATGCTGTTGTATAACTGAGTGTGGAGGTATTCGAAGAATTGGTAACAATAAAAGTTTTCTGAATGCACAAACAGTCAAAAATTAATTCAACACCAAATAGGACAAGTCGGAAGTAATTGCCCACATCGTGTCCCTGGCCTTCACCGCAGCCTTGGTTCTGAGCACTGTGTACTGGGTAAGTACTTGCACACCTTGCACTGGGCAAACTATTGTACTGTGCAGTTTCAGTGAATGATATTGAGATACCTTGGCTCAGATTCAAGGTTATTCCCTGTTATGAACTGAAGTGTTTTTATTGTGCCATGTTTTCTGCTTTCCTATTGGTTTAATTATGGAAAAGAAGACTCAATATTTTTCTCGTGTCATTTCTCAGCATCTAAGAATTCAAACATATTTTTGGATTACATTGAGCTGGGATGTTTGGCTTTAAAATTTGATTTTTTTTGAGTTATTGGCTTGAGTTACTTCAGATTGTTAAGTGAATCTTTATTTTTAGGATTGGGACAGAATTTTTAAAAGCATTCTTGAAATGTCTCTAAGCATACTTCTGCCATTTTGTGCTGTGCATTTATGCAAAGCATTAACAATTATAAAATCAAAATGTCAGTCAGTTCTGAAGGATACTGAGGTTGTTTTATGTTTGGCAGTATCAATATTCAGCCAAGTTTAATTCTTCATGCAAAAACAAGCTCACTCATCTCATTAGCTTGCAGATTGTTTTCATCTTTAATAAATGGCAAAATTATATATAGAAAACAATTATTTGAAAATAAACGTCCTGATTTGTTATCAGTAAATGTTTGATTTGCATACTTATTTTTCATGCACTTATGTATTTGGGGCCATTTAAACATTTCTTGGACAAAAGGGGGTTGTAAGTGAAAATTTTAACAAGCTCTTATTGAAGTGTGTTTATTTTTATTCATTCACTTATTTATTTGGGGGATGCTGGGTGTAAGCCAGGGTTAATAATGCTTGCTGTGCCTCTGTGATGTAGTAAATCAAAGTCAGGAGGGCATTGATATTACCTATTCAAGTACATGGAAAATATTAACTCTTATAGTATAAGCCTTAAGTTTATAGTACTTTTTAAAAGTAATTTTCTTTAAAGTAGTTACTTTTTATTGTATTATTTTGTGTGTGTGTGTGTGTGTGTGTGTGTGTGTGTGTGTGTGTGTGTGTGTGTGCATGTGCTTACCATTGTGTATGTGTGGAGGTTAAAACACAACTTGAAGGCCAGGTGTGGTGGCACACACCTTTAATCCCAGCACTCGGGAGGCAGAGATAAGTGGGTCTCTGTGAGTTCGAGGCCAGCCTGGTCTACAAAAGAGGGTCCAGGATAGCCAGGGCTGTTACATAGAGAAACCCTGTCTTGAATAACCTAAAGAAGAAGAAGAAGAAGAAGAAGAAGAAGAAGAAGAAGAAGAAGAAGAAGAAGAAGAAGACAAACAAACAAACAAAAAATCAACTTGAGGATAACCATCTTGTTGGCTCCAATTTATTTATTTATTTATTTATTTATTTATTTATTTATTTATGGTTTTTTGAGACAGGGTTTATCTGTGTAATAATCCTGGCTGTCCTAGATTCACTTTGTAGACCAGGGTGGCCTCGAACTCACTGAGATCCACCGGCCTCCGCCTCCCAACTGCCAAAGTATTTAAGTTGAGACTTATCATTTGAAATATTTATCTTTACTTTTATGTAGCAACAATGTATTGTTTGTAAGAAATAACTGTCCTCTCCAATTCACCATCTTAACAAATTTCCTTGGACACCATTTCATAGTCCTTTCTCATTCCAAATAAAAAGTAGGTGCTTCTTGTCTGTCTCTCACATCAGAAACTCAGTTGAGGTTTTCATTTCTTAGTTCCATGTCCACATCCATTTTCATGAACAAATGTACATATCTATATTTATACTAACATTTAAAAATTAATGTAATTCATAAATGAAGTATTTGAACCTCTATTTTCTTAGTATTTTTATTTTCTTCCTACAAAAGGAACTCAAGGGAGCTAAAATATATGAACCTTGTATTTTAGCTTGCTTTCTCTTACTGTGATAAATACTATACTGACAGCCACTTCTGGGCGGGACAGCTCATTTGACTTACACTTCAAGGTTATGGTTCTCCATTAAAGGCAGGAACTCAAGCAGGAACCTGGAAGCAGGAACTGAAATAGAGACCACACGAGAATGTTGCTTTCTGGCTTGCTTCCATGCTCATATTCAACGACCTTTATTATACAGCCCAGACACACCTGTTCTCAGTGGACTGGATCCTGCTACATCCATTAGTAATCAAAAAATTCCCCAGAGACATGATCACAGGCCAGTCTGCTGATAGTTCCTCAGTTGAGGCTCCCTCTTTCCAGGTGTGTTAAGGTGGCAACCAAGATTATTCGTTATGCCCAGTGAAATATGACAATAAGGAATAAGATGAAGAAAAGAGAAACTATAAATAAACCGAGTCAGTAAATTCAGAGTAATGATTCTAGTCAAATGTGTACCATGATAACCTGTACACTTTGTCTTAAGTGGACTTAAGTATTAGATGCATATTTCAAAACATGGAATTAAATACTATAGACCTTGGGGAGCTCTTAAGAAACCATGTAGCAAATTAAGAGAGGCACAACTGCACCTGGGTTTGAAGATTCTACAACAGCATCATATTAAGCACTTACTTTGTGTTTATGGTGAAAACATAAGTCGTTATTGGCCAAAGGAACGTTCTTGGACCATGATATCAGAATTATATCTAATAATTCAGGACCCCAAACATATTGACTGCTGCCATGTTTCCTGTTCCCTGTTCTCCCACTCTCCCCAGCGACACTTAAAAATTTCCTCTGCTTTCTTCATAGTTCTTTTTAGCTGTTTCAGAAAATAAGGCTTTTTTGAAGACAAGTTGGAAACCATCAGTTGAGAAGCATTTGTTTAGAACCGTCACAAATGGTCTTCTCTACGTGGCGCCTCCTCCGTCTTCCTCCTTGCTGCAGCAGAAATGCTGTTTTTCCTTGCTGAAAGCCGCTCTGCTCGGTGGGCTGTAACTCATTTGCTGTAGTAGGAAAGCTTGGACACGGTATCCCTTGTCTCTGGCTTACTCAGCCTCTCTTTTATTTGGACTTCCTAATTCTTGAAAGAGCTCTCTTAAACAGGGTTAGTGGAGTGGGGGACAAGAAAGGGTAAAGGGTATGTGAATATAATAAAAATACATCATATCAATGCATGAAGATGTCACAGTAAAACTCATTATGTGTAATTAATATATGCTGATAAAACATTAAAGGAAAAAGAAGGAAGGATCCCTCTTTGACCTTGAACTCATGCATTTTTAAAAAGTTTTTACAAGATTTCCCCAAATCTTGCTGCGTCCTCCCTTTCAGTTCCCAGGATCCCCTCAGGTCCTTTCAAATCGTGTCATTCTGGTCTGTCTTGGTGACTTGGTGGCACTAAATCCTATGAGCACACATCATCTATGAGATGCATACAGTTCTGTTTAAGTCAGAAAACAAGGCAGGGTATGCCTCAGCGCTCAGGGCTGAAGAAACCCTCACCGTGCCTTCTGCTCCCCTCTCTTCTTCACGCCCCTCTGCTGCTCCCATGAATCACCTGTGCCTTTCCTACCACAGGGGCTTCACATCCACTATTCCCTTGGTCTGAAAAGCTCTCCCTCCTCCCTGTATTTGATAATTCCAGTTTTTCAAATGCATATCAAATGTTCTTTTTTTTTCCTGAGGAACCTTTCCTAAATTTGATTATTTTCCTTGGAAGGTCAATAAATATAGTTTAATATCACCATAATTTACTTCCCAGAAGTGACAGTTGCCTTCTTCCTCGTTTAGAATAGCATCTGGATTATGATTCTAACATTTGTAGTGATTTTTACAAAACACATATAGGAAGTTCTTGACTCTCTGTCTCTGTCTCTGTCTCTGTGTCTGTCTGTCTGTCTGTCCATCTGTCTGTCCCTCTCCCTCCCTCCCTCCCTCCCTCCCTCCCTCCCTCCCTCCCTCTCTCTCTCTCTCTCTGTAACTGGTATGTTTGCATGTGTTTGGAAGGTGTTTGCAATTAGAGTGCTATTTGTGAGGACTCATGGCTGGTCAAACTGGCTAAGCACAGCTCTGTTCATCGTCCAGATCATGGCAGATACGGGAAGCAGATATGAGTAGGGTGAGAGATGCTGATCCAAGGCAGGGCATCTCGCAGCTGCCACAGAAGGGCCTTCCCTGAGAGATTTGTGGCTGCTGCTGGTCTTTATCTTTATTGCTGAAGGGAGTCCCACTGTTGGGTTATCCAGCGACTTGACTCTTCACCTCAGCTCACCTTCCCCTGTCTTTTTGTTTTTTTCGATCTCTCAAGTTGCAAAGACACATCAATCTGGTATACTTACTGGCTAGTTCTTAGAGGCATACAAACAGTATACCCCGTATAACACTTCATAATTAATACTAAAGCTTGAAGAAGGGATAAAACAATAATGTCCATTTTTGGTATGATGAAACAAGACAAATTAGCAATAAGTAGAGAGGAGAATGGCAGAACTTAGGCCTACTTTTGGGGCAGTGTTCTTTCTTGTAGTGCCTAACTCCATTTTGCCTTCTCTTCATGTCAGTACTTATTTTCCTTTACCAGTTCAACTCAGTGCAGTGAAGTCATGCGCTGGTTACAAAGAAGACTATTGGAGATAGAAACCAGTAATTCAGACTCTTGAAGCATATTCCTTTGTGATAGAAGGGGTGGGGACAGTGGTGGTTTGATAAGAACGGCCCCCAGTGGTTCATGTTTGACCACTTGGTGGGGCTGTTTTGGGAAGAATTCAGGGGTGTGACCCTACTGGAGGAGGTGTGTACCTGGGGATGGGCTCTGAGGTATCCTAAGTCCACACTCTGCCCATTCAGCTCTTTCTACCTCCAACTTCCAGATGAGATATAAGCTTTCAGCTACAGTTCCCGTACTATGCCTGCCTACCTGCTGCCGTGCTCCCTGCCCCGATGATCATGGACTAACCCTCAGAGCCTATAACCAAGCCCTCAATCCATTCTTTCAACAGCTGCCTCGGTCATGGCTTCTCTACACAGAGATAGAGGAGTAACTAAGACAGGGACACAATCATGTCAGTTACTGCGGTTCTTCAATGCCTCATACCTAACCTCCACAGAATCACACTTAAGCCTGCCTCTAGACTTCACCTCCTTCACTTCCTACTTCATGGATGTTATATATTTGAAACCAAGGCAGATGAAAAAAGAACTGTGAGAGCCCTTGCAGGGCAATTTATTTCTGTCCTTAGCCTTGATCCAAATTGATGACAAAGACAGCAATTAAACTTGGGGCACTGAATTATTTATTAACATTTTAATGCACCTAGGGGGCCTATAGAGGAATCTCCTCTCTCTCTCTCTCTCTCTCTCTCTGTCTCTGTCTCTGTCTCTGTCTCTGTCTCTGTCTCTCTCTCTCTCTCTCTCTCTCTCTCTCTCTCTCTCTCCCTCCAAATTAAAGCTTTTTAAAAGAAAGCTTTATTTATTATATTATGTGCATGAGTATTTTGAATGCATGTATATGTACCACATTCCTTCCTGATGCCTCAAGAGGTCAGAAGAGGGAGTCAAGGCCAGATCCCCTGGAACTGAAATTCTGAACTGTTGTGGTTCGCCATGCAGGTGCTTGGCATCAAACCTGAATCCCCTGAAAGAGCAGGGGATTGCTCTTAACTGATAAATGTCTACCCATTTCTGTAGTCCCCTACTGAGGGAACTTTGAGTTTTACTTTTAACATTTTCACTGTAGCTAATTTATCATGAAAGAAGAGAGTTTGTAATGTTCAGTGCTAGTTGCCTTTCCCAATATCTAAGCTGGCCACATACATTAAGTACTACACTTTTTTCTATTCCCTTGTAAGCCATCTGTGTACTGTGTGACTGTGTACTAGCCAATGAAACATAACGGAAGATGCTAGCATCCATAGGTAATTAAAAAAAGTCTCTATGCACTTTTAAGCTCCTCTCATTTTTGCTTGTGAGTATATGGCCAAAATACAAGCCGATAGTCTGAGATGTGAAGTGGCCTCCTAAGGTGTGTGACACATTAGAGATGAAGTCTGAGAGTTGCTTTTAGGTAATAGTTTTGGGACCTGTGGTGTAAGTAGCTTAACCCAGTTCTAGCTTTTCTTTATTTTATAAAATAGTTTATTTTCCGCTACAGAAAATATCATAAAAGTTGAAGTTTCTATTTTTCCTAGGAGGAATAACTTATTTTGTGTCAAATGTCTGAAATATGTCTAAAAACTAGAATAAAAAATTGTGATAGTGTATCATTGTAAGAAAAAGTTAACACAGGTGTGAATAAAATTGGATGTTTTGGCAGTTGTTGTTTTATTCCTCTTTCACCTTCTTCATTTTCTTTTTGGTATTAAAACCAAAGGACACAAGAGGGAAATGAAATGGATTCTGGCCATGTTAGTCACTTTACGTTTTTGTGACTAATATTTTCAAAAAACAACTTAGGGAGAAAAGATTTGTTTAAGCCCAAATTTCAAGGGTTTCAAACCATGGTCAGCTATGGTATGGCAAAAAAAAAATCATGGTAAAGAAAATATTATGGGGAAGCTACTAAAGTAATGGCAGCTAGGAACGATGGAGAGATGAAATGATAGAAGAGAGAGATGAGAAAAGATCTTTCAAAGACATGCCCCTAGTAACCGTTTTCCTTCAATCATACCACACCTCCAATAATTTATGCTACCTGACAATAATCAACTCAATTATGAGTGTGTCAAAAAATTATTCCATTGATTAGGTCAGAGTCTACACAATCCAATTGCTTTATAAAAGCTCCTGCTTTGAACCTTAGAGTCAGGACCAATTTTTTTGACATTCAAGTCCTCAGTGGACAGCTCTTATGCAAACTGTGGTACTGTGGTATTGGCTGACACTTGAAACGTAGAACAGCAATCTAGAACCATCATTTCAGGAAGTTCTAGAGACCTTATTGGCAGAAAAGCAATGGCTCTGTGTATGTCAGAGAAGATGATATGAACACCCACGTAGGCCAGACACTGGATACTGCCATCTTGGGAATGTCTGTGAAAGTCCCTGTGGTTGAGCATGGGATGGAGAGAGGAAAAAATGGTGGAGCCATTAACTGATTATTAGCTCCATGATTACAACAATACCAACCTCAGCCTCATTTTTCCTAACCTCATAGATTTAGATTTGTGTTTCTTGTTTGAAAGAATGGAAGGTGTAGGAGTAAAAAAAAAAAGGTGATTTTTATTGGCTTTCTTAAAAAGTAGCTTTATATGAGTGCACTCTAACTGAATTGATAAAATTTAGAATGTGAAGAAATGTCTCTCAACTGTCCAGGAGTAACTCACAATATTAGTGAATAATGGAAGGTTTGTTTCCCTTTTTACGTAACAATTAAAGCCTATGAGTGCTTTCTCAAGATGTACATCTCATTTAACCTAAATGTCAAAATATTTAGAATGAACTTTTATGGCCAGAGGTTAATTACTTCATAAGTGCACTATATACTTATTAAATTTGGATTTGGTACCAGGTACTATTACATGTCAGTCGAACTAGTCAGAGAGCATAAATGCTTGTTGTCTTTGGAGCTCACCTTCTACCACTGAAAGAAGCACAGCACATTACTGCATATAGTATGCTAAGGGAGTGGTTTAATTGGAGGCCCAGAAAGAAGAGACATGACAAAGTTTTGTGTCCTCTGGCTGCACCAAGGCTGGAAAGAAGTGAACATTTCTTGGAGAAATGAGAGCCTGCACAGTTAGAGAACTTACATAGACCGAAGCTGGCCCCAAATGGTACCCTTAGGTTTTACTGAAAACCCTGCCGAAAGCAGCAGGTTTGAGGTGTAGACATTTGTGCTTAAGCATTTTGCACCTTGTAAACAGCTCAGAAGCACTGACAGAGGTAGATATGAAATGTAGCAGCAGACAAGTGACCCACTTTTCTGATGCTACGGGCTGTGGTGACATTGGTTGTTAGTGACAATGTCCCAGGAGAGGCATTCTTTTCCATTGGACTTTGAAATCTTTTTTGGTATGGCAGATTTCCTGAAATGTTTGAGAACAGTTTTATCTATTAGGATAATAGTGCTGACACTGTTTATTAATGTCAAATGGCCCCATAGTATGAGAGTTGGCTGGCAGAACTTGTTGAGATGAATCGGTTACATTCATAGCATTGCCCTCAGAGGATGGGTAAGGGTAGAGGTCTAAAGAAGTAGAGAATTAGATGGTACAAGACAAAGTAGAGATATTTTGGAACTCTTAATTTGCAAAACCTCTTCTCCTGACTGTCTAAAGTCACAAGACTTTGGCCATCTGGCACTTGTTATAAATATGCCTTCATCTTTTCTCTGTGAAGATTCAAAGGTTTGACTGAGTCTGGAATGAAAAGAGTAATAGATCATGAAGTGCTACACATCCCTAAAGCAGACACACATGCAAAGACTTGCTAAGAGGTGGCTCTGTTCCTCTAGGCCGTTCTATGTACGTAAGCAGAAATCTTGATTCTCAAGAGAATTTACTGAAGGAAGTTTATAGGAAGAAAGATGACTAATGCCATTTTACCCCAGGGCAGGTGGGAGAGACACCAAGAAGGTCATTTAGACATACTTGGAATGTCTCCTCAGGAAGGAATTGGTGGAGGACATGGGGTTGGAGCTATGGAACTAAAAGAGATTGCCAGGCACATGCTTAAAATGGGAATATGTGTGGTATGAAATCAGAAGATGCCTATTGCAGGGAATGAGGAGTCAGGAGAGGACTGTGCAGGAAAAGGACAGAAGATAATGGTTGACATTATTTTGTATGATAATTTACAAACATTAAAGTCTTGAGAGGAGGCGTGGTGGACACAGGTGAGAGGATGCAGAAGAGCAATGTTCCCTCTGTGTTATGAAGCCTACTTAGCAAAAAGCTACCCAGGGCAAGTCAGGCTTGAGTTCCTTGGATGAGGCATTGCCTAAGATTATCTGCCTTCTGAGGAGAGCTACCTCATGAGTGAGAAGCTGTAACACAGGTGGGCCACTGGGGGCGAGGGGAAGAATGAAGGGGCCAGTCGCCTATGTGGGCTATGAAGCAATGGTCCTTTTCCTGTCTCTCTGATTGTTCAGAATTCACAAACAGAAAGGTGGCATTCTGAAACAAAAGGAAGAAAAAAAAGTGGGCAGGAGAGAGAAGGAGGAGTGGGAAAGGCAGAGAGAGAGAGAGAGAGAGAGAGAGAGAGAGAGAGAGAGAGACACCATGTGGTAATGATAGCAGATAGTGTCCTGTGTATCTAAAGATCTCCCAGCCCAGGTCTTTGCTTAAGATTAGACACATCTGGATGTTTTTAAATTGCACATGAAAATAAGGGATTAAATCAGACTTGATTGAATTTTGCAGTGCCTAAAATTTAGTTGTAATTAACAAAATTAGATTTGTTCTTAGAAGTAAAATAACAAAAAGTTAAAGAATTTACTTAATGGTTCATCCTGGTATCGGGGGTGAGGGAGGGGCGCAACTTTGTTTGGAAGGCAGTGGTGAGAAACAATATTATTTGCCATGTGATTGGAAAAAATTCATTCTCTGCATCGATTTTATATTAATGTAGGATTAAAAAAACCAAACATGATTTTAGAATTTATGCTTGCATTCAGTGTTATATTTTGGACACATCTTTAGATCAATATCTTCATTTGTGTACATGCATAATAACCTACACTATATGTTTTATGAACTTTTTATCAGGGCTTGTGAAAGGGAAATGACTCAGTTGGTATTGTTTGGGATAGAGACCCAAAGACTATTTAGCATTACCGAAGTCTGAATTGAGTCTGTGTTAAGTAGATGACTACCTGGAGAGAAACATTTCTCACAGAGATGCCTTGAATGCACAAAGAACTTATAAAGGCAAAGAACACAGAGAGACTACATCTGGTTGGCAATTGTAGGAGGAAGTAAAGCAAGCAAGCAGTTTAACAGAATCCAAAAGCATGAAGCTAGCTGGGACATTTCAACCCTGAGTTTCTAAAACAGGGTTGGGTGCTTTGCTATGGGACTTTTCATGGCTGGTGTAGAAAAAGAGGTGGAGATGAGTTTTGGGTTAAACCAAAGAGGACTGCAGTAGAGACAAGACTGTGGAGGAACTTTTGCCCTGCCACAGAGAAGTGCTAGCTGTACAAGCATGACGTCTGAGTTTGATCCCTAGAACAAAGGCAGCACGCGATGGTGTGCACCTGTAATTCTAATGCTGGGGAAGTAGAGACAGAGCGGCTATTTCTGATTAGCCAGTTAGTCAAATCGGTGAGGTCCAGCACAGTGAGAGACTCTATCAGACAAAAAGAGGGTGGATGACTCCAGAGACTTACCTGTAGTCTTCACATGCATGTGTGTGGTGCATGGGCAGCACCCTGCCCCGTGCACACACAAGCATTTTTTTTTTTATGTTTTGTTATAAGGAATGCTACAGTGAAATTCTTGTACATGTATCTGAGCACTTTAAAAAAATTTTTTTTATTAATTTATTCTTGTTACATCTCAATGGTTATCCCATCCCTTGTATCCTCCCATTCTTCCTTCCCTCCCATTTTCCCCTTATTCCCCTCACCTATGACTGTTCCTGAGGGGGATTTCCTCCCCCTGTATATGTCTGAGCACTTATTATCTATAGATTAAATTTGGAAAATGACATCGGTGTTTCTGGAATATATATGCAAAATGTGTTTAAGTTTTTAATGGATATAACAAACTAGTTTTGAGACATTCCAATACTCTTGTTTTTTCACATTTTTCACATTTTTCACATTTTCACATAAATTCAGTATTTAATTCTGTATAGTTTTCTCAAGTTATAGAGTATTGTGTTGGATGTGATTCTCTAGGTGAAACTTAACATATTTGCATGTATTGTCTACTTTTACATGTTTACTGATATCAATAATTATATGTAGCTTGTAAAAAGTACAAGGATTATAGGTAATACTAAATTCATCTACATTTATGATCTAGTCAATACTCTGTTCCTTGTCTTCCCAGGTATTTGTCACCACCACCCCTGGCAATTTTTATAGCTATTTCTTCTGGCATTACTTTCATATTTCTAAATGTTATGCTTCTGTGGTTTCATTTAGTCTATGACGACCTTACTAGGTGATGCTTTTATTCACTAAAACCATCTTCCTAATCATGAAGTCACTATGTCCTTGGTCACTTGTTAGTTTGAGGGCTATAAATATTATGTTTGATTGTAATCTTTGAATCCCAGTAATATGATAAACTGTGTTTCTCTTTCCATTTAAACTTTTCTCAAGGCTTTTCTAACCTATATGCTATTTAGACATGTGGTTTAAGTGCTAAATATTTTGGGATTTTCCAATTGTCTTTCTATTACTCATTTCTAGTTTAATTCCATTGTGTTCTAGCAGTGTGGGGTTTTTTGGTCACTTTTATTTTTACTTAATTTTTTTGTTTTTTTACTTTATTAAATATTTTTATTTTTTAAAAATACATTTATATTATTATACGTATATACAATAAACTACTATAGCAAGTAGAATCATGACATAATCAGGAGTTATATAAATGTTACATTCTTAGTGTTTTGGCTATTTGTAGATGCAACAGATAGATATGATTCTATAGAAAGATAAGGTAAAATAGTTAAAGAAGGTCTTCAAAAACCTTAGAGATATACAAAATATGGCATTGCCAATGTTTTTATTATTTTAAAGATTCACTGACAATGAGACAGGTTAACTCCTGGCAACAACCAGCCTACCTTAAAGACGATGATGAGCCTCAAAGAACCTCCTTATGGAGATGGCTTCAAATGTGGCAAATAAGCCTCTGGGCAAAATGTCCTTGTTTGTACATCAAAAAGAATTCTGCCTAAAAATGGGCAAGCTTGGATGCAGGCAGAGTCGAAGGCCAAACTCTGCCAAGACAGGGTAAGCAAGTCCTCAATAGTTCCTGCCTCACAAATATGTCAGATATATTGGGCCAGAAGGCTGAAGATGATGCTCCAACATTATAGAGAGTTTTGGGTGACTATTCAGGCAGCAAACTGTCTCTGTCATCTTCTCATTTGGAAGGCTGCTAACTTGCACTTCTGGTATACGCCGATAATCAGTTTTATTCCTTTTCAAGTCCTGATGGGGTTGAAGACCAGATAGTTTAGTTTTACAATTAAGCTTAGTTGTCTAGGGGTTAAGATATTTTTAGGTCTAGATAGATGTTTTAAGTTGATAATGACAAGATACGATAGATATTGATTTACATTCAGAACTTTAGATGCACCAAGACAGGAAAGATGTTGTCGTCATTTCTATTTTTAGTTTGAGAAGGTGGTGCTCTGCTTTTTGTTGGATGAAACATCCTCTGAATGATAATTAAATTTATGCATTGACAGAAGAAAAAAAGTAGAGGATTTGGGGTGAGATTTAAGGAACCCTGGCCAGATTGGAATATGGAAGATGAAGTCGGAAGCCTAGAAAAGGGGAGAGAGGAGAAGCCATTGCTTAATGGAGCCATTGCGGAGAAGGTCCCAGGATGGAGAATGAGGCAAGCAGGGCTGGATGGAGAAGAGGAGTTCCTGCTTGGATTTGGAAGAGAGTCTTCAGAGGAAGTGGTTGAGTCTAGTTTGACTTGAAACTGTTGAGTCTGAGGGCTGGTAAAGTACGTCGAGGAGATTGAGCCTTGCAGGCTGACTCTGCGCGCTGATGTAAAAGTGTGCTTTCACTCACACAGGCAGAGTTTAAAACATTAGCTCTCAAAGCACATGGTATGTACTGGCCAGGGGTGGTGCTGTTCTAGAAGGAGATGTTGACTTTAACTCATGTGGAGTATAAGTGATCCGGTTCAGGCTGGTTGCACAGAGGACTAAGTGGACTCTGGAACGTTGGACAGAATGTCAACTAATCACAGAGCAATTCGCTGGTTCTCTCATCTAGTGCTGTGTTGTCCTCCACTGAGAAGTCACAGCATGAGTTCAGGCAGAATCCAAACATTTACTTTCTTCTTACTTTGAAAGTACATTTGTGATCACACTTAATTACTCATATTGATACACACGGTTACAAGTAACTATATATAGTTATGGTGTGGTTATAGATATTTATAGTTATATAGGATAAATGCATAATTATTAATCTCTTTGTTATAATAATGGCTGAGCTTTTTTATAACATAAAATTTTTTCATTTTTTCATTTAGAAGGGAAAAAAATTCACTTTTCCCTTCTAAAGAAGCTAAACTTCCAGATGGTTCAGTAGGTAAATAAGTGCTTGCTGCTCTTGCAGAGGACCTGGGTTTGATCAGGCGGTTCACACTTCTTGTAACTCCAGTTCCAGGAGATCCAATGTCTTCTTTTGATTAAAACAGACATCAACATACTTGGTACATAGGAAATCACACAGACACACACACACACACACACACACACACACACACACACACACAGGCATACACACTCACACACACAGTCTTTCACATACAGGCACACATAGACACAGGCACACACACATACACACTTATATACAACCACACACACACACATACATACACAGGCATACACATAGACACACACATACACATTCACATATAGGTAAAAAAAACTTTTTTAATTAATTAATTAATTAATTCACTTTACATCCAGATCATAGGCCCCTCTTCTCTTCTCCAGAACCCACTCTCCCTCGCTCTTCCCCCATCCCCTCTCCCCTGGTCTTCAGAAAAGGGGGAACCCCTCCCACCAACTCATCCTAGCACATCAAGTCATATCAGGACTAAGCACACCATTTCCCGCTGTGAAGGCAGCACAACCAGGGCGATGTGATTGAAAAACAGGCAACACAGTCCATGTCAGAAACAGGCCCTGATCACCTTGCTAGGGAATCCATATGAAGACCAAGCTGCCCATGTGTGCTGCATGTGTGTCGAGAGCCTAGGTCCAGTCCAGGCATGGTCCATGGTTGGTGCTTCAGGCCCTGAAAGGCCCTTTGAGCCCTGGTTAGTTGGCTCTGTTGGTCTTCTTGTGGAGGTCCCGTCCCCTCTGAGTCTTTCTATCCTTTCCCCCACTCTTCCACAAGTCTCCCTGTGCTCCACCCAATGTTTGCCTGTGAGTCTCGGCATCTGTTTCCATTGGCTTCTGGGTAGAGACTCTCAGGGGACAGCTATGCCAGGCTCCAGTCTGTAAGTATAGCAGAGCGTTATTGATAATGCCAAGGATTGGCTATCTCCAGTGGGTGGGTCTCAGGTTGGGCCAGGCTTTGGTTTGTCATTCCCTCACTATTTTCATCCCTGCATATCTTGTAGGTAGGGTAAATTTGGGGCCAAAGTTTTGTGAGTGGGTTGACATTTCCCCTCCCTCCACTAGGCATCTTGTCTAGTTAGAGGGAGGCCTCTTTAGTTTTCATGACCCCTGCAACAAATAAATCTTTAAAGCAAATTCCTGATTATCAATTTGGAAATGCTGTTTTCTGTGTGTCCCTGTCTTTCTCCCTGGCATTTCTGAGTAAACATGCATACAAATATATAAATAGACACAAATATGCACACACACACACATGCACTCCCACATACATACATGAATATTCACACATAAATCGTTAGGAAAAGTTGAGCATTAGTTATGTGAAAAAATACCATCACTATATTTAAATAGAATGTTTTAGAGAAACTTTCTAATGAAATAATTTGGTATACTTTCTCTTAACCTTTAATCTGTCATCACTTTTTCAAATTTTAATGTGTTTCACACCCAGGCATGTATCACCAAATGTGATTTCAAGCGCAGCCCCTTCCTCGTCCTGTGGTGATTTCATGACTCTGAGGCTTCAAGAGGTTGGCTTAAACCTTCACTCCTCTCAGCGGCTGTGTTCCCTCCTCTGGAGAGTATGGTTTGAGTCCTTCCAAGCTTATCAGGGAGAAGTGTGAGCTTTCCTTCCTCACAGCTCTTCTTTCAAACGTCTGCTTCCCATCGTCAGTGTGTGCAGGATGCTGAGGGGAGAACCCGCCAAGTGGGAGGGAGACAGTGTTGAGAGCATAAATGCCCTTCTGACAGGGTCCCCAATTCCCAAGGGCCTCATTGCCATGACCTTCATATGTTTGGGTCATTTAAAAAACCATGGCTTACTGGAGAGAAAGCATGGCAAGAAGTGAGGTGATGCTGAGTCCAACCCTTGGGGAAAATCACAAGTCCTCTCTTTCTCTCTTCCACGTATGACTGAAACATTGGATATTATACTGCAACATTTCTTTGTTGTTTTATGATACTAATTCATTCCTGACCTGCTTTTTACTTCATTTATTTGTGTATATAATACACACACACACAAACATGATTCACATACTCACACACACATATACATATGTACACACAAACACACACTCACAACCACACTCCAACACACACATACACACACACACACACACACACACACACACACACAAATGCACAGAAATCCATATAGCAATATTTTTCTCAGATAATTTCTCAGTTCAACCCTAGCAATTAATTTTATTATATACTTTTTTTTGGATAGAAATTGAAATAGGAGAATACTAAACATTACTGATACAGACCAAACACCTTGAATTTAAGCAAAAAAAAAAAATCCGCTGAAGTTCATTTTATTGCATTGCTATAGGGTCTCCCAGAGGATATTCTAATGGGATGTTTGTTTAAGAGCCACCATTAAGCGTTAAGATCCTACAGTATTGAAGACTCACTCAGGGACGTTGATTAACAAGGTTACAAACTCTTAGAAATGAAGAATGTGAAGTTGTGTGACACATAACTCAACGATTGATTGAGTGAATGCAAATCTGACTTTCCTAATAGGCATTTTGGTTACAGAGAATTAAAAAAAAGTTCTGGGTCCTTCCAGGGATAGGAGGGTTGAGGAGATGGGAGTAGTAAAGTCTCTGGGGTAGTGGGACAAGGCCACAGAGACCCCCCCCACCCCCAATCTTTCATGTTTGAAAGATTGTTGGGAAATGAAGTTCCCAAAAGAGACTGGGGAACATGATTTCAGAACAAAACAGAGGAGCCTGTTGTCAGGAGCTGGAGGCAGAAACTGTCACAAGACAGGAATGGGTCAGTAGCTCCAACTGATAGACAAGGGCCCTGATGGGATAACTCCCTTATGCCTTTGGTCAGTTGTAGGCAAATCACCAATTTAGAATTTTCTGCTTGATCTAAAAGGCTGAGTGCTTAGCTTTGTAAAGGACATAGGGATTCTGTTCATTCTGTTTGGATATTAAAAATGGTTGCAGTAAAAGGGATCTCCCATCTCAATGACTAAGACCACATGCTCAGGACAAAATTGTTAGCATTGGTTATTCAGATTTTAAAAAAAATGTGGATACTGGCATTGAGCCAACTAAGAACTTCTTACTAACAGGAAGTTGGCAATTTGTTTAAAAACTAGCTGTGGCAGTTTGAACTAGAAATGTCCTCCATGGTCTTGGGCATTGGCCGCTTGGTCTCTACAGTTGGTGGTGCCTTTCAGGGGAAGTAGAGGAGGTGGCGATAGTTTGTCACTGGGGACCAGACATGAGAGCTTAAAGCCTTTCCACTTGAAGTTTATTCTCTTACCCTCTTCCTTGTGGTTCAAGATTTGAGTTTTCAAGCTTCCTTCTCTAGCTGCCATGTCAGATGCTTGCTGTTTGCTTTCCTGCCGTCACAGATCCTAACCCCAAATCAATTCTTTCTACACCAGGTTGCCTTTGTCATGCTGTTTTATTACAGCAACAGGAAAATAACGAGTCCACTAGCCTAATAGTCTTGTAAAAATGTGAATTCACCTTTGTGTAGATTATTGCCACCGAAGGGGTTGAGGTTCTTGGCTGGAGGCTGCTGGTGGGGAGAGCTGTTCCCTCCTTCTCTAGGGTCACCCCTAGTTGAAATTGCTTCCAGAAGTAAATGTTTCATTGCTCATGTTTGTGCACATGCATGACACATGGTGTGATAATAGTCCTTTGAGCCAAGGCTTGTGTGGGGTATTGAATTTAAATTCCTTACCTGTCAGACATTGTCTTACAAATTCTGTACTACAGAATGTTAGCTTGGCCATTTTTTAATAATTTCCAATTTGGAGAGAAACTGAAGAATTTGTACCATACGTTCCATTCAATAGGCATGGATTTTGTGATTTTGGTAGACATTGTAGGTAAGGGGCTTCCCTGAATGTCAACAACTATGCCCACAGCACCTTCTCCTGGGGAGCTGGCACAGTCAGGGTTAAGGCAGTGATGGGGAGTGCACACAGTTGTTAAAAACACACCTTCTTCCATTACTTAAAATTATTGCTTTAGTTATTTAAGACCTAATACACTCTTTTGGTTTGCTGCCATATCTTTTTTTTTTTTTAATATCCCGTCTCAATGTTTGAACTAGCTTTAACTTGTTTGTCCTTAAAATTGATTGTTTTGTTTTTTTTTTTAATATCCAGGAACTTGTGTCATCTCGGTAGCTGTAAATTGGTTTGTTTTTCCATGGTTTGTTCTCTCTTTATGGATCCCTGGTTGTGAAACTGAATATTGATTTGGAAAAAAAAAATCGCACCGTATACTCTGAGTCTGTAAGTTGCGGCTTTATGCCCCTGCTCTTTAAACACAGAAACCCTCCATCTCCCAGTCTGAAAATAGAATGAAGGACTATGGTCTTTATTCCACACCACTCAGATGTTTAAGAGGATCAGCCTCTTGGGAGAGGCCAGAAACGAGAGACCACACTAGCAAAGCACTTTATGAATAATTGATCCAGCCTTAAATCCAGATGCTGGATTTGAAAAGTGAGGTTGAGTGGGCTACATTCTGGGCTCTAAGAGCCAGATGTGTAATTATGCTTTCTTCCCAAGGACTCCCCCAGCACCACTGCTTTTTCACGTGTTCTAGTTGCTCACTTCTGTATCCCACAAGTCAGTAGTTCCCAGGAGCAGGCACTAGCTTCTTTGATTGTTAACTAGACATGTTGACTGTTATATCTCTTGTGCTTTGTTCTCAAGCCTACACATGCCACGTTATGCTTTACTACAATTAATCCTGTGGTCATGCATTGCAGTTGTTGCAAGGTGCTCTGCTGCGCCAACCACATCCTTCTCCATTTCCATGTGAAATCCAGAAAGGCAGACTTCTTTAATACCACCTGCCTCCCGAATCCTGCGTTCTCCTCTGGCATTATGTATATTGGCTAAAATTTCGGGACACTCATCCAAAATGACAAATAATAATGAGGTTATTAGATTATCTATTAGGTAATTGAGCCTGCGGAGCCAACAATCCATTGTGCTGAGTGAAGGCATTGCCTTCCATTAGGATGCTGCCTTTGAATTTTCCTAGCAGAGATGCATTTGTCCATGGCAGAACCTATTGCTTTTTCTATGCCCATTTTCACAGCATTGCTGGCCTTCAGTCTTGAGTTGCTTCTGTTTCTGTGAATGAGGTTTGTTCTGAGTTAGTCGTATCCAGGTATTATCCCCTGCTAGTCTGCTCTGCACTACCAGACTATAGACTCAGTATCTCTCTAAGGTAGTTTAGAAAGGACAACCTTGCCTTTTACTAGTTATTCAAAGCCACCTGAGCTGCTTCCTCATACTGGCATCTTCTACTTTGTTCAGCTGACCAGGACTTTCCCACCAAACCTCTCTCCAAGATGAACTCTCCTTTTGAAAGTGTTGTATCTCAGATATTTAGCACTCCATAGCCCAAGGGATATGGTTTGAAGATGAATACATGAGGAGGTCGCCTCACAAGGAGGACAGCAGCTGTGATATGAAAAATTATTTATCACTTGAGTCTTTTTTATAAATGTAAACATGTTTGCAATGTTACAAGGGGAATATTTTTCTGTTTGTATTTTTCTTTTTTGTATTTATTTATTATAATTTATTCATATTACATCCCGATTATTATCTGTTTGCTTGTATCTTCCTGTTTCCACCCGCTCTCCCTCTTCTGCCCTATTCCTCTCCCTTAGAACTCTGACAGGGTGAGGGTCCTCCTCCCCCACCGTATGACCATAACTTATCAAGTCTCATCTGGATGACCTGAATCTTCTTCCTCTGTGTGCCTGTTGGGCCTCCCCACCAAGGGGAAATGATAAAATTGGAGGCATCAGAGTTCATGTCAGAGGCAGTCCCTGCTCTGACAACCATGGAGAATGAGCTGACCATTTGCTAGATCTGAACAGGGGGTCTAGGTTCTCTGCATGAATTGTCTACAAGGTGAATTTTTATGTAAAGGAAACTAACAGTGAGATTTCTAGAGAGAACATCCACTTTCTCCAATCTTGCAGGATGAATAACCACAATTCTTATCTGTTTTGTGAGGTTGGAGTTTACAGAGCCTCTCTCTCTAATAAGAGATTCTGTTCTCTTTTGGGGTCTTTGTTTGTATTCCGCATTCTGTAAGGGCTGGATAATGGTTTACAATAGCCATTCTTGCAGTTTCAAATGAGTGGGTTTATTACATACAGAGGAAACAGCAAGTAAAACAACAGATAGCAAACAGGGGACAGATAGAAACTGCAGATAGATGGCCAAACATTACTGAATCTGGAATTTAAAACATCAGCAGAGATGAAGGGAGGAGACGGGGGAGGGGAGAGAGAGAGAGAGAGAGAGAGAGAGAGAGAGAGAGAGAGAGAGAGAGAGAGAGAGAGAGAGAGAGAAGGCAATACCATCAAAGCAGGGGCTTACACACATGCAGCAGAAAGCAACTGGGGAAGTTGAGTCATTAGGCTGGGGATCCCAGTGAGTGTTGAGTTTCTTGTGCTCACTGTAGGCAGTTTTATGTCATGAGATGAACAACAGTGATGGCTATGGGCAGCCATTTACTTGCAGCAGTTCTCAAGGACACAGAGCATCAATGCCCTTAGCTGCTTGCTGCTTTCCATCCTCTTACGGGGCAGCCTGACTCAGGATAAAGGGTTTCGATGGACACTTGACATAACATGCTTGAGTCACAGAGGAGCTCTTCATTCTCAGGGGCTGCTTTCAACAAGCCTGAACAGCACAGGGTGATTTATTAATGGAATGTATACTACATGGGACAATACCTTCTCCCAATAACCCGCATTGACTAATCCCAAAGTCTTTTTCTTTTGTGTACACAGAAATGTAACACAAATATACCCCAAATTATTCTTCCATGGGAAGTGTTGAAAGGAGGATTAAGTAAATCAGAGTATGGAAAGGGACTGAGGAAAAGAAGATGGAAGAGCTAAAGTTGTAATTGGCAAAAAAATGCACAGATCTTGATAGGAACTATTTGGGCATGGTTTTGTCTCTAGATATAGCTGGTAGCTAGTTTTTTAAAAAGTAAGAGAAACCTCACCTTTGAAACAGCTATGATTCAACATTCTTCCAGCACAGTTAGCATCATCACTTTGTGTTTGGTAACCTGTGTTCCATCTACCCAGGGGAGTTTGTTAAAAGTCAAAGACTATTTTTCTGATTTGTCTCTCTGCCAGAGTGCAGTCATGTTTCTAGTAAGAACACAAAAACTATGTTGGCAAGCTCATTTAATCCTTACACAGTCCGGAGCTCTCTTTTCTTTTTGATACTCATTTTGTTTTCTGTAATGACTAATTTTTTCATACAGGTAGCATGGTTTTAGATTCTTGGTCTTTAGACATCCTGTTGCACTTTTGGTAGACTCAGACAGTAAAAGTCTTACTGAGAGGGTCCTGACAGATGATTGATGCCCATTTAACTGAAATTAGCACCATGTTGTGGCTGAGCACAACTTCCCCTGACAGAATTTGATTTGTCCCCTTTAAGCCACAGAATGTAGAGGAAATGAAAAATGCAAACAAAACCTACACACAGGGATCAGCTGTGTGTCTCCTTCAAAAGAACACAAGTGCTGCAGAGTGAAATCCTCTGTTTTCCAGAAGTACAGACACCTGGATTGGGTTCTTTATGAGACCACAAGACCCAGATATCAAACAATAGAGTTCTGGATTCAGTTTATGGCAATCTGTCTCTTGTTATTGAGAGTAGGCACGACTCCTCATGAGGATACTACTCTTTATTCATCTTGCTAGGCATAGCGATAAATTCTATAAGTTATGAGATATTAGTCCCAGAGGAAACTATCCTCACCCCTGAATTTCTTATTGTTTTCAAGTCATTACAGAGAAGGGGATCTTTAAGTACCACTCTGTCCTGGCTAAGTTTATGTCAACTTCATGTAAGCTATAATCATTTTGGAGGAGGGAATCTCAATTGAGAAAGTGCTCCCACTAGATTGGACTGTGGAAAAGCCTGTGGTACATTTTCTTGATTGATGATTGATGTGGAATGTCCCATCCCAGCTCAGTGTGGATGATGGTACCTTCGGGCTGGTGGTCCTGGGTGCTATGCCAAAGCAGGCCGAGCAAGCCAGGAAGAGCAAGTCAGTGAGCAGGAGTCCTCCACACCTCTGCATCAGCTCCTGCCTCCAGACTCCTGCTCCGACTTCTCTTAATGGTATGCTGTGATGTGGAACCAACTGCAAGCCGAAATAAGTCCTTTCCTCTCCAAGTTGCTTTTGGTCATGGTGTTTTGTCATGGCAATAGAAACCTAAGTGTGATGCATATTTTTTACAGGTATATTAGTATGACCTCACATAATAAAGTTTAAAAGATGATAACGGAACCTTAGTAAGAAATAAGAGTCTTATAGATTAGTTCTTAAATAGTATTGGGGAAATTAATTAGTTTCTTTCCACTTTATGTCAAATATCAAAATGAATCTCAGCTATGTCAGAGTCAAGTGTTAAATATGAACATATAGGGAAGTGCAGTTGATTATTAAGCTAATGGGATGAATTCCTAAGCTTGAAGGCAACAGAAGAAATGAAACAAAGAAAGCTGTTTGATTTGCTCAGTTGGCGCTCTGGGAGGATGTTCTGCGACAGGTGTGATTTGCACGTCATCTGGGTTGTGGGGTGGGTTGCTGTTATTTCATTCTAAGGGTGTTTCTCACAGTAATGAGCGTTACCTGGCTGGTGAGTGGAGAAGCATATTCTAATTTCATAGTTTAAAAATCATATATTGGCATAGCACAAATTATATTTCAGTACATTATCTATAACATGTCTGTAATTAGAAATTATCTTTTAAGATTATCTTTTCATTTGTCCCTTCTATAGTTTCTTACATTTTTTCATTACCAAACTTGTAGTAAGTAAATACTGATGAGATTATAGTAAAGAGAAGCGAGAGCAGAGTGGGGAGGAAAAGGAAGGAATGGAAACACAAAAGGAGAGGAGAGGAAACAAAGGAAGTCATGACATAAAGGGGTAGAAGGAGATCCTGATACTAACATGCTTTAGAACAGGAGATGAGAAAAGTTTGACAGGGGACAAAGGAGTGAGCTGGGTAGAGCTGGGTCCTTCTTCTCAGTTCTGGACATCAGGGTGGACTCAGGCTCACAGCCAGATCGCTCATCCACATAAAACTATATACATTTCAACACCTGAAGGCACTTGTTTCTTTCTCTCTTTTACCACTACCCTAAATGGATCCCCTTCTCCTGACAGATAAACATCATTTTTTAGTAAGCATTTGAAAAAGCAGAGGCATCAAAGCAGAGCTGTTTAGTGTCCAAGACTTTGGGTTCTTATATGTCGAGTTATGAGATTCACCTAGTTCTTCCTTCCTGGATCATGCCCATGAGCTCTTTCTTTGTATAGAATCCACACTTACTTAGCCCAGGTTTGCAGCTGGCCTTTGCAGTGGAGCAGAGCAGGAGAGAGACAGAAGTATGGGAGAGAGAGAGAGAGAGAGAGAGAGAGAGAGAGAGAGAGAGAGAGAGAGAGAGAGAGAGAGAGAGAGTAGTGGGAGGAGGAGAGGAAAGGAGAGAAGAGACAGGTACAGATGGCAGAAATCAGCTTTTGGGGAGTCACTTGCCCCCTCCCATTGGTGTGGGCTGGGGATTGAATTTAGGTTGTCAGGCCTGGGCACAAGTGTCTCCACCTGCTGAGTCTTCACCAGCCTAACGTCCTTTATTTTATCCCCAGATTCTCAATAGCCAAATGCTGCTACTGGCCTAGGGTTTTCATACCGGCTGAAAGAAGCGAGAGTCAGGTAAGGCGTGTAGGGCATTTAGTCTGAGCAAAGAGTTGGAGCATTATGCTTGACTGTTGCCAGTCCAGCCTACAAAAACATAGCGGGCCCCAAGAAGGCAGTCAATGCCCTTTCTCTAGAATTGAGTAACTGGCCCAGATCAAGACTCACTCAGTGGTTCTTCCTGTTTTTTTCAAGCCTACTGTGTGTATTTGATTTTGCTTCCTCTGGCTGTCTGCCCTCTGACTTTCTAATGTACTGGTCTCTCATGAATACCCCTCTCTCATGGTAGTCTTTTTGATTTCTTAAGCATGGCTTGTTTCAAAACTTAAAGACTGTGGGTCTTCAGTTGTGACTGTGCTTTGATCCTGAGCCAAAACCTCTCTTTTGAAAGAATCATCTTGTGTAAATATATTAAACTGCTGCTGGGATCCTCCCTTGGCTGACATGGTGGAGACATGGGGCTGCCCCTTCTGGGAATCAAGATTCCCAAGAAAACCCAGATTGGCTTCCTGCCCAGAAGATTCCAGTGGATGTGGGACCACAGAAGCTTAAGCTCCCTTCTCTATCTAGTTAGGAAAGGCTGAACTGGGCAGGTCAGATGGATGGATTTTATTAGGTCTTATACGAGGAAAAAGTTGTAAACTAGGCATCAAGGAAGAGAAATTCAGTATCTAATTTATGGTTCTTGGTACTTTGTTTGTGGGAAGAAAAATATGATATTTTTGGCAGGAAAATCAAAAGACCCAATACTTGTAAAAGTCATCAGAGTGTGCAACTGATAACAATACAGGAATGTTTCAAGCAATTGAAAATGAAATATGAGTTGTAATCATGCTCAGAATTTGAGGTCTTTGCCATTACTTGGGCTTGTGCTCCAAAGCTTTAGTAGTTGGCTTCCTTCTTGGAATTTCTTCTAACACTGAAATTGCTAACATCTCAGCTTTCTATGTTATCAGCTAGCATACACGTGAGAAGGCAGAGTTTTAAAGAGCTTCATCATATGGTAGTAACCAGAATTTAGTGTCCTACTTTGATGTGAGTTTTCATTAGGTTTGGCATAAGGTAGTTTTAAAGAAAAAGTTAAAAACCAGAGAAATTTGACTTATATGAATGGATTGGATATGCATATTGGAAAATAGCAATCAATGCCAAGTTGTAAATAGTTGGGAGATGACATTAAAACGGAACCACAAATTATCTTAAACTTGAAGTTTAGTTTCTGTGGATGGTAGATAGTACAAGGAGACACTCAGAAACTCCAGAATGACTGTCATGTTGGCTGCTAAAGGGCATATAAGTTGATGGCAAAAATACCACTGTTTTCTCCTGTAAGTTTGCCAATGGTATCTGATCATACTATAGAAACAATTTGGCTCCTAAATCATATTTTACTAAGACAAGCTATAGCATTAAGGCCACATATGATATTTAGCTCATGTTTATATTGTTGTGCATCCAAAGAGCATATTTCTACTGTCTATTATATTTTGATTCATTTGTACACTTCACAATGTCAACTATGACTCTAAAGTGAGCAAACTGGTAGAAAGAAATTTATATATAAATGTAAACATACTTCAAGTATATTCTTGCATTATCAAGAGCCACTAAGACACTAGGTAAAAAGAAGCTATCTTGGATGCCATTTGCATTATTTATCTCACACTAAATTGGTTATTAGAGGTTCTTCTTTTCTCATTCAGAAGTTGGAGAAAGACCTGGAGACATGGATGGTTTGATACAGGAGGGGAATAAAAGTCACACCCAGCAGCCCTCTTGAACAGTTTCTACAATTCTTTGCCTATTCCTATATTTCATTTCAAATATTTTATTTAGTTATTTAATTTTTGCTTTTTCTTTAGAAACCAGGCCCACTATGTAGCTTAAGATGGCCATTGAGCTTTCACTATTCTTGCTTCAGGAAGGAATCCTGCTGGTATCACAGGCATGTGCCTCATGCCTACTTTTACATTTTAAATTTATATTAAAGTACACATTCTTTTGGAAATTCCAAAGAAAAGCTGAAGTAGAAACTTGTTTTTGAGATTAGAAGATGTTGCCTCAAGTAAGCCCTGTTGCATATAGATAATAGATCTCTACAACTAATTATATATGCTACTTTTTGGGCATGATCTTAGTTGGAAAGGCAGGAGTTTATGCAATACTTTAGAGGGTTCAAGGTGTTAAAAGCCACCTAAAAGTGAATTCTGAAGCAGTTATTTTCCATCAAATCCCCTGTCCTTTCCCATTATGAGCCCAACAGAGAGCCTCATCAGTTTTGCGAGGAAAGACTCATCTGTTAGGATGGAGAGTTGTTTTTTCCTACCCATGTCTTTGCCAGTTTCCATAATACCTATGGCAACAATACCACTGGCAAGATGCCTCTAGTTCTATGAATGGGTTTTGATCAGGGAACCTGTGATTGTTGATCAGGTGCACACAAGTGGTTTGGGCCTTAATATACACACCTCTGAACTATGGAAGTCTAGATTTTACCCAATCAAGTGTGGAAGAATACTCTCATCAGATCCCTACAGTTGGCTAGTGTTCAGGAAACTTACAAGGTGCCATGGAACTGCCATTCATCACACAGGAAAGGGAATGTATGGGTGTGATTTTAAAATCCACGAGGAAAGAAAATGTGTGATGCAACCCTCTGGTATTTTTTGTACTCAGCACCGTGAGGACCAAATAAACCTGTTAGTGACTGCTGAGGATATCCAGGAGCATTGTAGAAGATTTGACTTACCAACAGCATTGTAATCCAAATTTTTTACTCTTTAAGAAAAGATCTATGCATCCTTTTTGTCTGTGGATTGTACCATGGTTATCCTGTACTTTCTGGATAATATCCACTTGTAAGTGAGTACATTCCATGCATATCTTTTTGAGTCTGGGTTATCTCATTCAGAATTTTTCTCTAGTTACATCCATTTTCCTGCAAATTACAAGATTTCCTTGTTTCTAATAGCTGAATAGTATTCCATTGTGTAAATGTACCACATTTTCTTTATCTATTCTTCAGTTGAGGGACATGTAGATTGTGTCCAGTTTCTGGCTATTATGAATAAGGCTGCAATGAACATAGTGGGGCAAGTGACCTTGTGGTGGAGCATCTTTTGAGTATATGTCCAGGAGTGGTATAGCTAGGTCTTGAGATAGAGCTATTCCCAACTTTCTGAGAAACCTCCAGATTAATTTCCACCATGGTTGTACAAATATGCACTCCCACCAGCAATAGAAGAGTGTTCCCTTTTCTCTACAACATTGCCAGCATGTGCTATTTCTTGAGTTTTTGATCACAGCTGTATTGATGGGTGTAGGATGGAATCTCAGGGTCATTTTGATTTGCATTTCCCTGTTGACTAAGGATGCTGAACATTTCTTTACGTGTTTCTCAGCCATTCAAGATTCCTTTGTTGAGGATTCTTTGTTTAGGCCTGTACCCCATTTTAAGATTTGTATTATTCAGTTTCTTGTTGTGTAATTTCTTGAATTCTTTATATATTTTGGATATTAGCCTTCTGTTGGATTGGAATCTCACTCAAAAAGGATGATAAAATAGGCATTGCAGGTGGATGGAAGGAGGGAACTGAGTAGGAGAAAGGACGAGGAGGTTAGCAGTGGTGGGGATTAGGCAGAGGGAGAGCAAGGGAGAGAGGGCCAGATGAGAGAACTGAAATCAGAGGTAGGGGCATCTCTGGGATTTGCCAAAAACCTGGGATAAGAGAGGCCCCAGAAAGTCTATGGGGTTTCTCTAGCTGAGATTCATAACACTGAGGCATATGGAACTTGAAGTGGCCACCTCCTATAGTCAGGCAGGACTTCAAGACACCAACTCACCCATAAAACCTTCAACCCAAAGTTTGTCCTGCTGACAAGATGTACAGGGACAAAGATGGAGCAAAGATTGAAGGAATGGCCAAGCGAAGACTGGCCCTACTTAAGACCCATCCCATGGAAGAGAACCAATCCCTGACACTATTAATGTTACTTTGCTATGCTTGAAGACAGGAATGTAGCATCACTCCTCTGAGAGGCCTCACTTAGCAGCTGATGGAAACAGATGCAGAGACCCACAGCCAAACATTTGACAAAGCCTGGGGAGTCCTATGGAAGAGTTGGGGGAATGATTAAGGGAGACCTACAGAGTCATCTGCCCCGGGGCATGGGGTTCATAGAGACTGAACCAACAACCAAAGAGCATATACGGACTGATCCTAGATCCCTTGCCCACATTTAGTAGATGTGCAACTTGGTCTTCATGTGGCTCCTTCAACAACTGAAGCAGGGGCCCTCTCTGACTCTGATGCCTGTCTTTGGATCCCAATTCCCTTAACTGGGTTGCCTTGTCTGGCCTCAGTGGAAGAGGATGGGCTTAGTTCTGCAGAGACAATGTGCCAGGGTGCGTTGGTACCCATGGAGGGGCCTCTCCCTTTTCTGAGAAGAAGGAGAGGGGAGAAAGGAGGGAGGGGGACTGCAATTAGGATGTAAACTGAATAAATAAATATTTTTTAACAAAAGGACAAGATCCATGGATAAGATGGTGAACAGAGAAAGAAGTGTGGTGGTAGGCTGAGGAGACTTCTGCATACAGAAAGAGGAAATCAGTGTGGCTTGGCAAGGTACATTTGCTGGGTGGGATTGTGAATGGATAGTCAGTAATATCAATAGACAGTAAAGATTTTGTATTCCTTTACTGGCTGGTTAGCAATCCAAGCCTTTCTAGATCAAACCTGTTTTGACAGCAGCTAGCACAATGCTCAAGTGGTAAAACATACACAGCCGGGATTGACTGAGGGCTTGGGAACATGCATAGAAACTATAGCACCATTTTTGAGATACCTATTTCTAGCTCAATTTTTAAAAAATTATTCTGGTTTCTTTGAGGCTGAAACTCCAGTGGAGGCTTGTCTGAAGCCCTTTATTCTCAGTCGTTTACTAAGGAGGAGGAGGAGGAGACTTTGACACAGAACCATCAGCAGGTGGCGACCTAGTTGGAAGTTGACACCTTTGATTTATTTTACATTAATCTTCATCGCATTTGAGATACCTGTATGCTTAAAAACGTCAGGGGAGTAACTGCAAATGTGTGCTGAATTTCCTTCGGATGTAGTGGAAGTGTTTCAAAGTGGCTGAGGTAAAATTGTACAAGTGTGTGCACACTAAAACCATTTTCTTGTACATTTTAAATGAGCAAATTGTTTGTTAGAAGATGTAGCTATCCATAAAGATGTTAGAAAAGACAGTTATGAATAAAGAGAGAACATGAAAATAAAAATGGTTGGAAAACATTGTAGTCAACACATTATGAAGTTTCCCCAACTCCTCCCCATCTCTCCTTCTTTCCTTCTTTTTCCCCTCCTTCTGTCCCTTTCTTTCTCCGCCTCTATTGTTCCCTTTCTCCTTTTCTCTCCTACCACTTCCCATGCTCTTCCCAGGAAGACCTCTCTAGCTAGAACATATTTCATGATTAATGATGTTATTTTGACCTTCCTATCAATTCAAATTACTCTAGGTGAGATAAGAATATATAAATTAAAATTTAACCATCAAGTACCATAGCTATAAAACATCCCCTCCTTTTTTGTTTTCTCACACCTCTCCACTTCCATCACATCCCCTCCTCTCTCCTATGTTTTCTCCCATTTGCTCTCCCATTACCTCTTCCTTTCTCCTCCTCCTCCTCCTCCTCCTCCTCCTCCTCCTCCTCCTCCTCCTCTTCTTCTTCTTCTTCTTCTTCTTCTTCTTCTTTAGAAAGTCTCTGGCTATTCGGCCCAGTCTGTTTTAGAATTCTCAATACTCCTTCTTCAGCTTAATAATCTACTGATAGCTGTAGTTGGTGAACTCTAAGGTTCTTTGTTGCTGATGTTTCCGGATGCCAGTTTCAGCCCAGTTGCTGCGCTATTGATGTCATACTTCTCTTCTGAGAAGGAAGCAGTTCGGTCCAGCATTCCCTTCCTTCAGTATTGAAACATGAATGTTTTTCTAGGCTTAGTGGTTTATCTCAGCAACTCTGCAGCAGTGTCTCTCTATTCCAGGGGAAATTCATTACGCTTCTTGACATTCTACTACAATATATGAGTTCTTCCCTCACATTTCCAGGAGAACGGAAGTCAGAGCAAAAGCCAGAGGGAAAACTGCTGTTGTTTGTCTGGCTTGGACTTCTTAAATGACGACTGAGCTTTCAGGATTCACATAAAAAATGTAAACGTTCAGTCAGGGGATTGTGACATACTGAAATGCAAATGTCGAAAACTCCATCTAGTCAGAGCCCAAAACTTGTTTTATTTAACCAATCAATAAATATTTATTGACTACTCAGGACTGAGCCAAGTGTCACAAAGCTGAACTCACCATTCTTTTTCTAATATTTTATTTATTTATTCACTTTACATCCTGAACATACCACCTCCCTCCTCTCCACCTGGTTCCACCCTCCCACCCTCTTTTCCCTTCCACCCCTCCTTCTTCTCAGAAAAAAGGAGCCCCCCCAACCCACTCTGGCATATCCAGTCACTTCAGGACTGAGTACATCCTCTTCCACTATGGCCAGACAAGGCCGCCCAGCTAAGGGCAAGTGATCTAAAAGCAGGTACCAAAGTCCATGTTAGAGACAGCCCTGCTTTACTTGCTAGGGGACCCACATGAAGACCAGGCTGCCCATCAGTGACATATGTATAGGGGCCTAGGTTTAGTTCGTGCCTGCTCTATTGTTGGTGCTTCAGTCTCTGTAAGGCCCTATGGGCCTAGATTAGTTGGCTCTGTTGGTCTTCTTGTGGGGTTCTTGTCCCGTCTGGATCCTTCTATTCTTCCCCCAACTCTTCAACAAGACTCCCTGAGTTCCGCCTAATGTTTGTTGTAGGTCTCAGCATCCATTACAATCCACTACTGTGTAGGGCCTCTCAGGGACAGTTATGCTAGGCTTCTGTCTGCAAGTATAGCAGTGTATCATTAATAGTGTCAGGGGTTGGCTCTCTCTTACAGGATGGGTCTCAGGTTGGAGAAGTCATTGGTGGTCCATTCCCTCAATTTCTGCACCATCTTTATCCCTGCATTTCTTATAGGAGGGGTCAATTGTTTTTATTAATTTATTCTTGTTACATCTCAATGGTTATCCCATCCCTTGTATCCTCCCATTCTTCCCTCCCTCCCATTTTCCCCTTATTTCCCTCCCCTATGACTGTTCCTGAGGGGGATTACCTCCCCCTGTGTATGCTCATAGGGTATCAAGTCTCTTCTTGGTAACCTGCTATCCTCCCTCTGAGTGCTACCAGTCTCCCCATCCAAGAGATGTGGTCAAATATGAGGCACCAGAGTACGTAAGAAAGTCATATCCCACTCTCCACTCAACTGTGGAGAATGTTCTGTCCATTGGCTAGATCTGGGTAGGGGTTTAAAGTTTATAGGCGGGGTAAATTTTGGGTTGGAGGTTTTATGGGTGGCTTGATGTCCCCTTCCCTCCACTGAAATCCTGTCTGGCTATGAGGTGCCCACTTCAGTCTCCATGTCCCCTGCTGTTAGGATTCTCAGCTAGAGTCACTCCCTATCCTCCCAGGGTCGAATCCTATACCAGGTCTCCAGCTTGTCCCAGAGATGCCCCCCCCCATTGGTTTTCCTTCTCTCTTCCAGCCCTCACATATCTCACGCCCTCTCCTCCCACATCTGATTCCCACCCTCATTCCCCTCCCCACACCCTCTCCAACCCAGTTCCCACATTTAGTCCACTTCTGATTCTATTCTATTTCTCCTTTTGAATGGTGATCAAGCATCCTCCTTTGGGCCCTTCTCGTAACATAGCTTCTTTGCATCTGTGGCTTGTAGTATAATTATCCCGTACTATCTGGCTAAAATCCACCTATAAATGAGTCCATACCAAGTGTGTCTTTCTGCATTTTGGTTACCTCACCCAGGGTGGTATTTTCTAGTTCCATCCATGTGCCTGCAAATTTCATGATTTCCTTGTTTTCAAAAGCCGAATGGTATTCCATTGTATAAATGTACCACACTTTTAAAAAATCTATTCTTTGGTTGAGCAACATCTTTATATATTTTGGATATTTTCCCTCTGTCAGACAGAGTTAGTGGAAATCAATCTGGACCTTTCTCAAAAAATTGGGAATAGTTCTACCTCAAGATTCAGCTATACAACTCCTGGACATATACCCAAAAGATGCTCCACCATACCACAAGGACACTTGCTCAACTCTGCTACCATGCCCAGGTATGGAGAAAGTGAATTCAGGCCCTCACACTCGCATAGACAGCATTTTACCCACAGGTCCACCTTCCCAGCCCTGTGCTGTTCTTTGTATCTTTACCTATTATTTCTTTCTGAAACTCTTTTCATGACTCAAGATGCAGTTTAATGCTAATTCTTTGAGATTTTTCTGATCATGGATATTTTTCTCTTTGAGGTTTGTTTTCTGAAGAAGTAAAGAATGAGAATTTGTTACATATGCATACAAAATATTTGATTTGGTGCTTATTTTTTTAACATTATTAGAATGTATTATCTGTAACTTAAAGACACAAAGAGTGTTCTGAGTAGCCATGGCTTACTTTTTAGGGTTATGAATTAAGAGCCAAGTGTGGGAAAACTAGAAACACATTAGGATGCCATTTTAAAATTTTAATTTTATTAAAAAAATTCATGTCTCCCTTTTTGTTTCCTTTCTCCCAACACTTCCATATGCCTCTAGGGATAAGGTTTTTGAAGTTTTTTATTTTTTATTTTTAGGTGTGTGTGTGTGTGTGTGTGTGTGTGTGTGTGTGTGTGTGTGTGTGAAGCCACTAGTATTAAGTTTGTTAATACTGGAGGTCCATCTGAGAGTTGAGGCAATCATTTAAATAGAGGAGTGTCATGAATGATTTTCTCCTAAAATATTTAAATGTGTGAAATAGTCATATACTATGTAAAAAGTTGGAGTTTTTCAAGCTTCTTCTTTATTATTATTATTGAAAAATCTATGTATACAGCACACTAAAACTCGAAATCAAAAAGGCAAAGTAAAAGTCAAATAAAGGGATTCAGTTGGTGGTCTTGCTTATCAGAGAATATATCTGAAAATGTGGCTGCATGCAGGTAAAAGAGGCTCAGAGGAAAGCTTCTGAACCCAGGCATTTTTGTAGGTCTGGCTTTCCTGAAAGAGAACAAACACTCATTGCACCATCAGTCACTCCCACTTCTGGCTCCCTGTTAATTTCCTCTTCACAGGTAGGTGAGTGCAATTGTGCTGAAATGAGGGTTTTGAGCACTAGATAATTTGAGCAAGAACAAATGCAACATCTGTAACACTAGCATGCTGGAGCAAAGAAAAGATTTTTTTTAATAACAAAAGATAATTCTAGTAGGGAGAAGAGAGTTAAGAAAATAAGATATGAAATCAGAGCCGTTAATCACACAGTAGCTAGAGTCAGGGGAGTGAAGGAGCAATCAACCATAGCAAGCTAATAGCATCCCTAAGTCTTTTACCCTGAAATGAAGGAAAACATTATTACATTATCCCCATGATTCTTACTAACTGTAACTTCTAACACCTGTAAGAAACCATAATTAGCTATTTAGTTGGCTACTTTTTGAGCCAAAGTCCTCTTCATACAAAGTTCTTATTTTTGAGAGCACACGGGTTGCTTTTGATTTCCTTCCCATCTGTGGCCATGAGCCATGGCAGAGACGGAGACAATGATTTCCGCCACTAGTTTATGAGTCACACGTTATTCAACGAGCGTGGGATAAAGTAGAGGGGGTAGCACAGTACTCAGAAGTGCATTGTAGACCAAGACTCACTCCATGATGGTCTCCAGGAACAGAGGAAGCAGAAGAGAGGGAGAACAAAAGAGGGAAATGTGTAGGAGGTAAAGTTTCATGGCTTTGGAATGCAAGACTTTGAACTTGGATTTAGTAAGTTTCATAATCCATGGCATTTTCCCTACGGCGAAAGCAAAAACGGGTGGCTTGTGTTTAAGGGAATGAATAGCAATGCAGACTCTGATAGTCAGTTACTAACTCATAGGGGAGTGCCCGGTGCTTCATTCTACCATGAGCCAACAGAGGGCTTCTTCTTGCCATTCTACCCCCACATATCAGCATGCTTCTTGGAAACATAGAGTACAGTCAGTTGACCTCGGCTGATAGTCTCTTCCTCTTTAGTCTCATACCCTCCTTTTCTTATCTCCAAGGGCACTTGTTCAGTGGTTTTGAGTTCCAGTTATCAAAACCCTAAGTTCAAAAGGCAAGATCAGTGTCACTGGATAAGGTTTCACCAACAAGATCCATTTGTTTTTAATGCTTAAAGAAAGTTCCCCAGAGAACTTAGCAGAGTTTTAGTTTCTATAAGTGATTGCCTGGCATATTTGATACCCTCATACCACTTTTCATCTCAGCTAATCTCTTCCAGAGATTGCTTTACAGTCCATTTACTTGAGCAGGAGCTACAGTGTCCTCAATCTGTATGTGTTGAGGGCAAATGTGAATATTGAAAGTGTGGGCTAAAATAGAGTTTATTATTCTTGATGTTGTTCTATGCTACAATTCCTTAGGCTATATATTTAGGAACAAGAGAGAAAGTGCCTTAGATGGTTCCATGGTTATTGTATCCACTCTTCACCAGTCTTGGAAAGACAGTAATTCTATAGTGACATTTATGCGACAAATCTTTGTCACCGTACTATTTTAGTAGCTATTCTTGGGGGTCTACTTATTTCTTTGTGAATAACTGGCTGTAGTCAAGTGATAGATGACATGCTTCCATCCAAGGTATGCTATTCACAAGAGAACTAATCTTTATCAAACTTTATGCAAATAAAGCCAAATCAGATTTATTAAGGTGATGAAAGAGAAAAAAGGACTTTTTAATGGATAGCAATGCTGTGTGTTATCTAAATGCAAGGCAGATGTAATGATGCATTAGAAATGCCGAGAAAATTTAATCAGTGTAGAAAAAAATATAATGAAATGGTTGTTTAAACACTGTAAAGCTAATGCTAGAGTAATTGCTTCCCATTGAGCTGGTGCTGTTTGATTAGTCATCCTGCCTGCAACATCTGGCCCTTTGATCCATTTTGAGTTTAATGTAAATCTCTAAACTTCTAAATTTAAATTTTAGAATGCATGACTAAATGGAACACTACTGTCGGAGACAGTTCCTGCTACCCCATGACAGATTCAAACTGTTCCTGTGCTCCATGCTTACTTACTTCTCTGTCGTGAACACCAGGATGGTAGACTTCTATATTGTCAGATTAGATAGGAAATGATTATGACATCTTGGGCTAGGCATGGTGGCCCACATCTGTGATTCTAACAGTCAGGAGGCCATGGCAGAAGGATTTTGAGTTCCATGGATTTTTCAGTGCTTAGCATACTGTTTGAGGGGCCGTTGCTGATGGTAGGTTCTATACAGTTAGAGAACTCGTTCCATATACCACTAATCCCATTAGGGAAACTCATCTTACCATTCTGTTTCTCTGGAACCACACCTAATATATATCTTAGGATTTATTAAATGAGTTTAAAAATAATGATAGCCAAGTCACACCTCAGATGTTGAGAATCCTGCAGTTACTCAGTCTTTAAGGCTGGCTGCCTCAACAATTGGATCACTCCAGAAATAGCTGTCTCTCACTGAAACTGGGGTGTTGGAGGCACAATTGGTAATTACTCACTCCACAAGATAAGGCTCCCCAGTAGTTCAAATCTGATGCTAGGAGTCTAGAGAACTTCTAAAGAGCTGCTGGTTCCAATTCTATGATGAAAGTTTGTAAGCACTGGTCAGTGAAGGAGTCAACAGCAGCAGCAGCAACAACACAGCAGATCAACTTGAGTAGCAAGAGGGAATGCCAAGGCAGCAAAAGGCAGGAATAACCTGCCTTCTTGAGGAAGAGTTGTATCTGGGACGCTACCTGAAAGTGCTGCCTACCGTAGAGGTGAGCCTTCCCAGCCACATGAATCAAAGCCATTAGTCAGGACAGTTCTTCAGGTGAGGCTCCCATCTCATGTGATTCTAATTTGTGGCAAGTAGCATTAAACTCAACTGTAGTAAGGGTGCTGAGCTTAGGTTTCAGAGAAAATGTACCCTATTGTAGCAGTCAGTTCATCAGCTGCTTTCTGTCTTCATTATTTAATGTTCAAGCCTTGGTGACAAATAATCTCCAACTTCGGTTTGAGATGAAAGCTAACTTGCATCACTGATATAGAAGGTCATTAGGTCATATCAATACTGAGTAGGCTTTTCCTAGTGTGCAGGATGCCTTATTTCCAACTTCCTAGAAACAGGAGAACTTTGCAAACAATTGTTTCCTTTTCCAATATGTGCCTCAATACTCTCTTTCTTGAGTACTCATGACCAACCAAAATATTGGCTTCATTTTGTTTTGCATCTTTAAGAATTATATGTAATGAAATATTATTAATATCATACAGTTCACTCATTGAGAATATACAACTAACAGCTTTAGCACATTCACAGACCAAGCATCAACCTATGGGAGTGTTTTTATTTCTCCATACTCTCCACCTTGTATTTCCCAAACTCCTCATTCCCTTGTTTCTAAGCAACCACAGATGTACTTTTGCTATTATGCGTTCACCTATGATAGGCAGCTCATTTAAACTGAATCCTTTGTGACCGACTTCTTTCAGTTTGCATAATGTTTCAAGTCTATCCATGTAATAGCATGTATAAGCATCCTGCTTATTTTTATTGCCAAATAGTTTCAAATTGTACAGATATAGCACATTGGACTTGCTCAGGTATCACTTGATGGGAATTTGTATTTATACATTTAAGTATTATCATTAATCTTGTTATGAACATTTTTGTACATACTTCTGCATAAGCATGTACTTTCACTTCTCTTGAATATAAACCCAGCAATGGGTGGAACCACTGGGTCATCTTGCAATTTTAGGATGATTGCCTTAGTTACCTTTCTATTGCTGTGATAAGACTCCATGACCAAGGCAACTTATAGAAGAAAGTGTTCATTGGGGATTTACAGTTTCAGAGAGAGAGAGAGAGTCAAGGATCATCATGACAGGGAGGATGGCAGCAGACAAGCAGGCAGGCAGGCAGGCAGGCAGGCAAACAGTTAAGCAGGCAGTCAAGCAGGCTCATGATTGTGTGGGTATCTGGGTCTGTCTCCACATTCTGCTATATGTCCTAAGGTTCTCACCTGAAGTGAGGACGAATCTGTAGAAGAGGAAGGAGACATTTGAATTTCACTGGAATAACATACATTACTTGTAAGCACTGAGGAAGAACTTTTGTAAGCAAACCTGCTTTTCAAATGGTGACTAACACCTGTTTTGCTGCATCCTGTTTAAAGGTGTTAAGATAAATGGTTGATATCAGAAGTAGTTACTTTTCCGTTGCTGTGTTAAAATACTACGATCAAAAGCAATTTGGTGATGAAAGAATTTATTTTGTATTACAGTCTAGAGGGATGGAGTCTGTTCTGGTAGGGAAGGCTTAGCAGCAGAGGCCTGAGGTGGGGCTGGAAGCCAGAAAACAGTGAGACCACATTTTATCTACACTCGAGAAGGAGGAGGGGATGCTAAAGTGATAGACTTCCTCAACAATGTTTCACCCTCCGAAGGTCAGGAAGAGTACCACCAACTGTCAAACAAGTGTTCATACCTGGGAATCCACAGGAGCCATTTCACAGCGCCTCTAAGATTATGCTCAAGAGTTAATTTCTTAGTAGGATAAAAATAATTAAAATGAGAGAATGTGGAGGGTAATTAGCTGTTTTCTTTTTTCGTTTATGCATTTACTTGATCTCTTCACAGCCTGACCTCAGCCCCTTCCCTCCTCTCCTCCCAGTCCTTATCCCTCCCCTTTGCTCTTTCTCAGTGAAGGGAGGCCCCCAAGGGATAGTCACCTCACCCTGGCATCTCAAAGCAGAGCAGGACTAAGCACACCCTCTCTTATCGTCCTGACAAGACAGCTCATGTAGGGGAAAGGGGCCCAGAGGCAGGCGATACAGTCAGGGACAGCCCCTACTCCTATTGTTAGGCGATCCACGTGCTGACCATGAGGCACATCTGCTACATATGTGTAGTGGGTCTAAGTCCAGCCCATGCATTCTCTTTGGTTGGTGCTTCAGTCTTTGTGAGCCCTCATGGGCCCAGGTTAGTTTACTCTGTAGGTCTTCTTTGTGGTGGCCTTGACCCCTGTAGCTTCCTCTGTCTTTCCCCCAACTCTTCTACAGAATTCCCACAGCTCAGCCTATTGTTTTGACTGTGGGTCTCTGCATCTGGTTCCATCAGCTTCTGAATGAAGCCTCACAGGCTCCTGTCTGCAATCATAGTAGAGTATCATTAATAGTGACAGGGTCTGGCTGGCTCTCTTGCATGGGGTGGGTCTAAAGATGGACCAGACATTGGTTTTCCATTCCTTCAATCTCTGCTCCATTTTTATTCTTACACGTCTTGTATGAAAGACAAATTTTGGGTCAAAGGTTTTATGGGTGGGTTTGTGTTCCCTTTCCCCCACTGGGAGTCCCACCTGGCTACGAGAGGTGGTGACTTCAGGCTCCTTAATCCCAGCTGCTAAGAGTCTTAGGCAGGGTCATCCCCATGTATTCCTGTGAATCTCTTACCTCAGGACCCAGCTATACCTGGGCATATATTCAAAAGATGCTCCACCATACCAAAGGACACCCACTCAACCGTGTTCGTAGTAGCTTTATTCATAATTGCCAAAATCTGGATCCAGCCTAGATGTTCTTCAACTGAACAATGGATAAAGAAATTGCCGTATATTTATACAATGGAATACTACTCATCTCTTAAAAACAATGACACTATGCAACTTGCAGGCAAATGGATGGAACTAGAAAATATCACCCTTAGTGAGGTAACCCAGACCCAGTGAGACAGGCTTGGCATTTCTTCACTTGTAAGTGGATGTTAGCCATAAATTACAGGATAACCATGCCATAATCCACAGACCCAAAGAAACCAGGGAGGGCCCAAGGGAAGATGCTGAATCTCATCCTGAACAGGAAATAAAATAGACATCTGAAGTAAATGGAGGGAGGGAACTGGATGGGAGAGGGCTGGGGATCAGGCGTGGAGAGAGGAAGGAATAGGGGAGGCCCTAGATAGAGAATGGAAAGCGAGACATTTCGAATTAACTATTTTCTAATACAAGACATTGTGTAACGTGTTTGTGCCTTATGGAGAGGCTGTGGAGGTGGCTGAGTAGACATACTATGTGAAGCGATCAGAATGACTTAGGAGTTTTGCTTTACTCTTCTTTTTGTTGAAAGATTAATCCAAGTTGGAGGAATATTAATTTCAAATTCTCCAGAAAATATACAGATGCCTCAGAATCTTGGACGGTAAAAGATTAGCTCAGAAGATGCTGGAATGTGTAGGTATTGGTGGGCGTGGGCAGGGAGCTTCTTTTCCCTACACTCTCAAGGGAAAAACAAAAACTTGGGCATCATAGTTCATTTGGAACGGGATGGTCCTCGGAGTTTACCCATTTTACTTCCCTGATGTTTCTGCTGAGGAATTTGGAAAGTTGAAGGGTGACAGTTCTCTTCTGGGTCTCACAGCTTGACTTTTGCCTGTGCTATTCTGGATCGGCTGATGCACAGAAGCTCTGTATCCATGAGGCCAGGATAGACCTTCACAGTGAAAGCCCGAAGCTGAGACGCAGCTGAGCCACAGAACGGAGCCACTGAGAGCTAGTATACACTCCAAGGACTTCATGCAAACATACCCAGCAAAGCGACTTCCTGTGGTGGAGAGCGGACTGAGTGAATGCAGAGTGAGGGGTGTGCCTGCAACTCATCCAAGTGTGCAAGCTATATCAGGGCCTCTTTTAGAAAGTAGTTTGTACACTAAGTCAAAGAATTTAAAACCAGTGCCTGAGCGAGTTACCTATTTCTAGGCTGATTCGAAGTTCCTACTATTGAAACGTGAAGATACCAGATTTGAGATGTGTGTCCTCAGTTAAGAATTTATTTATGTTTCTTAATACATGAAGGTAGAAAATATTTTGCCTGATATGAGTTCCCTTCCAGTGATATCTTGTCAACTGGTCCATTACTAGTGTCTGAATGCAACCAAAGAGCATTCCCTTTGACTTACATTTACAAAGTGTGTTAAAAAACATACTTTACTTATTTGTTTCAGTGCTGGAAGAAATAAAGAGGGGAAAGGTGGGCAAGAGAAAGCTATTTTTACATGCTTTGCAACATACTCTGTATCCTCTATCAGGAGTAATGTCTTTAGGCATTGTAAAATCAATTTTGTTCTATTTCCATTACTAAAACAGGTTTGAGGTTTTCAGTTGGCCGACTGAGGTAGACCCTTTTTGATATCACACTTCACAGTATACCTATTTTAAGTTTGATCTTCCATGTGTTTCAAGTATTAGGAGAGAATATTTAAAAGTTAAGTTACCAGATGCAACAAAGACCCGAGAATAAGGATCATTCAACATTTTCACACTTGGCCAAAAGCACATCATACCTTCAAAGCCAGCATCAGACTGGCAAGCACCTTTATAAGATCCCTTTTGTCTTTTCAACTAATGATTCCTTTTAGTGTGCAGTCTGGCTAGATGCTGCATTACAAGTGCTTGTTCCAAGGAACACAGCCTTCTAAACTGTTCCACACTGGGTTGCAGACAGGATATTTGATTGCTATTCATTTCACACCGAGCTTCAGACTTCCGAGTCTTTACAACCCAAGAGATCTCACTTAGAGCACAAGAACTAATAATTCATTTTAGAAATACTTCTCATGGCATTTATTAGATATGCAGGTGTGTGCTGGGGTTTGTATGGTAGGAGATGGGGCAAGAGGAGTTCTTTCTTGCTCCAAGTTACTAATGCTGAGCATGCATAGTTCCAGCTACGGCTAGTTTCTTCATGAGACATGGCTTTCCATTCTGCTCCTTTCTGCTCGGTTTCAAATGGACCGCCCAGAGTTTGAGTGCTGCCCATGCTATCGCTACGACTCTCCCGAGGACAACTGACTCTGTCATTCTTTTTCTGCGCCTGTTGCATACTTTTCCTGACAAACAGCTGTAGAGATTCTGACATAAGCGCTGTGCATTTATGGAGCTGCCCGCTCGCATTCCTCTTCTGCATGGGAGAGCATCTTACAGCCTGTAAGAATGTGTTCTCGTGCAGTGCCTTATTAGATTCCTCACCTCTGAGGAGCTGGGTGGCTCAATTTCCTTTATGTTCATTTGGTAGGTGCTTGCTTTGAAGTTAGGAGGTTGAAGTGACTTGTTCAAGGCCATTTGGTTGCTGAGCAGCAGAAGGCTGTAGATTGCAAGTCTCTTGATAGCCGTGGTTGTTTTCCCTCATCTCGCAGTGCTTAGAGGTCATCCTTCCAAACGGAGAATGCAGGGGAAATGGTTCAAGTGTGTGACAAACATTTTCTCACCCATCTTTTCTTTCTCTATCCCATAATATATGGAAGTGTACTGCTTTTAACTTCTGAAGGGAGCAGCACACAGCGGAAGCAGAATGAGGGCTTGGCATTGCTCTTAACCAGGATGCTCCTTGCATCAGGACTGAGGTGGCAGCTTCTCCAGTCACCTAGCTATAACCATGAAGAATCTTAGTTTGTTCTCTTCTGTTTTACAACATTTTTTTTCTGCAGTGGGTTTGGGTCCCAGTGGGAAAAGCCGAGATCCTCTTAGAAGGAGAGTCTTGACTGAAATGTTAGCACTTGATCAACAGTGCTCTCTATTGGGACTCAGGCCATCCGTAATTGGGCTTCTTCCGATGTACAACTTCGAGGAATAGATATGAACAAGGCCTGATGGCATGTACCTACTTGCTGTGTTCTTTTTCTGTCTTTTGCCCCAAATGGTTCCTTAAAGAGGCCTATTCAATGTGATATTCTGTAGGACCCTATTTCTTTCTTGGTCCAGAGGAAGGGGCTGCTGGGTGTATTTATGCATCTAGGAGACGCAAACATGACTGCATGCTTAGTCCACAGCTCAACTTAATTTGCAGCTGTGGTCAGTTGTAGCCTTTCACTTAACTTTAGGACCCTCTCCCATCTTCCTGGATGCTTTCTAGACTGGCCTGGCTTTAAAATAAAAAAATATTTATTAAATATTCTTTATTTTTTACATATGCATTTATATTATCACACATGTATACAATAAACTACCTATAGCAAGAAGAACCATGACACAGTCAGGAATTATGTAACGGTTACATTCTTAGTGCTTTGGCTATTTGTTGGACAAGCCGTTGCCTATGTTCTTTTGTGCTTGGTCACCAGCTTGTGGTCACCCAAAATGGCTCCCCAAAGAGCTGACTCAGCTCAGATGTTAGGAAGGTCAGGAAAAATAATAAGAAAGATGAAACATTTAGAGGGGTCGTTGAACTTCACAAAATGAAACTTTTATGTAATCAAAGTTTTTTTTCTCACTCTTCTCATTGGTTCAGAAATGATGGATGTATGCCCATAAAATTAAATTCACCAGATGATTTTGAAGAATTGTAGGGAGCTCTTTTCCACTTCTGTTTTTAGAGTGAACTGTTACCTTCCACCCCTTCTAATGCACTTACCTCAGGAGGTTCACTCTTCTAAGTATGGCCCTAGCTATTGTCGTCTTAGAGACTCAAACATCAAACAGAATATCAAATCAGGTGCCAAGTTAGATGGTGGATAACAATTGCTGAGTAAAGCCACCAGCCTGGAACTGCAGTAAACAATAGAAGATCTGCCACACCAAAGCCAGTCAGGGGTTGCATTGCTCCTGCAGGGTCTGCAATGTAGGTCCCATATTTCCATGTCTTTGGATTTTCAACTCAAAGCAGAAGTTCAAATTATAAATGGTGGTGACAATACTAGTCATTTTATACATTGCTCTGACAAAGCAACTTAAAGTAGGCAGGGCTTCTTTTGGCTCACAGTTTGAGCAAAGCTTTGTGGTAGAAAAGGCATGGCAACAGAGCTTGAAGTGGCTGGTCATACTGCAGCCAGTCAGGAAGCAGAAAGAGATGAATGCCATTGCAAACTCTGTATCTCCTTTTAATTAAGTCTAGCATCCCAGCCCCTGCAATGGCGCCAGTACAGTTAGAGAGGGTTTTTCTACTTCAGTTAATCTGATTAAGATAATCCTTCCTGCTGGGCATGGTGATCTATGCCTTTAATCCCAGCACTTGGGAGGCAGAGGCAGGCAGATCTCTGTGAGTTCCAGGGCAGCCTGGACTACAGAGTGAATCTAGGACAGCCAAGGCTATACAGAGAAACCCTGTCTTGAAAAACCAAGAAAGAAAGAAAGAAAGAAAGAAGATAATCCTTCCTACTCATGGTCAGAAGCTTGTCTCTTAGGTGATTCTAATTAACCACTACATAGACTAATCCATATCTGAGTTTTTAAATTTAATTCATTTTAATGTCTTTTTCTGAACAACCAAAATATACCTATGGGCACGGATACTAGCATATGTTATCTTTATTTTATTTTATTTTTCATATTACAGTCTTAATATAGAATTTTTAAAAATATGTTTTCTATTTTATGTTCTCACGCAGCTCTACAACAGCCAATGATTTAAGGAGCAACAGATAACTAGCATACAGGAGCTCTGTAGAATGCCTTAGAACACCTTTCTGGCTCCACCTTTTCCTTGACCTACTTGGAAGATGGCCTAATCTTACTCTGGGATGTTCATGACCTTCCTCCATGGCACATCTGATGTCCTTTGTATAGCAAGGTCACTCCTAGAAACTTCTCAGGTTCAGTGGCCACGCTTTAATCCATCATTTTATTCCTGACCAGAGCTATCCTTCTTTATGTCAAATCATTACAAATGATGAAACACATTAGTATTTCTACTACCGTTATTATTATACATGTAATGTTTGACATGTGCTGTTATACTTAATATATGTTGTTAAGAGTTTTCACCTTTAAAAAGTTGCTCTCCAGCATTGCCAGACAAGATTGCAGTATCCCTACATGAAGATGAGAAAACATAAATCCATTAAAATAGTTGTGTTGAATACTGAATGGGTACAAAGGGATACTACAATATATGTAGGCGATATGACATGTGACCCTACAGTAAATGTGTGGGTGGGAACTATTTATAGTATAAAAATGGAATATTTCTAGTAGCTTTGAAGGCTGATCAAAGGACCTATTCCCCTCTTGTTTGCCTTCTGTTTAATCTTGTGTTTATTATTGCCTCATTTTATTTTAATATATAAGAATTTTTGTTTGTTTTTTAGAGTTTTGAATTTATATGTGACTAGTTATATTCTGTGTAGGCATCTTGACTTATAATTTGAGCTTTGTATTTTCTAAGGCTTCCCCCCAGGTTGACAGGGCTATTTGTTGTCATGTTCTACTTCTGTGAGGCCTTTCACTGACTGAACATTCCACAGCCTTATACTTACCCTACAGGGGAGATACCATAATCATGAAGGTAGTTGTCCCAGGAGGAGGCTTATCCATGACACAACAGACCTGCTGACCACTCTCACCTTCCAGAAAGGAGGGAGAGAAAAGAAAATTCTGCAGTCTGCCTTCCAAGCTGTAATTACTGTCATCCACATAACAAATATGTTATGATGAATCCCAGCATGGGCCACTAGCTGTAGCTGTATATAACTGAACTGTATGGAGATATGCATGGGGATATGGCTGGGTCATAGAACACACACACACACACACACACACACACACACACACACACACACACACACACACAGATACTGAATTGTTTCCTGGAGCAACTGCACAGGTTTACACTCTCACACCATTACATTTTATATTGTTCCACAACCTTACTGTCAGTGCTGTGTAATTTTTTTTATCAATCTGGATAATATCTTTGGTGCCAGTTTGCATTTAGTAAGGCTGAGCATCTTTTCAGGCCCTCATGTGTACAGCACTCTTTTTGCTTTTTTCTAGTTTATGTGTAGAAGCTATCTATGTATTATGGATAGGAATCTCTGGTAAGCTCCCTGTGTTGCAATTTTTCATTCAGTTTGTATATTTTTATTTAATTTCATTTATGAAACTTTCTGTCAGCAAAAGCTACCAATTTTTAAGTTAGACAAATACATTGATCTTTTCTTTTGTGAGTTGTAGTTTAAAGAAATTCTTTTACTCCTAAGGTCATATTTTCTTTTTGTAATACTGCTAACTGCCAAGGCATCTTTCTTTAAGCATTTCTTGGTTATGTTTAACATTTGTTTATTTATTCTTTACTTTCCCTTAATAGATTTTATTTTAATTAAAATATAATTTAATATTATAACTTAAATATTTAAATGATATCAATAATAAAACAATAAAATGTAAATAAAATAGAAGTAATTTCATCTTCACTTTCCTTCTTCCAGCTCTTACACCCTCTTAAATTCATGGCTCCCTTTTGTTTGATTATAACACACACACACACACACACACACACACACAGATAAACACACGAATATATAGGCACAACCTAATGAGTCCATTTAGTGTTGCTTATATGTATATAATTTCAGGGCTGACTTTTGAGGGAGTCATCCCTGGGGAAGAGTCATCCTTCCTCTCTCAGCAATTGTTGGTTGCTTGTAGTTCTTTGTTTAGGGTTATGGGACTATAATATTTCCCCAGTCCCATCTTAGCATATGTATTAGTGTTGTCATTGCCTGCTTCTTGTTTAGGCAGTCACACTGTTGATGTATCATGGATGAAGCTTCTCTGTCATTTCTAGAAGACACAATCTCATAGTAGACTCCCTGTGAATTCTCTGGCTCTTCTTTCTGCTCCCTTTTTTTTTTATGTTTCCTGAGCCTTAGGTTCAGGAGTTGCGTTGTTAATTTATCATCTGGAGCTGGGTACCACACAATATCTGTACGTTGACAAGTTGTGGTTTTCTATAACCATCTCCATCTGCTGCAAAGAGAGCGTCTGTGATGAAGGGTGATTGTGATGTTTATCTTTCACTATGAGATACATGTTTAGAATGCAGTTTAGTTTAGTTTAATTTATATTTCAAGCATAACCAGTAAATTATGCTGATTTAGTAAAGTGGCAACAGTAGTTCTGTGCTAAGATCTATAACCTCACTAGTCTCAGGTAGTTGGTTAGGTTTCATGTACCAGACATGATTTTATTTTCTTTGAGTTAGCCTTAAGTTTAACTAGACTACTGTTGGTTACTGCCAAGATATGAATGCCACTATTGCACCTTTAGTGATTCCTTGTCATCGTGATTATTTCTGTGGCTCCTATGCATCGCAGCTGGGTGGAACTATTGATTACTTCCTTCTTTTGGCAGCATATTCTGGTACTGTGAACTATCAGTCCTTGGGTTGGAGGCTTTAGGTCAGATTCAGCTTGAATCTTCTGCATTCCGGGTCCAAAGTACCTAGTGTCTTTAGCAATATGGACTTCCTCTGAATTTCTATAAGGTCAAGTTTTAATTATTTTTGATATGTTGCCTTTTATATCAATTTTACATATATCTTATAAAGTTTTATTCTCTGCAATTTTTGTCAGAATTTTAAAATATCAGTTTAAAAGTAGAGTTTTTTAAAAAGAGTAAGCTTAAGTAATTTTATGTGAATGTATTATATTTTTATTTAGAGCTTCATTAGTTTTTAAAATAAATTTTCTTTGCTATTACACAAGGTGCTTAACCTATTTTATTGCATTTATTTCTAGTAATTTTGTTGTCATTGTAAATAGTTGTTTTACAAAATATCTGTTGAATTTTTTTTGGCTAACATTAATAGTATATTTTATACACTTAGGATCCACAAAGAGCAAAACAACAAGAAATTAAATCAAGTACAAGAGAAAGTTAAACAGTCAAGAAATATATGACTCAAGATATATAAAGCTGTTGCTGGTATAGCATGGCTTACTGTTTAGTTGTCTACTCTTAGTTTATATATATAAAGAAGATATTATAAAAGAACTATAGGGACTGGGGATGTAGCCCAGTTGGTAGAGTACTTGCCTAACATGCAGGAAGCCATGAGTTCAATCCATAGTATTGCATGATGCCATATTTTATGGTATATACATATTTGTAATCCTTGCACTTAGGAAATGGGGACAGAAGGATCAAAAGGTTAAGGATGTCCTCACCTGAGCAAACTTGAAGCCAGCCTGGGCCACATTCAAATAAAAAAGTTAAAATTACAAAAAGCATATTATAGCATATACATAAGCAAGAAAGATAATAACCTCTTAATATTATCAAGTACTATATAATGTATTTTTGTATAATCAGAAACACAATGGGCTTGATGATGTAAGAATTAACTCATTAGTAATACATGTGCTATGACATTATTTTGATGGTTATGAGCTCAGCAGGTGATGTTTCATGATCATGTGGGGGCCACTATTGTATCTGAATCCAATATTGCCAATAATGCCATTATGTGGTCCATGACTACTTTGTTTTTTTATCTCTAGACATTGATTATATTGATTTTATCATGTAGCTTGATAATTTTAATATGTAAAATATTTATAAGTCTGAATCTGTAGTCTATTTCTTCTTCTTCTGGCTTTCACTTCTATGTGTTTTTGTGACTTGTTTGCTGAAGGATGAACTATTTCAAACATTGTTTTTGTAGTCTTTACAAGATGTTTGCCATATATCTGGGCATAGTGGCACATCAATAATTCCAGCACATGGAAGGCTGAGGCAAGAGGCTCAAGAGCTAGACCAACATAGCCAGACTGTGACTCTAAAACAAAAACAAAACTAAACACCAAAAATTACTCCCCCATGGAGAAAACCAAACCAAAACAACCAACATAGAAAAGAAATCAGTCAATCCATTCAACAACCAACCAATAAATCAATCAAAGAAATGAACAAGCTATAGGATTCTGAGAGGGTCTGAGTCACATACGTGTTCTTCACTCCTGAAACTGAGGAAAAAGAATCATTAAGCTTGGAGGTTGGAGACCAGCAAGGTGACCATAACAAGACTATATCTTAAACACAAATGAAAGTAGAATTTATAGTCTGAACAAAAGACTCATTCTTCAAACAGGACTTGAGTTTGATGACACTGACAGACCAACCAGATTGGTGCTTTTGACTCCTAACTTTGTGCTTCAAATATATCAACCTGCTTAACCACTAAGAGCAAGTTTAAAACCTTTGACTTAGAAAGCCTTCATGTATTACCTTTGGCTGTTTGTGAATTCCTACCTTGGCAGCCTTTAAGCCAAAGGCTGATCTGATCTGATTTTATAACAAGAAATTGCATAAAAATCAATTTGTGGCTACCTTTTCATGTTGAAAAATAATTTAAAATTTTGCAGAAAATAATTCACATGTATGGATGTACCCTTTTTTAACTGACTGCTCAAGACTTCAGGGGCCCATAGTACAGTAGTTCATAAATGCAGCCCATTGATGGGTACACATTTGATCAGCCACCCTCATTTTGACCCCTTTAAAGTCCCATGACCTTGGGTAACATTGACTCCTGTGAACTTGAATGCCCTCATCACTAAAAAGAGAACTAAAGCTGGGTGTGTTGGTGTGTGCTTGAGACAGAGGCAGGAGGAAGAAGAGGTCAAGGCAGCCTGTGCTGCTAGCAAGACCCTATGTAAGAAAAGGAATAAAGAAGGAATTATTCTTCCTTCCCAACATTATGGGGGAACAATTGCCATGGGCAGCCCTGCTACAAAAAGACCCAGATAGGCAAAGAAGTGGGAAATAGACATAAAAATTTCTTTCGGAAAGTGATAGAAAGCAAACAATATTTCTGAGCTGAGGAGTTGATCTTTAATAGTTTATCACCATATCCAGTCCATTTGGGGGGGGGGCAGGAAACAGTTTGAAAGTTGCTTTTAATTTTCAAATAGCTTACAAATCTTCAGTATGATGTGTGAAGACCTTTGTGTAAGTTTGGCATTCTCCTTCAGAAAGTGAGAAGCCAACCATGCAAGTGTATTTTATCAACAGCATGCTAAGTTGGTACTTTTACCTTTTGTGACTTTGCGGAACACCTTATACTGAAGAACTCATCCACCATATGATCTCCTTAGGACATCTCTTGGTTCAGAACATTTTTTCCTTTCTCTTAAATAATTCTGTGAACACTGATCAGAGCATGCAAGGGGAGGAAAAGGAATAGCCAGTTCCATATCCCTAAGGTCCGCGAACCGGTTGGTACTGCTGATATAACTCAGTAATGTGAAAGGCAATTATAAGATAATTTGATGTGGGGACAGGTGAAGTGCAAATAATTTTGGGCTGAGGAAAGGTGAACAAATAGCTGAGATAGCAAGCAATACTGGCTCAGTTGCCATGGTGTTTGGACAGGCATGTCTCCTAATGTGATTGCATTACACTTAGGTTAAAGACTTGGGTTTTGGATCAACAATGTGCAAATTTGGTTTGTCATTTGTGTTCAGAAAAAAGATGACAGAATTCTTGTGGGAAGCTTCCTCCTTCTCCAAGAGCACACAGTGAAACATTACTCTGTGTCAGCTTCTCAAAGAACAGAAGTGATTAAGAGTGTAAAATTATTAGCGATCTGGACAATGAAGTGACTAGCAACCCAAGAATGCTCTGGAAATCATGCTTTGCTTCTTTTCTTTTCTTTTATGTTGCTGAGACTCAAAGCTAGGTCAAACAAGTGCTTTACCATCAATCTACATTTTAAGTAATAATAAAAAATTAACAAAAATTTGTTTGGCGAAGGGGTCTAGTGCTGTAAGCCTAGCTGGTCTCCTGCCTCTATCCCCAGAGTATCCAGATTATTTACGTGCCTAACCATGACTGTCTAAGATAATCATTTCCATGTTTATACATTTTTGTCTGATATTAAACACAAAATATTTTCTCATCTTTGTCATGTGATTTTTAGCTTATGCAATACTTTGTCACTTTGGAGTAATTGCTAATGAGTCAGAGAGAAATGTGGTTTGCTGGTTGTCATTAGCTTGCCTTGAAATCACTGTCACAGGGAAGGATAGGAGACAAACCCTACAGACCTATTTGTCCTTGTCACGAGAGACCCAATTGAGACCGAAACCCAAAGTTATACAAAGAGTAATTTATCAATTTTTGTTTCATTGGCGTAAGTAGAAAGGAAGCGATGTCTTAGGCTCTTGTGGTCACTTTGGAACAGGATTCATTATCCAACCCTACAGAAAGGACACGGCCTCAGAGTTGCATTTGCATGTAAAGGACCAGTGCCCACATATGCAGCCAGAGCGGCAGAGGTCACAGAAGAAACAAAGTACAGGAAACAGAGTTTCAAGTGTTCACTGCTGCACAGCCTCCTACTTCTTCCTTCCTCTGGGTCAGAGAAGCTTGTGGAGTTCTTTGTATTGAGTAATTCCTGCCAGTTTGTCTACAGGAAGCATCCTGCACTCTGATCTCTTCCCACTTCTGAGATGTATATGGCTCATATCATCCCAAAAGGGACACTTCACCTGAAGACCATTTCCTATTTCATGGCATTTTTCCTCAGTACATGGAGAAGGATCAGCCTTGAGTCTTGCATTCTTCACCTAGTGGTTGGTTGTCTATGGGGATTGGTTTCAGTTTCTGTAACTGTACCTGCTCGATCCATTTGGTGTTGCTTGTATGTATGTTTTCAGGGCTGGTCACTCGCCGTTGGATAAGCTATTTAAGGGCCTCATCTCTTGGGAAGATTGCTCACTTCCTCCCTCCACAGATGGTACCTAGACTATAGCTCTTCATTTAGAGGTGGGGCACATGTGAATTCCCCCACCCAACTTCCCCCATCCTCATAGGCAAATCAGCTGGCGTTGTCATTATTCAGGTCTTGCTTAAGCAGCCATAGTTTTGAGATTTCATGGATGTAGCTTCTGTACCATATTTAGAAGACACAATTTTGCATCAGATTTCCTGGTCCTCTGCCTCTTAAAATTTTCTGCCCATCCCTTCTGGGATGCATTCTAAACATTCAATGTATGCGTTGTGCTGGACATGGATCAGTCTGTGCCGGTCAGTTGCTCTCTGCATTTTGGCTAGTTGTGGTTTTCTATAATGGTCTCCATCCACTGTGAAGAGAAACTGTTTTGATGAGGTGTGAGAGCTGCACATATCTGGGAGCAGAACGATGCAGTTGGGAAAACGGCAGTAGTAGGTTCTCCCTTGAGGTCTGTGACCTTACTAGCCATGGGTGGTTGGCCAGGTCTCCAGGGCCAGGCATAATTTCCATCATACAGAGTGGGCTTTGAGTCCAATTAGAAAGCTGTTGGTTGCCACTAAGATAAGTGAGACTTTTGCACCATTCAGGGTATTTTGCCACACTGAGTATTGTGGCTCATAGGCATTAGAGTTGGGTAGAATTATTGAATGCTTCCTTTCCTCGGCAATTTGCATAGCATCTTCCAGTATTATGAAAACCAGTCCTTGGGGAGACCTTTTGGGTCAGATGTAGCTCCATTATTTTGAGTACTGTGTCTGAAGTATGTGGTACAGTGTCTTCAGCCATAAGGACTTCCTTTTAACTTTGGGAGCCAGTCTGGGGCAACAGCAATAGCCTATATTGTTTTAGGGGTTTTTTTAGACTCTCCTGAACAGTGGCTTGAAATGTGGTTTCTCATGTTTATTACTGTGGTTTTTGTTAAATAGTCTATGGCTCTTAGTAGGAGTATTATCACCCCAGGGGAGAAACTTCATATTATACACATGTATACATATACACTTATATGTATTACATGTAGTTTAGATAAATATAGAGAAACTTAGGTTCCTTCCATGTGTTTAAATATGTTTTCATTATTCTCTCTGGTCTCCAGTTCAGGTAACAGGTCCAAAAGATTTCATTCGGCCTTTTTTCTTGTCTATCAAGATCCAATGCCCTTTGAATACCATGAGAGTTTTAAAAAGTAAAACAGATTAATTAGAGTGGTCTAGATGTGCTTTGATGTTAAAGGAGTCTGGGTTGATATATCATTAGCCTTGTCACTCAATCGGTCCTGAGGAGGCTGAGTCCCTTCACACCACACCCCCACCTCCCACCAAGGAAATGGTGGAATTGTTGAATTTGAGCATTGATTGGTTCAATCCTTACCACTTTTCAATGACGTAGTTGTGATTTTACTGTAAAGGGAATTAAGGGATATGCTGGTGACCATTGCCCTTACAGCACTTACAAAGTTTTGTCTGTTTTATTAGATTACAACCTCTATGAGGCAGGGCTTTGCATGTTTTAATCACTACTTTATCTGAGAATTAGTAGATTACTTTGTAAGCAAGTCTCTATACTGCATGATTCTTAGCTTGTTTTTGTCTTTTGAAAAGCATGAGAACCAAGGCCATGTTAACTTGTGTTTAACATAGCATGTCTTATTTTATGGTTATTTTATAGTTTTCTTTTTCTGATTTTCCTTTCCTGGAAACTTCATGTTCTATTGGTTGTTGAATCTGTTACTGAGTATTACACACACACACACACACACACACACACACACACACACACACACACTGTGGCTATGTCTTTGGGCACGTTTGACTTGGACCTTGAATCCATTGTTGCTTGTCTGGCCTACAAAGAGACCATGATAATTGACAGTTGTATTCAAGACCTGAAAGAACTCACAGAGCTGGGGATTACAGGTGCCTTCTAGCTGTCGCTTTGATTTCAGTGGGATTGTACTTCAATGCTTTGCCTAGGAGCACTAAGAGACAGCTTTCCTTTACAGGTTCCCTGTAGAAAAAAACTTTGCCAATATGACGGGGGGGGGGGGAACCCTACAACTGTCTTTTCATCTAGAATTAATGTGATCAGCAGTGTCTGAGGAAGGAAGTGGAGGCTTGTTTTGGGTTCAATAAAATCAAGACTTTCAAAGGCACTGAGCTGTTGATCCCATGCCTTTCTTTCTGCCCCATCCTGACCAACTCCAATGCCACTTCTGCGTCAAAGCTGCATCTCTGACATGAGCAGAGCAATCAGAAGCAAGGAGAAGATACATGAGTGATGACTGAGCAGCAAAGCTTCACAGGGCAGCCGCACACTTGGGATGGGGTTTACAGTATCGGTCTTCCTGGTTGCCAACATAGCAAAAAATGGACCAGAAGGCTGGGTCACTCTGGGAGTGGCTCTGGGGGTGTAGATAGAGCCTACTATAATCTTAGTAAGAGAGGAGGCCCCTGAAAATGCAGATGCTGGGAAATGGAGAATAGCTGGCTAAGTGTTCTGAGGCCAAGATAAAACTTCATTTAGCTAATCAAAGTTTTGTTGTTATTGTTGTTGTTTGCAAATAGCTTTGTTTGACAATAGAGAGCATTGAGGCTGAGTACTGGGGTGTGGAGAAATGCTCTGAGGACCTGGTGTTCTACTTTGCTATGTAGGTTAAATGTGGGCAGTATAACACATTTGTAAACGAAATGTACTGGGGAAGAGGGACCTAAAATCCTAGTGCAGAAATGTAAAGGAAATAAAATCAAAACAAGGGGTTATCCTAAGAAGGCATAGTTGTCTAAACAAAGAGGCAATTTGGGGCTTTTATCGTGTGGAAACTGGATTCACTATTTAAAATGAAGATAACAGCAGAGTGGAAGAAAAGGCTAGTGTTACATGCGTTAGCTTGCACATTAGACAAATTGGTGTTTAAGAAAAATAGCTTGTCTTCTAAAGAGTAAGTTGGTTGGAAAACCGCTTACAGGAAAAAAAAAAACAAAAAACAAAAACCAAAACTAAGCAGTATAAACAAAACCAGCAACAACAAAAAGGTGAGGATTTCAGCCATGAGAAAGCTTGCTCTACAGACTTCACATCTTCAGTTTGAGACATCAGGAAGTTGTAATTATTTACTGTGTCCACTTCTGAAAATGCTTTGGAAAAGGAGAAAGACATGGAGTTAGAAGAGCTGCTATTGACTTGAGATCTACTGTCCACAGGCAGAGGGCTTGCTTGCCTTGCCCGGCTGGTGTGGGATTCTGTGGATGTGTGGAAGCCGACTCTTCATTTGAATCATCTTTTCAGTGTCGAGTGAGGCTTAGCCAGGAGGGAGGATGCAGATCGTGATAGAAGTCTTGGGGTAGGGAGCTGGGAATGTTTTGTAGTGGGAGATGGCCTCGAGGCACACAGCAAGGATTTGGGCTACTGTCAGACTTGAGTCTAAAGTCTCATGATTGATTCTGGGTCCTTAGAGGTCCATGCTAACTTTTCTGAGATGAGCTAACGTGTAGATAATTTCGTTGGTAGTGTCTGTGGCCTGATACCTTAAGGAGAGATGGCGCAGAGGCAGCAGTAAACAGAGAACAAGTAACGTTTACATGTAGGAGAGGACTTCACACTGAGCAGTTTCTCTGACGAGAGGAGTAGCTAGATGGATGGAGGCCTCCTGAAGCAGCCTGAACTGAGGGCCGTCTGCCAGCAGCACTGTCCAGCTGTGCCACAGACCCATCATGGAAAGACATCTGGGTAGTCTGAGAAGCCAGTACACTTAGCTTGATTCTGTCTCGGTTTCCAAGAAGATTTTTTATTGGAAATTAAAATGACAAGATCCATGTCAAGCGCTTAACCTGAGTTCAGCATAGGGTAAATGTATGGTGACCAGTATGCATAAGGGTAGAAGTTAACATGTTTTATAGGGTTTATGAGTGGTTTCTACCCCCAAGATAGCCTTAGAACTGAGGCCTGACTCACCTTAGTGTGATTTCAGTCCCTACAGCAGACACTAGGCTGGTCAGTGTAGGCTTATTATGGTCTTGCTTGTCAGTGACTGTATGTCACAGGACATAGGCTACCCTAGCCACAGGTGGATTTTCTTCTAGGGTGTTTTTGTTGCTGCTGCTGTTTGTTTGTTTTGGATCCACCTTATAGATCCTTTATGGAAAACCTTTTTTTCTTATTTCCTGTTACAGCTGGAATCTAACACAGACTCATGTTGTGAACAGTGTTCCATAGCTGGTGGTACTATTTTGGGAAATTGTGAAACCTGAGGAGGTGGAGCCCAGCTGCTGGAAACAGGTCACTAGGTGGCAGCCTTCCAAGCTTTTTTTATCAATTTGCCACAAGCTAGGATCATCTGCAAAAAGAAATATTGCTTAGGAAAATGCCAGAGAACTGAGCATGGTGGCTCACACCTCTAATCCCAGCATGTAGGGAGGCAGAGGCAGGTAGATCTCTGTGAGTTTGAGGCTAGCCTGGTCTACAAAGCAAGTCCAGGACTGCCAAGGCTACACAGAAAAATCCTGTCTCAAAAACCAACAACAACCCAACCAACCAACCAACAAAAAAACTAAGAAAGAAAATGTCAGGGGCAGATAGATCTCTGAGTTTGAGACCAAACCTGGTCTATAGAGTTCCAGGACAGTCAAGGCTACAAAAATATTGCCTTCATTGGCCTATAGGCAAGTCTTGGGGCATTTTCTTTGTTAATAATTGGTATGAGAGTACCAAGCCCACTGTATTGTATAAGAAAGCAAGTTGAGCAAGCCATGAGGAGCAAGCCCATAAGCAGCTTTCCTTTATGATCTCTGCATAACTTCCTGTCTCCAGCTTCCCACTTGAGTTCTTGCCTTGACTTCCCTTGGCGATGGACTGTGACTTGCACTATAAGCCAAATAAAGCCTCTCCTCTCCAAGCCGTTCTTAGACAGGATGTCTTACTACAGCAACATAAAGGAAACTGTGGCAAAGGTCATACCTAGTCCCTGCATCCTGGCTCCAACACACATGTCCACTGCCATAAACTGAGATGCTTAATCCTGCTTTCCTCAACATGATGGACTGAAAGTCTCTAAAACCATCATCCAAAAGAAGTCTCTGCTCCCTTAAATTGTGTCTGCTAAATATTGTGGCCACAGTGAGAGGAAAAGGATTATGTATCTCCTCAAATGATATGTAAACAAATGCATGGAACCCAGTTGTGTCTACACCAAGATTGAACCTATTCTCTGTCTCCCAAGTCAGAAGGGCAGTGTAATGAATTTTCTTTACTGTTTCTTCCTTCACAAATAGGTCAGTAGGCAAGCATTTGTAAATTAATGACTACTGCATTCTAAAGGAAGCCAATGGCAGATAGTATAAGAATCCGTATTTTGAAGGAGCTTGAAGCCTACATCAGCACTCTGTTATACAATAAGTACAGTTGAAAATTTAAAACACTGCTCTTCTGATAGTTCTGGATTTGCAAAACAAGCATTAAACCAAACATTTTAAATAGTTTATATTAGATGCAATATTTTGTAGTCCCCCGATGTCTGTGAGGGATTGGCTTCAGGGCCACCTATGGAAATCAGCATCTGTATGTTCAAGTCACTTATGTAAAATGGCATAGCACATAATGGTTAGCACATAATGTCTGTACATCTTGCAAACTTTAATCATTTCTAGGCAGCTTACAAAATCCAATACAATGTAAATGTGATTTGAGTAATTCTTATACTGAAGTGTCTAGGGAATAAAGACAAGAAAATGTCTGCATGTATTCAGTACATATGTGGTTTTATTTTTTCAGGTAGTCATGGTCCACAGTGGCTTGATCCAAGGATGTGGAAGTCATGGCTATTGAGGGTCAACTGCAGTATACACACTATACAGGTATGCGTGCAAAAAGATTGTAAGTAACTTGTAGTAATGGCATCAGTCCTACCAAGTCTTCACTACTGGGAGGCTGTCATTTACTCAAGTGTAATAAGAGGCCGAGAGCCAAAATCCTATTGTTTTTCTCAGTCCTCTCACTTTCTATTCTCTGGGGAGGGAAAGTAAGCTACTTTTATTTATGAGCTGGAAGGAGAAATGGCTCTGCCCTCCCCCTCAGTGAGCATGCGCTCAAAGAGTCTGAGATGTCCTATCAGAGGATATCAATGCCCTAGAACTGAGTGCATGCATATCACCACAACATTTAAGGTTGTGAAGTGCATTGACCCCCAAATATAAGTCACATCTTCCAATATCAGGTAAATGGAGATAGCATATTCTAGATACAGTCTGTATCTTATTTTATCTCTCAGTTTATGGAAGGCCTAGGTGAAGGTTGGGGATATTATTTATAGTTTTCAACTCATTCACAAACCCTGCACCTTAGGGTTTGTTAAGTAAGGCATTGACTCTAGACCATGTTACATGCGTTATATTCATTCTCTGTCTCTGTCTCTCTGTCTGTCTCTCTCTCTCTCTGTCTTTCTGTCTCTCTGTCTGTCTCTGTCTCTCTGTCTCTGTCTGTCTCTCTCTCCCTCTCTCTCTCTCTCTCTCTCTCTCTCTCTCTCTCTCTCTCTGTGTGTGTGTGTTTCTTCTGAAGAGATGATCTTAGAAGGCAGGAATAAAGTAGAGATTGTTCATTTAGGTAGATGACTTTTATTTCCTCAGATGTATAACTAGATATAGAAGATGCAACATGAATATACTATGCCCGAAGACCTATGGTTCATACTTAGGGTATCACAGAGCAGTAGAAGGAGGTCAAAATCGTGGTCCAGATGGAAGAAATTGTCTTTTTTTTCTTTTCCTCTGTGAATAATATGTAACTTAATAAGAAGCAATCGGGTCAGGCTGACAGGTTGAAATATCATCTAATATTCTTCCCATGCCAAGATTTGTACAATGGACACGGTAGTTGCATTAATTAAGAAGAAGAATGTAAGTGGGAGATAAGGTAAAACATGTGAATAGAGAGCAAAGCCCTGAAGCTTGACAGGTCTTATTTCTGTGCTTTCTACTAGAGGAATCATGGGTAAACTACTTAGCTTTTCGGTCTCCGATTCCCACATGAGAAACAGCACAGTTGACAACAAGCATGGTTCTAGTACTTGCCTTGTAGCTTTGTGGTGAAGATGGGAGAGTCAGTGTGAGTGTCTTGCAGCACCGGACAGAGGGGGCTCCCTGTGCTTTCAAGCTCTTTTCAAGACTGTGCATGTGGGTGACAATGAGCGGGTGGGCTAGGAAGGCAGAAAGGGTACTTCTCAGTTTGCTGGAAAGCCTTGGATGTAAAACCTGTTTCACGGCAACGGTGGAGACAGATACAATTTATATCAGAATGACTTTCACATCCAGAGACAAAAATCCATTAGTGAATGATTTGCTTAGTTTACCCCAGGTAGTTCTTTTCCATTTGCCTTTTGCAGCTGGAAAGCTTCAGGCATGCCTACCATCCCTGCTTGTATTTGGTTTGCATTTTCATCAAATCCCTCTTGTTTTGATGAGTGGGGAGACAGGAGACCAAATAACTTTTTGTTGCTCACTTGAGAGGTTTGGGTGTTTAATTCAGCCACCCATTATCGTTGCATTAGGAAAGTACACAACATGTTTATCATTATGTTTAATCAAAACATTTATGAAATGCCTTATAGCTGTACTGATCCTCACCAGGCCTATTCAGTTTAGTTTAACTTTGTCTTACCTACTGGACATTATTTGCTGTTATTTGCTTTTATAGAGAGGAAATTAAGATGTAGAGAGGTGGTATTTCTAAAAACACTAAGGTAAAACTTTCTGGAACTTGAGCTTGGGTCTTCAGTAAGAATACTGATAAATTACATAGATTTAATGATGTCTTGCCATTATAACCGGTGCTTTGATGAATGGCACGGAGAGATGAGGGGCTGTGCTGGAACCTTGCTAAGTTGACTCCTTCCCTGGGCTTGGTGTGGACTATGGGGCTCACTTTCCACAGGCAGCCCCTCCAGCCTCATGACTTCAGTGCAAATGCATTTTGTGTGTGGTAGATCAGAGCACTGAGAATGAATATTCCAGTGTGACAGTGAGGCAGAGGTTTGGGGGCTTCGTAAGGCGGCATTGGAGGTCATGTAATGCCACTGGACCACTCTAACGTCAAAGCAGTCACTATGCCTCTGTGTTCAGGAGGGGAAACAGAGTCTCGTCAGCTCATAGAAGGAGCACCAAAGACTTGGAAGCTACGTTTAAGAAAGCACAAGTGATGAGATAAACTGCTTTCAGGGTTTTGACATTCATTGTCAAGTTGACTCTAAAAGATGTACAAAATCAACCCTTTCCCAGGTGTTTGCTGACCACGCACTCGAAACACCTGGTTATCACTACTTTGAGAGGCACTTATCATTGTGATATATACAAGGTAGGGATGGCTTTCTGATTTTTAGGGTGAGCATTGTGAAATTTTACATGCATTACTGATCACTTGCCAAGGTTTTATGCGAATTTTAAAAATTGTATGGTTCATTTTTGTATGCGAGGAAAATTGCCAAAACTGATAGGTGCTGTTTATATAGTAAGACTAAATGTAGCTCTTACTCAAGAGCGGGTTATTTGGCAACTGCTTCGGAGCAACTGTCATTGGTGCACGCTTTTAGTACTATGTTCAAGGTGCTTTCCTTTGTTTGTATTTCTGACTCCATGTTATCTTTTGTTTGCGATTCTGAGTCCACCTTATCTTAGCTTGACAAGGTAAGCCCTTGGGCCTTGTTTTTTCTCATCAGTAAAGTGCCCACAAAAGCTTAGACAAAGGATTATCACATGCTAAGTAGTCTATAAATATTAGTGATTATCTAGTTTATTTAGGATTAAAAATTTTAAAATACAAGGGATGGGCTAACAATTGAGATGTAATATGAATAAATTAATAAAATATTAAAAATTTTAAAATAATTTATTTTGTGATAATTTTATATACGTATGTGATACGCTCTTTCCCCTTATTTCCCTACCCTTCCCACACCCTTCACCTCACCAAGTCCTTGTTTGTTCTTAATATTATTGCAGTCACCATATCTAGCTTCTTATGTTTTCCATTCAGCTACTTCCTTGTGTTGCTGATGTAGAAAAGGGTAACTATGAATCTGTTGGTGATGTTAAAATGACCTGGCTTTTTACTATACTTATCCTGATTGCTTTGAGAGAGAGAGATCATCTTTTGTGTGTGCTTCCTAAGTTTTCCAAAGGAGGAGAAGTCACTTAACACTGTAGTGTGGGCTCTGCAATAAGACAGGAGGGGTGTGTGTGTGTGTGTGTGTGTGTGTGTGTGTGTGTGTGTGTGTGTGTGTCTATAGGAGGGGCAGGCACTGAGATTAAAGGATGCCTTTAAAAGATTAAAAGAAGCTTGGCAATAAATCTCCACCTTTGATTGCCATGCCAAAAAAAAATTAGAAAGTGTGAAGGAAAAAAAATCATTTATTTGTAAAACTCCTGAGACAAAAATAAATTTAATGATTTCCTCTGCTTTTTTTTTTTTTTTTTCATTTGCCTTTTCTATCGGTGCTGGAGCACCGAATCAAGAATTATCGTGTGCACTGTAGAATAGCAATAATGAGAGAAAAAGAAAACACTTTTATTTTGTGGGTTGAGTCACAGAGGCCTTGTGCTCCTTCCACTCAGGGCTGCTGTTGAGATAAAAGTCAAAAGCTGGCATCTTGGGTGAGGGATGGGGTGAGATGTCGGTTGGTGGGAGAGAACCTCGCTAAGACTGAGGCCTCAGGCTCCCATCACCTCTAGCTGGGAGCCTTGCCCAGCCTCCTGGTGCCCTTTTAGATGGTATTCCTTTTAGATCCTCAAGGGGGTGTTGGAGGACTATGCATTGAGGTATGGGGGTGGAGGTGGGGGTGGGGCAAGGCCTGGTTGGCTCCATTCTCACTGTCCCTGGGGGTGCGGGAACAGTTGTGTCCAAAGAAAGCTGCTCTGGGTTCAGCCCAGCTGTCTCTGGGAGAAGGCTGCCATTGCTAAAGCGCCGGATGGGCCACTTCGGGGTTCTGTCTCGCTGCCTCTGATCACCCTGTGAAATATGAGTTGGGGCACTTTTCTGTGACAAATGCCTGCTTGACTGAGGCCCCTTTCAGGAATCCGGTGTCAGCACTTGTCGCAGACAGGCATTGTGGCCAAGGCAGCCAGACAATGACAGATTCAGGTTCCTGCCCAGACTGTCAGGGGAGTTCCCTCCTCGGGTCTGGGCTTGTCACTGGAATGCCTAGCCAAATCCTTCCAGGGCTTTGGGCTGCACCTGTGCTTCCAAATGTCAGTGGGCTCCAGAGCCAGCCGCTTTCTACTGTCCTTGTCAAGGTCAGCCGGCTGGGATGGGAGAGGGGAGCCCCCCCCCCCCTCCCCCGGGTTTGAGAGAGACACACCTCTGGTGTCCTTTGGTGTTGGAAGATAGATTTTTCACTGCCAAGGGATTTCAGACGTGTGTCGAAGAAAGGATCAAAAGAGATATTAGTAAAAATTCTTCCTAGTGATAACTAGTCCAGGCAAATTTACTCATTAAAATTTTCTTTCCAGCTTCTCTTATTGGTCTTGGTTGGATATGACATGAAGAAGAACAAAGCCTGTTATGGGGGCAAGAAAGAAATGCTTCACAGTAGTGGCTACTTCTGAGACTGTGCCAGGCTTGGCCATGTGGTGATCATAATGAGAATTTATAGGCCAGGAGCTCCCACCTGACGGCCCATGGGCTGTACTTGGCACACAGTGTTTTTATTTGGCCCATGGAGTATGTTTGCTTTTAATGGAGCTTGATGGTAATAGGTAGGAGTCTGAAAAATTTATAAAGGATCCCGGCTGCTCTTCAAAGACTAGAACATCAGCTCTAGATGTGTATCCTTAGGTTAAGATGAAGATAAACTAAGAGTTGCCTCTGCTCACATTTTGAGGGGCGCAAACTCTTTCTTGCCAGCATCCCAGCCTTTCCTTGCTTTATGCAGCTAACCTGCTGCTCCAATTTCTACGGCTCAGGTGATCCCTGCACACAGCTGTGTTCTCGATTCTGGTACAAACACAACTTCCTTTCTGCACTTGATCTTGAGTGAACTTGACTCACCAGTCCCAGTCCCCCCTGTCGTCAGTGGGATGGTTGGTATGTGTCAGCCCTGTTCCAATTTTCATGATTTAAATTTGGTTAATGGGGAGCTGGAGTTAAGAACACTTGCTGTAGCCACAGACACAGTGATTCATGCCTGTAATCCCAGCACATAGGGAGGCAGAGGCTGGGCGATCACTTGTGAGTTTGAGGCCAGCCTTGTCCAAAGCAAGTTCTGGACAGCAAAGGCTACACAGAGAAACCCTGTCTCAGAAACAAAACAACGCAAGACAAAAAACCAATCAACACAACAATAGCAACAACGACAAAAATTCCACTTGCTGTGCTTGGAAAACACCTGAGTTTGGTTCCTTACACCTTTGTCAGGAGGCTCACAACTCCCTGTAACACCTGCTCCAGGGGGATCTGCTGCCTTCTTCTGGTCTTCAAGGCTTTTGCACTCTCATACACAAATTGTCCCCACACATATATAGGTATTAAGAATAAAACTAAAATATATTTTTTTTAAATTTAGCTAGTAATAGAAAATAACAAAAACGGTGTATAATGTAGCTCATTTTTAGTTCGTTCTTGGCTTTAGAGGTCTCTGTAAATGATTTATAACAAGTTTGTATGTAGGTAACTAAGTTAGGAAGAGACACATTACTCAAGACATATTTCATGATCTCATTTGAACATACAAATAAGTTTCCACACTGTTCATGTGACCACCTTTCCATTAATGAGGAGATGGACCTCTGAGTTAAGAGGCCTTTTAAAGTTGAAATTATGGGATCCAGGACTTGTATTTTTGTGAAAAGTCATGATTCCTTCCCACAAATTCTCTGTAATAATTTCTCTATAACAAACTGTCCCATTAATGGAATTCCATGGCTCCAATAAAGGATAAAATTCAAGTATTGCTAAAATAAGGTATATGAGTCCCATTGAACAGGCTACCTTTGAAATTTAGAAGCATGCACTTAAGCACATATTTTGTAATGAATAAAAATAGCTCCACTTCTGATGGAAATTTTTGTCTTGAAGTAAAATTTTAACTCATGCACTTTTCAGTTCAAATTGATCATTTTATTGATTTCAACAATGAAAGTAATAGATGCACACTGTTGTGGGTTCTGTATATGTATTTATTACCATATTCAACCCTCTCAGCAATCACATAAAGTAGGTACAATTATCTCTATAGATGAGGAGCCCACAGAAAAGAGATGATGGAGAAAGGCTTGCAGATATCTGCAATCAGACCATCAGGTAGCTAGGATGATAACTGTCATGGCAGCTTAGTTTGGTGACTTTCTGATCGTTGGTGAATGTTGCACGTGCACCAACCACACAGGGATGTAGCAGACAAGTTCTCTCTGTTCCTCAGAGCTAATACAAGAAACGCTCCATGGACTGGCGGACTGGCCTGTGTGAAGGGGCTCTCATGAGTGAGCACTTAGAAAGATCATTGATTGCTCTAAGACCTGTGAACAGCTCGGTGCTTGAAGTCTTACAATTTTTTTTTTTTGAGAGAGGGTTTTGCTATGTAGGAGAGCCATGCTTTGAACTTGTGATCTTCTGGCTTCTGCCTCATGAGTGGTCTACCGCTGAACCATGCCACATACCACCATTTATAACAAAGCAAAATTGTACTGATGTTTATTGATTATGAATAACAGTGGGTTTCATTATAAAATTCTGGGGCAGCTCAATGGATTTCATTAAGCTTGCTTAGGGAGGGTGGTGAGCACTGGCACCTTACCAGTGGCTATGCAACTAAGGAAAACCTCTTTCCCTTCTCTGTCAACAAATGAACTGTATATAAATCTCCAGTGTGGGATGGGGCACCTTGAGCTGTTTTGTACTCTATGACAGGATGCTGATGCATCCAATCTTGTATATATCTTGTGCAGATCATCACAGCTACTATGATGCCAAGAGTGCAATAACCAAGTCATGGCCAGAAGACAGCATTCCACAACAAATCTTTTGCATCTTTCACTGTTGCTGCCCCTTCTATGATGTTCCTTGAGCTTTAGAAAGGGTACTATAGAGGTCCTACATACTGTAACTACATTTGTAACTGAATACAAATAGTCTGAGATGTATAATATTGCCACATAGGATATTGTTTGTCTCCAGGACTGACTATGTAATATTTTGAGAGTATATTTGCTGTCTTAATTATGGTTGAGCATTCACTTATTCTTAGCATTTTTTTCAGTTATGAGTTACTGGTGATTATTTTATTATTTATTTAAGTGTATATATATATATATATGTATGTATGTGTGTGTACATGTGATGTGTGTGTATGTGTATATGTGTTCATGTATCTACACGTGAGTGTAATAGCTTGTAGAGACTAAAAGAAGGCTGTGAATCCCTTGGATGGTGGTTTGTACCATGCACTGTGGGTGCTGAGAAATGTACTTCACTGCTCTCGAAGAGCAATTCAAACCTTTAACCACTGAGTCAGCCTCACTGCTATCGCTTTATTAGTAAGTATGCTTATTTACTCAGCATCCAGCCAATAAACTATTATAAAAAAAGGCCATAATTGTGAAGATGAACAAGACCCCATCCCTGTTGCTAAAGAGAGCAAATGTAAACAAATGACTTAACATTAGTTAGTCCCTTGCTAAGATTTTATCAAAGTTTAAAAGAATAAGGACAGAATTGTAGGTCAATATTGAATTGTTTCCTATTGTCTTAGAGTTTCTGTTGCTCTTACTAAAAAATAAAATCCCCTGACCAAGGTCAACTTAGGAAGAAGGAGTTTATTTCATTGTATAGCTGATAGTCTATGATCCAGGGAAGTCAACGCAGGAGTCTGGAGGCAGAGACTGATGCACAGGTTGTAGAGGACTGATGCTCACTGGCTTGCTCCCTTGCTCCCTTATTCTACCTAGGATGGTCTACCCAGAAGTGACACCATCCACAGTGAGCTGGGTTCTCCCACATCAATCATGTGTCAAGAAAATGCTCAATTGGCTTGTTTGCAGGCCAATCTGCTTGGGACATTTTCTCAATTGAGGTCCCCTTTCTCAAAATGACCCTACCTTGTGTCAAGTTGGCATAGAGATAGCATATCTGCATAACAAAATCTCCTTGAGGAAAAGGGGCATGTTCGTGTTCTCACTGAGGAGGTGTCAGGGCCCTGGAGATACACCACATTCAGCCTACTATGGTGGTTTTGGGTTTTGTTTTTAAAAATCTTTCCAGACGACATATATATTTGCTAAGAAATACTTAAAGTTGCCAATAAGCTGATATATCCACAGACCCAAAACCAGTATGACTTCTGCTTATTCTGGGCCTTCAGATGAGGGCTTGTTAGCTAACCTTTCTGTCACAGTGATAAATACCCAAGGTTTAAAGGTGGGAAAACTTAGTTCAGTCTGAGATTCAGAGCTGTCAGTTTATGGTCAGTTGGTTGCATGGCCTTGATGTGATGAGGCAGAGCATTGTGGAGGAAAGCCCACAATGGACCTGAGCTGCTGACCTCAATGCTGCCAGAAGCAAAAAGAGAGAGAGAGAAAGAAGCCAGGGACTCCACAACCTTCAAAGGCATGCCCTTGGTATCCTAATTTCTTTACCCAGACCCCTCGCCCCACACTTCTGTGTCAGCTAGTTTTTGTCACCTGGGAAGAAGGAGACTCAAATGAAGAACTGCCTCCATCAGATTAGCCATAGTCCACCTAGGGCAGTGCCAACCTTAGGCGAATGATTCTGGCTTTGTAAGAAAGGTAGCTGAGCAGGGGAAGCAAGCCAGCAATGTGGGGGATCACCCTGGTTCCCTGGGGATCATGACCATTGGTCTAGATCTATGAGGACAAAGGGAGCATAGGCAGTGGGGAGGAGGGAGGGGCGCATGGACTCAGAAGGCCATGAGCACTACAGAATGATCTTGGACCAGCTGAGGGAAGGCAGATGAACTTTATTCCAGGGGTGAGGGAAATATTTAGAACTTTAAGGAAGAGGTGGGGAAAATCCAGAGTGGCCAAAGGTCATTGGTTGAGGGTCTAGGATACTGAGATGCCTCATTAGCACAGGGTGGCATCCCAGATGCTTGCACAACAGGTTTTACTGGAAGAAAGGGAGCTGAACTTGTAATTTCCCTATGGTCTACTTGACATTCCTCAAGTAGAGGATGTGGGGTCCGGGATTCCCCCAAGGAGAGAAGATGAAGCTTCTTTGACAAAGGGAGCCTGTCACTTTGCACCAAGCTTAGGGCTCGGTAATGTCAGACTTTGACCTTAGCAGTGTGGTTTCTCAACACAGCAAGACCTCCATGGTCCCCGGTTTAGTTCCTGTCTTGAGTTCCTGCTTTGCTTTCCTTGATTTGGGGTATAACTTTTAAGTCAAAGGAACCCTTTCCTCTTCTAGTTAGTTTTGGTCTATGCTTTATCGCAGCATCAGAAAGCAGTAAAATCAATCCCCCAATAACGTCGTTAGACTATGAATTCAGCAATGGACCAACCAACTGCTAATTCCAATCACCTCTTAATGGAACTTATTTTTTTTTTTCAGTAGAAAAGTCCTGGGCAAATGGCATGTCATATTTAAACCACAGCAGCGGGCAATGTGGTAGAAGGTACCTCAGTACAGGACCAGACTTGGAAGAGACCAGCAAGTAGAGGATAGGAGTCTTTTTGAGAGGAACCCCAACCAAAGTCATGTGACCTAGTGAAGCTGTAAGTGGACTTTCCTCAGAGGTGCCTCTGGTTAATGCTGTGTTTACATTGGATCCTATTTTAGATTTTTAAGTGTCTGGCATTTTTTTTAAACTTTAAAAACTATTTTGAGAAAGAACTTAACTTATAGAACATTATATGAATGAACGTGCTTGATTTCTACAAAGGAGGAGAATGTGGAACAATGGCTTTCCCAGCCTCACTAGTGCTCCTGTTGCAGGGCGAAGTATGAACAACCGCACTTCAATGTTCCCTTTCTATTTTTTCCCAAAGAGCACCAGTTCTATTGTTTTCTCCATGTGACAGATTAATATAGCTGGTGAGTTGACTTCCGGCTCTCTAAATAGAGAGATCCTTGACTACGGCATTACCCACTCGAACATCTGGTGTTTTCAGGATGCTCCTGGAGGCAAAGTTTCTCTGTTTCTCCCTACACTGCAGAGAAGGACATATCTGAGAGGTTCCACGGTGTTCTCTTCTGGAGGGAGGATGTCTTCTGAGCAACGGAGAGTGGTCCGAGGACGAAAGGAAAAGGCCTTTGCTTGCTTGGAACTGAACCAAAAGATACGGACTATGTTGCCGGCTCTCATTGTGCTGCTCAGTGAGACCCTTGACTATGGAGCCAGAGTCTTTTTTAATGCAGGGGAAGTTCAAAAGAGGATTATTTTGAAAAGTTGAATCTTTATTGTCTTAGACATCGATGACATGTTTTAGCTACATTCTTGTCAACACTGGAGACCACAAGAATCTGAGTGACTGAAAAGCAGTTGCTTCATATTTTCCCATGAACCCGATTATGCGTTGCAACATCACTGTTTTGGGCAGCAGTCTCTGCTCCAGCTGCCAGCTTTCCATCAGGACCTCTGCTTGCCCGTCCTCTGTCCACCAATCTCCATGTGCTCTCAAGCACTGAAGCAAGGAAAGAGGACTGGTGTGCCACTTCCATAGGAGCTGCTCACAAAGTTCGACCCAGGTTTAGCAATTTGAATTATAATTTATTGCTAATGTATATCTCTCCAGGAGGAAGGAACGACATTGCGGACTTGATAGTTATTGTTTTAGAGAGTGTAAAATCTCATACTGGTCACAGACCACTCAACCAGTTCAGTAAAAACTTTAGAGTTGCCCCAAGTTTCTCTTGCTGACCTTTATTGTATTAAACTCTAACAGGGTTTTGAGGATGTGGTGGTGGTATAAGAGTCTGGCTGTTTATTTCTGTCCTTTTAAAAGGAGCAAGAAGAATGTGAAAGAAAGAATAGTATGGACTCCTTAAAGTGACCATGTATCACATGACCATACCTTACAGAACAGATTCAAGATGGGAGTCCCTTGAAGATGACATCATAGTTCCCCTGCCGAATTTTTGCCCAACTGAAGGATAAATGGAAAGAGCCTGTCTATCTCAGGGGAAGGCATGGTCCCATCTGTGGCAGGATAAGAGCACTCACTGGGAAACTCAGGGGGTCTCTGTTGAACTCAAGCTGGGATTTGAATTTTCAGCCCCATAATCCCTAAGATTTTTCTGGGCTCCAATTCCCATATTTATAAAGGAAAAGTTGAGCTAGAATATTTTTTTAGAAATCATCTTGTTCCAAGTCTGCTTTATTACTGAGGAAGTTTTTTTTAAAGTATTTATTTATTTATTTTCCAGTTTAGGTTTGTACCTAGGCTTCATGCATGCTAGCCCAGTGTTCTACCACTGAGTCACACCCTTGGATCTTGCACCCTCCCCCCATTATACATTTTTTTTTTACTCTTTCTCTCTGTCTCTCTGTCTGTCTTTCTTTCATTCTATTTCTAAACTTATTGCCTTTTCAAGCTTTTCTACATATACATATTGTATATTGATTAGATTATCCTTCATAATTCCTTTTTATTAATTTTAAGGTGATTCACTTTGCTGTTCTTTATTCATTCCATATGTTTCTATAAACTGCATATTTCCATGTCAAACACTATGCAAGGCTAAGGGAAGTGCTTCCAAGACTGAATAGCAGAGTCTCACTCCCAAGGAACTCAATATACAGTGAGTGTGTTTGTGAACAGTAGGGAGTGACAATCTATACAGAAAAATAAATAACAAGCACAATGCGGTGCACTGTATGAGAGTCTGTGCAGCATGGGCCGCTGTGGGAACTCGGCAGGGGATTTCACACCTAAGTCTTTGTTTTGATAGAAGCAGATGAAAATTGCTTCTAGACTGGAACGGCATTTGACCAAGTCCTACTAATTCCTGCTGGACAAGAGGCTACATATGCAGAATGCATGGTATTTAATGGAAAGTCTGCAGAAGGAAGAAGGACAGAGGGAGAAAGGGAGGTAAAGGGAATGGAGAGAAACAGATGGACGGATGTTCCTAGTACTGAAGGGATTCAACATGAAGGCCACCACAGCCAGAAGGAAGGAAGATGTAGCTGGAGATGGGGAGCAAGCACATCTCGAAGTACGTTGTGCCTTTCAGCTAGGGATTCTGGATTGGTTTCTGAAGACTGATGCAAGTGGGCAGAGAGATGGGGATTTGAAGTAGTGCACTGCCCTGTGCTTTGCTTTAGCTGCATCTTGGTGGGGCCTGGGATGTAGGCTTAGTTGGGCAGCACTGGGCTGTAGGGAAGCACTATTGAAGATGCTTCCATTTCTTGACAGGGCCACCAGCTGTGCAATTGGCAGAGTTTTCTGGGTGGATATATGTCTTGAGGTAGGAGAGTAATGAGAGGGTACCAGATGCTGTTCTCAAAACTCACTGTCCTTTTGTGAGCACTATAACAGGCTGGAGAGGGGGCTGCTCTCTTTCTTTTCTGATCTGGAAGCTGGCTGAGGTCTGTCTTCTGGCCAGACATGGGCTGCCATTTGCAACCACACCAGGGGTGGGGAAAAGAAGAGCCAGCTCCTTTGCAGGCTGACAGGAAGGAGCTGAGGCTCCATGGGGTACCGTCAGTGAGGATTTGCTCATTGCCTGACTGACTTGTCCAAAAGCCCATATGTCCCACAGACCCCTCCATGCCCTTGGATGACCTTGCCACTCATAGATTTTTATTGTTCTTGCCTCCTGAGATACTTGGGTATTCTTGGGGTACTGTGCGGTCCTCTATGGTTAGAGAAGACATCTTGGCCTTTCTTGCAAAGTGCTGTGGGGCACTGGATAAAGAAAGATCTATCAAACAGCCATAAAAATGGAAACTTACAAAGGTAAATAGCTATGGCTCTGCTGAGTCCTGGTAGGCAGAGAAAGCACACAAGAAAATGCATGAGTATTTGGCAACTTCTTCTGATCCATGTACACTGAGAGCAGAAACTCCAGTGGCGGTAGGTTTGAAGAACAAAGACTGCCCATCTCTGTATCTATAAGAAGTAATGTTGATATCTCTTTACCCCTCTCCATTCTGGGCCTAGTGCATCTCTGCTGGGTGCAACCTTTGAATAGCCTGTTCAAGGTTCCAAGAAAGGTCTAGACTTTCATGGGTACTCTCTGAATGTTCTCTCTTGGATTGCATTTTATCTGGCATGACTATACATTCGCACTATGTATAATTCCTAATGGGTTTCAATTCCTTGAGAAACAAGTATAGTTCTCTGTTCTGAATTTCCCAGTAGTCCTAAGGCAGGGCATCCTATAAACAGTGGTTTCTAATAAGTGCTCCACTGAATTAAAAAATAGTATTGAGTAGACATCCTCACTTAACTCATTAAAATGTTCCTAGAAAGGCCTGAATCATGGTGTAGTCACATATAAATATGGACTTTGGCAGTTGTCTGTGACAGAGAAGATTCCAGAAACAGAACAATTTTTGGGTGAGGCACTTCTGTAGGTAGGTCTATGGACAGCACACTTGCTTATATTGCAGCAGCTGTGCAGAAAAGTCACTGGTGTGTGTGTGTGTGTGTGTGTGTGTGTGTGTGTGTGTGTGTGTGTGGTATTTTATTATCATGAAACACTTGCTGGCCATTGAGCCTGTCTCCATTTCTCCAGCACTGAGATAAGGAAAGTATGCCACCATGCCCAGCCTTTTACTCGCAGATTGTGGAGATTTAACTGAGGTCCTCATGCTTGAAAGGCAAGTACTTCACTGACTGAGCTATATCTCCAGTCTCCATTCACTGATTCTCAGTCATCCAGTCACATTAATGCACTAGGTAGATGCCACCAGCCAGCTCTCAGTCCCAGGCCTGTGCTCAGGGCTTTACATCCTTTATCTCTGCCAGTAATCACGGAACCTATGAAAGTAGTGCTATTTTTAGGGTGAAGGCACCAGGTCCCTAGAGGGTATGTCTTTTGCTCATGATCATGGTGGAGCCACAACTCAGGCTTGAATCTGCCAGTGCCTTTTGTTACCTAATTTCACTGCCTGTGTCTTTTGTTATATAGCTTTATTGATTGTGCTAGTGGGCTTGGGCCCTAAGCAAGTGGGCCAGGGTCCCTGAAAACTTTTACTGAGCCACGAGGTGTGAGGACAGGCACATGCCTGAAGGATTTGCTTCTTTGGGGGTCCTACAACTAGTTAACAGTTATTGTAACTCCAACTATCACTACACAGGCCTAGGGATAAGACCCAGTGCTTCCCAGAACTTGTATTTTCAGATTTGATCCAGAAGGAGAAGTGATTCTGATAAAGAGGCCGTTTCTAGGAGAATAGAAAGCAATGTGTGCATGTATTCATGTGTGTGTGTGCGTGTGTGTGTGCGTGTGCGGGTGTGTGTATGTGTGTGTATCTGTGTAGAGGATGCAAATATTTGTGACCTTTCAATGACTGCTGTGGCAATTTAAATAATCTGGATATCTTGACAAGTTTGTCTGCACAACGAGCAGGATGACGTCAGCAAGTGTTCCCTGATCGCTACCAAATAGTCACACCTGAACTACTGTCTCTAGATAAAGAGCACTTGGAGACCAGCATCTACAGACTGTGGGCCGAAAGGCTGTCCCCTTGGACGACTTGCCTAGAGTGTAGGAGGAGGACAGAAACAACAACAGAGAAGGCGGTGGCCTAAAAGTCAGAAATCCTAGAAACCAGGGACAAAGCAGTGAAGATGTGGCTAGTTTCTTGCCGTGTTGGGACAGTGTGTGCTGCAGATTCTGAGTGGTCTATTAGGTGGAGTCATTTCTGGTTCCAAGAGTTGGTTGTATGGAAAACACAGTGTTCTTAAAATCACTTGAAGCTTGACAGAGTTGTAGGCAGCTAGGGTGTTATCACTATAATGTAGCAATTTTTGCTGTATCAACAACCCTGATATTTTCTTGTGAACACAGTCAAGAAGTTAAGACATAATTTTCTGAAGACCCTGAAGCTTTTGCTAGAAAAGTGAAGATTCTCCTTAATAGCTCATTTGTAATTCCATAAAAGTTTGCCTTTCTAGACTAGCGAAGTTCCCCACAGACTATTTTGGAAGATGAGGGTGGAATTATAAAACTGAGTGTGTAGTTTTGATTTATCTCTTTCAATTATTTTTTTCTTAGTAAGTGAGAGAACTTTTATATAGAAAGATCTGAAAACAAAACAAAACAAATCACTAATTTAATTAAAAGTATATTCCTGGTGATTTTAGAGTTTGTTTCTTGGAAATTGTTGCCAGTGGCATGAGAAATGGTTAGTGTTTTGAGAGAGAGAGAGAGAAAGAGAGAGAGAGAGAGAGAGAGAGAGAGAGAGAGAGAGAGAGAGAGAGAGAGAGAGAGAGAGAAATTATCAACAGCCTTGGCTTGCCTGTTTTCTGTGTATAAAGTGAACAAAAGTAATTTCTGTCACCTAGAAGGCTTAATTCATCCATTGACACTTAGAGTGGTCGTGCTTAGGTATAGTTTTTATGTGACCAAGGCTGTTAAGTCACAGAGAAAAAGATGTATTCTGTTCACGTGTCAGAACAAATGGTTATAGCTCTACCTGCCTTTACCTTTATTCCCCTTAACACAAGGGCTATGAGAATTGATCTGTTTACAGAGAAACAACTTCAGAGTATAATGGCCTATCCCTGGCTCACCGCATACCTGAGACTCATTAAATCCATTTCAGCCTTTTCCTCCTTTGTTGTAAAATCTCTCAATAGCACTATTGACTGACACAACTCAAATCTATAACCTTCTTGTGAGAATCAGGATTATTTGTTTAGTATTGACATAACATGTTTAGCTGATTAAAGTTAAGGAAAATTGTACAAGACTTAACGTTACAAAACAAATTTTAAATGAACTTTGTGATTGCATCTGGTTCCCATTTTCCAAATGACATCTCTTGTTTTGAAAGGGAACAATACACACAGCTTTGAATGCAGTAGTTTCAGAAAAAAAAAAAAGGTTGATTTGGATCAATTCTTAATGGGAAAATGTTCATTTGTGCTTCTTTCCTGTGGAATTCGGGAACCTGAAGACTTCAGGCAGGTTTTGAGAGATGAAGCTCTGTCCCAGCGATGTGAGATGTCTTCATAAAAGGAGTGTTCACATGTCATAATGTCACACTTCTCAAGCATGGTTTCTTAGTCAGTAATGTGATTCTTTTCAAAGATATGGATCCTCACACACGAACCTTAGTGTCCTTCAAGCTCCATAACAGCAGCTGTGAAGAGACAAAAATATACCTGTGATATCATAAAAAATTAAAACCTTTTGTGCTTTCAAAGGTAACATCAAGAAAGCAAAATGGTAGTCTTTAGAACAAGAGAAACGCTTTGTAAATCTTTTGTTTTATAAGAGACTTGTATCTGTAATATAGAGTTATTACCTCACAGTTCTGCATAGCAAGACCATTGATTCAATAGAGAAGAAATAGATGGAAGAGCTGAATAGACATTTCAGCAAAGAGGCTATGCAAATGTTTTTTTATTTATTAATTTATTTGTATTACATCTCAATTATTAGCCCTTCCCCTGTTTCCTCCCATTCTTCCCTCCCTCCCACTTCCCCCCTTCTCCCCTCCCCTATGTCTGTGATTGAGGGAGACCTCCTCCCCCTATATATGCTCTTAGAATATTGAGTCTCTTCTTGGTAACTTGCTATCCCTCCTCTGAGTGCCGTCAGGCCTCCCCATTCAGGGGACGTGGTCAGAGAAGGGGCACCAGAGTTCGTGTGAGAGTCAGATCTCACTCTCCACTCAACGGTGGAGGATATCATGTTCATCGGCTAGGTCTTGGTAGGGGTTCGAAGTTTACTGCCTATATTCTCTTTGGCTGGTGCCTTAGTTTGAGGAGGACCCCGGGAAGCAAATGTTTAATAAGAGAAAATATATTCAGCATCATTAGCCATCAAGGAAATGCTAATCACAACCACAGTGAGGTACTATGTAATTCCTTTAGGATGGGTATAATAAATGGTACAGGCAACAAGACATGTCTGGAAGGAGATGGAGAAGTCAGAACCTTCATACACTGCTGTTGAAAATGTAAAGTTAGGTCACTGATTGGAAAACAAATGTGGCAGTTTTTCAAATAGTTAAGTATAGTGACTATTGTATGATCCAGTGTTTCTACTCCTGTGGATATACTTCAGGAACGAAATATAGGCATTACTTGAAAACAGATGTTTATCATGTGGAGTAGGCCTTAAGTCTAGCCAGGAAGTTGTTGGTTACTCCCCTAAATTTTATGTCACTGTTGAACCAGTAGGCATGTTTTGCCAGGCAAGTCATTACTGTAACTCTCAGAGTTCACAACTGGGTGAGACTTATGAATACTTTTTTCCTCCTAATAGTATACATTGTACATTCTAGCACCATAAAAGCTAGCTGATAGGAGTAAAGCTTCAGGGTTGGCACCACTTGACATCTGTATTTCTATTAACTGGGCAAAAAACCTGTGTCTTGCTAGGGCATAGGTCCTAAAGGTGAACCTACTAATATTATTAATGCTAAATAGACATACTGATAAAATGCCCCCTAAGTTCTTATTTTTATACTCATAGATTTGTGTATCTCTCAATCCTCACTAGAGAAACCTCTTTGTGGTCGATAGTAAACAGTATAGAGATTCATAATTGGTCAATATATAAAGCACAAAGAGCTACAGAGTGCTCATCATTTAAAAGAGCATATATCTATATCTATATCTATATCTATCTATCTATATATATATCTCACACCCTTTTCACTCAAAGCTCAGGGAAGAGGGGAGGAAAGATTCTAACAGTCAGAGGTAGTGGATATCTGTAGCAAAACAGGGTTTTCCAGACATGGCATGTAAATTGTACATAGAACTCATAGTGGCTGTGGCTGCATGCATAAGGATCATTTGATCCTAAAACAGATGCTGAGACCCATGGCCAAACATTAGGAGGAGCCTGAGAATCTTGTGGAAGAGTTGGGGGAAAGAGAGAGGGATCTGGAGGGGATAAGAACCCCACAAGAAGTCCAACAGAGCCAACTAACCAGGGCCCATCAGGGCTCGCAGAGACTGAACCACTAACCAAAGGGCATGTGTGGACTGGACCTAGACCCCCTTATCCATATGTAGCAGATGGGCGGCTTGGTCTTTGTATGGGTCCCCTAGCAACGAGAGTAGGCTCTATCTCTGACTTGGGTAAAGCAGCCAGCTTTTGGATCACTTTCCCCTAGCTGGGCTGCCTTTTCTGGCCTCAGTGGAAGAGGATGTGCTTGGTCCTGATGCAACTTGGTGTGTTGGGGCATGTTGGTACAGAGGAGGGGTCCTCCCTTTTTCTGAGGAGAAAGGGAGGAGGGAAGAGGGAAGAGGGTGGGACCCAAAGGAGAGGAGGGAGGGGCCTGCAATCAGGATGTAAAGTAAATAAATAAATTAATTAATGAGAAGAAAAGAATAAATGATCCCACATCAGCACTGGGTATGGAGGGGCTCGCGAGGCCTCACCCTAGCTGAGGACCTATTGGTGCTTGATGAGCCCTGGGGGAGGGGCAGTAAGTCTTCTTTAGGGATGTGGTTCCCTGAAAGTCTATTCATGCTCCAGCAGATGGTCCTACACCCATGCACAAAGAGGCAGCACTAAGTGGACTCAGTAGATTTAGAACAAGGACACATGAAGTCGGGAGGAAATGGTAGAGTGTGGCACAGAGGGAATCAAAGGGAGAGGAAGGAGAAGTAGATTAGATCCAAGTACATTGTATGCATGTATGAATTTTAAAAATGCCAAATGTTTACAGAAGCATTTTTTTCTTAAGTCTTAAAGAAGACACCTTAAGTTTCCACAAACTGATTTATAGATAAATAATTGTCTACTCAATGAAATATACCATTAAAAGAGAGGCGCTTTGACAGATGCTAAAAGGAGATAGCTTTATAAGAATCATGAGGCATGAAAGAAAAAAGAGCACAGACTGCATGCTCATGTGCATTAAATCTTACGGTAGAGGAGACTTCCAAGGTATGTGAATTCTATCTAAACAGAGCTTTTAAGGAAAAAATACATTGGTGATGAGTCACCATATGCTTTCTCACTGACTCTACTACTACCTAACTTACAGAAACAAACACAAGAGGGTTATATCTTAAGATTGCGTTAAGAAAATCATTTGGAATCTCAAAAGGAGAAATATTGAGGGTTCTATATGAATCTCATGTGCTTCAGACTTCAGAACACGGCCAAGCACAAACAAACGTTGGTTCTGAGTGAAAGGGCATCAAGTGTCCTTCATCGCTTTCTGCTTTTGAGGCCACACAACAAATTCTGTTGGAGCTGCCATAGTTAGGCATTCCAGGTAGCCTAAGCAGGTAGTGCAGGAAGACTCGGAACTGAAAAGGATAGGAAAATAAGCAGAGAGGAAAAGACTCCTTTCCGAGCACAAGCAGCCTTTGAATCCCATCTTTTTGTTCTGCCTGACCAGGGATTGGGGTGACTTTCTGCAACCTGTTTGTCTGTTGTTGGGAGATAAAGAATCAAAGCCTTGCTCACGGCTACTCTCCTTCAAACTGCACCTTACTGAAGAGTTTTGTGTGTTAGGTGCCTCTATAGTGTTTGGGATAGAAATTGTTAAAAAGAAAATAAAGCCGACTCTCTCTCCGCTGAGGCAGCATTGGAAGCCGTCCAGCCGCCCTGCAGAGCATGCACAAAGGACGTGTTTAAAGCAAGGTTCATTTTGAATGAAAACCCTTAAGGGAACGTGTTTTGAAAATTCTTTAAAAAGTCTTTGTTTGGTGCATGAAAGTGAATGACCAGGGGGAAGGCAAAGTTAGAGGCAGCCAAAGTCTAAACTTTAGGGTACAAATTCCTTATCCTTCCTTACTGACTTCCTCTTTGGACAGCTAACCATTCTTAATACTTCAGTAGTTGATGAAGAAGGAAAAAAATACATGGTATAAAATGGCATAAAGTCTCTGTCAATGAAGTGGATTTAAATAGCTCCCAGGTGGGTGGCTAAGAAACAGTACCACAGTGCCACCAGTCACAGACCTGCTTTAACGTGGAAGCCATGTTAATGCTTCCGGCTACAGGTAAGACCCAGTGTGGTTGACACTCTGTACACCTGCCCTTCCTCTTTATTGGGTTCAAGTACATATTTAAAGAGCTTAATTAACCACTTTCCAAACAGTGCTAGGGAAGAAAGAAGCTCAAAGTGGTCAAAGCCAGGGCCCCAAGCACTTATCTATGTTGTGTGTTTGTTGGTCTGTTGTTTTACTAATTGGCGCTAGCTTTTCTGCATGATAATCAATAGGTGCATGGAGCAATTGATGCCCAGTCTCTGGGTGAAAAGCTCAAGACTAAAACTCTTCTCACGTAGGACACTGTTGGAATGTGTATTCATAGTTGTTGAATTGCCTGTCCATACTTTAATATAATATGTTTCTTGTCACCCCGCCTTAGGCCTCTGGTGTACCCATCACCTGTTGGTTGGGAATCTGTTCTGGAACAGGAGTTGGAGAGCTTGACTTCTGACAGGAAGTTTCCATTATGCACTGCTTTATGTGTTGTAGCCTCAGGATGAGGTTGATCTGCTCTAACCACATAAATTAAAATGTAGAAGAGGCTGGACCTCGTGGTACACTGATTCATTCCCGGCTTCCAGAGAAACCATCGCTCTGGTTTCCATAGTGGCTGTACCAGTTTGCACTCCCGCTAGCAATGAATGTGTCCCTTTCCCTGCATGCTTGCCAGCGTGTGCTGTCATTTGGTTTATTGATCTTGGTCATTCTAACTGGGGAAAGATGAAATCTCAAAGTAGCTTTAATTAGTGTTTCCCTGATGGCTGAAGATGCTGAACATTTTAAAAAGTGCTTCTCAGCCATTTGTGTTTAATCTTTGGAGACCTCTCTACTTAATTCTGTATCTCATTTTAAAAACTGGGCTATTTGTTTTCCAGGTGTTCAGTGTTTTGCTTTTTGGTTCTTTGCATATTCTAGGTACTTACCCTCTCTTATAGGTGTAATTGGTAAAGATTTATTTTTCCAGTCTGTATGCTTCTGCTTTGTTTGAATAGATGATGTCCATTGCTATACAGAATCCTCTTTATCTTCATGAGAGTCCCATTTATTAAGTAGTGGTTGTGCTATTAGTATCCTATTCAGAAATCCATTTCCTGTGCCAGTTTGTTTGGCTTTATTATCAATTTGTTGAAGATGCTGGGTTTCCCCAAATGTGTGGAATTTTGTCTAGGTCTTCAATTTTATTCCATTGGTCAACATGTTTGTTTTTATGCCAATATTGTGATGGATTTGTTTTTTTTTTTTTTTTTATCTTGTACTATGGCTCTGTAGTACAACTTGAAATCTGGGATGGTAAAATTTACTACAACAGTTTAGGATTTTTAAAATATCTCTCTCTCTGTGTCTCTCTCTGTCTCTCTGTCTCTGTCTCTGTCTCTGTCTCTGTCTCTCTCTCTCTCTCTCTCTCTCTTGTTTCCCTCTTTCTCCCTGTCTTTCTTGTTTCAGTTTGAAGGTGAAGATTGCCTTTTCAGTTTCTGTAAAGAATTATATTGGATTTTTAAATTAATTTATTCTTGTTACATCTGAATGGTTATCCCATTCCTTGTATTCTCCCATTCTTCCCTCCCTCCCATTTTCCCCTTATTCCCCTCCCCTATGACTGTTCCTGAGGGGGATTACCTCCCCCTGTATATGCTCATAGGGTATCAAGTCTCCTCTTGGTAACCTGCTGTCCTTCCTCTGAGTGCCACCAGGTCTCCCCCTCCAGGGGACATGGTCAAATATGAGGCACCAGAGTACATGAGAAAGTCATATCCCACTCTCCACTCTACTGTGGAGAATGTTCTGTCCATTGGCTAGATCTGGGTAGGCATTTAAAGTTTACCACCTGTATTGTCCTTGGCTGGTGCCTTAGTTTGAGCAGGACCCCTGGGCCCAAATCTGCTTATCATAATGTTCTACTTGTAGGTTTCTAGGACTCTCTGGATCCTTCTACTTTGCTATTCTCTCATGCTTCTCTCATCTAGAGTCCCAATAGGATGTCCTCCCCTCTGTCCCAGTTTCCTGGTAAGTGAAGGCTTTTGTGAGACATGCCCCTTGGGCTAGTATGCAGATATAAGTGAGTATATACCATTTAACTCTTTCTGCTTCTGGGTTAACTCACTCATTATGATCATTTCTAGCTCAATCCATTTGTCCACAAATTTCAGGAATTCCTTGTTTTTAATAGCTGAGTAGTATTCCATAGTGTACATGTACCACAGTTTCTTTATCCATTCTTCTACTGAGGGACACTTAGGCTGTTTCCATGTTCTGGCTATTATAAATAAGGCTGCTGTGAACATGGTAGAGCAAATGTTCTTGTTGTGTGCTGGAGCATCTTCTGGGTATATTCCAAGGAGTGGAATAGCTGGGTCTTGAGGAAGCCCTATTCCCATTTTTCTGAGATAGCACCAGATAGATTTCCAAAGTGGTTGTACTAGTTTGCATTCCCACCAGCAATGAAGGAGTGTTCTTCTCTCCCCACATCCCCGCCAGCATGTGGTGTCGCTTGAATTTTTGATCTTAGCCATTCTGATGGGTGTAAGATGGAATCTCAGAATTGTTTTGATTTGCATTTCCCTGATGATTAAGGAGGTTGAGCATTTCCTTAAGTGTTTCTCAGCCATTTGATATTCCTCTGTTGAGAATTCTATGTTTAGTTCCAAGTCCCATTTCTCAATTGGGTTATTTGGTTTGGTGGTGTTTAGTTTCTTGAGTTCTTTATATATTTTGGATATTAAACCTTTGTCAGATATAGGGTTGGTGAAGATCTTTTCGCTTTGTTCTCATGACAGTGTCTCCTGCCTTACAGAAGCTTCTCAGCCTCATGAGGTCCCATTTATTAATTGTTGACATTAAGGCCTGGGCTGTTGGTGTTCTGTTCAGGAAGTTTTCTCCTGTGCCAATGTGTTCCAGGCTCTTCCCCACTTTTTCTTCTAAGTAACTTAGTGTCTCTAGTTTTATGTTGGGGTCTTTAATCCACTTGGATTTGAGTTTTGTGCAAGATGACAAATATGGGTCCAGTTGCATTTTTTTACACATAGACCTCCAGTTATATTGGAATTTTTATGGAGATTGCATTGGACCTATAGATTGCTTTTGGTAGAATGATGATTTTTAAAATATCAATTCTAGTCACCCATGAATATGGTAGCTCTTTCTACTTTTTGGTGTCTTCTTTAGCTTCTTTCTTCAATGTCTTAAAGTTTTTATGAGCGAAGCTTTCACTTGCTTTATTAAAGTTATTCCAAGATATTATTTTTGAGATTATTGTGAAAAATATAATTTACTTGATTTCTTTCTCATTACATTTGTCATTTGTATACAGGAAGGCTGTTGATGTGTGTGTTTGTGTGTGTGTGTGTGTGTGTGTGTGTGTGTGTGTGTGTGTGTGTTTTAATTTTGTATCCTGCTACTTTGCTGAAAATGTTTATCAGATGTTGGAGCCCCCTTGCCAATAATACTTAGACTTCTTCCTTTCCTATTTAAATCTCCTCGATCTCCTTTTGTTGCAGAAAATATGTTGGCTACTCATTTTTATTATACAAAACCTATCATTATTACAGTGGTTTTATTTAACCTGATACAAACACATGATAGATTTTAGATAAGCCTTATTTCACATGGGGCAGGGCAGATACTAACCACCTAAGCTATCCTTTGTCTCTCAGTGCTACATCCTATGCCAATTGCTCTAATCATTCCTATCGGGGCTACTTCCCATCCGTACTCCATAAATACCTGCACATGTTTCTCATCTGAGGCACTGCTCTTCATCATACGGACCCAGCCACATGCTTCCCTCCATGCTAACCCATGGTGGCTCTGCTTCTTTCTCTTCAAACTGTCTCCCATGACCCTACTCTTCTCCTATCACATGAATTTTGGCTATGCCTCCCTCACTTCTGCTCTGTGCATTGTATAGGTATTTATTCAGCCAATCAGGGATAATTTTGATGCAAGAATTCTAAAGTCATTTTGGGGTACATGAGTGTCTGCTCAAAAAAGACAGCAAGCAGACCTCAGGGGACAAAATAGTTAACAAGCAGACACAAAGCACCAGGCTATGCTGTCACATCCTTTAGTTGTCATAACGCTCTAGCTAACACTTCAAGCATTATAGTGAATAGGCATGGAGAGAGTAGACAACCCTGTTTTGGTTTTGATTTCAGTGGAAATGCTTCGAGTTTCTCTCCATTTCGGTTGATGTTGGCTGTAGGCTTGCTGCAGTTGCATTTATTGTGCTTTTATGATTCTTGTATTTTTACTCTTTTCAGGACTTTTATGATGAAAGGATGTTGGATTTTTGTCACAGGCCTTTTCTGCAGCTAATAAGACAATCATGTGGTTTTTGTGTTTTACTCTATTTATGTGGTAGGTTACATTTGCTGATTTCTGTGTATTGAAAAACCTCTGTATCTAGAAGATGCTACAGAGATACTTTCACATCCTTGTTTATTGTGGCTTGGTTTATAATATCCAGAAACTGGAAACTGGCTAGATGTCTATCAATTGATGAGGAATAATGAAAATGTGGTGCATTTATGAAGTGTAATATTACACAGCTGTTCAAGAAAAAAATGAAATTATGAAATTCACAGCTAAGTGGATAAAACTAGAAAAGCGCATCCTGAGTGAGTTAAAGCAGTCCCAAAAGAACAAAGATGGCGTGCTTGCGCTTATATGTGGGTGTTCACTTTTAAGCTTTCTATTTGCGCATTTTAATCCAAATAACTACAGAGTTTAGGTAGCTAATAAGGCACATATAAGAGAAAAGGGGATCTTCCAAGGAAGGAGAAATAAAATATAGAGTTATAAAGAGATAATGGAGGAATTAGAATAGGGGAATTAATTGGGGAGAGAGATAGGAAGGTAGAGTAGGAGAAGAACTTTGGGGAGAGATGACTAACACTAAAGGCCTTTTGAAAAGCCGTGTAGAGGCCTACTACTGTAGAAACTCCCTAAAACATATACATATATGAAAGGGGTTTAAATGGAATACCATATAATGAGGGAGACAAAGCCCCAATTAGACATTCTACTGTGTAAAACCTCCAGTCCCAGGGATGAGTTGCACCATGTTGAATAATTGGCTAAAAGGGGTCCCATAGACCCCTCAAACATCACAGGCTATATCTGAGTCTATTGATTACTCTCCACAACCTGATGATAAGGCCCTGTTGCTGAAGACATCTCTTACTATGTTACAAAACATGGAGGAATCAAGCTGGTACCCAAGTAGAAGCTTCATTCCTACTGTAATCATTCATGATGTTGCATGGTACTTTCCATGCTACTGGAGGAGAAAAGCAACCATCAGTATCACCCAACTACAAATCCTGTGACCTACAACAGAGACCTGCCTGTAAAATATCCTGATGAAACAGTAACACAAGTGTTATTGGAGTAACCAACCAATTTTTGAGAAGATTTAAGGCCAACTCCATAAGATAGAACCCATACATGACACTGATAAAGTGGATAAGAGCCTGAGGGCAAAGGGCCATAGCAACAAAATGACTCCTAATGATATATTGCTGCACCCATAGATCAGAGCATTTCTCAACCCTCATCAAATACTCTTCTTGTAGTACATGGTAATTAACACAAAGACCTATAACTGGAAAATTTACACAGAATGAGAGAATTTGGAGCTCTCAGTCCTAAAGGGGATGTTGTCATTGACCTCTTCACCTTAAGGCCCAGTAACCTGTCAAAAAGTGTGAAAGAAAGATTATAGGAGTTAGATGTGGTGGATGACTCCAGGGAAACAGCATTTTCCATATGCAATAGGAGTGATAAACATACGAACTCACAGAGGCTGTAAAAGCATCCATAAAATCTGTATAGGTTCAAACCAGACAGAATTCCGGCCCCTAGAAAGGGAAATGGACACAGTCCCTTTGCAATTGATACCTGCTGGCAAAGGGAAATCAGTGTTCTTCAATGGAGTGACACTGTGTATATCAACCACACTCCAGGGCAGGCCCCATGCCAAGGAGTAGTTGGCCAGTGTTAAATGAATTCTGTGGTTCCTTTTGTGTGTATGTACATTTTTGTTTCATTTTGTTTTTTTTATCAGTGTTTTTTGTTTTTTGTTTTGATTTTCATTTTTTGAGAGAGCGAGAGGGAGGGAGGGAGAGAAGAAGAAGAAGAAGAAGAAGAAGAAGAAGAAGAGAGAGGAGAGAAGAAGCTGTGGGCTAGAGAGATGGGGAGATCTAGTAGGAATTGGAGGAGGTGAGAAAATCTCATCAGTGTGTAAATAGTTTTTGACACATTAAAAAAAATGTTGACTAGGTAAAGCATTTGGGGCAGGACATTGTTATATTTGTTTTTCTTAATAAAAATTTCAGTGTCCATTTTGCAGATATATAAACACACACAAAGGCATATTCAAGGTAATATCATTCTTAGTAGTAACTGAACTGAACACAAGCACAACTCTCTGTGATGTATTACAGATTTCACCAGCATGCATTACAAGTAGCCCAGCAAAGGCAACCACAATGAATTTCTTTCTCAATTAACAAGAAGTCCCTATGTATCTAATATGTGTTCACACTCTTGAAAGAACTTCATTAATTGAGGAAATTTAGAACTTAGTTCAATTAAGAACAGAGTGGTGCTACATGCTGTGTTGTAGCTATTTGTCATTAAGAACAACACTTAAATGGAGGAACAATTAATTTTGTCTCAGTTTCAGAAGTTTTAGTCTATTCTCAGCTAGTTTCACTGCTTTCAGGCAAGTGGCAAGGCACAGCATCATGGTGGAAAGAAGCAGAGAGTGAAAAGAGCAGGAGACAAGGCATATTGTTTAGGTGTGCTTTTTAGAATGCACAGTCACCAAGACATTGCAACAGGGTCAAGAAGACTGAGGGAGCAATAGCATTGGTGAGGTGCTTTAGTATCCTTGCCTCATGTGCTTCCTTCCATAGCAAAGGACCCAAGCAAGGAGATGCTGCCATTTCATTGAAGTATGCAGTTAGGACTGTGCAGAGGTGGGTTTCAAGATACACGTGGGCCTCAAACTGAAGGCTGTCATCTACTGTCTTACTCTAAAGATCAACCCTGTATCAAGAGTCATATTTCTTGGCAGAGAAGGGGTAACAATGAGTTCCATCCCCTTTCGTACTGTAAACAGCTGGCACATTTATTGCTGGAGAGTATTGTGGCCCTAGTAGAATTTAAGAATTATTTTGGGATCTGCAGGTTTACCACTATAGTCTTTCATACTGCAGAAAGAGGCTATCCCCTAATGAGACTCTTGCCACATGAGCTGTCTTGAAGTTTCACCAAGTCTGGATCTTTGAGGCAGCCGGGCAGCTGCTTGTGGCAGCTTCACTAACACATTCCTGTGACTCTGTCAGGAGGTTCTACCTACCTTCTAAGGCCTGGCACCTTAGGTTGAGCTGTTCAAGCTGTGGAGTTCTCCTAAAAATCAGTTGGGCTTTTCCAAACACTCTTGTCTTGTATCAGAAGTGGTCAACTGTCGCTTTCTACACACTCTTGACTCCAAGAAGCACCTAGGCAGCCCTATATACATACAGTGAATTGAAAATAATTACATATGTGGTCCTTACTACACTATATGAACCATCACTACAACTGTTTAAACACTTCAATTAAAGGAACAAAACTACATTAGTAGATTAAAAACAACAACAACAACAACAATAACACATACACACTTTAAATAATAATAGACAAGACCAAACTATGTGGTGTTTACCCATGTTAAATATAACATTTTAGATGAATACAAACCTTTACATTGCTTTTCTTGGTATTTAGAATAAACTCCATATGTCTTATGCAGATTACAAGGCCCTGTGTTTTGTCACCTCTTATCTCTTTGGCCCCACTTTTTCTTACTCTTTTCTTTGACTGTTTTGCTCAAAGTTGCATTTCCCAGGTATATTTCCATCTCATGATCCCTCTATGTATTGATCCCTTCTCTTGAAGTCCCATATCCTGGGGGTCTTCCAAGACCACCCCATTTCCACCTTTTAGATGATTGTCCAATAAATACCTTTTCAGAAGGCCTCTCATGATTCTTGGTGCCACCTTCATGTCTTTGTTTTACTTCTTTGTAGATATAAACCATCTGAAATCCTTATATTTTACTTGTTTATAATGTTCTTATTCACTGGGATTAAAAAAATTCCCATGAAGCAGATTTTAAATATAAACGCATTGAAGTGTCTTGATTTCCTTTCTATAATGTGATATCTCCAGGGCGTAGGACACTACCTCATATAGTTGTTTCAGGACTATTGTACTGTGTATTAAGAAAACTAAACAAGTTGTTAAACACTTCATAGTTCATCTCTATAAGTTGCCTACAAGAACAAGAGCTGGGAAAAAGACCCTTACTGGATAATAGAAAGAGCCTAGCCGAGCTCTGGATTCAACTCTGGCAATCTCAGGAAGGAGACTGCTCTACCTGTAGAAGCCTCAGGTGCTCAGGTGTGCAGGAGCCACATTCAAACAGGCTGTGAGACTCAGCCCTCTTCCCGAGTCCCTCAGGGGTGACTGGATCCAGTTTGTAGCACCTCTGGAGAGATCAATGTTGCACTTTCAGGAAGCAAGCAGGTAAGCAGGATGTGAAGGTGGTTGAATTGGCTGTAGTGGGACTATTTTATCACAGGAAGTGATAGGCTCTACAAGTCACCAATCCTTGCTTTCCCACACCCACTTCCAGGCTTGGAGAACTCCTGTTTGGCTACCGCCCAATAGGATCCAAAAGCAAGTCTAGTTAAATCAATATACCATTTCTTTCTGCATAGGGGAGTTTAAAATGCACACACAAACACAGATGCTTAATTTCTGGGTTCCATTCAGATTTATTGATGGAAACCTCTGTGTTTCAACCACTACAGAGTTTTTGTTGTTGTATGTTCGTTTTTGTTGTTGTTGTAGAAAATTACTACAGTAAAAATCAAGTTAAAAGATTCAGAAGGCTCCAGGGAGAGAATCTATTTTATTTTTTAAAAAGAAATAATTTTGAAATCGTTCATAGCCCTGACTCATGTCCCCTTTCTCACATCCATCTATTCTTTTCTTCCAGATAGCACATCTTCTATTTTTGACTCTTGTTTCCTTCTTACAAAAGCTCCTGTGGATAGACTGTGCCTACTTGTCAGATTCTTGGGTCTACTATTTAATGTATCATAAGTGATATTTAACCTTGGTTGGACATTGGAGTCACATAGGGAAATTGAAAAACAAAACAAAACAAAACAAAACTGATGTCCAGGCTGCTTCCCAGAACAATTAGTCAGAGTTCTGAGATTGGACCCTGTCAGCTTCTGTCAGAAATTCAGGTGATTCCAGAGTGGAGTCTGGAGTGGAAAACTGCATTAATAGCCTCAGAAGCGGTGCAAGTGTGCATGCATAAAATGACATCCAATCCCAAAGTCTAAGAACTGTTAGCTCCTGGGTTTAAGGGCATCATCTGTCTTTCACTTACAGGAACATGTCTATTAGCCATTTTAAACATTCTTCCTCATGCTGTTTATCTCATCTCTGCCTGCTAAAAGATGGCATAAAGAACAAGCACAAAGAAGAGCTTGTGCCAGCCACTTCAACCAGGGGAGTCTGTGGCCCCTTAGCCCAATTACCTGATGGGTCCTCATTTCTTTGATGAGGTTCCTTCTTTTCCATTTCATGTCACTCTTTGTTTCTCCCCATGGCATCCAATGGAACATACAGCGGTTTCTTTTCAGATAAAGACTGTTCCACAGTTGTGAAATTTTGAGCATTTTAGGCTTAAGGAAATAATGCCCATCCTTCGAGATGGGCAAAACCAGTCTGTGCCAAGGTTTTCTTTTTACTGCAGAAATACATTTCTTTGTATAGCCTTTTTCCAGCCGTATTGAGGTATAATCAACAAAATTACATACCTGCAGTGTAATTTGATTAGACATATTTATATATTACAAGATGATTTCCATAATCAAATCATCAACACATCCAGCCTCCCACACGGTTATCTCTTGGGGCTTACAGTAAGAACATTCTCCTAGAAAGTGTTCTAGGGAATACAGGTATATATAACATTTGCCAACCATCACTACAATGCTGAGTATTTGACTGACAGGAGTGGTTTATCTTAGAACTTTATCTTTGGACCTTTTGACTAATATCTCCTCTGTGTGTGGAGGGATGTACTGTAAAGAAACTGTTAAAATGCCTGCTCTATTAGGGGGGAAGAATTTCTGGTGGTTAAGAGAGAGAAAATATCCAGAGGCATCTGTAAAAGTCCAGAGGAGTGACAAAAAGAAACAGAGTGGTCATATGCCAGGACTACCTATAAGAGAGGAGGGGCAGGGTTGGTGGTTGTGAAAAATGCAGTTTATAAGGATGGCACATAGCTAGGGGGCAGGAAGCCCATGAATGGAAGCAGGCTTGGGAGTTTCGGATGGAAGGAGAGGGTGGGTGGGAGGGGCCAAGATGCTAACGTGGATTTGAAATGTATATTGGGTACTCATGAATAGGGACTGTAGGAGCCTGGAGGCTAGCATGGACTTAGACATGCTGATAGGCACCACAGGTATGTGTCAGTGGAGAGCCATGCTTCCCTTTCTGCCAGGAAGGGGAATGGCTCCTTTGGGCAGACACGAAACCCATTTCACAGGTTTTTTTTTTTTTTAGAAATGCTGGTTTTCAGCTACCATCCCTTGAATCCTTCCCATGCCTCCCACCTTCAAGTTGACAGCCTCTTTTTCTTTGATTACTACTGTTACATACATGAACTTGTATGTATGCACATGTACGAATGCTACTAAACAGGAAGGGGCAACGTAGCTACTGCTATAAACCTAGTCATCATCCCAGGGCCAGTGAGCCAGGGGTTCAGGTGCCCCAGACACAGGTGAGATGCACACATACATGGAGAGAAACACTGGCACACATAAGATAAATAAATGTTTAAAAAAAACTTAAAAATGTTCTGGAGGAAGAGGTTTTGTAACCTGAATGGTTCCTTTTTGTTCTGTCTAAAAATCATTTAGTTTATGAATTGTGTTGCTATCCAAAAATAAATTCTGGCTTAAATTGTTTTAAAATAAAGAAAAAAATCATATTTGCATATTAAAAAAAAAAGAAATGCTGGTTTTTATCTAACTGCCAGAATCCACCTCTAGTTCAGCTTGAGCTCATTTCTGGATATATGTACTTCTTGAGACCTAACATCTCCATTTTTCCTACCTCACCGACCCTACCAACCACCATTCCTAGTATTTATTTTAACAAAAAAACTGTTAAACGTTTTTGGATTCTCTCTGTTAAAGGAGACACTGCAGAAAGCTGTGTCTTCCTTATTCCATTGAACATAATGTCTCCCAGGTCTATCTGAGTTGTCAAAAATGGCAGGAGTTTCTTCTCTGTATGGTTGAATATTTTTCCTGTGTGTACAATGTGTTATTGATCCATTCAACTTCCATCAGTGGATTATCAGGCTGTTTCCTGTGTCCTCTGTTGGGCTGCAGTGACCATAGGTGTGCAGATGCTCCTTTGAGATATTCACTTTGTTTCCCCTGAATATATACTTACAAGTCAGGGATGCTGAGTCATACTGAAGTGAGACTTTTAACTTTTTGAGGATCTTCCATGTGATTCTCCATAAATTGGCATTTTCTCCAACCAACAACTACTTTAAACATGTATAGAAACTGCCTAGACAGAGATACATATATTATGAGCTATCAAAGGAGGTTACTGTACTATGAGCGGCAGACATTCCACAGGGCACATAGAAGAGGGAAAGCAATGTTGTATAGGATCAGCGAATCCCCTTTACTTTTCCAGCCATGATGGGCACCTTCTTGCACACCCCCTTCTGCTTGAGATACTTGTCATTTTGATATTTTCTTTTTTTTGGTGCTCTTTCTTCCCGAGTTGTCTCTTGAGCTGACTCCTTTAGTATGGCTAACTCTTCCCCGAAAGGCTAACCCACTGTATGGTGCTCTTCCAGCTTTCTAAAGTATTAACCACAGTCTAGTAACACTTATGTAGGACACTCCTTTTCTTGCTTTTTGTCCCTGCCTGATGGATCACAAGGCCTTCTAATGGCAGACCTTTGTCTATTCCAATCTTACATGAACCCTAATCCTCCAGAATAGACCCTGGCATGTATTTGGCACTTTAATCAACAGTTTTGAATTAATGAATGGGAAAGGAATTCCAATAGAAACCAGGGAAACTAGAGGAATAGAGGAAGAAACTAGGGACCCAAGGAGTAGTCAGAGCATAAAGAGCATCAGATGTGATGCCTAAGATTGGCAAAACCTTATATCCATGCCAGTGAGAGAGGAGATATAAAGAAGTCAGACTTGAGGGACGAGGTTGAGATGCCAATGCAGTTTTGATTAAAGCTAAAAGGGAGGAATTATGGTTCAACAGAAGAGACTTATTACTCCGGAGGAATCCAGAAAAAGGCAAAAGACAGTAATTTAACTTGAGCACCGGAGGTAGAAGCATTCAGGTACTAATCATTTATAAGCTGAAAGTTCAGAGCTTTGGAAGAAAGCTGTAGAAGACAAAAGGGCATTTAAGGGGAGTGCTGACAAGCAATGCCTGGAAAGAATTGTGCTTAATATATTTATACCTGAGCTGTCACCAAAAATGGTAATGGTACGATTGAGTGCTTTAATTAAATCTGAGCTGTGCTGACCGGACAATGTGAAAGCCTAAGTGTTATGGTCCTTCAGTGCACTGTGATTTGTATCTGAAATTTCCACACTTGCTGGCTGTTCATTTGGCTTGTGTATGCTGTGTAGCTCTGAACAAGCAGTGGCTGTGGCTGGGTAACGGTAATAGCAGTAGTGAGAGAGAACCCTCCAGAATGCTAGGAATAGGAAGGAAGGTATTCTACAACCCTCTCCTCTAAGCCAAGTGATCACCATCCTCATAAGAATAGTGGTGTCTGCTTCCAAAGGTCACAGCTGAGCTTGCTAACTCTTGTCATTCCTTCAAAGGAGAAGGGCTGGGGAGGGTCTTGGGACCCTCATTCGAATATCCAGCTACTCCTCCCAGCCAGTTGTATGAAATTCTGTCATAATTGCACGAGGCCTCGGGGCCCTAGAGAGGGGCTAGTAGATAGGTTGCAGGAAAACAAGGGAGAGAGATTCCATGTAAGCAGCTATGTGGAACCCACAATCCATTCTGGGTGAAAACGTTGCAGTGTAGTTCTTTGGGGCCCCCAGTGCTCCTGTCACTAACCTCTTACCTGCCCTCTGTAAGTATGCCTAGTAAACTTATAGTGTCCCCAAAGAGATTTGATAGCATCAGCATCAAACATTGGGGTTTTTGTTTGTTTGTTTGTCATTAGTACCTTAGGAGGCAGAGTGCTAGATGTTGCCAAGGGAGACACACACACGCACACACACACACACACAAACACACGCACGCACACATGCACACAGAGAAATAGATAGAGACAGAGATAGACACAGAGAGAGAGACAGAGACACACAGCGAGAATATATATATATGTATTTATATATACATATATATTATACATATTATATACATATACATATATGTATATATATATAAGAGAAACAGAAACAAAAATATATATCTCCGATCAGGACCAGTAGGGCTTATATTTGTGATTATTCCTATTTTTATGAAACTGAACAGAGTGGCAAGCACACAAAACTGAGAGCATTGGCATTTAGAGATGGCTGGTAGCATCTTCTGCAGGAGTCCAGGGAGAATGGATTTGAATGAATTTGTTCTAGTTCCCCACTGGGAGAGACCCGCAGACTGACCATGGGTATTACATAATATCATTTGACTAGTCAAGGACACTTGCTTGCATCTCACCAAGGGAAAGCATCTGTAAAAGCTGTCCACTGTGACTGGGTCCTGAGGAACAGGAAGCAGCCATTATTGTCATCTTATTGTCTGGCCACATCTGGCAAACCAAATAATCACAGTTATTCTCAGCTTCAGGGTGTTGGAGGCGAAGGGGGAAGTGGATTGAAAGATCCGTGTGAATCACCATGAGCTGATGCTTCCTTCTTTAGCATGTTCCTTAGGTAATTCCTTCCAAAACTGCCTTGAAAAGTAAGGACATGGCAGCTTTTTTATGTCAGAGAGCCCTTCTTTCCCCTGACTCTCACTGATGAGCTTTGATCACTGGCTTCAACCCAATCTTGTTTGGCTTTGATTGCTGACATAATGGAAATGTTGTTATTTTCAGTAAACTCTACAAGTAGGTCTCAAATAACCTAATTAGTATTGAGGTTAATTAATAGGGAGAAAATTGGTCTCATGAAAGAAAGGCAGATAGATACACAGTGTCATTATGTGCTGGAGGCTGGAAATTGAGAGAGGAAAGTATAGGCTATAGAGACTGGGCTGCTGGTTTTCCATTGGATTAATAAGATTAAGTTGTACACACATGCTTATTGAGAAATGACGTAGTAACCCTGATGTGTTTTATTGTGAAGAACATACTAGAAGGGCTCAAGAAATAGCTCAGTGCATAAGAGTACTTGCTCTACAAGCATGAGGATCTGAGCTCAAATTCCCAGAGCCTATATATAAAGTCAGGTATAGCTGCACATGCTAGTAAACACAGCCTTGGGGAAGAGAGACAGATAGAGCCCTACAGCTTAGGCAAGAAATGATGAACATCTGGTCCTGTGAGAGAACTTGTCAGAAGAAAGTAACATGGAGAATAATAGAGGAAGACATCCTATACCCTGTTCCAGCCTCCACATGCTTATACACAGAGATGTAAGAACCTGCACACTCACGTGCATGTACCATAGGCATAACACACCCACCCCGCCACACACACACCCCTGCATGTACATTCTAGAACCAGCATGAATAATTCTTTTAGCACTAATACATTAGGCAAGCTTTCCCTTCATCTAAGTTACTTACTTTGCTTTTGGGAGCAAGAACTTTAAAAGCTGGAGGACAGGACAGCATGCATTCTTTGACCCAAAGACACAGAGAAATAATATGAACCCACGTGGATGATAATTTCAGGTTAAACATTAGGCACATTAACTCCATGAGTAGGCTCTGTATTGGAGAACAGTAAGAGAATATTTTGTTTGCTTGAAACAAAAATAGAATTTGCAGTGTGTGCAAGTCAGTTTTTGTCACCTTGACACACACTAGAGTTACTTTGGAACTAAGGAACCCCAGTTGAAGCTCTTTCATGGTCTCTGCTTCATTTTCTGCCTCTGGTTCCTGCCTGAGTTCCTGTCCTGGCTTCTTTTGATGATGTACTCTAATCTGTGATATGTAATCAACCCTTTCTCCCTCAGGCTGGATTTTGTCAGGGTTTTATCACAGGAGCAGGCAGAAAACTAGACCATAACGTTACTCATTTTCTATCAGTTGCCAAGGGAGTATTGCTCATTATGTAGTTTAGTTCTCTGAATAAACAGTGCGACAGAAAAGGATGCAATAGTCTGGGCATCATTTCAGAGAATTCTAACGAAGAATAAGGTTTCGTGTGCGGAAGGACTAGCTTGCAAAATCTGTGATTTCAGTCTCCATAAGAAATGAAACTAGTTGAACAAATAAATGTTCCTCAGTGCTCTGTGTGCCTGGGCCTCTGTTATGGACAGTTTTAATGTAGATCTGGAGCTGATTTATGGATTTTTGGGAGTACTGTAAGTGTAGTAGTTGAATGATTACCAAACACTAAAGCACGGCAGCCATGGTGATGGAGGGAATCAAAGAACAAAGGCTGAAAAATCTTCCCAAGCCTGAGGATTCGGTAAGTAATAGGTTTTGAGTGTGAGACATTTGGGAAACAGCAGCAGAAACTAAAACAAAGAATTAAGGACATTTTAGTGAAATGGCTGCAGGTCAGGAAATTGTATTTTCAGAAGACTCAAAAGGATAGAGTGAGAATGATGGTTATGGATATGGCCACAGAATATCCAAGGGGAGGGTGGCTGGGCGAAAGGAAAGGAAGTGGTGGGAAGACTCTAGGAGCCAAAATAAATATAAATTTTCAGTTTTGTCCAATTTCTAGGTAAACGTTCCTTTTGTGGGGGAAATATCAAAAATACATCTTTTCTCGCTAGACTGACCATTTGAGCAGACTGCAACCTACTTCTGCAAACAGTCTCAAGTCAGGACGGCACCACGTGCTGGAGACAGCTGGCTGCCTGATACTGTACCACAATACTGAGAATTTTGAAGTCAAACTATCTACTGCTGCAAAAACAAGGGGTTGACAGTTTAGGTTTCTTTCCTATGGTTCTGGTTCCCATGACGGTTTCTGCTCAGGTAGGTTCTGATGCTCTGTATTTGTCTGTTGGTCTCTGAAATTTGGGGCCAGTATTTTGCCCTTTGGCCTCATTTCTCTGTTGGAGTGAAGTTTTGTGCATTGTGTAAAGATTCAAATGCTGACTTCTGTACCCGGAGAGTTGAGTACAGGCCAGACTTTGGTATATTGTCATTATTATTGAAGCATCTCCCACATTAGTATTTTTAAAACATTGTTTTCCATCACCTTCTGATTGGTTAAATAAATAGCTGAACAGCCAATAGCTAGGCAGGAGAAGTAGGCAGGACTTCCTAGGCCAGAGAGAGGGTCTCAGATGGGGAGCAGAGAAGGGAGTCACCATCAGGACACAGATGAAGAAGCAGGTGCCAGAATGATACTAAGATGTCAGGTAATGAGCCATGTGGTGGGACAAGGCCAGATGAGTCAGGTTAGAATAATTGAGAATCTGCCCAGCTATAGTGCCGAAAGTTTATAATAAAATTAAAAAGTTTCTATGTCATTATTCAGAGCAAGCGTGTGCATAGAAAAATCATAGGATACATTTCTCTGATGGATCTATGAAGGATGTTGACTCTTAGCTCAACTTTTAATTTTCTGTTAAGGGTGAGTTGTGACCTCCAAGCTTCTTTAGTGTTCATTGGTCAGTGGAAGACTCTGTGGGTATGGAAACCAAATCCTTCTCTCTCCTTTTTTTGAATCTTCATAAATATCTCAGGATCTTAGGTCATGGTAAAGTAAAGCTAGAATCCCTATTTAAGATGATCCTTCCTGTGGATTTTAAACTCACAAATTTGCTTACTTGCTAAACTATATCTATTTGTAATGCTCAAAGGAGCAATGCTCTGGGGTCCTTTTCCTGTAGACACAGACAATGCAAAGGTAAGTTGCTCCTGTCCATGCTTCCTGCTAAGGCAGTGTGAGGGCTACCCTGCTCTCTTGTGTTCCTTTTTACACCATGTGTCTCTGCGGTGTATTTAGTAGCATCCTTTTCATATTTTGTGCTTTATGTTCAAGATTTCAAATTGGCCCTGTGAATAGTACTGAAATGCTATTGAATACTTTTAAGTGAAAAAGGGCCATAATTAACTTTATGGAGAAAAATAGGCTTCTGGATAGCGTGTTCAAGACTTAGTGTGATTTCCCCTTTGGCTCAATGTTAGCAAATGAATCATTGGGTTAAAATAAATAAAACAAGGGTGATGTTTTGATCAATGATGAAAAAGTTCAGGCCAGAGGCTCACATATCCAGCTTTTGTTTTCTCTGGGAGCAGTGGCTCTTTATTCTCTGACTCAGCATGCATCACACCTTTATGGACCATGACTACCGTGAATAGCAAAAGTCAAGTATAGAGTGCTTTTTAAATTTTACTGTGAAAGGAGTGAGTTAGGACTATATTAATACTTTTACCTTATGATATTGTTCATAAGAATAAATGGTTAACAGTATAGTTTGCAGATTTTTAACATATATTATATAGTTGGTCTGTCTTAAATATTTTCAGGAAAGATGGATGTAGTAGGTGGTTGCTATTATGTTTTGGGGTGGTTTTTCCTCCAATCCTCATGCTCCTAGAATAATGACTCATGAGACTCAAGATAACTATTTACAAATACCTAGGCCATATAACTAGGCTTTTCTCTGACTAGCTCATAACTTAAAATAACCGACTGTATTAATCTACATTCTGCCATGTGGCTGGTTACCCAAGCTCAGGCATTGTCCAGCTGTCTTCTTCATGTCCTGCTCTCTGAATCTTCCCACACCTGGCTCTCTCCCAGAATTCTTTCTACCTACCTGATGTCCTACCCCTGTGTCCTGCCTAAGCTATAGGCCATAGGTTTCATATATCGACAAGTGTTCCATTCATGCAATACATAAGAGGTTCCATCTATAGATGTGTCTGGTAACCTCTATCCTATTCTCTTTTGTAGTGGTTTGGGTGAGATATGTCATCTAGAGGCTCATATGCTTGAGTACTTGGTCTCCAGTTAGTAGTATTATCTAGGAATGGAGCCTTGTTTGTTATGGGGGGGTGGGCTTTCAGCTTTATAATGTGTTCTCTCTCTCTCTCTCTCTCTCTCTCTCTCTCTCTCTCTCTCTCTCTCTCTCTCTGCTTTTTCACTACCAGGTCAGCCTCAAATTCTTGCTGCCATGCCTTCTCTGCCATGACAGATTGTATCCCCTCTAGGACTGTACACCATAATGAACCCTTTCCATCCATAATTCTCCTTTCTCTGGTCAAGGTATTTTATGAAAGTAACAGGAAAGCACCTAGTAAACAATTTCCGACTCTGTCTTACCCTACATAGTTTTCCACACATTTGTACGCACTTCAAATGTCATATCCAACTTCAGTCAGATCTTTCATTCCCTGGGAACAAATACCCTGCCCTTTGTGTTCTCAACAGTAAGGAGATGGTGTGCTTCTCAGACCAGAGATGCTTTTGAGGGCCCTGGAAGATGACCCAAATCCACTTGGCAAGAAAACTTGAGGGCTCAATTATTGTGTCTAGAATATAAAAGAGAGGAACTGACATCACTGTGCCCTTCCTTGGATTTCTTTCTTTCTATGGATGGTCATAGTGGACAAAGAACAGAATGGTACTGGGCCTGGCAAATTCACCTGGGTTGGCTATACTTAAGACGCGTGAAACACTGCTCTAAGTGCCTTACCTTCATTATTGAATCCTTTTATTAGCCCTGATGGATTCTGTTATCATTTACTCCTACTTTACTAATGGAAAATCAGGGACAAAGAAAGGGGAAAGGTCATATTTTTAGGAAATGGTTGTTGTCAGGATTTTAACCAGTTCGTCTCTATACTCCAGGAATGTTCTAACTACAACAATGTGCTGAAAAGAGAGGAGGCACATCCTCTGAGGTTATGGAGAAGCTGAATCCATAAGGTCTGGTGACAGGTTATATGTGGAGGGTGAGAAACCAAGTAGAGTTCTGTGATTGATTGTTCTTGTGGCTTGAGAAAACGCTAGTCACAATCAGAGAATAGGAGAAAAATAAAGCATGATTTTGGGACAAGAGAGAGTTTATTTAGCTGGCTTTAAGAAAAAATGTTAGTGTCAAACAGAGAAAATGGAAAATAAAAGCATGAATCCGGGACAAGAGAGGCTTCTCTTAGCATGCAGCCAGCACCCAGCATGCTAGATTTGACACAGCGGTGGCAACTTCACATGCTATCCAGAAAGCAGGTCTGGAAATTTACCAGAGAAGGTGGAAGAGTAGTGTCCACTGACAAATAGGCACTAATGGAAAAGGAGAAACAGTGAGCCTGGGAATGGCAAAAGACAGTGGAGAATGCCCTGAGTGTAAACTTCGAGCTTTACCACTGTGCGTGGTTTGACCTTTTTGAATCTATCTCTATCTGTGGATAGAGGTGGTGAAGGCTTTCCCTCACAAAGTGATTGTGTGTATCCAGTGAGTTTGCTCTTGTAAGCTTTTATACCAGTATTTCTGTTCATAATATGATGTAGTAATGCTCTCACTTAAGGCAGATTTTTTTTACAACAAAGCCAAGATCCTTTTCATTATTCATGTCTTTCTGTCTCTCTGCCACTTCCTGCCATATCATCTACCACAATATGACAATTTGAGCAAACTCTTTTATATGTCAGGATCCTCTGTAAAGTACATTTGATTTTGCCATAAGGGACATGATTAAAGTCAGGTAATAACAGGTCCCCACTATATACAGCTTAATATTTTTTTGTTTTCTTTTGTGTGTTTTCGCCTTTCTGAACCTTTCTGGTTGGTCTGTAAATGTGGGTAAACAATGCAAAAATTTAATCCTTTGTGTTGGCTCTCTGGGTTCCGAGATTGTCTTTATTTTTCAGGTGTAGCTGCCTGATCCACATGTCTGTGACTGGTGGATTCATTTAGACTCTTAAGCTGCTCAAGTCCCGGCTTGTGGCCTCCTGCTCACACCTCAGACTGGGTTGTTTCAGTCTCTAGGCTGAGCGGCAGTTTGTAGGCCTGTACCACATGCTTAGAAGATCCTATCCTGATGACCCTGAGGTAATCTCTGGAGATCCATGACTCCCATTCTCCAAACACAAAGTATATGAGACTTTCCAGGTAAGAGTTCCCCTCTTAAATACATGGAGCTATCAACCACACTGAACAGCTGGTTGGGATGGATGCATTGGGTATAAACTCATACTTTCTATAAAACTGTCCAGTATGTTGGTCACAAATGTGAATGTAGTCATAGTTCCCTCTGTTCTGAGTTTTCTAACATCATTTCTTCTTCATGACTTAAGTCTTGAGAGTGTGGTCGAGAGTGAGCCTCTCTGCCTCCTTTCCTTGCCTCCTTCACCCTTTCCTCTCAGTCATTTGGGATACAAACACAAGGCTTCTCACTCCTTATTTGATGTGGCAGTCTCTATTCTATTCTCTTCTTTAATGAACTCATTTTCTCTGTCCCTCTTTTCTTGGAACAAAGTGGAGAATGAAATCACATAGATGACTGCAATGACAATGATGGCATCTGTATTTCTCGTCATGAGCAATTAGCCATTTATATAAGCCACCACACTATCTTCCTTGACATTTATTTAAAAAAATTACACATCACCAATGCTTTTAGCATATAGACTAAAATACATTTTTAGCAGAGGTCTGACCTCTAGAAATCAAAATGCTTGTCCCTAGGACCTAAATAGGATAGCTATATCAGCCCTCCAAGGCTCAGGGGACATGGCAGAAGAGGAGTTAGTAAGAGTGTAAGAGCTAGAGAATGGGAGATGTGCATCAAAAAGGTATATTCTCGACGTGACATAGCCATTGCACCTATAAACTCACCCCGTCTGTGCTTATCGTCATAAGATTGGGGCCTTAACATTTCTTATGGATGGGAGAAAGACCCTCCTTAAAAGATTATTGGCAGTTAATGGTTGCTAGGGCTATCATTTCCTTCAGTAGTGTAGCCACTGTTAAGTTGCTTATGCTCCAGTAAATAAATTCCCACTCACACTTGTGTAAGGAACTCTAGTTAAACCCAGCAGCCCACACACCAATGGAGAAGGGGGAGGAGGGTGATGAAGAAGGGAAATAGAAGTAATGACTGAGATTCAAATATATGTGCTTCAACCTGTCAAGAACTAAAAAAATGAAAAAAAAATCCCACTGTGGTTTTTATTAACTATTAAGTGGATAAAATTTTAGCCTCTTTGTTAACACAGTAAGTCTTTATGGACAGGATATGTAGTTCATCGACATTCTCACTAGCAAAGTGACCTTTAAAAAATGTCACTTAACCAGAGTATCTTCCTGATACCTACAGCCTACAGTTGCTCTAAGGCACATACATAGTAGGTAGGGTTTGAGAATCTGATATATTCGTTATGTTTGGTGAAGTAAGGTTTGATTGATACTTTTACTGTTGAAACCTGTGTGTTAGATAAGATGTCTGTGATCCTTCTTGGTACTGGTTTTGTTGTTAGATGCTGCAGCAACTGAGCTGCTGAGGTCACCTTTGATGTCCTAGCTGGGAAGATCTGGGAAACAGCCATACCTTTCCTTTCTCTGGCAGCTTCATTTTCATTCTTCTCAGTTTTATAGACATCTAAGGCTTCTTTCGCATAGTTATGCTATAGTTGCTTTGGCTTCTGTGTGTTTCTCTAAGTCCTTTGAACACTAAAAAACTCAGACAATTCTAATACAGTCAGTTTAGTTCTAAATCTAGTCAACGTCAAGAGCTCTCCCTGTGGTAGAGACACAATGTCACAGTATTTGTTAATCATAGTCACCTGTGCAGTAGTTGTGTCAGAAAGGAGAGAAGACGGATGTGACCAAGGAGAGACCCAATATTAGAGATGGTAAGGAACAAAGAGGGCACTAAATAATCTCATTTAAATTTAAGTCTCTGGGATCACTAGTGAGGTGGGCCTGTCCTTCATTGTGTTTGTTTGCTTGATATTTGATTATTTTCTTTTCTAAATTGGGCCTTTGCTTTGTCTGTTTGTCTCTTGGGCTCTTACTGGGCCACAGCTTCGATTTATATTTTCTCAGGATTATTAGTATTTTATTTACCATTTATGGCAAATATTTGTTTTTACCAGTTGTCATTTGATTTAAAATATGAACAAGCATTGAAATTTTATAAAATTGGATATGTTGCCCAAATGTTCTAAGACTTCTGATATTGCTTTTAATGTTGGGGGACTTTTGTTTTTAGAATAGAATTGGTGAAATGTCACTTAAGTATTCTCCAGTTCTGATGTTTTAAAGCATGTACCTCTTGTGTAAGTTTATATTACTCACAACGTAAGATTAGACTTTTATATTCCCTAATCAAAGAAAAAGTATTTTAATACTCTTTGATAAGTTCATGATGTTTCTTTTACCACATATTAAATTTCTCTGTATTTGCATTGCCCAATGTAGTAGCCATTCTGTATCTGACCTGAAATATGCCTAAGTTAAGCTAAGATATGGTGTGAATGTAGGCTACATGCTGATTTCAAATACACAGCACAATAACAAACAAAAAATGTGAATTGTCTCATTAATAATTGTTAATGCTTTGACACATTGAAATGACAATATTTAAGATATAATAAAATATGTGGTATAATAATAGTATTTGAGTGTTATATAATATAATAACATTAAAGTTAATTTCATTTTTTATTATTTTTATTTTATAAAATGTTGGTATTAGAACATTTTGAATATGATATTAGTCCCATATTGAACCTCTGCTAGACAGCTCTGCTCTATGCTCCTGTGTTTCAATGCTGTTCCTGGGTTTAATAAGCATAGTTTCAAAAGTGTGTTTACAAACATGGCTATGTTTGCTCATTTTTAAACATTTTTATTTTTTTTTGAAAATTTCATACATGAGTACTGCATTTACATTGATAGTACTCTCTTTCCTGTTTCCAATTCCTCTTCTGCCTCCCAAGTCTCCTTCAAATCCATGACCTTTTCTTCTTTAATTACTGTTGTTATATACATATATGCATAAATACAAGCTGCTGTAATCTCTACACATGAGTGTTACTCATGTGTAGATATATTTAGATTGATTTGATAGCCTATCAGGGATTTGGTTGGAATGGTTGAACCTTGATCTTTCAGTGACTGTTACTTTCCTGTAGCTCTGCATCTAGGGGTTGGGCCTTTTGAGCTTTCCTCATCTCTGCTGGCATGTCATTGTGTGGGTTGTGTTTAGGTGTCTACATTGTTGATATTTCATGGGTACAGCTCCATATCCTGTATTGAAGACACTACTATCTCATAGCAAGTGTCACGATGCTCTGTCTCTCTTACAATCTTTTCTCCTCCTCTCCGTCTTGTTCCCTGAGCCTTAGTATAAGGGTTGTGTTGTCGCTATGCCTATTTGTGTTTGAGTACTCCACAGTTGATTAGTTTCTGCATTTTGACAAATTATGATTTTCTGTGATGGTCTTTGCTGTGGTTTCCTTTGAAGCTTCTTTGATGAGAACTATATTTATCTGCAAACATAAGAATAGGTAAATAGAATGATGTAGATATTATACCGGCTTAGCCAAGTGGCAAGAGTAGGTTTTCCTTCAGAGCCCATTACCTCCCCGCTCACAGGTAATTGGTTAGGTTTGCAGTATTAGGCTTACATTCCTTTCTACTAAATCTAATTGCAAGGTTTTTGGTAACCCCCAAGATATAAGTGCCATTATTGCACTCTTAGAGATACCTTGCACGGGCTTTATTCTTGTGCATAATAGGCCTTAAAGCTGGGTAGAAGTATTGATAGATTTTTTTTTTTACTTGGCAGCTTGCATAGCACTTTCTGAAACTATGAGATCAGGGAGGAGGCTCTCGGTCAGTTTTAGCTGGACTCCTCCAAGTCCTGTGTCCAAGGTGCCTCATGTCTTCAGCAATAGGGTCTCACTTTCAAGTTTTGGAAAGCAATCAAAGGAAAAGGCAACAGCCTATATTGTTTTGGATGTCTTTCAGACTCCCTTGACCAACAGCCACACTCTTTATCTCTTGTTATTTGTTTATATTTTTGTCTGTGTTTTTCTTCCAGATAATTATTTTAAAAACTTTTTTTTTTTTGCCAAGTTTAAGGAAAATTACTTCTCTTTGGGACTTTGATGAAATCCCACAAAATGTGTAAATTGATTTAGAAAGAATTTACCTCTTAATAGGAATAAGTCTCCATCTGTCCCCTACTCATATTGAATTACTTTTCCTTCTGCTGAGAGAGAAATATGCCAAGGAAAGGAGGCTTTAATTTGGGCTAATAGTTCAGGACATGACAGGGAAGTCACGGTGTAGGGAATTTCAGACAGCTGATCATACCCTGTTTGCAATGAGGAAGCTGAGGACAATGGATGCTCACACTCAGCTCACCTAATCCCTCTCATTCAGTTCAGGATCCCAACCAATGGCCTGATTCTACCCACAGTTAGAGAATGTTTCCCACCTCAATTAAGGTAAGCCAGATCATCCCCCACAGGCAGGCACAGAGGCTGTCTCCTGGCTGATTTTAGGTCCCATTGACACTGTTAATGACCATACTTTGCTTGGCTCTCCACTTCTGTCATAATCTTTAGCAAACTTTGTGTCTTCAGTTTCATAAATTACACACATCCGCTGTTTAGATTATTGTTAGAAGTTGTATTTTTATTGCTGTTGTAAGTGTGAGTTATTATTCCAATTCATTCTCTAACTAGCTTTTTTTGGCTTTGGAAAGGTGATTTTTAAAATGGACCTTGTAACTAGATGTTTTTACTGAGCTTTTATAAAGATTAATTCTAATAGTTTTTTTTTTAGCTGATTCTGAAGTTGTTCCACTTTTCAAATTAAAATATCACATCATGGTGAGCTCCAAATGAGATTCTATCACTGTCTCCAAAATTCTTGCTTTCAAAACCTATTTTTGAAAAAAAAAAAGTATAATAGGTAGGTTTAAAGTCCTATTGTTTACTTCAGATGGATTCCCTGCCCCACCCCTAGAATTTGTCTGTGCTTAAGAAAGACACAGGATTAGAATGCCTTTATTGTGTGACTTCTTCTGTCTGTTTGTTAGTTTAGACCTGAGGACTATAGTCACTTCTGTATAATCCAGAAAGCTCAGCTATTAGATGCATTTGGGTGCTGTGCAAATATGAGGAGTCCATGCATTAAGAGCAGTTGTAAGTCAAGATTGATTTGTGGTAGTTGCCTTTGGTGGGCATTGAGGTTGCGTTCACTACCCTGGTAGCTACAACTGTTAGGGCAACATCTCCACAACTGGGGCTTTCTTTTCCAATCTTTTACCTTCTTCTTGGATCTCTGAGGGCCTGGGGCTCAAGCTTCCTTCTTCCTACATGATTATAGAAATTCCATTTTGATTCATCTTAAATATCTTTCTTTTTGGCATTTGTTTACACCCTTTAACTAGGGCCTTTAAACTTTTTTTTTTGTAGCCTGAATAACATTGAAGGTTTTTTTTTTTCATTAAAAACTATTACTTTATTATGAACCAAAGCCTGAGCACACAATCATTTTGTTATGTCTGAATTTATTGCATTCAGGACGATTCCTAATTACAGCAGTTACTGTGTTGTGGCATTCTCTAGTGGTCATTACGGTGGTATTAGAAAAGATAAGCACTGACAGGTTCTGAGGGGCTACTTCATTAGAACGGGCATCTCTAAACAGTACTGTCAGACACCAAGCCAAATTAATATAAATCTTTCAGGCAGTAACATGCATTTGGAGATTAACTTCAACCCTTGCCTTAAGGAATAAAAAGAAGTCCATCGATGTATTTAAAATAAAACTTCCTGGATGCCACAACAAAATGTTTCCCTGTGAGTCAATACGCAGCATCAGAAGTTCTGTAGGTTTTGGTCATGCTCCTGTGGGTACAACCTTACCTCACTCCACTGATCCATCAGATGCTGCCACCCTGGCTGCCAGCAGACATAAATATGTTGTATGGAAACATAGAATTGCTCCCATGCAAAGTCCATGTGCACACACACACACACACAGAGAAACAGGGAGCATTACTAACATATAATACAGACTTACTAGTTCACTTTGCACATTGCTGATGGCCAACGGCAGTCTAAAAATATAAGGTGGAAAATTCCGGCAATAAATAATTCATAGGTTTTTCAAGTGTGTGCCACTCTGGGGAACATAATTACAAAGTTTGCATTGTCCCTTCCCACCCCAACCCAGGACACAAATTACCTCTTTGTCTGGTGTATCTACCCTAATGCACCTCATAGGTTACTTAGTTGTCTCAGTTGTGTGATTAACTGGGGTGATAGCATAGTCCTCTCACTCAACCCTTATTTTACTTAAAACTCGACCTAAAGTGCAAGAGTAGTGATACTGACATTTTTATTACTTATATAGGTATTCTCTTACTTATTGCTGTGAATTTCTCATTGTGCCTAATTTATACATTTAGCATTATTATAAGTATGTATATTTAGGAAGAAAATCTCCATAGGTTTGTTTTCTGGCATTCATATACAGAGCGAATGGGGTGACTACTGTGTTGACTTGGTATGTGTGTGCAACCTATTGCGACTTTAATGTAAAGGGAGAATAGCTACACATGGTTAGCATGTGAGCTGTGGCTCTTTTATCAATTACCCTAGTTATTTAGCTTAATTTCTAGATAAAATAATCAGAAGAACAATGCTCATAGAACTTAGGGTAATAAAAATCTCTTCATCCCCAAGTGAGAAATCAGTTTAACGGAGACAAGAATATGTTCATTTGTATTCTACAGAAAGATGGAAAACTACCTTATAAATTATTAATACACCAAGTGGCATGTGTTGTCCTGAGCTATTGTTCTGTGTCCAGCTGATACGTATCTGCTCATTATCTGTTTGCAAGTAAGACTTCTGGAATGGTGATAAGGAGGATAGAACCATCCTCTCTAACCTGGTCCTACAAACACCCAAATGGTGACTTGTAGCGGTGTGAAATGACTGGCGCTCACTCTTACCCATGTCCTAGCTCATCATAACACTCACACAATTTGGATTTAGAGTATTCTGCCCACACCACCTTGAAAGAAGAATACAATACATAATAAAAAAAAAGCAATACATAATAAAAAACCACATACACACACATACAGACATACACAGGCATGTCACACAGAGACACATTATACACAGACATATCACACACATATGCACACACGCACTTTTAGAAAAGAGCGTTCCTCAAAACAGAATATGTTGTATAATCACAGGTCCCAGGATCTTGCATCTATTTTATTAACTGGAAAGTATGAAAAATTAAAAGGAAAATATTGATTTTGCTGTTAATAAGTTAATTTTAACGCACATTTTTATGAGTATTAAACATATTGCAAAAGAAATATCTACTAATTAAAGCCCAAAAGTTTAGTGTACATTTTCACAGAAAATACTTAATGCCAGATGATTATTAATGAGGAAATTAATATTTATAGCTAAAATAGCTATAAATAGCTATAAAATATCTGGTTCAGTTAAAGGCATCTGTGGCTAAGCCTGATGAGTTGAATTCCATCCTTAGGACTCCTGTGCTTGAAGGAAAGAACTGATTCCTGCAAGTTGTCTCTGACTAACACACGTGTACCACAGAGGTCCGTGCAATCCTCCGTATGCACTCATGCAGACAAACATAAACTGTAATAATTTCCTTTTAAATCTTAGACCATGTTGTAGATAAACATAAACTTATATTCCAAATGAAGGTGTACATTGGAAGAAGACATTAGATTCCAGGTTTTTCTTTTTTTTTTTAAATTTTATTAATTTATTCATATTCCATCTCAATGGTTATCCCCTCCCTTGTATCCTCCCATTCCTCCCTCCCTCCCATTTTCCCCTTACTCCCCTCCCCTATGACTGTGAATGAGGGGGACTTCCTCCCCCTGTATATGCTCATAGGGGGTTTTTCTGGGCTAGGCTTCTTTGTGTTTCTCAGGTATGAAATGCGTATACTTCAGGTATGGATTGTGTACTCTTCCTATGATCTACATAGTCCATTTCATTGCATTAAGCCAAGAAGTGTGTGTAGTTAATGTTACAGTTACAAATAAAATCCTCTTAAGAGTTGAGCGGCCACAACTTTAGAAAATTCTGCAAAATGACTTCTCCATAGTGACCAATTGATGGATCCATGCAGTTCTAACATGCCTAATTTTTCAAACTCTTCCTGTCAGGAAAAGGGTTCCTCTGATAACATAGCTGAAGAAGATCAATAAAAGAGATATCTTGGTAAAAAATGTCTTAAGTGTTCCTTCCATTGGCATTCTTTCTGTGAACTTTGATGAGGTCAGCTGTTAGAAAAAAAGGCTCCCATTACATTCTGAGTTTCTTAACAAAAACATTGCCACAAGAATAGCATTTGGTAGCAAAATATCAGTAAAATATCTTAAAATGTGGCTGTTCAGTGGGCATCACGAGTTAAACTGTTCTTCTCTGAGAGAGACCAGGACCTCGGTGGCACCAAAAATTAAGACTTAGGAAATGTTGGGTCATGGGAATGGCTTGGTTCACAGCGGGAGGGGAAACCCCCTTTTGGCCAAAAGGTCCTTTGATGTTTTGCCTCCTCCAGGCTCTGCTTCACCTCTACTTCTGATCTTTAACTGGATAACCTCCTCACTAACCTAATTGGTGGTCCAGCACCCCTCCTGCTGCTTAGCTCCTTTCTAATGGCAAGGGCTGGATAATTAAGTTCTTTCTCAGCTGCCTCAAGCTTGGCCCCTCTGACAACTTTGGTCAGCAGGCTGGCTGACCCCTGCATAGCTGTTCCCCAGCATTCCCTTAGAACATCAGGGTAGGTTTTCAGTATCTTTAAAGACTCCACATTGGGTGCTTTCATTAACCCCTGCCCAGTGCCAAGCAACAGCACTCTCAATATTCAACATCCCCAAATGATTCCAGCAACACGGATCACACCCCATAGAAGCCTCACACTTGACTGCCTCCTCCCTTTACCTTCTTGCTATTTGACCCCATTTCAATAGTGGCTCTTTGCACTAAGTTCCTAACTAGGTTATCAAGTCTGCATGCCCAATGAGATTGCCCCTCACGTAATAGGTCCTTGTGCTGAGATATGCCCAGGAGGGCAGACCGCAGCTGCTTAAATAATTAACCTTTTAGCTGAAGATGGCCTTCATTGCTGGATGTGCTTTCATAGGCCAAGTTTGTGACCATTTAAGAATGTCAGTGTAATATATGGAGATTTTTACATCTGCATATAGATCAGCTTCACAAGCCACCGTAACCGAGGATGAGCAACAGCCTGTGCCAGCTGTGTGGTTAAGAATGCTAATTTATTTTTAACATGGATCATTGGTATTGTCAACTTGATTATTTATGAAAATGGGAGAAAGGAGGGATGAGGATGATGAAAGTCCACGTGCAGTTTCAAACCTGATTTGCTTCAGTTGCTTGCTGGAGAGAAGGAGAGAAACCACATAGGCCAAGGGGGCCCGGATAAGTTAGACATTCGGGAATTGATGCTCCAGGGGCACGAAGGAAAAATGTTTTGTAGTTTTGTAAATGTTTACTGAGTAGTTAAGGCTGATTTGGTGAAATATATCTGGGCCTTGGCATAGGCAGGTTATACAACACATTCCCTTCACCTTAAATGGCTGCTTTCTTATTTATGTGGATGTTGGATGCATTTATTCACGTTGACAGCACCTTCCTCCCAAATGTGCTGCATATATGGGCCTCTCTGTGCCTTTGTGTCTGTGTCTGTCTGTCTGTCTGTCTGTCTGTCTGTCTCTACAGCCACCCCCCTTTCTGTCGCTCACACATATACAGTCCTTTAGGTCCTGTAGGCAAAGGAGACACTCAGATCCTTAAACTCTTCTTTTCTGTCTTCTCTTTTTTCTTCCATTGCATCTTATCTTGTTGGTTTTTGTCATGGAGCAGTGAGTTTGGTTCTAGTAAGCAGCATTAAAAAATGGTGGAAGATAAGTGGCATTGAGGATTTAGAATAAAGTGCATGAAACCTGGCGAAGCTGGAGATTTCTTATATTATGAAGGTAGCACCTGACTGTGGATCAAGTGGTTGTTGTAAGCTGTCTTACTTCTGCTCTCACTTGGAGATGCACTCGTGTGTGTGTGTGTGTGTGTGTGTGTGTGTGTGTGTGTGTGTGTGTGCTGAAGGAGAGATAATAAAAATTGACATTGAGAATGACCTCAAACAGGATGAGAACAGTGACTCCACGTGAAAGCTACATCCTCTATAAACATGGGACTCTAGTGTGTTGTAGGGCCCTCAAAGGAGAGTCAGAGGATGGTACCTCAGCCTGTGGCCAGGCCTCCATGGAGAAGCAAACAGGGCTACAGAATGGAAGAGAAGAAGGAAGAGGCCAAGCAGTGGAAGAAATGACTTCCCCAGCTCAGAGTTGTTCAAGGCATGAGATCTCCAGCCTCCAGAGCCTTCCTGAAGATTCCACTAAAGCTCCTCCATTCTCTCCCTGAGTAAGAAAAGTAATCGTGGCAAATGCCTGTGATTCCTTTAACTCCTACTGAATATGTTCTTATGAGAGAAGAATTTGCTTTGTCTTTGGCTTCTGCTGCTCTTTGTTCATACTAGAGTCTGGGGCCAGATAGTTTGTAACTTGACCTCATATCAGCATTTTCATTTCAGAGTGCTTTGAAATGGCTCCTGGCCTCTGTGTGTCCCTCCATCTAGGAAAATAGGATTCTTGGTCACAAGACCTCAAGCCTTAGAATGAAAACAAGACTTCATTTTATACTGATATTCTTCAATTTGTCAAGTCACCGAATCTCTACTGTGCCCTTACCTCTGTGCACGTCAGTTTTCTATGAGGTTATGTAGATCAAGGTGAAAACAGATTCTTTTTCCTGGTGAGGAATCACAGTTACACATATTACAGTCCTTAGCTGTTGCCATGGTGTCTGGTGCACACATGCATGTACGTTCCTTTCCATCCCCCGCCCTTATTCCCTGTGAGCAAGTATGAAAGCATAGCTTTTTGAGGTGATACTTTTTAAAAATATATTTTATTGTTTTATTCATATTACTTCTCAATTGTTATCCCATCCCTTGTATCATCCCATTCCTTCCTCCCTCCCATTTCCCCCTTATTCCCCTCCCCTATGACTGTGACTGAGGGGGACCTCTTCCCCCTGTATATGCTCATAGGGTATCAAGTCTCTTCTTGGTAGCCTGCTATCCTTCCACTGAGTGCCACTAGGCCTCCCCATCCAGGGGACGTGGTCAGATATGGGGCACCAGAGTTCGTGTGAAAGTCAGACCCCACTCTCCACTCAACTGTGAAGAATGTCCTGTCCATTGGCTAGATCTGGGTAGGGATTTGAAGTTTACTGCACGTATTGTCCTTGGTTGGTGCCATAGTTTGAGCAGGACCCCTGGGCCCAGATCAGCCCATCATAATGTTCTTCTTGTAAGTTTCTAGGACCCACTGGATCCTTCTATTTCCCCATTCTCCCATGCTTCTCTCACCTAGAGTCCCAATAGGATGTCCTCCCCTCTGTCCCACTTTCCTGATAAGTGAAGACATTCATGGGACATGCCCCTTGGGCTAGTGTCCAGATATAAGTGAATATATACCATTTGACTCTTTCTGCTTCTGGGTTAACTCACTCATTATGATCATTTCTAGTTCAATCCATTTGTCCACAAATTTTGGGAATTCCTTGTTTTTTCTCAGAGTAACCTAGACCACATTTTCTGACTTTCCTTAATCTTTTCTGGAAGCCCAGCATAGACAGACAAACATGGAGCCTGGCTGGAGGTCAGGGCCTCTGTTCTGCTGGTCCCCAAGCTGTAGCCTCCTGTGTACAGTGTGGGCAGATCCTGGCTCCCTGTCTACATCTGCACTTGAGCACTAAAGTGTGTTTTCTGGCATCTCCATGGGCTGAATCAACCCTGCAACACTGGTAGCGTCTTAGAATTATTTTCCTTTTAATTTACTTATTCAACCCGAGGTATTTTAATGAAGGCTCGTCCTGGGTTCACAAAGACCCTATAGGAATTCTGAAATACACAATCCCCACTGAACCTGGGAGTAGAAAATTATATGCCCAGTGGGATCTGAAGCATCGCCAGCCACATTGTCCCTAAGAAGCACACAGCATTTCCTTGAGGCACTTTGTTGTAAGAAAGGGCGTTTTGTCTTTAAGCAACACAGTACAGCCACCGGTACCTCCCAGGATTGTTATTCATCCTCTGCTGTTCTCTGTGCCTGGGGTGAATATGAATGAGAATATTTGCTGAAGTCCCTAGCATATGATGCGCTTCTGCCTGATAATTAATAAGCAATAGATTTTTTTTTTTTGGTACAAAGTTACCAGAAAAGTTCCTTGAAGAACTGAGCTCCCTTGTGTGTGCCCACTGATGCCTAACTTGATGGTGCTTCAGCATCCAGAATATAAAATATTCTCTACATACTTAGGGTGTGTGCTAACGCACACTAGCAAGTGTGCAGTGTTTATCTTCACTTCTAAGATTGTGCATGTTTTTGGCAGAAACTGTCTCTTTCTATTTGACTGTGTAACGTGTGCCCGGAGGCAACTGTTCTTCGCCAGAGTAAAGCCTCCAAACACCAGAAATCAACGAGGTTAAAGACTATACTGGAATGCTTGCCTCAAATACGCTGTATTTTCTTTCATAACACAGTCACCTCATTTGGGGGACTGTCCTTCTGTACCTCACATTCACTACATCGGATTCAAAAATGTATATTTCAGTCTCTAATCATTTAAGTAAGATAAAGTTGGCAAAGTACAGAATTCTATTTTGAAGTTTTGATTTGGAAAATAGTTATATGCTAGTGTAAGAACTAAATTTTAATCCCAAACCAAAATGTCCATAATCTTTCAGTGAGTGTCTTACTCTTTGTTTTTCTGTTGTCTTTCTGCCCATCTTCCTTATATTTATCAATAGAAGTAAAGTTCCTCAGACCATAGGCCTAGTAGTTCCTTGGATGTTTCCCAGACAGACTGCCTTAGTGACGGAGAGGGTGGAATACCTCTGACCAGATAGCATTGGGTGTATTCTTCCATCCAGATGATGGTCCTGGGTTACAGTGAGATGAAGAGGAATCTAGTTCCCCAGTCTCTGGGCTCTCTAAAGACAGTGCCTGCACGCCACATGTTTGCAGGGGGTTGGGGCTTTGTCATGGATACATGAGTCAGTCTTCATCCATCTGGTTCTATCATGCTCTTTTCCCTTTCATCTTTAGGACAAAGTTTATATATAAGATAGTATGTTTTAGCCTCCCATGGCTTAGTAGTAAACATTTCATAATCACCTCTGATATGTCTGAGGCTGGGTTCTATAGCTGTCTGTGGTCAGGACTTTGTGCTTCCTCCTCTTGTATCTTTAGTTGACATTTTGGCCATTTGCTTCTGTAGCCTGCTAATCGCAGTTGATCTCAGGCTCTGGATATGAAACCACAAGCAATGGCTTGAAAAAAAAATGACTATTACAACTATTCCTAGGTGGCCATGGGCTGTATCTCACCTGGGTAAGGTTGGTGAGAGCTCAGAGCACTTACTCTGGAGGTGTTAGAAATGGCACTCTACAGATTGGGAGAAGATCTTCATGAATGCTACATCTGACATAGGGTTAATATCCAATATATACAAAGAACTGAAATAAATTAAACACCAACAAAGTAAGTAATGCAGTTAAAAAATGGGGCAGAGAGCTAAACAAAGCATTCTCAGCAGAGGAATCTTGAATGGCCTAGAAGCACTTAAAGAAATGCCCCCTCTCCTTAGTCATCAGGGAAATGCAAATCAAGATGACTCTGAGATTATATGTTACACGTATTAGAATGGCTAAGATAAAATCCTCAAGCAACAGCGCATTTTGACAAGGGCATGGAGAAAGGGGAACATGCCTTCATTGCTGGTGGGAGTGCAAACTTGTACAACCACTTTGGAAATCAATCTGGAGGTTTCTTAGAAAATTAGGAGTAGTTTTTCCTCAGGACCTTGCTATACCATTCTTGGGCATATACCCAAAAGATTCTCCACCATACCACAAAGACCCTTGCTAAACTATGTTCATAACATAGTTATAGTCAGAAACTGGAAATAACTCAGATGCCCCTCAACTGAAGGATGGATAAAGAAATTGTGGTACATTTACACAATGGAATACTACACAACTATTAAAAACAAAGAAATCATGCAGTTTGCAGGCAAATGGATGGAACTAGGAAATATCATCCTGGGTGAACTAACCCAGACCCAGAAAGACACACGTGGTATGTACTCACAAGTGGATTTTAACCACGTAGTATAGGATAAACATACTATAGTTCACAGACCCAAAGAAGCTAGGTTGCAAGGAGGACTGAAGGGAGGGTGATTGAATCTCCTGGAAAGGAAAATAGAATAGACATCAGAAGTGGGTGAAGAGAGAGAACAAGGTAGGGCAGGGAACACAGAGAGAAATGATGATGGTGGAGATCAGACCTGGAGGACGCAGTGGCAGGAGGACAGAGGACCTGCTGAGAGAAGAAAAACTGTGGGTGGAGGCATTTCTGTGACAAGCTGGAGACACAGGACAGGATAGACTTCTGGGAGATATGGGGGTGACTGTAGCTGAGACTCCTCGTAGCAGCAGTCACGGAGACTGGAGAGGACACTCTCTCACTAGACACGACACATAGTGGAGGGAGAGGAACACCAATCCGCCCACAAGAACTTTGACCCCCAATTTACCCTGCCTACAAGATGCGCAGGGATACAGCTAGAGCAGAGATGGAGGGAATGTCCAACAAATGCTTGGTCCAACCTGAGACCCACCCCATGGGAGAGAGCCAGCCCCTGACCTATTAAAGATACTCTGCTATGCTTGCCGATGGGAGCCTAGCGTAGCTGTCCTCTGAGAGGCTCCTCCCAGCTGTGGATCCAAACAGACTCATAGCTAAACATTCGGAATGCACAGGGAGTCTTGTGAAAAAGTGGAGGGGTTGGAGGACAGAAAGACCTGGAGGTGACAGGAACTCCACAAGAAGACCAACGGTGTCAACTAACCAGGGCCCAGAGGGGTTTCTGTAGACTAAAACGCCAACTCAGGTGCATGGACTGGAGCTAGGCCTCCTACACAGATGTAGCCAATTGGCATCTAAAGCTTTTTGTGAGTCTCCTAGTAAGGGGAAAATGCCTGTCTCTGACATGCACTCTGTTGCCTGCTTTTTTATCACTTCTCCTGGCGGGACTACTTTGCCAGGCCACAGGGGAAGAGGATAAGCTCAGTCCTGATGTGACTTGATGAGCTGGGGTGAGTGGATAGCGGATAGCTCCTCTTTTCTGAGGAAGAGGGGAGAGGGGATGGAGCGAGAGGAAGGGAGAGTGAGCCTGGGAGGAGAGGAGGGGTGTAAGGTCAATAAATAAATTAATCATTAAAAAAAGAAACCCAGTCAATTTTAACACACAAGAGCCTTGTCTTAGTTTCAGTTCTTATGATAAAGAGACCATGACTAAAAGCAACTTGAGGAGGAAAGGGTTTATTTACCTCAAATGCCTAGATTATAGTCTATCATGGAAAAGTCAAAGCAGGGACCTGGAGGCTGGAGCTGCAGCAGAGGCTGTGGACGGCAGTTGCTTACTGTCTTGCTTCCCCTGGATCTCTCAATCTGCCTTCTTTTTTTTTTCATTTTATTTTTATTTTTTTATTAATTTATTCATATTACATCTCAATGGTTATCCCATCCCTTGTATCCTCCCATTCCTCCTTCCCTCCCATTTTCCCCTTCCTCCCCTCCCCTATGACTGTGACTGAGGGGGACCTCCTCCCCCTGTATATGCTCATAGGGTATCAAGTCTCTTCTTGGTAGCCTGCTATCCTTCCTCTGAGTGCCACCAGGTCTCCCCATCCAGGGGACGTGGTCAAATATGAGGCACCAGAGTTCGTGTGAAAGTCAGACCCCACTCTCCACTCAACTGTGGAGAATGTTCTATCCATTGGCTAGATCTGGGTAGGGGTTTAAAGTTTAAGGACTGTATCGTCCTTGGCTGGTGCCTTTGTTTGAGCGGGACCCCTGGGCCCAAATCTGCCTATCATAATGTTCTTCTTGTAGGTTTCTAGGACCCTCTGGATCCTTCTACTTTGCCATTCTCCCATGCTTCTCTCTCAATCTACCTTCTTAAATAAGGTAATACTACTTGCTCAGGGGTGGCACTTTTCATAGTGACGTGGGTTCCCCCCAAACCAGTTGTTAATCAGGAATACGCCTCCATAGACTTGCCCACAGGCTTTTTACTTTCTTGTCCGTCTGTCCACCATGCAGTCCATCTTTCTCATCTCTCCGTTATGCATTCCTCCACTGTAGTGGCACCTGTAGCAGGCACTTGGGTGTTCTTTTACTGACTGCCATCAGCTATGTATATTTTTGTATAGAATAATGTATACATGATTTTCCTCCATCTGATACTTCTAAAAAGAAGCATACTGTCATTGAGGAGTAGGTCATAGTTCTGTTCCAATGGTGTACTTTTTGGCATGGTGTTATTATACCTCTACCATGGTGCGAATATGTTTTTAAATAAAAACATGCGGAGAGCTTGGGAGCAATGGCAGGATCTGATGGCCCGACCCAGAGCGCTCTTGGGAAATTTAAGGCCCAAAGAAGGTCCCAGGGCCAATGGCCAGAGCGGGGCCAACCATGCTGCTATGAAAGGAGAATGGCTGTTGAAGGTGGCATCAGAGCAGCTCCAGTGCTGGGGGACTTTCCGGCTGCACGTGCCGGGCAGCAACTTGAGGCGCTCCTCAACAAGACCATGCATATTCGTATGACAGATGGAAGGACACTAGTTGGCTGCTTCCTGTGCACAGATTGCGACTGTAATGTCATCCTGGGCTCTGCGCAAGAGTTCCTCATGCTGTCTGATTCATTTTCTGTGGGGGAATCTCGTGTGCTGGGTCTGGCCATGGTACCAGGACACCACATCGTTTCTATTGAAGTCTAAAGGGAGAGCCTGGCTGGGCCCCCATATCTCTGAGCACACTCCCACTTCTCTTTGAGACCATTAAACCCTATGATTAATAATAATAATAATAATAATAATAATAATAATAATAATAATAATAATAAAAATAATAATAACAACAACAACATGCTAACAATTCTTTTAATTATTCTTATCTTGTAGGTGAGTGTGCTGGATGTAGTATAGAAATAGGGTTGTTATAATTTTATATTGTATGTTTGGAAAAAACACTGGCAATCCAGTCAGAGGTCAGAAAACAAATATCAAAGCCTGCTCACTTTGTAAAATATGAGATAAAGTGATTGGCAGTGTGGCACTAACTCAGGAGAAGAGTGCTAGAATGGCATGGAAAGCTAGGTATGGATTTTGATGAGGTTCAGGCAAGGAAGAAGATAATCCCCACAGTATTTCATGGTCCCAAGGGAATCTTGTTCCTCCCCCCTCTTGTGCAGAACCTGACAGTTCTTGCCCTACCTTTTCAAGGTAGAAAAAGAAATTGTGAAACATAAAAATGGTGCCAAGGAGGCACAGGCAACAAGGAAAACACACATAGGTCCATCTTTGGGGGTTATCAGGGGGTCCTAGAAAAGTCTAGTGAAGTACTGGTGCCATGTTGACACGGACAGATAGCTTAAGCCTTGAAGGAAACTGCTGTCTTCTGCAGCAGAACCGGAAACAGTAACCATGAAAGTGACAGCTGTCAGGAGGCAGCAGCAAAGACAGTCCTGAGAGAGGGCAGCGGGCAGCAGCCAAGGTAGTGCTACAAGCAGACTGTGGGGGCAAGTTTCAGGCATAGGCTACTGCGGTAAATATTTGGCATGTATTGGCATCACATCAATTTGATTTGAATACAGATGTTATTAAAGAGCTGGTGATATTAGCATAATCATTTTACAAGTTGAGAAATCAAAGTACAGAGATTAGATAGTTTGATTAAGCATACCCAGCCAGTATTAATAACAAGTAAAATTTATCCACAGAAGGAACCAAATTCCCCTTAAGACATTTGCAATTCTAAGTGTGTGTGCTTACGCACTCATCAGTTGGTTTTCTGTCGGGGTGACAGTTTAGAGTCACTTTGAGGAGGCTTAAAACACTGGTGCCTGATCCATTTACCACACTCTCTCTTCTTGTCTGGGGCGTGGCATGCTTTCTTCAGCTCCTCTGCTGAGTCTGACATTGCAGTCCATTTAGAGAACCCTTGTGCGTGAAACAGTTGTATTTCATTTCATTGCAATCTGAGAACACCTTATTTGCATCTGATCACTTGTTTAATCTGCCCATCCCAGCAAGCACAGGGTCTATCAAAACATTAAGCATACCTGTCTGTCTCACTTTTGTGTCCTCAGAAGCTGCAGAGCGCTAGATAATTGGGGATGATTATCATTTCTCTCTGAAAACAGCTCATTCCCGACTAGAAATAACTAGTGCTTCAGTTTTAATACTTTTATTGAAATAGCAATTTATTTAAGCTGAGAAAGGAGGGTAATTTATACTATTTTTATTTCATTATTTTTAAATTTTCACACAAAACGTGTGCTATAGGTTGAACACATTCCCCCCAACTACCTGCCCTTCCTTCCCTCACCTCTTCCTTTTTCCACTGCTCTTCTTTGTTCCCTAGACAGCTTTATGTAATTTTCTTTCACACACACACACACACACACACACACACACACACACACACACACACACACACCACACTCTCTCTCTCTCTCTCACACACACACACACCACACTCTCACACACGTGATTTTATGTATATATTTCATATACCTTAGGAACAACATATGAGAGCTAGCGTGCATTCGCCTTCCTGAGACCTGCTTAACTTGTTTCACTGATCATATTGCCAGTTGCATTCATTTTCCTGCTGCCCACATTTCTTAACTTTTTGTGCCTGAAAAAATTCTGTTGTGCTTCCATACCATAGCCACACTTTCTTTATCCATTCCTCTGTTGTTGGAGAGTGTATTCGTCGCTTTTCTATTGCTGTGATAAAACGCTACAACTACAGCTACTTTGGGGAAGAAAGGACTTATCTCATCTTTAATGTCTAGGTAACAAATGGTCCATCACTGAGTGAATTCAGGACAGGAACTGAAGGCAGGAACCTGGAGGTAGAAACTGGAGCAGAGGCCATTGCTGGCTTACTCCCCATGGTCTACTTAGCCCGCTTTCTTATACAATCCAGAACTACTTGCCTAGGAATACTACCATTTACAGTGGGTTGGGCCACCCCATATCGTTCATTAAGATAATACCTCATAGGCTATTATCTTATACCCATTGCCTATAGGCCAATCTTACTGAAGTATTGCCGTAATTAACACTCCCCATCCCCCACTTTTCAACTACCCATAGCAATAGCTGGCCAGCATAAATGAACTCAGTGATGACATTTGGGAGTTTCTTTGTCTTATGATATTTTGTTAGGTGTTTTCCCCCCTTTACAGGTCTTTTCTGTATATATAATGGTTTCAGGTTTTGTGTTTCTATGGGATTTCTGTGTGTGCAAATGTGTTTCTGTACCTATATGTGGGCGTGTGTGTGTGTGTGTGTGTGTGTGTGTGTGTGTGTGTGTGTGTGCATATGTGTGCTTTTTGTTTGGCTCTTTTTCATCTGCTTATTTGTTTTGTTCTATTTAGATTTTCTGTTTCAATATTTATCTTATTTTATCATTATTTTTGATGTCTATTTGTTTTATAATGAGGGGGATGAACTTGGCTGGGAACAGGGTTGGGAAGTATCTGGGGGAAGCTGTGGGAGAAGAAACCAAAACCAGAAAATATTGTATGAAAAATTATTTTCAGCCGGGCGTGGTGGCGCACGCCTTTAATCCCAGCACTCGGGAGGCAGAGGCGGGAGGATCACTGTGAGTTTGAGGCCAGCCTGGTCTACAAAGTGAGTCCAGGACGGCCAAGGCTAACACAGAGTGACTCTATCTCGAAACCCCCCCCCAAAATATTTTCAACTTAAAAATAGAAAAAAATATATTTTCCCTTTGCAGATATGTCTATGTTTATATCAAGTTGACAACCCCTGCCCCCAGTGCAGGAACCTAGGTTGGCTTCATAGCTTAGCTGCTATGAACAGTGCTTGGAGAGTACTGATGGGCATGCACCTCTGTGGCATGTTCACTTGAAGACCTTTGAGTAAATACCAAGGAGTGGGATAGCTGGGTTAGTTTTCTTTTTAAGTTTACATTTATCATGTGTGTGTGTGTGTGTGTGTGTGTGTGTGTGTGTGTGTGTGTGTTTCTCCCCTTCCATCATGCGGGTTCCATAAGTAATAAGTGCGAAAGGAAATAAGTACCTTTACCTGCTGAGCCAACTTGCTGACCTCTATTGTTGGGGTTTTTGAAAGAAGAGTCATAGTGGCTTCCACAGTGGTGCTTTCTGCTCAGAGGTAAATCCATAAGGCAGACATGTGAGGAGGAAGTGGGGGGAGATGGAGAGTGGAGGTCAGTGAGGTCAGAGACATGGGACTATGCTCCTGGGAGGGCAGCTCCATGGACTGGTTGGATGTCCCTTATCTAAAGTGTTTCAGATTTCTATTTTTTTAAAAAAAGTTTTGAATATTTGCATATACCTAGTCTTGTGTACAGGATCAAGTGTAAACATGCACCGCATTTATGTTTCATATATATATACCACAAACTCAGTCTCATGGTAACTTTATGTAATAATTCTAGTGTTTTTAGATTTGGCTGTGACTCCCCCTGAAGCTAAGTGTATAGCTTTTGTTATTGTTGTTTGTTTGTTTTCAGTTGATTAGGTTTTGACTATTAAGTGAGGTCTCTAATCACAGAGCTGGAGAGGCTGAAGCAGTGGAAGTAAGAATAAGAGGCTTGTGTGAGATCTACAGTGGGATTTTGTCTCAAAAAAATCAGGTTTGAAGGTCAAAGAATTTCAAATTAGGGGTGTTTGACCTGCACAAGGATATTTTTCAGAATAAAAAAGACTTTTGTTTTATTTAAAATAAAAAATAATTGGATTTCAATCTAAATTTCTGTTTAAAAATTTTAAAATCACTGCAAATGAGGAACCTCAAGGGACAGAAGAGATAGAATGCACCAGAAAGGGAAGCTATGTCTTCCTCAGGGGAAAGAGCCTGCCCTAGTGTCAGCTGCTATGGGCGGGGCTGTGCTATGCTGGACTCCTCCGAAGCTGTGTGGACTCTAGTTTTAGGCCAGATGATGAATACAATCAGAAGGCTTGTTTCAACCCAGAAAATAACCCAGGCCTCAACAGCTCATCAACCAACTCCTGCGTTGCAGTCGCAAGGTCTAATTCATAATAAATAATAACTTCTCATGGCCTCAAAAGGAACAAAGGGTTCTCTGTAAAATTATTTTCCATTAGAAGACCAACCATCCCCCAACTGCTAATGCTTGATTGCACACTTGATTTGAAATCTGCATACGAAGATTTGACGTGAGATCTCATCCGCGGAGTGAAACCGTTAGCTTGGCATGTGAGGTCTCTGCACGTGATGCTACTAAGACAGCGTGGAGGAATCAGCAAAGCTGCATGAAAGCTTCCCGAGTCAGAGTGTGTTTATGTAATGTGTGTCATGGAGTCGCTTTAGTTTTAGCTTTATTCAGACCTTTTAGGAATACCTAATACATATTAAACCTATTATAAGCACACTTCTAATGTTAACACATTAAATCATTGAATGCACTCTTTGAAGCAGATACTATTATTATCGTCCATATTTTAAGGATGAGGAACTGAGGCACAAAGAGCTAAGTTATAGAATATACAGCATATTAGTGACACAATAAAGATATAAATGTTAGCTGCTGGCCTGCTGGCCCTAGGGTCCTTGTGCTTAACTACTATGCTAAATTATCTGGCTAAGAAAGCACCCTCTGGATTCACACATCCTTACAGCCAAGAGAATGCTTCCTAAGAAAGAGGCCACTCTTGCCACTTGGGTCAAAGGTGTTGCATGTGCAGAAGGAAGGTGGCATCTGCAGGACTGTCAAACAGTTAGCACTGTAGATGTATCCTGAAGGACTGGGCATTCAGTGACTGGACATGAGCTTACCAGAGCAGCCCTCCTACCAACAAGTTTGCTTAAAACTGTAACATCTAAGTCATGGGCTGTGATGGGTGACAGCAGAGGGAGGGAGAGGTGAGGGATCTAGAAGCCAGGGCACTTGAAGGTCAGAGTATGCCGCATGTGGGGCTGTGCAGCACCTGCAGTGCCAGGAGACCCTTGTGATCTTAATGCCTGGTGGCATTGCTGCGAGATGTGCGCATCCTTGTTGGGACTATGAAACTTGGAGAAGCCTTATTCTGACATCTTGCCAGGAAGAAATATCATGAGCAGGCAGGCTTTGCCTATCTAAGCTGACAGATAGTCTTACATGATACGTGTCTTTAATCCCAATAGGAGGATATGCACCAGGAATGAAAATATCTATGAGTAAGTATTTTTCAAAAATTGTGTTTAATCATGGCAGAGTAAAATGAACTAATTTTGAATTCTTATTAATGTTTCTTCTGCTAAGAATTTACAGTTAAAATCAATATTTTCTCAAAGTAATGATTACATGCTAGAATTTATTATTCAAGCATATAGTTTTCCGTAATTAATATGTATTGATGAATATTTCATATGAAAACTTGAAAAATTAAGGGGTCTGGATAAACCATATGTAACAATTTAATTTACATAGAAATAAATACTGTTCAATATACAGTAAAAACTAAAAATTTGGATGGCATGCACACACACACACATACACATACATACACACACACATGCTCATATGAAGTCTAGAAGTATAATCATAATGTTTTGGATCAATGTTTGTTATAACCAGTGTCTTGTATTTAAACACTCAAGACGGTGATAAAGTGCAGTTTAATATCTTGCATGCTATCATGTTCGGGACCCTCATGCGATTAATGTGTTGCATCGACAGACATGTCCTACGGAGCTCATCTATCCATTTTATCGCTCGCTCTGTTCTTTGTGCCACTGCAAAGATCTAAAAGCACACACTCGTCCTGCTTCAGGAGAGGAGAGTGTGAGTGGTGGTGTAGTAACGCAGTGCACCCGCTTGCTCTAGAAACAGGTAGAACTGTCTAAGCTCACAGCTGTGGTGTTTACATATCGTTCTGTGTCAGTTTCCTTATCTATAATAGCTGAATAAAAGCTGTCCCTATTTCTGACAGATGGGGCAAATAAACGTTAACACATGGACTGTGGTTAGGACAACGTGGGCATATAGTCAATGGTCAATTAATGCTGTGTTCTATTCTTATTCTTTTGGGTTATTTATGGCCTTAGAGTAATACATTAACAAGATCTGTGACGATTCAGGCATGGGGATGAATTCAGGAGGATGAGGCAGGAGAATCTTGAAGTAGAAAGATGATCCCAGTACTATGATAGTAATAGTGATTGCTGGTCAACTCACACGTGGTATTTACTTGGGTCAGAACCCCACCCCCTTCAGGAACTTAACTTATCTACAGAAAAGGAAACTGAAGAGAAGAGGTCTTAGCACGTTTAAGATAAACATTATGGGGAGGAATATCTCTAATAACTAAATGACCCTGGAAGTTGATAGGAATGAACATAAGTCCACGAAGAGTGGCCCGGGGTCTTAGCAATAATCAAACCTTGAGCCAAGTCAAGTATTGATGTTTCTAGGACGATGAAATCAGAAGCAATTTCGTGAAAGATTCCATAATGGAGATGTTTCCATTATGAAAAGATGGAAGGAAGGACCATCGCTAGTCCGCTGTGGTTTTCTTAACGTGAATGCTGGAAAGCTGTCACTAGAGGGCGAACTGACCTCATCTGTGCTTAAGGACCAGACTCCCTTCTTCCCAGGGATTTCTCAGGTAGTGGCAGCTTGGATGCAGGCACCTTCCACTGGCCAAGGAACTCATCCAGTACAAAACCTAACCTTCCAGCCAAGGCACTCAGCCTCTTCCTGAAACCCGGAAGGGAGGCAGCGCTAAACACTCACGGGGATAGCCAGTGTCATTGTGGAGCCGAGTTGAAGTCTCTTCAACAGTCCTGAGATGTGCCAGTATATGAGCAGCATGACAAGGTATTTCCAAGGGTGCAATAGTGGCACTAATATTCCCAGGGTAACCAATAGCCATTTAATGTCGAATTGAACCTAACTGCCACTCAACAAGAAAGAACTCATGCTTGGTGCTGGGAACTTAGTCAAGTATTCATGGATGGTAAGGTCATGGTTATAGAGGAGAAACTATTGCTATCACTTTTCTAACCCATTATAACTCAGCTGCGTTCTATGTGCTTATCCAGATACACACAGATAAGTGTAGCTCTCACCCTCCCAACAAGGAACCTTCTTTTTGCAGCAGATGGACAGCATTAAAGAATGCCACAACTGGTCAAAATGCAGAGAACAACTGTGGGGTGTCCAGCTTTGTCTTACTGAGTGTTTCTATTGCGGTGATGAAACACTTTGAGCAAAGCAACCTGGGAAGGAAAAGGTTTATTTGGCTTACACTTCCACAGCACTGTTCATCATCAAAGGAAGTCCGAACAGGAACTCAAACAGGTCAGTAGCTGATGTGGAGGCCATGGAGAAATGCTGCTTGACAGCTTGCTTTGCCTAGCCCCTTAGAGAATCCAGGCCCACCAGCCAGGGATGCCCCCACTCAAAATGGGCTGGGCCTTACCTCATCAATCCCTAATTAAGAAAAGGTCCTACAGGCTTACTAGGGACCAGATCTTACTGAGATATTTTCTTAATTGAGGGTCCCTTCTCTCAGATGACGTCATCTTGTGTCAAGGTGATATAAAACTATCCAGCACAAGCCCCAGTAGATACATAGTCAATATAACTCCTGCACCTAAGGCTCAGGGATGATCATGGAAGAAGGGCAGAAAGGACCAGGCTATCATCTGCTCTGTCATAGTGGCTGTATATGACAGGGAAGCAGCTGCATCCACGAAATCGCAACAACAGGGTTGCTTAAGCAAGGCCAGCACAATGACAGCACCAGTTGCTGTGCTAATGTGAGAGGAGGTATCACAAGCCTCCCCTCCCATGTGAACAACTACAGACAGCTTATGGTTACTGAGAGAGGAAGACTCAGTCTTCCTATGTCATCCAATGACAGATGATCAGTCCTAAATGCATCTCCATATGAGGAATGCTAAATGAGATAAACAGGTTGTATTGTACATATGTGTATGTGACAATAATAATTAAAGAAGAAGAGGCCATGGGTTTGAAAGGGATTGGAAGGCGCAGGGAGACTTGGAGTAGGGAGAGAGGGGATGGAGATGAGTTAACTATAGCACACATGTATAAAGTACGTAAAAAGCCCCTAGCCCCCTAAACCATACCCCAAAAGATTCTTACATTGCTTTACTATCAGCCACACATTTGTGCTTATTTAAAAACATATGTCCTATAATGAGAAGGAAGAGATAGATTCTATACCTCTTTGTTTCCTCAAATCTGTGTGAGTCTTGGCAAATCATTTAATACGTTTCTTGTGTTCATAAAGGGATTAGATATAAGATGAAAGACTTTTCCCCAACCATTTTCCTATGATGTAAAAGTCAATTTAATGATTTTGAATTCTTATAGAGGTCATGGTTAAATATTTGAGTCATGAGTAATATAACATTATGATTGTGACTGACAGGGATGAAGGCCTCTAAAAGGAGAGAGGCTTCTAGAACAGGCTTTGTGAGTGAAGGTGATGAGAAGGCCATAGGAAAAGCAACAAAATGGAGAAAAGAAGCAAGGGTCCTCAGAGAAACAAAAAAAGAACTGCTAGGGAAATCAGCTAAAGTCCTTACCCCTGGTTTTTAGTGGACTAAACTCTATTTAAGCCTATTTGCATTGTTAGATTATCTGAGTACTTTAATTCTGCAAACTTAAGGAAGAGCCAGTTGGGTAAAAGTAAAAGGATAAAATCAGAGTCTGGATTGTTTCCTGGTCCCCAATGATGGGTCAAGGATGGCCTTTTCCATAAACCCAGGCACGCTTTCCTAAGGCAAAGTGCTGTCACTCTTTCTTCAGGATGATGGCTATAGTTGCCCTGTTGAGAGCCTTGGAACATGAGCTTGGGGGAGAATAGTGGCAGGGGAAGGACTCAGGAGACAGCTATAGCATCAGTGAGCTTCCGAGCCTCAGAGGGGAAGCATCCTCTCCCAGGTTTCTCTTTCTTAAACCTCTGGAAGTCAGCTTTTATCTCTCATTCATATTTCTTCCTCAGACTTAAAGTGGAGCATGTATCTATCTCACTTTCTCTTACTTGGATGGGAGCTAATGTAAATTTAGGAATTAATATTTTGTCTCTTTCCTCCTTCCCTTCTTCCTTCTACTTATTCCTTCCAGTGTATCAATAGTTCTTTCTCTTTGTGTGTGTGTGTGTGTACGTGTGTGTGTGTGTTCAAATATGTGTAGGTGAGTATGCTCATGAGGACACCAGGTATCCTGCTCCATCACTGCCTGCCATTTCCCTCAAGACAGAGTCTCTCACTGACCCAATATTCAGTTCTGAAGTCTGGCTGTGGAGCCCCAATGATCTCTATGCCTCTATCCCTTGTAGCACAGGGCCCACAGGTATGCCCAACCCTCCTGTCTTTTTGTGAGTGTGCTTGCCCAAAGACTCTATGCCATTGAGCGACCTCCCAGCCCTGGAATGTTTTTAAATGCATACTTCTTTTTAGTTTTTTTTTTTTAAAGAAAACATCATGGTACTTTTTACATGTGGGGGTGAAAATAAGTTCTATAGGAATGCTTCTTTATCTAAGGTAAAATTACTCTTCTATGTATTTTTATCTAAGATGCTAAGGCTGAATTTTCAAACTTGCTTAGATCATCATACCCTTAGTCCACCTAGAATTTCCCATAGTCCCATAGACCAAAAAGAACACCCAACAGTCCCGCGCATTTCCTAGTTTTGTTTATAAGATCTGAACCACTTGGGAATTTATACCCAACAACTTAGCAACTATGTGACAAGATAATATACATGATTTGGAAAAGTCAGTTTCTATTTTTAAATAGTCAGTGTCACCAATGGGATTTGTGTATCTCTTTGGTACTGCTCCACTTCTCAAACCTTGGAATCACATTGAACCACCTACACTTCCTCCTCTATACTGATTTTCATGATTCTTGGATTTTATCATAACATGTACTCAAAAAAAAAAGCTAGCTTTGCGACAATGTGATAGTTGCCAAAAATTGTATTGTGATCTAATGTTTAAACTATGGCCAATTTTTACATAGTCATTCATGCTATCTCCTGTAAAAATTTAAAATCCCTGTTGAGATTGCTAATGGTACTCTTGGTTACCTTTGCTTGCCAGTTTAAGGACCATGACTTTAGGGTTCTATGGTCAAACATAGACATTTAAATAAATGACTTCTGCAGTGGAATGCTAGGCAACTAACCCCTTCTCTAGGATGCATCTCCATCCAGATGGGGATACTGAGCAACTCCAGTCTCAGCAGCTAGGGTGTCATAGCAGTGAGATTGGAAGATGATGGCTGTTTCTAAAAAAAAAAAAAAAAAGATGAATGAAAAACTAAAGCTAAGCTGGCTTACAGTTTCAGAGGTTTAGTCCATTATTGTCGTGCAGAAAATATGGCAGCATGCAGGCAGACATGGTGCTGCAAAAGAAGCCGACAGGTCTACCTCCTGATGTTCAGGCATCAGGAAGAGATGACTCCAGCTAATTTTAACATGAGGAATAAGGTGGACGTGTGAGGATGACTGAGTCCAAGGTCTGCTTCAGTGGCTGCTGGTGGATGTGTTGGTTTTATATGTGCGGCGTGGTACTCAGTGACCTCGGGGTCTGTACAGCTCGTAGTGTAAGCCTCCCACCTTTCCCCCTTCCTTCCTTCTCCCTGTGTAACGTAATGATAAATTGTTCTATAATATTTTGCTGCCACTTGACTTTAGTGGTGGAAGTGTAAAGTGAGATTCTCACTTTTACTGGTGGAACTGTAAAGTGAGAGGCTCAGCATGCACTTCCTGTCACCTCAAGAGGCACTCATCAGAATTCATGACGGGATTTAGATGTTATTTCTTTATAAGACTCTTGTAGGACAGCATTTCCCAGAGCGTGCTCCATGGGATTTCGGTGCTGCTGCTTGAAATAATATTCTGTATTTAGGAATCTTAGGTCACTTAAAACATACTACATAGGGCATTGCAGAGCCCCTCCTATGTTGGTGTGCATCCCGAATCTTCTGGAGAAATAGTAACATCATATTCTCTTACATTTCAATGACCAGAGAAGGAAGCATCTTACAGTGTCATGCTACATACCACATTTGAGAAGCATGTCCAAATTGTGTGTGTGTGTAAGCATATGTATGTATGTATGTATGTATATATATGATACTTAAATACATTTATTTGTTTTTAACTACCTTTGTGGATATGTGAACATGTATGTGTTCTCTCCAGGTACATTTGTGAAGGTCAGAGTGAAGCTTGCGAGAGTACTTCTTTTCTTTCACTGTGTGGGTCTCAAGGATCAAACTTAGGCCACCCAGACATGTAGGCAAGTGCTTTCCCTACTGATCCATCTCCCTAGTGACCAAGTGATCTTTTTAAATGCTTTCTTGTTCTATTTGGAATTAAATTTTGCTGGTCATGTATCTGATTTATTTGATATTGCCTTCCAGGTCAGAATTATAACTTGAACCCTTTACCTTATGTATGGGAAAGCACCACGTGTTTTAAGTTAGTTCTTTTGTGTCCTGATTTTCTGTCGTGAACTACAGTTCAGTATTGATCAACTGTTTGGGGTAATGGATTCCCAGCATACTGATGCTGAGTTATGTCTGAAGGGGCACTTCATTATTCCTTGACAGGTTCCTTGCAGGGGAATGCTGCTCGCCTTCAGAATATGTCAGTGTGTGCATCTGTACTGTTTCCAATTCGACTAATGCATGCATGTCTTCTGTCTTAAAGCCACAATTATACATTGTATCATAGAAGTTTGGAGTCCCTCATTGAAAACACAATAAAACAAAAATGAAACCAGTTCATTTCCCTTCTAAAAATTAAGACAAACTAGGAAAAATAACAAATAACAACAACCCCCCCCAAAATTGAAAAAGGCAAAATGTCATAAAATAAATAGATATAGTTTAAAATCTGGTGGGTAAACGCTCAGGTTAATAATGAAGCCCTAATTAAGGCAGTCACAAGTAGCCAGTTCCAGCTAGCCCTGGGCTGGGCAGGTATCCCACACAATCTTTAGATGGAGTCTGAGGCTGAGAAAACTTGGGGCCAGCACCTTTTACAGGAGGGAAATGAAAGGAAAGCAAGTACTTTGCACAGCAACTGAGGTTAGGTCCAACTCAGGATCCCATGCTTGGTAGGGAGAGAGGATCATGTCACCATTTAGAGACTTATTGTTTATGACTCGATGTGGCTTTAAAAGTACAGTTTTTGCGGATTGCTTTTTTTTATAATCTTAAACTGTTTCAGGAAGCTGTGTGTGTTTGTCTTTTCATAAAAGTGGATGCAGACATTCTCCAAACAAGAAAAAGGAACAAGCTCTTGTTACACACAAGCAAATGGAATTAAGTGAAAATTCCATTTGTGCTGGCAAAACAGTGATCCCGAGATTTCATGTGAATGACTGAGACATACAGTTCCCCATACCCACCTTTCTGTCGGTTGCCCATAGCAAAAAGAGGCTGAGTAATCCCAATAGAATACTATGAAATAACAGTGGAGTGGGGAGACGGAAGGGCACACACACAGACATTCATGGACTTTAATGCAACATATAGTTATAATTGTTCTACTTTTATTTTGTTCATCTCTATTATAAGTTAAACATTATGATAAATCTATATGAAGTTAATAGAAAAAAATCATAGCAACACAGTGTGCGTCTATTCAGTCCTATAGCTGTTACAGGCACCCTCAGATCTAAGAGCACAACTCCAGTGGATAAGGGGGAAGCACTAAATTTGGCTGGGCTTTTCCCTCCACAGCCAAAGGATGCCTGTCCTGCTGCTGAGTGAGGCTAATGGGATCCCAGTGCCACATGAGCTCACACCCTAGTAGTCAGCTGCACTGGGGCTCTGATGGGCACCCACCAGGAGACAAGGCCACCCATGATGTTCAATCCAGCCTTAGCTTTTCAAAATAATTATTAGTGGTTTTAACATTGAGGCTTTCCCTTCCCTTTTTTCCTTTTGCTGTTCTGTTCTCTATGTAACAAGGAACCAAATACATACATTTTAACCCCATAACCACATTCTGCTTCTCTGATATCTGCCTATCCAAATCACGGGGCAAATTCTTGAGAGAAAATAGCCATGTTCTTGAGTGCCAAGTTTTTGTTTGAAATATGAGTGAAAATGTATATGTATGTAGGTTAAGAATTCTTTGAAATTAAAATAGTGGATGTGCAGCTAAAATTAGTCCCCTCCCAACCCCCCCCCCAAAAATCTGAAGAAAATTCATAGAGTTCAAGGAATAAACAAGAGAAAATTTAGAAGCAGTTTAAATAAATATTAGGTAACATAGGCAAGATGTGAAAGCTTGGATCCTAAGGTCGTGAGGTCTTGGACAACAGGGCTGTTGCAGGAAAGAAAACAAGTAGACCTTTATTTTCTATATTTGCCCCCAGCACTGGCCCACTCTGGAATTGAAGGGTACCATATGGAGTGGCACCTGGTACGCTGGGAGGAACAATGACTGCACAACACAGCTGACATTCAGCTCTCATAGGCTGGCTGATGAGTCATTAGACTTCACAAAAAACCTAAAAAGTGTGGCTTTGTAGCCAACACAGGCCAAGTCACCCACGGCCACTTTGCAAGCCTTTCAGCATTCCCTTCAGGAAATGACCCTTCCTGTTTTCTTGCCCACATTCTGGCTGGTATCCCAGAAGTGGAGGATCAAAGAAGATGATTATAAAATTCAGAACTTGCTCAAGTAAGGCCAAATTAGTTTGCAAGCTCAATACTAAAGTGGTTCGTGGTGGTAAGGTGGAGTATGAGTGATGGAGAGATAACAGAAAGAGGGTTGAAGGGTGGTGAAATTAAAAAAAATGCTTAGAATTATTTTAGGAGTTTATTGTGATTAACAAAAAGGAATTTTAAGTGTTCCCTCTTTGATACATCAGGGATAAGACTGATGGACATATTAGGTCTGCAGATGTTTGGTACTCAAGGGGATGGCTAGGTCATAGAAAGATGACTTGGGTTGCACTTTGCCTGCCTTCCACTCCAACTAGCATACTCTGCAGTGGCAGGAGTCATAGCTCTGAGGAGCTCACTTCCCAAAGCCTTCCTGTCAATTGAAAAGACAGCTAAGGCAAGCGCCAAAGTTATTGGGTTTTTGTATTTAATGGTGTCTTTTGTCACAGAGCCCAAATGAATTATGATGTTGTACTATGGACCAAGGCATAGAGTCTTCCATGGTGGCCAACAAGTGACAAACTTTCAATGAACAGGGATGCCTGGGTGAGGTTTCCAAGGACCTACACACCTGAGCAATACTTTAGGAGGCCTTCATTAGGTGGACATGAAAACGAAAACATCTGAGAAACCACTTAGACCCCTTTTTTTGTAGAGTTTTTTTTTTTTTTATAAATACATTAGCCAAGCAGGTCACTAAGCATCACATCATTGTTTTTAATAAGGTAGGATATTTGCCAAGATTAGTTAGTTTATAGCTCTGGCTTCAAGTGGCATCTGAACACAGCCTGTGAACTGTGATGTGTTCACATGGCATCTATCTGTCTTAGCATGCATGCTGGCTTCCACGCTGGGCTAGGGGATGGGGGAATCTATGAAAACAGGAAACATCTTTACTATTGGCTCCTAGAATAGACATAATGTATAATGATCAGACCTGTGCCCCCCAGACATCTGACAAAAGTAACAAAATGTCAGGCTTTTATTAAGTGACATTCGAGCCTATTTGTATTTATTTTTGATACTTTTTACTTAACTCCAAGAATCCTGGCTTTAGTTCCCACAAATTACAAACCAATTCATATTTGTGATTAGTATATGAGGAATGTTGAGGCTGGCAAAGAAAGGGATATTTGAGGTTATTGCAGTGCCAAACCAACACTTTTGGTGATAAAGTAAGAGGGCGGGGAGAGAGAGGGGAAGGGTGGCTCCCACTGATGGTGGCCTGAGGAGCCTGAGTGAAACTGGCGAAGGGCAAGGGCTGATGGCTAATTCATGCTTCACTATTGATAGTAGCCAGAGACTAGAGAAAAGGAAAGGAGGAGAAAAAGACCACACGCACGCACGCACGCACGCACGCACGCACGCACGCACGCGCACACACACACACACACACACACACACACACACTCACTCACTCACAGACTGGGTGGATGGAGATATGCTCCAATGAGCATGCTCCAACCATTTTACATACATACACATATACACACATACATGTTGGGTGGATGGAGCAAACTCAAATGAGGGAGCTTCAACCATTTTTACATATGCACATATATACGTATACACATTTTGTGGATGGAGCAAAACTCCAAAAACTTTATTTTTTTTTCTCCCATAGTTTATATATGCCAGAAAAATCTTTCGAGCAGTACAAAAGTCACAATATGGTCACATTCTATTTTTTAAGTGAACTATTACAATGAGTGTGTGTAAGAAAAACATGTCCCTCAATACGCTCACATGATCAAATGCTTTACATATGGGTGGAAGCAAATATGAAAAACAAGTTATTTCCAAGAATTCATATATATTTATAACTAAGCAACTTTTATACATTAACAAAGTGTAAGCAAGCAAGGTAATTTTCCAGCTATTTTATCTTTACTGGCAGGCTACAATTTGAGGTTTCAAAGAAATAATCAATTATCTTAAAAAGTAATCTTATAAAAATGTTGAAAGAATCACAAATCTAAACTTTTATATAAAAACAATCAGCCATTTCTACTTTAAATCCTCAAGGTGCACATCTACTGGTTAACAATCTTTATTAAATGATATCAGGAAGCTAAACAAAATGGGTACAAAAATTAATCATCACCAGCCTAGCTTCAGCGAAAGAGTCACGTCAGGTAGTGTTAATTGGGGTATTGCTATTGCTCCCTAACCTCAAAAAGTTTCCAGCTCAACTATCAAGAGTGCACATCTTTGAACTTCAAATGGTTCCTCAAGATTTTCTGCATCAGAGCCATTAACCGAGACATCTAAATCAACTTTCCAAAGCTAAATCAAATCAAGAATTCTAGCCAGGTGTGGTGGCATATACCTTTAGTCCCAGCACTCAGGGAGGCAGAGGCAAGCAGATTCACTGTGAATTGGAGGCCAGCCTGATCTACAAAGGCAGTCCAGGACAGACAAAGCAACGCAGAGAAGTCTTGTCTTGAAAAAAACCAAACAAACAAAACAAGACAAAAAAGCAAATCAAGAATTCTGTAAAACTATTAATTCACCTATACAATATTATTTTATGAAGGTTTATGTTCATATTGACCTGCAGAAAGATGGCCCAGATGAGTGAGCTGTCACCCAGGAAACAATCACACCAGCCCATGGGCAGTGAGGTTCTCCCCGTGCCCAATCACACTATGCCAGATAGAAGAGGACGGTAGCAGTGATAAATGTGAGAAGGGAAAACAGCAGCAAGGAGCAATCAGGAGCCGAAGGCCCTGGGGCTGTGCCTCCGCAAGGCACAGTCATCACAGCTGAGGAAGAGAGTGGACCATCTCCAGGAAGCTCACTTGCCCACTGCAGCTCCTCTGGCACAGCGCCCACCAAAATGAAACAATAACAAGAAATCTATTTCATCCTTCAAATTATAAGAGATAAATTATTGATAGCTTGCTCTCTTGATAGAGATTTGGGAAACTGAGGACCCTGTGTATACTAGTATACTTTTGTCAGGAAAAAAAAATTGGTCAGATGTCTCAAGATCAGCAGTGTGATATCTCTTACCCAGAAAAGGTAGCTTTTATGCATGACACACACACACTGACTCACACATGCCCCAAATAGTGTGTCTCATGTTACTAATTTAAGTAGTGCTAGCAATAGCAAAAGGCTGGAAGCCACTTAAATGTCTACAAATAAAGAACTGGTTATATAAAGTAGGTTTATTCATAAAATTAACTGTGTCATTAAAATAAGGCAGTGTAGAATGATAAACACACACACCTCAACTGTTTAAGTTGAAAAGGAAAACACAGAGTGACGTATGAAGTATACAATGTCTGCATTTTTAAAAGAGGGAGTTCTACTGAGCAATTGTATTTATGTATTTAGGAATATGTGTGTATGTACATATGTATATCTATAATCTATCTCTGTATATGCGTGAATAACAACAATTACAAAAGAGGCCATGAATTTGAAAGAGAGCAAAGGGAAAGGCACATGGGCAGGGCTGGAGAGAGAAAAGGAATGTAATTGCACTTCACTTGAAAAAATTATTATAAAATAGGGAGGCCCAGTTTGAAAGTCCTATCATGAGCATGCGTGGGCATGCCACATCAATAAAACTGTTAATTAAATAAACAATATAGTAAGATTTCATCTTTCCTCTCTCCCTATGCTACTCACAGCTGCCGTGTGTCAAGTTAATTTCTTACCCTTCCATCATGCGGCCATGGAGAGCTTTCTTTGTCTGACACCAGTATGTATTATTAAGCCAGAAAGAATGTTATTTCAGCTACCCAGGAATTTTGTGCTGGAACAATTTTTTTCATGCTTAAACATTGACCTTCTATCATAATCGACTGGACTTGCTATGTGTATCTATGCCACAACAAGCTGCATTAAACCACAATTCAGTGTGATGGGCAGGTTTGGGGTCATTGTGTTTTGCTCCCATTCATCACTTGGTAAAAGGTATTTTGAAACAGAATAAAAGTTGGTGTGTTTTTAGAGGAGGTCACTACAAATGTAAGCCAGGCAAGCTAGCCATAAAAACAGGACATTATTTTGAATGGGGTGCCCATAATTTACATCTTTATTGAACCCCTATATTCTAGCCATATATATGAATTACATTTATATAGATATTTTACATTTTAAGCACCTGAGGCTCAGAGGAAATAAACCTCCTGGAATCACAAAGCCAGAAGAGAAATCAAGCCCCCTTCCCCTGCAGCTTCTGAGTCTGTAATATGAACGGCACTGTGGCTCCACGTGCAGCCCCGTGAGCACCTCTGACCATGCTACGAAATCAAGGCGATGCTCCAGGTTGGTGTCTTCAAGGGCTCCCTCTTTCCCTTTTCAGGAAGATGACCCACTGGCAAAATTCTGGAGAGTTTGTTGGCAAACAACATCACATTGTTGGCACGAAGACTCGGGATTGTCCATTTGTCTCCACTTTCAAATGTGTGTTGCTCCTTTCCCCCTTTCAGGGCTACCATATGAGTATTGATTTTAATTAGTTCTGTCTATTAAGATTCCCCTTAGGTTCAAGAAGGCTGCTCGGTAATTAACTGTTCAGCTTTCCCGTGGCTGGCAGTATTGGTCAGCGAGTTACTGCTCCTGATCCAATCCTTGGATCAATGCTGTTCTATGGTTCTACCTTCAGGAGTTGAGATCCAGAAGCAGTTTTGGCCTCGGATGACTTTTCCATATTTTGTCATGGAAAAAGAGTCTCCTCAGATGGTATGATGTATTCCCTACTTTTTATGACAGACACATCTGTGTCAAAACCACCAAGCAGTGTGGACATCATCACCAACTAGTGGAAAGTATCCAGATGGAGTTTTTGAGGGTTTTTTTTGTTTTTCTTTTTGACACTAATGAGTTGACCTCAGACATTACAAATTGTGTTTCCTGAATGACTGTGGAACTTCCATCCCATGGATCAGGATTGCTCTTTCTGCTTCCATGACATTCTAAACTAGGTGAAAGTTAGGGATTGAGCTGTCAGGCACTGATGAGTATGTGAGACCCATTCTCCCAGGAAATTGACATGATCCGTAGACTCTTAGCATAATCTTTCTGAAACTTAGCTACTGAAGTGTTTATTTTTGTCCTTTTGTAGACTTCACTGACAAAATTCTGTCTTGTATTTGAAATAGCAATATGATAGGCATGCAAGACGGTGCCAGTGATGCTGGAATTTGGAAGTAATCAATTAATGATTATGTGTGAACTACGAAAGCAGTCCTTTTAGATTAATCCAAAATCCATGGCATTTTCTAGGGTCCGCTATTAAGGGAGATCCATAATTTTAAACAAAACAGCTAACAGTTTAATATTCCTTTTGTGACGTTCCAAAGCTCTGGGTTTGCTGTAATTAGGAGACCATAGAACCCTCGGTGTTCAGTAGAATGGATGCTGAAATGGAGCGTGCCCAGGCCCATCTGCTCCTGAGCACCACATGCCCTTCGATTATGATTGCCCCTCCCTCCAGCAGCGTCCCATATGCCTCAGCAGACTCTCTTCATACATGGACACCTTTGCAGCTAGGATTTACTTCCTGAGGTTGGTGGCTTGGACTGTCAGTCAGCGCTGAGGATTTAGTTCCCTTGTGGGTTTCCATTCTTGCCTGGTCAATTTGAGAGCACTGGACTAGAATGGAAGCTGAGCTCACATGTGGACAAGGTCCAGAATAACTTGGATCGGGGACTCAGAGCAGTCATGCTAAAGCAAATTATATAACCAGGCCACCATCTCCTCTTATCTATTCTTGGATAACATTCTTAAATAGCTGTCATATGGCAGGCTGAAAGGAGGTACTTGGTGTCCTGCATCTACTGTCGAAAAAAGAACACTGGGGAAGGAAAATACAGGTATACACTGCTGTCCAAAACAGATTTGCTGTGATGTTTGGGAAGAGGAAACGATATTACTGATCCCAGTGGTACAGCTCTTCAGTTTGCTCACTCAGTCAGTATTATCGAGTGCATACCATTTCTGTGATATCATAAGATGCAGAAACTGTGTTTCTTGTCCTCAAGGACTATATATCTAGGAGCAATTTAATCTGATCAAAGATACCATGCTATCTGTGAAGCCGGTGAACTGAAGTGGGAACAACTGGGCCTGTGAGCAGCTGTCACGTAACTGAGCCTGAGGAGAAGGTATTCATGTGGTAGGCGCCAAAAAGATGTGGGTCACGCGTAAATACGTGTAGGAACACAGCTCACAGCTGGATTTTTAAGGGCAATTACGCAACTACGACAATACTAAGCAAGATCTGATTTCCCTTTAGACCCCCAACCTGCAAAATAGGACTGTGTTATCTACCTCCTCTCACAGCAGTGCTTAATGATGTGTCTGCTCTGCCCCCAGAACAATCCTTTACGTGAGAAAGTGAGTGACAGTCATTGACAAAATTCGCTGGGAATTAATTTTCTGCTGTTCCCCAGTGAGCACATGCGTTTTATGCTTCAAGATTATTGTTGCAGACAAAAGACATGCAGAATAAAATGGGGTTTTATTTGATCCATGTTAAACACAATACTGGAGGCTTCCAGGCTTGGGGAAAGTATTCATATTTCTTTTAAAGAAGGTTAGATAGAGGCTAAAGTTGCCAGCAATGAAACATTAAATGTTTGAGCACTAACCTACCTGGAGATTGTTTAATAATGTTATATGCTGAGGCCATTGCTTCAGGTGTCTGATATATGGCTATTTTCAGTGTTTCTCTTCTGGAATATGGTACTCTTGGGGAGAATAAATAGGACTAGGAAATAAGACTTTTTTTTTTTAAGCAGTTCCCTTAAGGTTATTCACAGTTTATTCTGTAAAAGGATCATTGTATGAGAAGTAACAAGGTTTTATATGCTAAATTAGATCAAAATACAAGTTCCCTCTTAGACTATGACCTCCAAACAGCATAGAGTAAAAGCATATACCTAGAATCAGTCTGACAGATTGGCTTTAGATCTTGGCTTTGACGCTGTTGACCATATGCTATTTGCCATTGCTGGAACTCTATAGGCCTGTAAGTATCCACCTTATAAAGTTATTGTGAGGATTAAATTAATGTCCAGTTGTATATGCAGCATGTGTTTAGAGCATGTTGAGTACTCCTGACTGGATGCACAGGGTTAATGAATGCTTGTGGTTGTGAATGTTGTTTCGAACACCAGCCATTTCCTGAGGACCAACAAACCTCTTGCTTGTTAGTGGCTGCTTGATTTTGCAATGATTTTAGGAGCCATGATGCCATTATGGTTACTTACATGAAGGCCAAGGCTACTCCCTCAGACCAGCTTCTTTCTCTAATGCTGCGTGTTGGGTAAATTTGTATATATGTTATTTTGTATTTCCCAAAGGGAACCTAAGTGTTAAGTTGGGGTTTGTGTCCTTAAGCTGCACTGACATTTCCTGAAGGGTTGTTTTGAGAACTGTATACAGAGATTCCATTATTCCCAAACCCACACGGCCAAGCAAATGTGACAATTACTTTCTTGTTGGAAGCAGATCTGTGGTGAGTTTGCTGAGGGTGGAACTTCTCTTTAGAAATCCAATTGCAGGCCTAATGGGGTCCTCCTTGCTTTTCATAGACTGTGACTGAGTCCATGTCAGGGTTTTATGATACAGGGTACCTCTTCCGTCCTAGGAGGACTGTGAATGCTTCCTGAGCACCTTCATGTGCAGTATGGAGAACGTTAGGTTCCCTTGGCTGTTGGCTTTTAGAATATCCTGTTCAAAGCAAAGAGAATGGTTGGCCGTAGTTTCCTAGGATCAGGCATCAGAATACACTAAGTGGGTACTTTCTGAGAAGAATCTGGATAAACAGAAAACATAGCTAAAGTTTAAGAAGCTGGTGGCTTTTGCTTAGTCTGACCTGGAGGGTTGGATTGTAACTCAGTGGTAGAGTGGCTAGCCCAGCACGTATGAAGGCCTGGAATTTACCACTCAACTACAGAAGGTGGGGAAAAAAAGAAGGTTGAGTATGTGAAAATACCAAGACTAAGACAGGGTGAGCAACGTGTAAGAAACATGCAGCCCTGCCATACAGTGCTAGAGGCCGTCTGGTTTCCCTGTGTCTTCTCTCCTTACCTTTGTGGTTTACAACCCAGTCCCTGCCCTCCTTTGGCCCTCTGCCCACACCCCAGCTCTTGGAGAACCAGACGTGTTCTTCTCCAGTCAATAGAAACCTCATTAGTCTGTGTCCCTCCGCTGTCTTCATTCTCGGGCATTCACCAGAGAAATGATCAGTGTTTCTTACACTTGCTACCTCAGGGTCAGTTTAATTCCGGGGCAGACATGTGTCCATGCATTCGTATGAGCTGGAGACCTGAAGGATCAATATGTACTTAAGAAAGAATGTAACTCTCAAGCTGTTCCTCATCAAGTGAGACACCTGAGCTGTTAGTTTTTGCTGTTCTGAATAAGCCAGGCCATGAAACACTGGGCAGATTCTGAAAATATATTTATGTATTTTCTATGTGTGATGAAAAATAAACTATTGTGTCAATATGTTCTGTAGTTATGTATATGACATATAATATAATAATAAGATAGTTTATCAATTTACTTCAAAGGGGTAGAATTTCATCTTTATTTCTTTAAAAAAATTGTAATAAAATGTCAGATAATTTAGCTCTTTGGAGAGAGAATGAAACTCGCAACTGTGGGCAGACTTGTGGGTGTGGACACACTGTAGTCTGTCTCAGTGCTTGACTTAGCTCATGTTCTTTAGAAGCACAGGCCCTGTGCCATCTTTCCTCATCTTGGTCCAAGTGAGACTTTGTCACAATTAGACCTGCATGGAGCAGCCTCAAAGCCCTCAACTTCTGTGAGGCCCAGTGTCAAGGACAATATAGCCTTCCCTGCTCTGAAATGAATTTCAGGCACTGGTCATACTGTGAGGCTGAAAATCAAGATGGCTCTGTGAAATCTGTGCACAGAGAGCCGACTACTCTGTCCATCCCATCCTGCCAGCTACTGAAGTTAGGGTGAAAGGAAGGGTACTTGTTTGTGCCCTTTTAGCATGTATAGCTGTCTGTAGTTTGATTAAATGAAATAATCTGATGCTTCAAGATTATATAAGCCAATAGCACCATAAAGCTTTGTAATCAACCTAGGGGGATGTAACACCTATCTTTAAAGTGGTTAACTCGCTGGCTCTCAGTTAAGGATTTGAGGAGTGTTATGAAGTCTCTGTGTTGCTTATTCAGGTAGAAAGTCATTGCCACTAAAGTCGTACTTGGTTTTAGTTCAGGAATGGCTCCACAGTCTTCATCTTAATAAGACAACTGGTTTTTCTTTGTGTGATGCAAAAGATTCTTGCAACTTTGGTGCTGTCTTTACTGAAGTCCAATCCCTTTTTAAGAATAATTATTTGGACTTTGCACTAATGAGATTAAACTCAGCAGGGACAGATATTTTCTTTTTTTAATTTTTCATTCCTGTTATTTAATTGGCATTACACACACATAATGAGACCAGAAAGGAAAAAAAAACACACCCTGTAGCAATCTGTTCAATACAGATAACTCAGGCAGATGCAGCCAGATGTATCCATGGTGACCTCCTTGTCTGTCTCAGTCCACATATATCAGTTGCCTGATGTGGGTAATAATGCTTAACTCTCTGCTTGCTGAATGGTGTTTGCTTTTTCCACAACAAAGGGCATTTCCCTGTCTTTGCTTTTCCTCCCTATTGGGAGTGGTCTTCTCAGAATCTGTGGGAGTGCCATAGGCTGAAGGTGAGTGGGTACTCATGCCTGTTATTAGTTTCTCACTGACTACCCTGTGTTCACGGTTGCATGAACTCCATCTGAACGTATCCTCTACTCTGGGGAAATATATTGCTTGAAGGCCAGCAGAACAAGAGATATACATGGGACTTTTCTCATTATGTACCAGGTTTCTGTAGCAAAATCAACCTTTTATACCCAGAAAGATACCATTCCATTACTATTCTTCTTACTCTTGTTCTTAATTTCATTCACATAGACCATGAAATATGACCCCATTATCGCTGTGCCTCATCCGACTCTCCCTTTAGATACTGTTACTGAAGGTCAGCAGGAGCTTACATGATCTCTCTGATGAACCATAGTGCTGTTAGCTTTTCAATGCATTCAGGGTTTCAGGGTTAGTGTCTTAATCCAAATGTGCTCAATAAAGCACTGTTGCATGGCAATGATGCAAAGTTTCCTTCAACACAAGGGCTGGTAAGAGCTTCCTTTTTTTCCAAAACAGGTCACATGAGAGTGATGCTAACTTCCATCTTTCATGGAACAAACAGCGATTCTATCACACTTTCTGGAACTTTCCTTTGTTTGTATGGTAAATGGACCAGGAAAATTTCCATGCCTGCAATATATAGAAGATTAACAAACTATTGAATGGGTGGTACAAAGGAAGTCCCCACTCACCCCACTAAGATCTGCCCTCTCCTGTGATTTTTTTCCTTTCTCTAAAGCTGGTTCTGTCTGGTGCTTTGATAATGCAGGATCCCAGAAGGCATCAGCAAAATGTCCCTTCTCTCTACTGAGAGAGAGCGTCTCCTTGTCTTTATTTCCAATGCTACCACCATGGCCTGCACTCCTACCTGAGATACATGGGTATGGTAATAAGGCCTCAGTCTCCTCATCTTTCAGAACCTCGCCCTCTTCTCTTCAGTCCAGAGACTGTGCCGGTGTTTTAAAATGCAAGTTTGATCATTTTACTACAACACTGAAGCCCTTCAGTGGTTTCCATTACATTTAGGCAAATGAAACAAAACCCCTAAGCCCAATCAGAAGCCAATTAGATTCTTGATAATAATAGCCAATTAGCCCATGGCCTACAGAGGTGCATGTGATGTGGGATCTGGCCATCATTTGCCAAGATACCAACCTCTCTTATCAGGACTTCTACTGGACCACCTTTCCTTTGCTCTTAGCTGAAGACAAAATGATCACTTCCCTTCATGGCCCCCCTAATGTTTCCAGCCCACCCTGTTGTACACGTCCTTTCTGTTTCTACTTCAGCCACAACTTGCTTTCTGGTCTCAGCCCCACGTAGGTATTTTTCTTAGGACTCTACTTTATCTGGGACATCTCTTCCCCAACTTGAGCTTTTTGATGCTATTTTGAGAGGTATGTCATTGTCACGTCTGCCTAAGCTGTTTGAGGTACAGCGGGGTTTGAATCATGTATAACACTGTCACTGGAGATTTATCTCACACTCCCGGAGCCCATTTGTGTTACCTTAGAACAGTTTTTCCCCTTTATGTCTGTCCTGTGCATCTATATTTATGATCTAAACTCTAACCACTCACTGTATTGCCTTAAAAGTTGTCTCTAAAGCGTAAGAGGCTTGTTTACAACAACAGCTAACATTTATAATTGTTGGGTGATCCCTAGGGATAATTACTAAATGTTAACCCCCGTTCTCTCTTTATCACCACTTATGTCCAGTTTAGGTTAACTTGCTGAAAGACAATTCACCAAATGACCAATTTCCTTACTGAACCTGTCTTATTTTTACTAATTTTAGTTGACAGATTTTGACTTTGTCTTATTAACACTAAAGAATGTTAAATTGACCCCGGCTTCAGTTTTCTGCTACTTGAACCGCGCACAGCTGGCCAGTTTGGCACCCACTCTACTGTGTCTTCCCTAACAGAGCCCCAGAGCTCCAGATATCCACTCTTCATTCACTGCTATGGGATTCCAGGAGAATGGGCCCGTTCATGGGTCAGTTATTCTGTTTTGTAGGAGGCATGATGAGGTAAGATTTGCATGAAGAGTGAGAAATGAGAAAATAAATTGATTTCATGCTAATTCCCTGGGGGAGAACATAGCATACTACACAGGCTCTGTGGCAGGCCAAGAGTCCTTCATCAGGAAGAAAGAGGCTGAGCGGTGGCCAAGCACCTGTACTGTGGTTTCCATAAGAGGGAATTGAGACTAGAGGCTGGACATATTTAAGGTTGCTAGCTTTTAAAAATGGCTCCTTTTCTATTTGGCTTTCTGAATGAGAATTAAGCCTCCTCTCTAGGGTCCTCCTTGTTATTTAGCTTCTTTATGTCTGTATATTGTAGTATGGTTATCCTGTATTATATGGCTAATATCTGCTTATAAATGAGTATATTTATATGCTCTTTCTGGGTCTGGGTTACCTCACTCAGGATGGTCTTTTCCAGTTCCATCCATTTTGGGAGCCTACCATAGAGGTTCTTTGAAAGACTCAACCCAGTAGAGGATCGAAGCAGATGCTGAGACTCATGGATAAACTTTGGAGTGTAGTGCAGGGGGTCTTATGGAAGAGTTGGGGCATAGAAGGACCTGGAGGGGACAGGAACACCACAGGGAGACCAATAGAGCCAGCAAATCTGCGTTGGAGGGCTGCAGAGACTGATACATCAACCAAGGACCATGCATGGTGAGGACCTAGATCCCTTCTCAGATGTAGTCAATAGTCAGCACAGTATCCTTATGGGTCCCATTATATGGGGAGTAGGAGCTACTTCTGACATGGACTCTGGTCCCCAGATGTTGATCATTTCCCCTTGGTGGGGCAGCCTTGCCAGGCCACAGAGGAAGAGGATGCAGGCAGTCCAGATAGGACTTGGTAGGCTGAGGTCAGATGATACAGGAGGAGGGATCCCCCTTTCTAAGGACTAGGGGAAGGAGTAGGGGTTATGAGGAAGGAATGGTGGGACCAGGAGGAGATGAGGGAGGGGGCTACAATTGGGATATAAAGTGAATAAATTAAAAATTAAAAAGTATTAAAAAGTGACTCTTTATCAAATTCAAGGTCACTGAGACTCTAAGAGTCTACAGGTTGGTGCTTTCCAAAGTCTCGAAACATTTATAGTTGAGCTGGGAACTGATAATATCTAGTAGCCAAATTAGGACTGTTAAATCATCAATTTGAAGAAGGCAAAAGCGCGACTACTGTGATCCCCATGAAGTGCATCGTAAGCTCTTGGTGACATATGACCCCCAGTTTGTGTAATCCTGCTTTGGTGTGTACATTCTTCCATCCTCAAATAGAGAAAACTACTTCTTGAAAAATTTGAGCCTTGAGCCAAACTAGATCCACTTGGCCAACAGCTCTTATCTCATTCCAAGTCACCTAGGAACCACCTTCTTTTGCCTAGGACAGGTGATGTATGTGTCATTCTGAAGGTAGTTTCTCTGAGGAGTAAAGCTGCCATTTTCTTTACTTTTATGAGTGGAACAGAGTGATAATCCTGTTCAGAGTGAAATGGAGAATGCAATGCAGCTGTGTGCAGGCAGTTCTAAGGAACTGTAATTAAGCTATGATATGGAAGCTTCATTGTTTACCTGCTGCTCTCTTATTTCATGATTGGGAGACTGTAACAGCATGAGCTATGTTGTTCATAATTTGCCACAGGAGGATGTGCTCCAGCTTAAAGACTTGAGTCAGCCACCCCATAGAGCATCACTGAGCTCTTGTGTAGACTACCATGTATTTGGACTTTCCTCTTATTTATCTATCCCCAGCTTGCCTTACCTTTTGTGACTGTTTACAGTCTTTGAGTTTTCAGCAAAAACCCTGCTCTTGCTCTGAGATTCCTAGTCAGCCTTTCAGTAAATGCCAAGACCTACCTTTGCCATATTTCATGGCAGTCTAGGAAACAGAGTGGTTTCAGTGGAAAACAGTGGAGTCTTGAAAGCCAAACACTACAGTATGGGAATATAGATGACAGATTGTGGTTATTCTCATGGAAAAGGACTCAGGGAGTAATTACCAGTATAACATGTAAAAGCATATCATGCGAAGGCTCTTGATGTGTGTCACTTGATTCTTAGAGGAGTTGTAGTAATCTGACCCCCGCCCCGCCCCCTGGAAGCAGTTCCTCATTCACCCAGGGCTGCACTAGCGTTTGTGTCACCTTGATGTAAATTGAACAGGGTGTCTTTCCCGACTCTGAAGACAACCTTGGATTGACTTCACCTCTTGCCCTGTGTCCAGATTCCGGGTTGCAGACAACACAATAGCATGTCAGACTTGGTCTCATTTGGAATGTTTTTGTGTTATGATCATGTCACCAAATCTTGATTCACTCTGTCTATATTTTTTCGTAGATAACCCATTCTTTCCTTTCTCATCACTGGCATGCCCACTGCAGCACTCTTTCCCATTCTACAACGCAATATTGCTGCATCTGTCATTCTTTCGTGACATATAAACTAGCCCATCCATACTCGGTGAAGTTAACATGGTCCCATAGGTTCTAGGTGTGCTGTGTGCCTTTTCCATATCATTTCTCTCTAGTCCTCTAATGGTTCACTTGCCAAGCCACACTAGATTCCAAGGTGTTCCCTGAACACACCTTCTCTAATCACACATACTCGGAGGCTCCTGGGTTTTGTACTTACAACTTCTACTCCCAAAAATTTGGACTCGTTCACTCCTTCAGCCTCTTCAGGAAGAAACCGCTTCTTCCTTAGACGAGCATTTTATAGCCACCATGAAGCCCTTTACTCTTTGCCCACATATCCTGCTTTATGCTTCTTCTCTTACCTGCTCTCATATGTTTATTATTTACATAGTCATTGTCACAGCCAGCCCATGTTGGATGGCAGGCTCATACGTAAAAATTTAAGTGTGTTTTTAAATGTATCAGAAACTGGATCTGGCACAAAGTAGGGCCTCAAAATTATTTAAAGGAGGAAAAAAATGGTGAATGAACAGAATTAAACTGGTATTTTTGAGAACACAACAATAGCACATCATTCATGTGGTCTGAATGGAAACCATGATATGAAGAAAGTCTGTAGTCACAGGGGTGTGTGGAATTTGGGATGGGTGTAGAACATTAAGAGACTTACTGAGAGTCAGGAATATATCTAGCCAATGTCCTCTACAGTTCAGAAAGTTAAGTTGATCAGTGAGAGGAGGAAGATGTCCACTGGAAGAGACAACAACTGAATGGACTATTGGCCATGGCGTCATTCACTGGTGTCTGTCACCAGCTTACTGGAATAAAACTATGAAGAAGTGTTGCAGTGAGAAAGAAAGTAATGGAAGTATAGGGCCAATCATTGTCATCTTCTTCAATTTCATCATTTTGTGATTTGTCTAAGTGCTAAGTAACCCCATGCTTTCCTTTATAGGCAAAACTCAAGGGCATTACAAATATCTGGGAGTAGTCACATATTTCCAAGCTCTGGCAGTAGGCGAGCAATGATCAGATGTAGATATCTAGGCATATGGCCTTAAAGCAGCCATACCCTTGAACTTGAATTCCTGTATTCTGTCTTATCATGAGATGAACAACTGATAGTTTCTATATTGCTTTTCTTTGACTCCCATAACGAAGTGCTACGAATCAGGTGGCTTAAACAACACAAATCCTACACATTATACAAAGATCAGTCTCCGTTCACACCATAGATCAACTCCTATGGAGAAAGGAAGAAAAGAGTGAGGGGAGAAAGGGTTGGTCACCTTGTGATTCTTTTAATAGTCTTTCCCCATGGGTGCTGTCAGGACTACAGGGGGCAAGGGAACAGTGACTTGAGTTCTTTTGGATCTATTGCTTTGGATATAATATAAATCGACTAAATATGTATTTTCAAAGTGTTCATGTAGGGTTATTTGAATATGTTATCTAATACAAATGCATGTAATCATTCTAGACCACGGTCTTTGGTGGCTTATCTTTCAGGAGGCTTCAGAAATGGTTTTCCACTTAGCTTGCCGGTAAAGACGATGACAATATCTCTCCTCCCAACAGGCAAAGTATGTTATATAACAACAGTTCAGATATAGGTCATACTCCACATTTTTGTCATTATTTAACTTTTTTGTCCTATAAATTAAAATACTCCAAAGGACATAGTTCCTAGAATTTGATAAATACTAACATTTTAAATTTATGTGAATGTGAATTCCATCTTACTTTGCTTCTTACTATTATCTGTTTAAAAATGCAAAATAGTGTTCTTCCTTTAACCAGCAAGAAATCTTGTATCATTTCTTCTTGTCATGGGAATTGTAATTCTGTTTCACTTCCCACAGAGAAATGCATTCTAAGGCAATACAGTCTGATGTTTGAGTCTTTCAGCTCATCCTCCATGTCTAGAACCCAAATGTGTGCTGTGTAAATTTACATATTAAAAGGTTTTCTATCATCCTAATGCTGTAAAGTGTGAATAGTTTTTTTTTTCTGGAATGAGTTACTGTTACAATTATTTTTTATGTATGATGATGAAGAATCAGAAATTTATTGACTATTATAATCAATTAATTACATCTTATACTGAATCCCGTTCAGCCTCCTAGATGCCTTCCTTGCATATAAGCCCATGCTTCTTGCCTCCTTTCTACCTGAGAAGATTCATCAGAGCAGTAATTCCCTCGGGTACTTGCGCTTTGTTAAGCAAAGGTGTTTTATGAACAGAGAAATCTCTGAATGACTGCAGGTGCTGTTTCAGGTTACTCAGTTGTAGGGTTGTGTACTCAGAAGCTAAACATAGCAGCAATGGACTCACACTTCTCAGATGTCTGTGTTGCTCTCAGGATGACAGTAGCCTCCTCTGAAGACCCTGTTTTCAGGAACTGCTGCAGAGGTGCATTTTAGGCATACCAGGGAAGAATAGATGCCAGATTTCCGTCTAGTCTTTAGTCTGAAGATACTCATTTTTGTGGCTTGACACCTGAAATGATATTGTTTGGCTGTAGCTAGAAGAATGGATTCATATTTGTTTTAACATGAGAAACAAATAAAAATGCAATTTAAATGGACAGTATACCATTCCTTAAAGAACAGCAAAAGTTCTCAGGCATTAGGACATTAGCTTAACTCAGTGAAGGCAAAGATTAATTATTTTAAGGAATGTTTAAAAATTAGCTCTAATATGATTGCACTACCATAGAAATGACCTCAGTGGCCACAACACAAGATCTTCTGAGGTTCAAATGAATGAAAGATTGGTATAGATACCTAAGAGGACATCAAGGGTTTATTTTTGAGAACTTATACCTTTAGGAGAGGTTTTCTACCAGGGAGAGATAATATGCAAGCCAAGTGAGCATGCCAAATAAAAGACAAATAATTCTGCAAATAGAGTTGCAGAATTGAGCTGTTTTGATGGGTTTGGCTCAAGGGAAAGCAGGACAAGGGACATATTTATACAAGATATATGGTCTCGGAATGAAGTACTTGTGAAATTTAGCTTTGAAAATGAGCTCAATTTACATTTGATACCAGTTGTCTGAATTAAAAGGAAGCCTTTAGATTAGAATATGAGGAAGAATCACAAAGCCTTGTTTTACCAGAGGACAATCTGGGTGTCGAGCTCAGCATTATCAGCCCTTTTCTAGTTTTCTGGGTAGGGATGGCAGCTCTACTCACTCTTGTGATAGGTACACATGCTGGACCACCATGAAGAGCTCTTCTGTCTGCTCCAAGTGCAAGGCTTACTCTTTGGTACTCTGCTCCTAGCCCGACAATTACACAACAGCAAAGATCTCCAGTGACCTTCTGCTTTCACCTTGGTTCCTTGGCAGATGTGATATACTATTTTAATATAGAAAGTGTTGCAGAGTGTGAGCTACTGGACACTTCAGGAAAAATTTTGAAAGCAAGTGTAAGAGTATTTCTTTGCTTTTATTTATGCTCTGGCTCCCTGATGATACACCTTTATTGAAAAGCTATAAATATCTCTGCTACTGTGAATTTATTCTGGGATGTCTCTAATGATAACACATTTTTTGTGTTAATGCTAAGAAAGGTCATTGTTTTAAAGACTCTGGTCTTTTCTATGCTTGGGATCTCTGGCAACTGAAGATAATTTCATTAAGTATTTGGAATAAAATAGATAACTATTTACATTTAAGGGGATTTACTTTGAAAAATGTATTCATTTGTGGCTGGACATGTAGCTCAATGGTAATGTGCCTGTCTAGCATGTATAATGTCCCGAGTTCAATTCTCAGTACTACAAATGATGATGATGATGATGATGATTCTAGGTAATTTAAATAATGTGAATGAAAATAATATAAATATTTCAAAAATTAACAAGTACAACAAAGATTATATTTACATAATATTATTGTTAGAGAATCCAGCCACATTTTTTAGCAATTCCATAAATGCTGAGTAAAAATATAATTGATAAGCGGGGCAATTGTCTTTAATGCCAGCATTCAAGCGGCAGAGGCAGGAAAATCTCTGAATTTGAGGCCAGCCTGATCTAGAGTGAGTTCCAAGACAGCCAGGGTACAAAGAGAAACCCTATCTTGAAATATATTTGTTTGATACAAATAGTTTGTATTAATTCCATGATTACTGTTTATATTCAAATTATAAGAGCATTGATGTATACTTCATAATTAATACTTTACACATCTATAAATCACATATAAATACTTCACTCTATAACTTTTTTATTCAAACCTATAATCTACCTTGAGCAATAGTCACCAGAACATTTTGGGTGCCTTTGTTGTAGATACATCCCATAATCTTGAATTAAACCAAGATAAGCAAGGGACAAGGAAAGGGATTCAGGGGAGGGGAAACTAGAGGATTTAATATTTAGAAAGATGCTTACTTGGGATTAAATGCCCTTTCCTATAAATCAGAAGAGAAAATTGTCAGCTGGTTGCCTCCTCATTTGCAGCACTTATAAGCAGCAGGAAAATGAGCCAAAGCACCCTTTGGAGCAAACACACAGACCATGCAATCCAATTCACTCTCACCGAGGTCTCTCCTGTAGATATTACTAGAGATAAATCAGGTGAGGCCCTGGTACATCTCACTCCCTGACAGGCTGTCCCTGCTAGTAACGTCTTTACTTTATTATCCAAGGTTGAAGAACTCCTGCCTTTCTAAAGACTAAGAGCCAGATAAAGTGAGTGTGTGTGGAATTAGCACCTTGTGATAAGAAAATGATTGATTTGCAATAATAAGAGCAGGAAGAAATTTGGGTTGCATTATTTCAGGAGGTGGTTTAAGGCTAGAGGAACATTTCTTGGGGTTAAATGCAGAGTAACAGTGCTTTGCTGTTCCTGGAAACTACCTGTTGGTTTGGCGTCATGGACACTTTTCTAGCACACTCACAAAAGTGCACTAATGCTGTCTTTTAGACTCATAGAGAAGTATCAGAAATCCCAGTGGCCACCTGAGAATCATAATGGTTCTCTCTCAGGGAAAAGATCTGCCTTCTTTTCTTCCTTGAAGAAAAAGTATTGTAATATCTTACTGCTAATTGTCATCTGTCTAACTGTTAGTTAACTAACTGATTAGAGACAAGCTCCTGCTATCCAGCCCAGTCTGGCCTTGAACTCAGGATTCTCTCCTTTGCCTCGGCCATGTGAGTGCTGGGATAACAGGCATGCACTGACCGCTGTGCTAGGCAGACTTTATTTCTGATGTCACTGAATGTATTCCTTGCCAGTCTTCCCTGTTTTCCAAGTGGCTAGCCCATCACACACATACTCTCTCTGAGCTTCTGTCCTTATTTCTCCTCCTGGCCCTCTGATCTCCTCAGCTACCCATGGTCAACATCTCTGCCACTGTAGGAGATGGCTCAGGAATGACCTTTCCCTCTAATCCACTCCCTTTCTAAAATAGCCACTCTCTTTTCACTGTGACTCAGTACAGTAGGGTGAGGGCCCCTAGAGAGTTGTAGATGAATTTACATATATAAAAAAGGAACAGCAGTGAAATGTCATGGCCATATTAGATTTTTTTACTTATCATCCTTGGGTATCCATTTTGTTCTTTTGGACCCAGCTTCAGCAATGCATAAATAGAATGTCTGAATGTCACATAGCTTCTAATAAACCTCAGATGGATATCTTTCCAGTGACTTAATGGTCTTGATATTTGAGTTTTATTTACTGAAAGCAGACATGCTCTGAATTGAGCAGTATTCTCAACAATAGAAGAAATCAAGCCCAATTCTTGTCACCTGTGAGTTCTTTAGACCATTTTGAAAGGATGTGCTTTTGGGGCATTTGCTGAAGGAGAGAGAACTTTCAGAGATGGTGACTGTGCGCAGCATAGGGGTAGACATCAGAACAACACAGTTGCTGAGTTGCAGGTAGAAAACCTCAAGGTCCATCTCACAGCTGCTGGTGTCAAGACTTCTAGTCCATTTGGTCCTGGACTCTTCTGTCTGTGGGTTTAAGGGTTCAGGTAGAGGATTATATTGATTATAAGTGGCAACTTGACATAAGCTAAAGTCATCTGAGAGGAGGGAACCTTGATTAAGAGAATACCTCCATAAGGTAGGATGTAGGCAAGACCATAAGGCCTTTTATTAATTAGTGATTGATGTGGGAAGCCCCAGCCCATTGTGGGTGGAGCCACCCCTAGTCTGACCGAACATTTCACTACTGTTCCTTTTTTACATAGGTAAATTCATCTAAAACTCTCTAGAGGTACTCTTTCCAGTGACATCCTGAACTGAGTCATCATGCAGACAATGGCTATTTTAGAGAGGGAGTATATTAGAGAGAAAATCTAAATCCTGAGCCCTCCCCTGCAATGGCAGAGATGCTGAAGTTGGGTGGTTGAGGAGATCAGAGAGGCTCCAGCAAGAAAGCAAACTGAGCAAGCCATGGAGAGCAAGCCAGTAAGCAGCATCCCTCCACGGCCTCTGCATCAGTTCCTGCCTCCAGGTTCCTGCCCACTTGAATTCCTGTCCTGACTTCCTTTGATGATGAACAAAGATGTGGAAGTGTAAATAGACGCCCCCCAGTTGCTTTGGTCATAGTATTTCATGACAGTAATCCTAAGCCTTATCTAGGGCACTAGGTCACCTTCTTGTTAGGAGACAGCTACAGTATTCTGATACATTTAAAAGTGTTGTAGAAAATGTTTGTTGAGTACTTATGAGAGGTTCAGTATAGGTCGGCTGGACCAGGCATTACCCATGCCCAAGGAGCCTTGATAGAAGTCCCTAGAAGCAAGTCTTTCTTGTCACTATCCATAGATAGGGCCATGAAACAGAACTGTCTTAACATTCATCCCATATCTGATCACAAAGAACAAGATACAAGTGCCTTAGCCTTTTTCCTAGTGCCTTCCTCATTTAGATTCAATCCTAGGGGTTGGACTTCGGTTAAAGACAGGATGAGGAATGAAGAATAAAGGTGTGGTTCTCCACACGCTCCCTCCCCAGTGTTTATAGATCTACAACAGCATCTGGAGGAGGGAAGACATCCTGGATTAGATGAAAGCTTGGAGTTTGATTTTTCTACTTCGGGCAATTATTTCTAAATTGAAACTGTCTTTGAATCTAAAAGAGACCTGAAAGATATCAAGAGAGTTTATCCAAAAGGCAGGGAAGAATTGGTTTTAGACTCAGCTTGAATTGGCAATAAACCAGACAGTATACCCTCTGGTATGTAGCCTGTTCCATTAAGCAATTACGGCTGCTACTGTCCAGTTTGTGGCACATCAGTGCAGAGTGGCTGGTTGCTTTAACCAGATGGAACCCTGGGTGATTTCAAAGATGCTCTTAGCAAGTCTCTGCTCAGATGAAATTCCATGTATGCTAGGGGTCCTCAGTGGTATCACTCCTCATGGTAATTCATGTTGGAATGGGTCATGATCTGACCTGGCTCTCTTAACAGAGCACCCATCCACATGTATCTTCTTCCTTCCTTGCTCATTAGAAGGAAGGCTGAAGGCCCCTGAGTGTGTTCACCCTGATTCTGTTACCTCTCAAGGATAAACATCTTTATATTTTCTCCTGCTTTGCTCTCTGTGTTAACTCCCACATTTCTTCCTCACTCACTGTTAGTCTCTATTTTCTTCCTTCTCCACACCTTCTAGTCTTCCTTCAGTTTGCTGCGACTTCTTGGATATAGCATCACTGGTTGCAGTGGGGATTTTAGCCAGGTCAGAGGTCATGTTCAGCGCTGCAGCCTTGGAGGAGAATTCTTTTATCTTTCCCATGATTCTGTAGGCTCTTGCCACAGAAGGAACAGCAGTGGGGAGAAGCCAAGGAAGTGAGCGATACAAAAAGAGGATCAGCGTTTGGCTCAGCTTTTGGCTTCCCTTTGGGAAAAAGATTGAATCCATGTCTCCACACTGTGCATATTGAAGTACAGTGATTGGTTTAGTCCTGTCTGGAATTCAGTGAAATGTGCACACACAAGGCCAGAGCTGTGACAGGCTGCTCCTGACTTAATTCGACTCAACAGTGTGAGCTGAAACAGCCACTGTGAGGGTATACACCCTCCGTGACTCAGCTGAGAGGTTGAGAGCGGATCCGGGTTCAGTTTTTCCTCAGCACGGAGCCAGACCCCCCTCATTTGTTTTCCTTTTCTGAAAACCAGCTTACTCTCTTCAGACAAGATGACAATCATGCCCAAGGAAGCTATAATTGAGGGAGGACTGTTTCCCCAGCTCAAAAGAGTTCTCTAGTGGCCAGGTGACTGTTTTGTTTTCCAAAGCCAGGGGCTTTCCCAGGGACACAAGTTCCACTTCTCACACTCACAGGCAGAGAGACCTTGGCAAACCATTTTACCTGACAGACCTATAGCTTAGCTCCAACATGGTGGAAGACCATTAAGGAGTGGAGGCTGACGTGAATGCTAATCGTATTTTCTCCCTTCTTTGCTGTTGTGATTTAAACTGTTATTGGCTGAAGTGGTCTGACTGTCATGTTCTGGCCTTGTCATTTGAAGACAAATGTGTGCCCTGACACTCTGGCCTATTGTGGCTCACAGATATCAGGAATTGCATGCAGAGCCTTTATTCCGAGAAATAAAGTGAACAGTGCCTTGGAGTGAAAGACAGGTTATGCATTCTCGTTTCTTAGCATTGAATAGCTCCATACAACGTTATACCATTTCTGTTGATTCTTAAATAAAATTGTATTGGGTGAGTCAACCCATAGCTCTTAGCTGAAATGCTCAGGCTATGAACATAGTAGCTGAAAATGGAAGGAAGTCTTCTTAGCATTAGTATGTAGTAGTCACCCTGAGAAGAAAGTGTACAGTTTTGTGTAAATATGTACTTATGTGTGTGTGGAAATGAGCGACACAAAGGGGGAGGGAGAGAGACACCATACAAAGAGATGAAAGTTATCTTGATGAACTTAGCTTCACTCTTAGAATTTTGGTCTAGAAAATGCTTTAAAGGCAAGTCTTTCCTAAAGTGAAGGCACAAGAGAGAGTCCTGATGCTGAGAAAAAGAATGACCGAATGCTTCTCTGACATCTTATGGTGCTCTGCTGGGCTCCTCAGTCTGGGCTAATGAGCTATGGCTGGTTGCTGATGCAGTATGAAGTTCCAGCTCTGAGTGATGGTCACACTAAAAATCTATAGGAGTAGGCATGTTGAATCGAGGACCAATTAAACTTAAAAATGCTGTTAAATATTAATTCTGTAAGTGTTTGTGCCAATGTATGTTGTGAGTCAGTATGGGTTTGGGCATGGTTAATAGGTGTGTGCAAGGTCAACTTTTTGCATTTGGTTATTTCTCCTCTCACATTTTTATTTTTTGAGGCAGGATCTCTCTTCTTGTTTCCACTGCACTTCATAATCCAGGCTTGCTGCCTCTCAAATTCTTGGGATAGTCTCTTGTCGCTGTCTCTCATCCAGTCTTATGAGTGCTGGGATTACAGGTGCTTCACTGTATCCAGCTTTTTTATGTGGGTTCTGGGGACCACACTTTGGTTGCCAGGTTTTTAACCTGCTAAACCATCTATCTCCCTGGCCCTAAAACCAATTAAACTTTTGACTCTAACTCAAATTACATGCCTATATAATATGCTGATGATTGAATTTTGAATACTGTGTTTGTACTGTCCACTGGAATTTTAATACATGGTATGAAAAGGAGTGAATGCTTTTAGTTTTCCAGTAATTTTAAGAAGCTGTTTTCCAAAACAGGTTACAATTTTCCATCTTGCAAGTGTTTGGGAACAAATCAAGTGTTAATGAAGGATAATATTTTAATACCCCTTTAAAAGCATATTGATCTAAATTGTCCTGGAATCTTTGAATCATTAGTTAGTATTCAAGGGTTGACTATCATGTAATGAGATGGCTTGAAACAAACTCATTAAAAAACATTCAATTGAGAGAAAAAAAAACCAAATTGAATGTAGACTATTTGTAAGGCAAGCTAGGGAAACAAAAAATGCATATGACACAGTCTTTGCCCCCAAGGAGCTTATGTATTATAATAATTTTTACACTTTCACATAATTAGCCTGGAAAGCTATCATCTTTTGGCAGTGAGATTACTCCTGCAAAACATTTAGGATCTTCTTCATAGAAATTGCCTTTAGAGAGAGAATTTAGCATGTTTACCTCTCTGTACACAAATGCACCACAGCCACTGCCAGTTATTGCTTTGGCACTCTTACCAATAAAATATGGTTTGTAAATGAAATCCTGACTCAAGCTTTTTTAAATGTAGCACTATAGATAATAATATTTAAAATAAGCTAAATGCCTGAAAATGCAAAATAATAATATTCCATGGCATATTAAATTTACATAAAATCTAAATTAATCATTTATAAGTAACATGTGTTGTCATTTTCAAAGACTACTCATGCCACATGCACCATCTGCCATTGCTTTCATGCCGCAGCTGAGTTCAGTAGCCCTTGCAGAGAGCATACACCTGAAGGCTCATGTATTTACCATCTTGTTCCATAAGTAAATCATGCTTTGGGACTATATATTTGTTTTCTCTTAAGTATTTTTCCAGTTTGATCTAGTATGTTCTACAGATTTGACTTTGAACTGATTTGTATTTCATCTTCAGTAATAAAACATTTTTACAGATCAAGATTATATTTTATTACATAAACATTCAAAATATCTAAATCAAGTCTTTGAAGGTATGACCAAAGTTCACAAATGCTACAATGAGGAGGAGTGTTCCTGAGATAGTTGAGATAGAAGAAATAGCAAGAAGGAAAAACAGTCAGGTCAGTAATTCATCAGTAAGGCACAAGAGGGTCACGCAATGGTGTTTGGGTACAGCAGAAACACACAGACCCACTGTCCTCTGTCTAATGTCTTGCTTATAAGTCCCTCCATCTCTGAGTAATCTACTAAACCTTCAGACTGCCACTTCTCACCTCCAATATTCTCTGTCTCGTGGTTAAAGTTTGCTGGTGGTCTCCATTTTCTTGCTGTTTCTGATAGTGTTAAGTCTCAACTTAACAGAACCTAGAGTCACCAGAGAGATGGGCCTCTGGGTAGGTCCATTGTATCAACGTTGTATTAACAATCAAGACAATACTCAGTGTATGTGGCACCATTTTCTGGATGAGATCCAGGCCTGTCAAGTAGGAAAAGTGATCTGAGCAGCATGCAATCTCCATCGCCTGCTTCTTATCTGTGGACTCAGTGTGGCCAGTGCTCCCAAGCTCCGGTTGCTGCGACATCTCCCAGTGATGAAGTAGACCTTGGAGCTGTAAATGGAAATAGACCCATTCTATCTTAACTTACCTTTGCTGGAGGATTTTACCATAGCAATTGGAAAAGAATATCCACTTCTGCTGTGGGTATTTTATAGCCTCCGGGTCCTCAGGCTCATTCATTTTGAGAGGAGAGAAACTTTTAGCTTTGACAGTGGCTAAAGTGTGTGACTTTGAAATGTACAGTACTTGATTTAGGTCTTTTCTCAGATAGTGGGGCAGTCCCTAAGCAACTGAGTGAGCCGGTAAAACATGCCTAAATTTGACTTGTCACCCCCCACTTGGGATGTGGTTTAGGAGATTCATCTGCTGACTTCTTGGTCCGTTGAGATCCTGGTTTATGATTCTCTAAGCCTCAGGATCTCAGATGTGTGTGCATCCTCACAGTAATTGAGCAGAGCAACCAACCAGTGTCAGCTTGGTGAATTTGATCAGGAGATGCTAGCTGGGGCCCACTAACAGAGATCTGACTGTAAGTCACTCTGCAAAGGGAAGAAAATGCAACTACTATTGAGTGTCATCCAGATAGTTTGAAAAGGGAGAGTGATCTAGTTGAAACCAAGTTTAAAATGGTCAGTAACCACCAGTGAGCCAGTGAGCCCCAAGCCTCTTTATCTGCATTATTTTTTCCTGTAACAAAAAGACCAATTTTCAGTTCTTTTCCTGGCATAAACAGGGGTCTTTATTCTATTTTTAAGACATTTGAATCTGTATACAAAACTACAATCTCTGTTTCTGTGTGTCTGTGTCTGTCTCTCTCTGTCTCTGTGTCTCTGTGTCTCTGTCTCTGTCACTGTGTTTCTGTGTCTCTGTCTCTCTGTCTCTGTCTCTGTCTCTGTCTCTGTCTCTCTCTCTCTCTCTCTCTCTCTCTCTCTCTCTCTCTCTCATACCCTCTTCTTTCTTCCCTCTCCCTCTAACTATTGTTTTGGTGGTCACTTGCAAAGATTAGCCACTTTGGAATGATCTGAACACTTTAAGTTGAGTTAGAGTAAAGTGGGAGGTAACACCAAGGCAGATTGCTCTGCTTTAGAGAAGGGTCCAGGGCAGAGACATGAAAGTGACCTAGACTTCTAGAGCATCCCTGTGGTTGGAATCCCACTTGAGGGGTTCTGGGTGACTTGTCTGTGAATTCACACTTGCTTTTCGTGGGGACCTAGGGCACCTCGATCTAGTGTGGACGGGATTCTCCTAAAACCCTGGGAAGCAAAACAGTGGCAGTAAACTCAGTCCTCAGACTTATCCCAGGATACAGTGACTGTAAATGTACAGCCTGAACTGTATTAAAGATGGGTTAGCCACTGGGATTCCATGAATACTAATAATTAAATATTTTACTGGAAATAGAGGTGTATACCTGTAATCCCATCATTCTGGAGATGGATCCAGGTAGGATTGAAAATTTGAGGCCATTCTGGGCTACCTACTGAGACCTAAAAAATCCTCAAAATTAAATGTTAAACTGTTTATTAAGGCTTCAGTGGAGAGTAGAAAAACAGGTCATTTGCCCAGTTATACTTACTACTTTATGTGGAATTAACTTCTCTCTTTTCTTACCTTTCTTCCTAAGTTTTTCTTAGCCATTAAATGCTACAGTTGCTGAAACCAAAGGAATGGACTGTGAGTAGCTATCTACCAGCTAGTCATGACCTCACTGTTCCCCTTTATGAGAGAGTGGAAAGGCAGAGCTTGCAGTTAACCTTCCTGGCCGCAGGTGTTTGTGGCTGAGGAAACAAGATGAAGGCAAGCGCCGTGGTAACTGTTATGCAGCGCCACAGCATGATGGAAGAAATTAATGAGCCCATCCAGATAAGAGACAGAAGCAGGAGGCACATTTCAGAGCTCTAGACAGATTGGGGCAGCAGGGTAATTTTAGAGTAAAATATTTTGAAATTATACAGTGATCTCTATTAAAGAGATAACAGCTGGTACCAACTTGACAAACCAGTGAATTTTATGGGAAAGATAAACTGCTTACTTCCTGGGAAACCCAGCCAGACTGATGCCGGAGGTTCTAACAGAGGCACTTACTACTGACAAATCTACGTGCATCCTAGGATGACCTTTCCTAAATGGATGGCAATACATTTAGCAAAACCCCAGCAAGATATATTGACAGGTAGCCGGAGGTGAGGGGGGCGCTCTAGATTAGCGATTGCTAAACTGTGGTACCCCTGCAAACCTGGGCAGATGCATGGCTGCCCGTTGGTGAACATGGCTGCTTGGGGGGGCTCTTTATTGATTTGAATTGCTGCTCTGCAGTGTGTCTCTCTCTCGTACTTTAGCAATCATGTTCATGAATTTGAACCTCAGGGTGGCCAATATCCTCTGGTGTCCACGGTGAATGCTTCAGCCTTGCATCCCAGCCTGTGTTTAGCCGGTGCTCTCCTTAATGCCCCGGCGGCTTGTCTGCTTTGCAGCCTGAGGCTTTTTATCAGGAAAGCATGTTGCTATTTCCGTGAGCACGGTTTCTTTTAAATATTTCTCAGTGGAAATGAGCCGTTGGGGGTGATTACAACGTAGTTAATATCTTTGTCTATGAGCTGCAGGAGCTTTTTCAGTACGTGTCTAGTTTAGGACCCCTGTTCTTTTACTGTCCTGCGTCAGACACATGTACCAAGCCAGTCCTTTGCTGGTATCTGGATGCATTCTTTAAAGAGGTGACCCTGTTGCTCTTTCCTTGCCCGTCCCCCAGCAACAGCAATCAGTTAGACGCAAAAACCTGAAATGCTTCTCAACTGTTAGTCAAAAACTTGCTACTTCCACTGAGCAGAGAGCTGAAGGAATTCCCGTGGCAACCTCCCAGGAGACTGAAATTCAAGGGCAATGGTACTGTGCCCTCAAGCTGGAGTGGCCCGCGATGGGCCCATCTTTCTCTGTAGCTCAATAATGAGTTGGGTTATTTACAGTGCCCTCTTTGCTTGCTGGCTCTGCGAGCGTTTTTTCTTTTCAATTGAGACCTTGGCCCGTATGCTGCCCCTCTCACAAGGCACGTGCCATTTTGATTTTAAAATAATGGGAGGAATGCTCCATTGCTGCTAGTTGGTGACATGGCTCTCAAACTGTCCACAGATTGCCGAGTAAGTGAAACGCTTTGACAGAGAGAAATATGTGTTGTCAACATTGCTTTCCCCGTGGTTGAGAAGGGAAATTGAAACTGTACTCCAGCAAGGTTCAGATGTTGACAACTACAATGATATCCCCCAACAAGTGACTTCAGACCATTTCACTTTCCTTTCTGCCCCATTCTTCTCTAATGAAATGCCCAATTAAAGGCATAGCTTATGCACTTAAAAAAACTTATGGAGGATTCTGGGATGGAGCAGTGATGGTGGCAATTCCTTAACAAAGGAGAAAAATTGCAGAGAACAGTGTCATGTTGTGATCTACAGTGTTTGGAAGAGTGACTAAAGAAATGGAAGAACATGGCCTTTTTAAGATGACGAGTTTGTGTGTGTGTGTGTGTGTGTGTGTGTGTGTGTGTGCAGTATATGTTCACTGTGTACACACACACACACACACACACACACACACAGTGCAGGGGCTGGAGGGGGCATGCTGTTGAGAGATCAGCTTGTGATATAGCAAACAGTAGACATTGACTGAAAAAATTAAAAACTAACAAGGAAGATGAATCCTTCATAGAGTGAGACATTTAGGCCAACATGCGTATTTGTCTCTGGGCTTGGTGGAGCGAGGTTCTGCGTAGCTGTGTGGGCTCCTGGCAGAATGAGGTACATTGTTTCCCTGGCAGGCGTGCTCTTGTCAAGAGCTTGTTGGAACAGGAACACGGGCAGCTTACTGAGCCGTGCTCACCATTATCTTCACGTGCAAGTCTGCAGTGTGGAAACTGCTCTCTATTTTCTCTCTTAGAGAATACACTCTGATAAGAGAAAATGTTGACAGTTTCGCCTTCCTCAGAATCACTGAGGAAACTTCCCCCCCCCCCTTCTCTTGTCAATTTCCTTTCATGTTCTGGTAGAACAAAGGAAGGGGATTTTGCTTTAGAGGCTAGCCCAATTTTCAACATCTGACAGCCTGCGTCTTCTAGAGAGGCAGTACTCACATGTATGAGTCATGGCTGGCCATACCAAGATGAACAAGTCTGTCAGTCTCTAAGCAGATGAGCACTTTACCATTTAAAAGCCAATTGTCTGATTAGAAAAGCTACTTGAAGGGTAAAGGTAAAGTAATACGGTTACTTATATGGGTTGAACATGGCTCACACTATGGGGATCTGAGTCTATGCACTGATTTCAGCACCATTCTCCGTAGCATGGGTTGGCACAGTATACTTAAAGCTCTCTATATGCCTATTTGTGGCACTTCCCTTGAGGAACTGTTAGGCTAACTAAATGAGATCTTACATACACCAGGTCTAGTGCAGTGCCTGGTCCTTGCATGTCTACCTATACTGTCAGCTTTCTACTATTGTTTTTTCATGCTGAGCTATATGCTGGCAGCCATAGTCTTGCCTCTCACAAGCCTGCCCATATCTAACAAGTGCCCATGAAGATGACTTGCATGGGCAGGCTTCTGAGAAGGCTATAAAAAGGGCAAAGGGAAAGTAATAAAGATACATATATGATTTGAACATGGCTCACTCTAGGGGGTCTGAAATTAGACTATATAAAGAGACCCAATTCATGGATATACATGATACAGTGATAATGGGTTTAAAAAAAAACACTTGTCCCAATATGTAAGTTCAAGTGGTTCTTTTCTCTGCTTAAAATGTGATTACACAGAAGAGATGTAGATTGAAGTTATATGCCGGAAGTTATAATGCCTTTCTCGTTTGAACATGGAAGTGTTATACTCTTCTGTCTCATGGAAGTTACATATACTCTTTGATTTGTCTTGGCCAACGACATGTAATCACAAGTGACTGTCAGTTTTAGAAGGAAGCTTTAAAAGACTTTGTACTCACTACCACTCTGGTCATAGAATCCCATGGTGAGGCGAGGGTTTTATCTGCCCAGGCTTATGAGATATTATAGGTATAGGATCCCATTGGTAATCCATGTTAAGAATATAGACTGGGTGAGAAAGTGACTTCTGTTGAGTAGTACCACAGAGAATGTAAAGCTCTTTGCTTTTGGTTTGCATAGACTAATACAGGAAATTCTGCACGCATCCCTCCATTCTGCTTTTGCTGAAGTACTTCAGTGATTCTTCTCGGGTTATTTCTTTCAGGGAAGAAGATGACAGCAACAGTCTTGGTGTAAACATATGCTTGCTTTCTGCCCAATAACTAGACTGCCAGGCTACACTCTCAATTTTATTCATTTGACTTGGCCCTGATGGCATCTTCTGCAAAGAAGAAATTATACACCACTGACTAATTGGACAGACTGCCCCCTTCAATCTCAATGCCATGTAGAAGCTGTAGTGAGAGTGGGGGGCAGTTTTCCCTGGGTGTCGGCAATAGGAAAGGACACTGTCTTCAATAAAATTTGAAAACAGTGGAATCAACATAGACACAGTTTTGTTGTTATCTTCACAAATATCTAACTTGAAACAGCATGAGAAACCAAATACTCTGTCATCATCAACCCACACTTTCTCCTCATTATGCAATGGCCCAGGATGAAGTTACAAATGAGGGGAGGGTCCTAAAATGTCTGAAAGCAGAAAGGAAATTGGGGGTGTTTCTCCCACTGCAGTGACAATGATCATTTGAAATGTGCTCCCAAAGAAAAGAAACCATTTCATGTTATGATTGCTCTCTGTCCACTAACTTGGTTACTACTACCTTGTGGATTTTCCTGTAGTTACATGCACTTGTTGCACTTCTCTCTATAGCATATATGATCTGTAAAGCAGGCTGGGCCTCTTTCACTCTTGGGTGTCCTTGGTGGTCCCACTAGTTCTTAATATATATGTAGTTAGGCCTCCATGCTAGCTTCCTGTCAGTGTCACAAATACTGAAGACGATCAACTTATAAGGATGGTCCATGATTTTAGACGGTTGATTAGCTCTACTGTTTCAGGCCTATTTTGGCATGGTATGTCATGGGAGAAGCTTGTGGTAAATGTGTTCTTCTCCTGATGGCCAGGAAGCCACAAAAAGGTGGTGCTCCTGTATCTACTTCAGGGACACTTTTCCAATGAACTAAGTTCCCTCAACTAGGCCCTGACTCTTAAAGAATCTAGCATGGCCCTCCAGTGCCACAGGCAGCAGATGCCACTTTGAGGGACCTTTAATATAATTATTAGAGAAAGCACAATATACGTGTTGGATTAGATGAACTGGAGCTAAGGGTACAAAGAGAGTGACTTTCCTCTTTGTAGCAGTCAGGTGAGTGAGAATCAGGGTGACAGTTCTTCCTGTGGTTGATCCTCTGAAAACCCAGATACCTGCTAATATGGGCAGAGAGAGAGATGTGTTATAGCTGATTTTGTTGACAAAGAGCTGTGGATTTTTGTATATGACACTTCGCCCATGTCCAGCGGCATTCTTTTATGGATTGGGATGGGCTGCCTCCTCATGTGTCCACATATATGCTCTTCTGTGACTCCCACACTTAGTTTTATATATCTGTATACTTTATTATCAACACAATATAAAGACCAAACAGGATGGAAGGGGAAAGGTTGTGCTGTCACAGGAGTTGCACACCTAACCAAGAGTCCAGGGGAAGGCGGGGTTCTGTAGAAGGCAAGATATAGGAGGTGGAGTTGAAGGGCAGTTGGAATGTGGCCTATGACTCCATGCTTCAGTTTGGGAGGACAGAAATGAGTATGAGACAAAAATTATGATTGGGATTGGCTTACAGTGCTATTGTAATTATGTATTATTGTAGTATTATATTATGTATTGTATATTTGTATTATGTAATATTATAATTATGTACATGTTGTATTTTATATATGTACTATATAATACTGTAGTTATGGTGTGTTTCCTGACATGAGATCAAGATGATCTTGGCTTTGGGGAAAACTGTCCTCCTAAATTCTCATTGTTTTATGGATAAGTTATGGTACTGGGGAGTAGCAGGCAGAGAGAAAACTGGGCCAGAAAAGCCTTTTGACTTTTTCTTTGTTTTTGTTGATATTACTGTATTCTACCACTCTAGAAGCCTGTTTGAGTGTTTTCCATCCAAGACTGAAAGCAAACATGTCAGCCCTGGCCTACTTATAGTCTACCTTATCTTCCAAAGGTTCTATCAGATACAGCGTGGTGTTGGGGGGCCATGCTGTGACTCCGAGCATGGCTTGGAGCTGAGTAAGTGTCACCTGGAGCTGTCAAGATATGCTTCTGAGACCATGAGGACCAGACTTCTCAGAGATTTTTGTTACTGTGCCTCATTCACCAAAAACCAAACCAATACAATGAAACAACAAACAAACAAACAAACAAACAAACAAAAACCCACAGTATTCTGGGAGTAGTTAAAACAGAGAAGCTGGAGAATCGTAGTTTTTCTCTGTTACAATTGCTGCCACCCGGTTTGCCAGCAAGAGTTCAACGAATGGATGTGGAGTTCTTTTGCACTTAGTGCATACGATATTCAAATTAGTGAAGATCTCAAATGTTAGGCTTTGATCACTGAAGGAATTTACAGTCTTTTGTATTATTATTTATTCTTTGACAGTCAGTGACAGACAGTGAATAAGGCAAGTCTAGCTGGAAGAACACCTGGCTTTATAAAAATACTTTTCTTGCCCTTGGAAACCTTGGGTTTCTAAGAAAATGCTGTAATGGATACATGGGGTTCAGGAGCCACAATCATGACCATTTTATTTATAAGAAGTCTTTGGGTAATTAATTTATTTTGCAACATCAACTGTGGAATCCAGAGCCCTGTGTGTCCTAGGGAACTGCTCTGCCAATAGACTATAGCCACAACCATCATTTTTTTTACGGCGTGTGTGGGGGGAATTATGATATGGTCTCTTTGGCTTTCATTCCTTTTGTCATTTGTTATTTAGACTATAGCTTAAGTATGACCTTGTGGGAATCACTTCACAGTTTTAAGCTTATAAACTATGAGATGCCAGTGTTGATCTCTGTAACAACTCAGGTCCCAGGCAACAAATCAGGTCTCTGAATTGGATGCAGACAGAGGAGCAGCTGTCATGCGCAGAGCTGTGTAGGGACCCCATGTTGTTCTTTCTCATTGTTTGTCTTACAATTTCCTTCATGCCTGAAAACTACCACTTCATCACAGGTAGGCATTAAAATAGTTTTTTTTTTCTTCTGAACTAAGCTTTTGGATTTTGCAAAAAAAAAAAAATGTTATTCTGGATAAAATGGAACAATTAGAGAATTATTGAAACATTATTTTTAGGTCTGTGTATTATTCCATGAACCCATTCCCTTTGTTTCATCTTTGTCAAAGGATTTGAGCAGCTTGTTTCTTTTGCTTTCATCAAAAATCTTTTTTTCTTTCCTGTTCAAAATAAACTCTGCTTCCTTTTTCCCAGCCAGATGAAAGCCTGAATGCTCTGCTCTTTCTGATACCAACGCCATGATGGTGGGACATGGGTCCACGTCACTCACAATTGTCACTTTCAAAGGATAATTTGGAGACTGTAGGATGAAAAACAAGCTTCAATTTTCCTCTTCAGATCTTTCCAATACACACTGCCTGTGTATTATTTCAGAAAATCCATTCAAAAGTAGACTGTTTCCTTCCCTGACTGGGCACCAAATCAAGAAACTGCGGATAACGCATTGTTGTGTTTATTATGCATCATTTCGCTGCTGACACTGGCGCCATCAAATATTGGGGAATTTACAACCAGGGAGGTCTTGTCAACATGCCTGAAGTGAAGGACAAAATATTCTGTTATCCATCCCAAGCTCTGGTCCTTTATGATCAGACAGTAAGCAATATACTTTATCAAAGTCAAAATAACCTTCACCCTACAAAGCACACTTCTTCTTAATTGGCGGACTAGAAATGCATAAGCTGTCTCTCTCTTTATCATGGAATGGAGGTTGAACTGATACAACAGAGAGTTTTGAAATTTACTTGCAGTGATATGGGTAATTATGTTTTAATTCACAGATTACATATTAGCTATAATGAAGAAGTGGGAAAGCTCTTGGAGTAGAAAACATCATATAGTCTAAGTTAAATATTTATGATATGTTTTTATTTGTTTTTCTATTTTTATCTTTTTTTTTTTTTGAGTTGGGGTTGCTCTGTATCACCTCAGCAATCCTGGAACTTGCTTTGTAGATCAGGCCTCTGCCTCCCAAGTGCCATTTCTTTTGAATCAAGGCTAAGGTTAGCAGTTCTAGCTATGTACCTGAGGTCATAGCTACAGGAGCTGGGATTCTGGAACCAAAAGATGTGTATTTGAATCCCTGACCATGCTGTGAAAGGGACATATGCCTCTTTCTGCTTATGGCAATAACAAGTTCTGACCCCTATAGAAATATTTTAAGGATTAAGTGAGATTCTATATATTGAACGGCTCTTAATAAAATGCCGGTTACATTATGAGATTTGGAGAAATGTTACAATAGTTGTGGCTCCTCCTAGTTTCCCTCTTCTTATTACTCTGAATATCAGTAGCCCCTAGAGTATCCATATATGAGGCTAGAGGGAAATGTTATCCTCAGCTGAGTAAAAATGTATTATCATTTCTCTGAGTGGCAAATGGGAGATATATAGTTTTGGTAGTTTTAGTTGACTTTAAAAACAGACAGAAGCAATGAAAATAATTCTTGATAATGCAGTTGGTTACTATGCTTACCCCAAGGTATACTTTCTGAAAGATACAAGATGCATCTTGCATCACTTATACAGTGGCTATCTGAGCATGCAAAATTAGGGCTGCTATTTGCAAATAGGATGCATCTCCTATGTGGACAGTAAGCCTGCTGGATGCCCATTTCAATGGGGACAATTGAAAAGGACAGAGATTAGCCAGAAAATGATCTCCACCTCCATCCTGGGGAAAGCAAGTGGAGTCCATGAATCAGGTTATTCTTCCCAGCTGAGATCTGTGTTGCCAAGTATCTCCAGAGCAGTAAAATGCAGGTTCTTCACCGTTGTCAGAGCTGCTCTCTAACAAGAGTGTGCAAGGTTTAAAATGGTGAATTCAAGCAAAGGTAGTGAGAAGGAAGTGACGTAACTGACTATTTTAGTACCTGAACAACTGGCATGGCAGGCTTGTTGTTGTGGTTGTTCTTTTATGTGTTTGAAATGAAAATTACAGATTGAGCACATTTTAACAAATCTTTTTTTTCTTCTTCTCTTTCTTCAAATGAATTAGAATGGAAGGTGGAAGGGTAAAACTATCAGAATCTATTCATAAACCTATGAATCTCTCTTTCTTACACACACACACACACACACACACACACACACACACACTCACAAAATCTCTCAAGGAATTCCATTCAGTCTCCATGTATGTTACATAAAAATTTCCTGGCTTTTATAGGAGCCACTGTTGTGAGAGGAAGAACTGTGATGCATATTAATAGGTGCAGAAAACCTTTCTGGGAAGGACCACAAACCCCAGGAAGCCATACACTTCAGACCTGGACTCTAGACTAAAAACACAGGCAAGTGTGGAAGACAGGAGAGACCGAGTCAATGACATTTTGATCCCAAATTGCCAACCACAACAGTTCTGTTGTCTCTTGGGCTTCAACACCTCCAGTTCCACCTTCTTTTCTTAGGCTGTTTATTGCTTTCTGAGAGTGAGCTTGTGGTTGATGGGAAATGCAAACTTTAATACAACGGGATAAAATAAGAAAACAATTTACTATACATTTTAAAGAGATGTCCTCAGCTCGCATTTTGGTCTGAACACCAAATTAATGTGTTCACCTTCTGAGGTCCAGCACTCTCCTGCAGGGCACCTTTGTGGGCACAGCTGCTTCACCGGGCCAGAGGAAGACTAGAACTTCATTGCCTCGTACATAGGCTTGAAACTCAAAAGAGATTCTGTGTGGGGTTTCAGCTTTCCAAATGGCTGTTTCCTGTTTCCTGATGCTGCCCCCTCAAAAGGGCCTGTGTTTTCACAGTCCTCACAAAGCTATGAAGGGGTGCTTGTTGTAGGATTTACAGCTCTGGTTTAAATACACCCACACTAGGCCCCTGCTAGTTTCTTTGCCAAGCTTGGTGGGCTCCACCTTGGCCTCCCACAGTGCGGTGAGTGAACAGGCCTCCTGAGAAGGCACAGTGCTCCTCTTTGTGGGTATGACTATTCTCCATGCCTCCAGCCTGGTTCCATAGCCTATGTGTGAAGGCCACGCCTCCCCAGGGAGAGCTGAGCCTTCCCGCCTGCGTGAAGTGAAGAAATCTCAGGTGTTGCAGGGGTATGGACTTTAGCAGGAACAATGCTCTTTTGTGATCTATACCCAAGACCAGAGCGAGCCCCACGTCATACAAATGCGTCGTCTACTTACCTTGATAGCTCTATGGCCGCGTGTTCGTTTTCCTTCCAGTTTGTCTGAGCCTCGGTCACTCTTCGTGGGATTAGCGGCCTACTCGTGCTCCACAGCATTAGGACTAAAGCCTTCTGCCATAGAAAGGGAAGGATTCTGTTCATAATAAAGAGTTGACAAGTGTGGATGAGCAATTGGAGACCGGAGAGAAAAATGGCACGCATGTCAGTCTTAGTGCCGTGGGATAGTGTTCTGCTGAAATTTGATCAACTATAAAGCATTAATGTGTGTGATTCTTTAAGACAAGTTAGCTTGTATGATGCTGGGGTGGGGGCGGGAAGAAACAGGGCCGGGCAGGTTGTCGCTGACAGAACATAGCCACTCCCGTTGGTTAGCGCACTTACCTACCCTCTCTAGCCTTCTTGCCTTGTGCTCCTCACTGAGAACTGAAGAAGGTACATTCGAGAGCTGAGGAGAGAAAGAAGAGGCAGAAAGAAAAGGAGATTCCAAGATGGATCCTGGGTGGTGGATTGCAAACAATGCTTATCACTCATGAACACAGTGGAGCTTCTCCTCTTCCTTCTATAAAGCTTCATAGATTGCTGACTCTGGGCCATGGATTATGCCCGGAGGATACTGAGCTGTCATCACTAGTCACATCAACATCTTTTTAAAATATAGTTTATTAATTTATTCATATTACATCTCAATGTTATCCCATCCTTTGTATCCTCCCATTCCTCCCTCCCTCCCATTTTCCCCTTACTCCTTTCCCCTATGACTGTGACTGAGGGGGACCTCTTCCCCCTGTATATGCTCATAGGGTATCAAGTCTTTATCCAAGGTGTTTATCAGTGTGAGCATGCTCTGTGCTTCAGGAGAGTAAACTTGAGTCAAGAGCTGCCTTCCTGAACTTCCTGAAAGACTAGGCTTCTTTGCAGTCTTTTCAAAGCAGCGGTTTCATATTGTTAAGCAAACACCAAGGTAACAGACTGTAGCTAAATTACAATAGATGCAATTACTCACAGGGAAGTTTGTTGGTATTTAGTTACATTATTGTGTTCACTACAGATTATAGCTTGTTACTTTCTGTTCTATTATACTTACCCATTTAAGTTGCAAAATGGAAATGAAATGCCAGCACGTCTGCCTTTCTCAAGAAAGATATATGTGCTTCTTATATTACACCAGACAGGTTAATGTGCTCTTGCACTTATAACAGGAAACTTTATTAGAATGATGAAGTAAATGCACGCAGGGCAATATTGTCTGAACCATTTGCAACCAGTATTTAAAGTTGTGATGTGGCTATTGGTAACCGGATATTAGATCATGATTATTACTGAGGCAAAGTCATTTACCAGGGGAAGATAAGGGATACAATGTTGTGAATGATGAAAGAGTCACTTCTACTGTCTAGTTTTAATTAGCCAAAGAGGTGTCCTGGGCATCTTTGAGGGCTCATCTTATTAATACTGTTATTTAGAAATGACTTACAATGTTGTTATAGATTCTGCTAATGTTTCTCTCATTTAATGTTTTATCCTTGCTTCCATTGTAAATTCTGTTGTTGAAAGCTTTAAAGATGCACTATTTATTTCAAACCCCTGTATTTGTATAAATATCCGCACAGGTATGCCTTTGTTGTAGTCAAACATTTTTTTTTTTGCAAGGCCCAATTAAGCCCCAGAAGTCACTGTTTGTGGATGCGCTAGTGTAGGTCTTCTTTGCTCCTATGTCAGTGCCCAGCTTCAGTCCCACAAAATGATGTAGGTCAAGTGCTCCCTCAGAAAAGGAATTCCTTCACCTATTGATCATGGATGCTTGAAAGTGAGTCCTGGAGACCTTAGAAATCTCCATGAGCAAATCTGATGCACAACAGCGCTGGCATTTAGTTCTTGGGTCGCTTCTGATGTCACAGCTCCAGGCGTTAGTCAGGCTTCTGAGGGACATCAGAAGTGCTGCTGAGGAAGCTCCCACACTGCTCAGTTCCTGAGTGAGAATGACTGGAGACAGTTTTGTTTTTGTTTTTGTTTTTGAAAAAAAAAAGAGCTTCATCTCTTCTTGAGAGTTCTCAGCAGTAAGAAATGAAATCATGAAAATTTCAGGTAGATGGATGTACAATTAGAAATAACCGTATTGAACGAGTAACCCAGACCCAGAAAGACAAATATCAAATGGTCTCTTTTGTTTGAGGTTCCCAGCTCCAGGTCTTCAGATATGAATATATAACCCAGGGTAACTGAAGAAACCTGAGAAGTAAAACATGTTTATTCTGGGAAGAGAGGGGACACTATGGAGAGAGGAATAATAGGAAACAAGTAGTTTAAAGGGGGAAATTAGAAAAACAACAGGACTTCAATTAGGAAAGGGAAGAAAAATACTTAATAAAAGGGGCAAAATAACAGTAAGGATGTTTATAGAAGTCATAAGAAATCACAGTGTTAACTATCTACCTAAAAATAGCTATACTATATAAATATACCTATGTAGTTTAAGTGAATAATTCCCATCGGGGCTGACAATGCTTTCCCAAGAGCTGTAGACTATCTAACGAAACTCCGAGCACCAGGCATGAGAAACCCTCTCTTGAGTTGAGACACTACTAAAACATTCTAGGTTATTACCATTGCCCTTGGGTGCCCCCACGAGGTGGAGGGTAAGGCTCTAGCACTGAATATCCCATGTAGTTCAGATGCAGCATCTAGAGGCCCTGAGCTGGATCTGACCTGAAAGCCTCCTGCCTGGCAACTAGCTTTCATGGTACTGAAAGGAGCCATGCAAACTTCCAAAGGAAGGTATAGTATCCAATAGTCCCGACCAGCTCTGATGCCTATGAACCACAAGAACCAGTATGACAATGTGGTTACTAGCAGCTCTCTAATGGGACTTAAGACTCACTCAACAATACCATGCCTGACACTGGAAAGCTAGCCAGACCTCCTGGTTAGTCAACTAATGAATCATGGAGGAGAACCAAAAACTGTCACTTTTCTAAATTAGCATAATATCAAACAACCTTATGCCCACAGATACGTGTAGTCCTCAACCCTTCATCAAAGGGACTTCTCTTTGTAACAGATGGAGGCCATTACAGAAGACCACACTTTATCAAAATGCAGATATTAGGTGTGGAGGCCAGCCATAACTGGTACATCTATGACGTAACTCCTGCACCTAAGGCTTAGAGAAAATTGCAGAAGAGGAGGCAGAAAGATTGTAAGAGCAAGAGAAGGAGCAAGTTTTCAGTGACATTGTGTCTCCTAGAAATGTCAGAGAAGCTATATACATGAAGCTTCCCAACAATGCCTCCTAAGCATAACCTGAACAAGGGACACGCCAACGAACATGATAGCATAGAAGGGACAGTTCCTGGGACCTCCAGTCCAGACAAAGAACTATACACAATAAGGAGTGCTGAAAGCAGGGTAAACAGTCTTCTCCAAGGAAGAGCACACCAATTGGTTACCCATTATCAAGTGGTCAGATATGAAAACATACATGCAAATAACATTATGCAGATGGTAATTACAGGTTGTAATTACATGTGTATGTATGTATTTACACACGTGTATGCATATACATACATATATACATGTACATATATATGTATGTATCAACAAAGAAAACGTGGTCATGAATTTGAAATGGAGCAAGGTAGGTATATGGGAGAGTTTAGAGAGAGGAAAGAAAAGAGGGAAGTGATATAATTAAATTATAATTTCAAAAAATATAAATCGATTTTTAGAAAAGAGGACTGGTGATATAGCTCAGTGGTTGAACGCTTGCTTAGCATGTACATAGGGTTAAGTCCCTATCCCCCACCCCAACACACACACACACACACACACACACACACACACACACACACACGAGAGACAGAGAGAGAGAGAGAGAGAGAGAGAGAGAGAGAGAGAGAGAGAGAGAGATTTTTAAAAAGGACTTCCAGAGCTATGCAGTAAGTTCCTATCAGCTACTTTAGAAACACCTGCAACAAATCAATATTAAAGGGAAGTAAAAGGATAGAATTACTCATGGCTCTCAAAGTTTATAACTAACTTAATTACTTTTTGCCCGGCTTCAGAAGCATGGCATGAAAATTGTTCTCCTTAATAATCTATTTTAACTGAAAACAAGATATATGTATGTGACACATGTAAGAAATATACAGTGTACTTACATATATTTTCTTTTATGTATATAAATAATTAAGAAAAGAATGAGCCATTTACTTCAGGATCAAAACACCACAGATCAGTCAGCAGGCCTGTGAACAGGCTGTGGCTGCTAGATTCCTCACCTCTCGAGATGGTGGCTTTCTGCAGGGTAAGGTACAATTTACATCTCTGAACCCTCAGAGATAATGGGTCCAAAGTAGCTCAGAAGAGAATTTCTCACCACTTAAGGGCACTATCAATTTGAGCACAAGCGTTTCCATTCCAATTTTGCAGTTACTATAAAAACCACGTTGAAAACCCCAAATAACTGCTGCTGTCTTCCCAAATTACTCCAATAGTATGTTAGTGTCAGGGTAGCCCACCAATTATCCCTGTTTGGCGTTTTGTCACTTTTCCCCCCAGATTATTCCACAGGTTTGCAACCTGACAGGAGTTATTTATGGTCTCTGGAGAGATGTTATCCCTTCTAATACCGACGAAGCTAATCAATGCCTGAAAGAGCTATAGATCTGTCTCTACCCAGCAAAGCCATCTTGGGAGGACTTTTGAGGTCACTGTTCTTAAAGAAATGAGGGGGCCTGCAGCTCTTAGGTTGACCTGCAGCATCTTCTTGAGTAGTGCTCAGATGGTTGGTGCTGCAGTGGAACTACAGCAGGAGCTTGAGAGCAGCGCTCTTCCAGCCTGGTACCTCAGGTTATGCTAGAACAACACCTACCCACAGATCTCTGGGTAATTTTCACCAACTTCCTTTTAGAAAAAAAAAATGCCCAGGTAATTCAGCAAGGATTGAAAACCAGGGACCAAAATGATGGTCCCTTTGCAGAGTAGCTTAATAAAAGGATATTATTTTTCATTAGAAGTTACCCATGATGTAACAGTCTGGTAGGCATCACGAGCAAACAGTTGCCCTGGCAGCTTTTTAGCAGACAGTCTGGATGTGATGGCTAAGTTTGTTACTACTCTGAGGTTACCATCTTCTCGCCTCATAAAATGACCTCTAACTTAGTAGTTTCCATTTGACATAACACTAAAGAAAGGAAAGGCAAACAAACTCCAGTAAGGTGCAGAGATCAATCATTTAAGGTGTTTCTTTTCCATAACTGGGAGATCCAAAGATTTTTAAACTGCTTTTGCTAAACTTTTGCTTCCAGTATTTCAGCATTTAATCATTCAGGGGAAAGTAAAGTTAGAGAGACCAGGACTTTGCCTCAGTTGTCCTAGATGTTGACCCAAACAAAGGGAGTCTGATTACTTGCCTTTTCTCAGTTCTGGGATTTCCATTTCTAAGCATGATGCTAGAGTATCCTGGGTGTGACAATGTGGGTATGGAATTGAAGATCGCCCACTTAGCAACAACTTGAATCACAAGCAGCTGCAAAAAGGATAGGTCAACAGTACCTCACAGGTCTTTTACCTACCGCAGGTCACTGTTTCCACTGGCCACATTATTGGTAGCCCAATGTCCATTTCAAATCTTTCCAAAATCTTCTCCATGAGAAATCTTACTAGACAAAATACACTTTCTTACTTACTAGGCTTATGAGGAACTTCGCACTGTAGCTGTTTTCTCATTATAATTATCTAATAATGGTAAATGGTTTCCAAGTGTGGCTATCTGGGATTACAAATCATCATCATCATCATCATCATCATCATCATCATCATCATCATCATCACTTTACTAGTAGCCTTAATTTGGATATGATTTGTCTCCCAGAGTAGAAGAGTCAAAAAAAAAAAAAAAAGCCTGGTGGAATCATCTAGCTATTGGGGCATCATAATCGCAAGAAATTAATGCACATCTTGGGGGATGAATTTGTTTTTAATGAGCTAGTTGTAATGACCGAGTGAGACCAAACTATGTACTTTGTTCCTTATGCATATAGCCGGTTCCATTTCCACTCATTTTCAACAATATGACATTGTTAATGTGGTCCCCATCAGTCCAAGTGGATGAGGTTGTGTGATCTTGAGCTTTCAGACTCCAAGCCTCTTTTCCTTGTAAGTTCTATGCTCAGTTATATTTTTTATACAACAGAAAACAGGTTAATATGGAAAGCTGGTATCAAAGAGTGGGATTGTTGCTCTAGCTATGAGTATTAAATATAGAAATGGCTTTGGAATGGTAAGGAGCAGATGTAGGAAGAGTTTGGAAGAACAGGCTAGACAGTATTTTACTAAAGCAGGAGCATACATTAGTGAGGCACTGTAGGATGCAGGAAATGACAGGAAGTAGAAATCCCTTGGTGTTGGCTCTACAGGTATAAAGAATGCAAGAGTGATGAGGTCAGAGTGGCCTTCTTGTTTACATTTTGAGATTTTAAAGAAAAGTTTAAAGATCAAGTAGAAATTGTCTTGGATATGGAGCAACTACAGAGATTCCCGCATAAGGTCAAGGGTCAGGAGAGTATAGGTGGAATCCCATGATTGAGCCACCCGCACCAGACGAAGCCAGCCTGGACCCTGGGACTAGCAAAGCTGTGAGATGGGGCTGCCTGAGCACTTGACACACATAACATAGAGGTTGCCCATTTGGAGTTTGAAGATATACTTTCTATTCCCTGCCCCCTGGCTTTCAGTCTGTTGTTGGACCAGTTACTCCTTTCTACTTCTTTGTTTCCATCTCTGCCCAACTAAAGAATCTTGGACATAAGTGACACTCATTTTCACATGACTGGGACACAGCTAGAGCAGGTTGCTTTGAGTCTCAGATGTAACTTAGGGCTTTGACTTGATTGATACTAGAATGAATGAAGATTTGGAGACTATCAGAGATAGAATAACTTTGTTTGGGATAAGCAAATGAACCTTGGAGACGAGGGAAAGGATGGTATGTGTTGGAATAAGTTGGCCTTCAGAGGTTCACATGCTAAAAGCCTAGTTCCTAGGCCACGAAAAGCAAAGAGTGGTGGATGCTTAGACATAAAGCTTCATGGGAAGTTGCTAGGGCATTGTGGACAAGACCTTTGGTAGGTATTAATTATGGTTTGAGAAAGAATTAGCATTCAAAAAGGAAGTTGTCATTGGGAGACCATGTCCCAGCCTAGGATCCCTTTGCACATATCTTTTTTGCTGCACATCTTCCCTCAGTGTAGATCAAATAGCTAAAACGCCATTCCCTAAATCTCTCAGTGAAATAGAACTTTTTCTTTTGCCTTTCTCTCCCTTCCTTTTCTTTTCCTGTCCCTCTTTATTCTTTTCCTGTTTATTTATTTTTAGACAAGGTCTTTCGCTATAGTTTTGACTAGCTTAAATCATTATGTAGACAAGGATAACCTTGAACTTGTGACAGTCCTTCTGCATCTGCTTCTCGAATGCTGAAATTATAGGCATTTACCACCATATATATTGTGGGGAGCCATGCCAAATTCTGCCATGTCAGAAATCTTATGCTTAGACTGCATTCTGTGACCTTCCAGTTGCTGAGCTCTGCCAGAGGAGGTCTTTGTGTTTCAGGCCATCGTTGGACTATTTTCCTTTGAAAGAAGTAGGGAAGTCCCTACTGAGAAACATCTGGAGGGTTAAGAAAATCCTTTCAGAGAGCTACTCAGTAATAAGAAGTTCTTACAGGGAGCTATTCAGGCCATTGTGTTCTTCTTGCCTTGGGAGCTAGGGAGAGAGGGATCAGAATAGATCCCATTGACCTTACTATATAAAGTCTTACTCGTCCACATTAAAGAGAATCTTGATCAGAAATGTTCTAACTTGATTCTTTATTTCTCACATCTCTGTACCCTACTTTCAATCCCCACTCTCTCTTTCAGGTGAACCCTGATTTGATTTTTTCTGTGGGCCGGGACATGTCAATATATCGAAAGCACTTTTTATAAAATAAGTACCTAGCCTCAGATAGTTTCCTGTAGCAACAGAAAACAAAAAAATCTAGTAATTAATTGTTTTACACTACTTTAATCCCCAGTACCATTTCTCACTCATTAATTTATCAAACTTTAATAGCTAAAATCTACACAGCACTTACGTTGCATCCCAGAATTCGTCTATCCACTCTTTAAAATATTGAATTATTTAGTTACTATATGAACTATTATTTTCCTATTCTACATAGATAAAAATGGAACAGATAATGCTAAGTACCTCACCCAAGTATTGAATAATCAAAAACAAAAACAAATAAGAAAAAACATTTAAAGAATCAGAAGTGTTGGTTAACCCTTGTTATCCCACTGGTGGGTGGGGACAGGAGTATCAGGAGTTCAGGGTGATGGCAACATAATTAGATCAAACCCATCTTGGGCTACATGAGACTCTAACTGAAAAATATATTTTTCTTATAGATAAGTGCTACAGGTAAATACATAATTTAGTGGTGGCCGTTTTTGACTGCTCTTAAGTATACAACTATAGATGGCTTCGATGTGTTCTTTTTTTGTTATCATTAGAAGAAAAAAAAAAGCCCAAAATACTGTTGAAAAAAACTGAAAACAGTATTTCAAATAAGTACTGGATTAAGTGTGTGGCTTCTAGAAGATCAAGGAGTTGTACTTTTATTTATTTTCCAACTTTTTTGAAATCCGTAATTTTATAATACATAAAATGTGTTTTTAATCAAACCCATCCCTTATTTTCTTTCCTCCCATTTCTCTACTATGTGACTAAACATTTTTCACTCCTAACTTCACATGCTCTTTCTGTTTTAATCTTCTTAAACCCATTGAGTCCGTTTAGTTTTCCTTGGGTATGAGACCATCTACTGGTGAGTGGGTAGCCATGTAGCAGCTCCATTCATGAAGAAAGTGTGCTCCTTCTCCGCCTGCCATCACTTGCCAACAGGTCCACAACTACGAGTAGGACTTCATGAGAAACCTACCTCTACCATGCTGGGGATTTGGCTGACATGACCTTGTTAGTATCTTATGAATGTAGACAAAATCACTTTGAGTTAATATATGCAAAGACTCTGTAGTGTCTAGCCAATAATGTTTTAATTTAGATACCCTCTATGTCTGGCTCTTATAATATTTTAACCTCTTTTCCATGATGATCTCTGAGTCTTGGAGGGGAAGGTATGTAACATAGATGTGTAGGCATAGGTCATTGTGTAACTTAAATGCTGATTTCTGCCTCAACGTTGTGTAAACACTGCTCCCCCACTGTTCCCTGGTATGCCAATAAAGCAGCTTACAGCCAATTGATGAGCAGGGGAGAGAATAGGGCTGGACATCCAGCGAGCCATGGGAGGAGGAGTAAAAGGAGGAAGTAGGGGATGCATCAGGAGATTCAGCCATGCATGGAGGTCCAAGAAAGATAAAGAGGAAGGATCTGGAGCTGAGATGTTAGCTGGGAGTAAGACAAAATAACATAGGGCATTAAAAATAGACTTAAGCTACTCAAGATTGTGCTGTAAAGCTTATTTTTAAACAAATATAAAAGAATCTCAATTATTTGTGTGATAGCCGGGTAAAGAAATAAGCTAAGAGAAACAAACAGTTTTATAAAAATAGCATCAGCATAGATGCTCCATTTAGAGCTGAGCACTCCCTAGTCTTGTATTCTCTGCATATTGATCAGTTGCAGTTCTCTATAATTTTCATCTACTGCAAAATATTCTGTAAAGATGGATGAGCGATAAGAACATAGGGACAGTTCCACACTATGCCATTTAATGGGATAACAGTATTAGGCCCTCCCCAATGGTCGATTACCTAGGCAGTTGCAAGTTTTGGGTGCAGTTGACAGTACCATGTATAAGTTTATTTTATGGATCGGGATTTAAACCCAGTCAGAAAGTGCTTGGTTATTTCCATAACATTTGTGTCATGTACTAGATGTCTATCAACTGATAAATAGATAAAAAAAATATGGTAAAATGTCTTTCAGGATATGTCAAAATGAAATTATGAAAATTTCAAGTAAATAGATGGAGATTAAAAACAATTACTGTGAGTGATATCCAAAGGGACAAATGCCACATGGTCTTTCTGTGATGTGAAGTCTACATTGGAGGCTTCAGAAATGTGTATGTAGTGATTGGCATTTTCAAAGAAACCAAGAAATCAGTATGGGGTCCTGAAGTTTGGAGTATCAAGGGTATAAATGCAGGCATGAAGGGGGAGAAGGGAATAATGGAGCAAGTAGGGTAAAATGAAGAAAGGAGGGCAGGATACTAGAGAAAGTATGTGAGGAGGCATAGCTTATACTCAAAACATTTTAAAAAGCCATATGGAAACTCATCCTATAGAAGCTGTGTAAGATATTTATACATATTATATGTATGGAGTTTAGGTGGTGTTACTCTATAACTGGGAGACGGTACCTCTCCCAGCCACCGTAAGCTATCAAATAAAAGCCCCAGTGACAGGTCTTGAATTGTTGACAAGTTGCTTCCATATACTTTCTTCAAGCATTATAGGTCATTGCCGTTACTTTTGGTTACTTTGGAGAATTTGATGCTAAGACCCTAATGCTGAAGACACTAACATATTGAATCATAGGACATGGAGTACTCAAGCTTGTTCCAACCTGAATAGCTTTCACCAGTGAATATAAGCTTTAACAGTCTTCCCAAGGTATAACCCTTATGAGCTGCAATACAGAATGAGCCCACTGATGCAATGGTGGCATGAATGTTATAGAAATTTTAATGTTCAAAACCCCCTTGATGAAGTGTCAATTTTGGAAGCTGTTGAACAAATGAGCAAGAAAAGAGCCTCTTGCATTAATGCAGTGAGCCTTGGGCCCATGAGCAATGAGCCTCAGGCATTTTAGCAGGTAAGGCAGTGCAGGGAATGTAGTGAGTCTCAGGCTGTGAATGTGGTAAAACTCAAGCATTAGCACAGTCGTCCTCAGGAATGTATTCAGTGAGCCTTGGCCAGGAGTTCAGATTTGTCTCAAATGTGAGTCCAGTGAGTCAGGGGTGACAATACAGAAATCCAGGGAGGACATGACATTGAGAAAGCAGATCTTTCAAACCCTCTAATAGGTTTTGAATCATTATCTTTGTAGGTAGGCAGAGGATACAAGCTCTTTATCATAGTCCATCCAGGGGATATTTGATAGGACAGAAGCCAGTTCTCAGCCTCTAAATAACATGGAAAATGAGCCATAAAATAGCACTCTGACTTATTTCTAATTAAGTTTACAGTGCAGGAAGGGAATTAGTCCTCCAGTGTAAGGGAGTCATGGGGGAACAGCTATATGCTTTCAAAATAGTCCATTGTTAATGACTGCACCAAATTGATTGGTACCCACCATTCAGCCAGCTTTTTCATAAGCTGGACAATAGCTGAAGTAATTATTTGGAGCAAATTACTGCCATTGTAAAATGTAATAAATGTCTTATTACATCAATAAGGAGATTTTCCCCCTCAACCCAGTTCACTATACCTCTACTTAGTCCAGTCTCCTTGCCAGGAGTAGAAAATGTCTTTTTTGTGTTCCTCCTGAACACTGGCCAGAATGTTTCAGTCATGTGAATGCAGCAAGACAGGACACATCTTGTAAAGGTTCTCCATTTTAATGTTCTTTAATGATCAATAATGAAGTCTTTATAGTTAATCTGCTGTTCTCATGCAAACAATCTAGATGGTTTTAAAAAATCAATCATTAGTGAACAGTAAGTGACAGCTCCCCAACAACACAGCTGTATTTTTGTAGAAGTGATTAAACATTGTCTGAATTCATAATTGCATGGTTAATAAGAATGTTGAGCACCAAGTCAAGCATTGTTGCTAATGATGACAGATTATGATGCCTCGAATGCTTTGGAGTTACCCGGCTAAATTTTCAAAGGCAGTCCTTGGAACGGAATGCATACAGACCCAATAAGTATTCAATTTGCATGGGCCATTACCAGGTTTGTGTATGGCATTTGGGAGTTTTGCCTTTGAGACTCTTTTTGAAAACCTGGCCCATTATGACAGAAAGCATCTGTAATTAACAGTAACTGAGCTCCCTTACCAAGATTGGTAAGAGGTATAAATAGCGCTGTGTGTGGTTTCATGTGGTCAAAGGCCCCTTTGATAAAGAGCCCTGGAGCCCAAAAGGAAGACAAGAACCTCTAGGGATATAATTCAGATACAGAGATGGATGTTAGTGGGCAAGTCTTTCAGAATAGGACTGGGAAAGGTCCTGTCTTTGAGCACCTATCATTGATTGCCTTTTTTATTTTAACCATAAACATACTCACTGCATTTTGGGAATTAATGGGTCAATTCACAGAAACTATTCAAATTTTGAGATTGCCCGATGGTTCCCTGGGGCTTGAGAACTGTACTGTGGTCTAGATGTCAGCCTATTTGGAACGATGGGTGGAGTGAGTCACCTGGTTATTGAAAAGCAGTCCTTCATCTCAGTTTGTCTATACTCTGCTCAGGAAGAAAGAAATTGCATTTATGGGGCTATGCATAGCCACAATTTATGAGGAAAGCTACATGCTGAAAGGTAGTTTATGAATTTGTATTTTCTTGAGAGTATTGTGCGTCTCTCTGGGATGCTGAAGGTCTGATGGGATTTTTTGGTAGCATTATGACTTGTGGTATTTACTTATTCATCCTTTTATGTATATCTCATCTTGACAATAGCATGGCCTAGAAAAGAGGAACAATTTGTATCATGCTCTGACTTGCTGATAGTGCCTCATTCAGTGCTATATTTTCTGTCTTAGTCAGTGGTTGTATGAGCAGAGGGTTATAAACTCTCCTAGTATGTAAGACAGATTGAAATAGGGTTGAGAACATGGATTTCTGATGGCTGGGATTGAAATGCCACTCTGTCATCCACGAGTGACATTCTACAACTCTTGGAGTGTTTCTTTTCCTCACTAGTAAAACAGAAAATAAGATTAATAGGCACTGGCTCCGGGTATTATGAGTACTCCTGAGGTAAGTGTATGAAAGTCTTCGTTTGGGACACAATATATACTTGTAAAAGTGTATTATTCCTATCTTTATTGTTGTGACCACAGGACTTGGCTATGGGCAAATACAGGCCACAAAAGAAACCAGAGTCTCACTCATCATGGGTCTAAGAAGAGATATAGGAGAACCTTTTGTCCATATGTGATGTGATTATAGGAAACAGTCAGGCACTATGAGATAAAGTGGACCTCTTGGAAGATAGCTATATATATATGACAGAGTAAGGAAAGTTGGTCATTAGCTACCACAGGGTCAAAGGGATCCAGAACTTACTTCTAGTATTGGAAATCCTGCTCAGAGGTATCACAGCTTTATATTAGAACTTGAGTGGAAATGTTGATGGGAAGAGCATTTTGGGGTCAAAGGGGACAACTGAGTGAGCTATGCTGGTGCTCACTCAGTTTGCTTGGGCCCCTGTGCTTATAGTAACCCTCCCTATTCACAAACTATGCTTCTAATACTTGCATATATCCATAGGGGAAAATGTATATTCTTTTAAAAAATTATTAATTTTTTGATACAACATAATTTGATCATGTTCTTCCCCTCTCCCAGTTCCTCCTAGATCCTACCCACTTCCCTATCCACCCAACTTCATATACTTTCCCTTTCTACAAAAAAGCATGGAAACGAGAGACAGCAATAACTAAAACACACTTAAAAATGCCAAGTAAAGAAGGAAATCAATGAGATTCGAAACAATAGAAAATAAATAAAAACAAAAGGTGTACAATGATATATGGAGTCCATTTTGTATTGTCAAATTACTCATAGACATAGGACCTGCCCTGGAGTGTGGTGATACACCCAGTGCCCCTTGGTGGGAGACCACTGACACTACCTTTCCCAGGAAGTATCAATTACAAATAGTTTCTTGGTTAGTGATGGGACCTTTTGTTTACTTCCACTTCTTAATGCTGGAATTTTGTCGCAAGCACTGGCCTCATAGTCTGAAGCTCCAATCTTCTATTCACTCACTATACTAAATATCTTCCAAAAATCTTATTATAAGCCCTGCACATTCTTATGGCTAAAAGTCCAGGCCTCTCTTTTTTTTTTTTTTTCTAGAGGATGCATGCTCTACAAGGTATTCTACTCATATAACAAGCTATGAGGAAATTAATTACAGAATAGATCTAGAATAAAGAACTCTCTTGGGCACCTTAGGCTGTGAAAGATCCTAAGGGCTCCTAGGACACAGAAATAGAAATGGAGAGGAAGCAAGATAGTTTATCAGCGAGGGAGCCTTGCAGGGGAGAAATTGGGAGGTGGCACAGCAGGGTGATAAAATTTCGGAGACTGTGAGGAGAAGGCCCGAAATGGCTTCAGTTTTGTTCGGGCAGAGGACTTCGTGCTGACAACGGTGATGTTGATAAGCAGCTTTCCCTAGACTCTTGCTGTCTGCAGCTACATGGGAAGTGAGAAGTCGCACATATGGAGCAAGCAGTAGCAGAGGGAGTCAGCGTGAGAGGAGGGAGGGCTCGTGAGGAGAGACAGGGGAGCCCCAGCAAGGGGAACAGTTGGCCTGAGTGTCAAAAACAAGTAAGGGAAAATCGAAGACAGTGGGAGATAATGAGGGGATACAATGAAAACCCCAATAAAAAGTTCAGTGTGGTTATTTGCGATGCAAATAAAGGTAGTTAAGAGTGTGTGGGTAAGAGGAGGAGGGTGAAAGCATATTGCGCGGGTATGGTGACTAGCTTTAACTTTTTAGGAACAAAAAAGTTCAGACAAGAGTTTATGTAGTAGCACGACATAGTTCGAGTTACTGGCTTAAAAATAAGAACTGGATTCTCTAGGTGTTGTGGCAAGTGTAGAGTTAAAATGAAATCTGGACAAGGCCTTTGTAATTAAGGTTAAAAAGTTCATTTTTCCCCATGTAGTCATGGGTTACACATCTTCTGTAAGAAGCGACCACCGAATAAAAAGATGGAAGATAATTATGGTGTTTAGGTAAATGAGAGGAAAAAAGGCACCCAAAAGAGAAAACTTTTGGAACGTATTAAGTCAGTGAATACACGATAATATTAAAATTCTAACTCTTGTAATCTTTAAGTATGTTACTTTGTATAGTAAAATGATTTCACATTAATAATGAAGTCAAGCCTCCATCGGAAAGATCATCTTGGTCACCTCAATGATGTAATCTAGATGCTCACGTCCTTAAAGCTGGACAACTTTGGCCAGAAAAGAGACATTATTGTAGAAAAATGGTCAAGGAGATATACCATCATTGGTTTTGAAAAACAGGAAAGGGCTGTAAGCTAGCCAGGATTTTCTAGAATCTGAAGAAAGAAGCCTAACTCTGATGGCCCCTTTGCTTTCACCCAGGGAGACCCATGTTGGCCTTCTGATCAACAGAATTAGAAAGCAACAGAATGGTTTTATTTAAAGCCACTAAGCTTGTGCTATTTTGTTAAGAGTGGGTAGGTGCAGCCTCTGCATGCAGTTAAAATGGAGACGATGCAGATGTGGAGGTTGAGTGATGGCCCTGGGCATTGATATAACTATCAGGTCTTCAGGGAGAGGAACCTGAGGCCAAAGCACAGATCAGAGAAGAGTAGAAACTACAGTCTAAGAGAAAGCACCAAGAGGGTGGTATCCTTCCTAGCTTTTAGCAAACATTTTTATCCTTATTGGTGCTTAGGTTCATTTCTGACCCAGATTCTACAAGATGCCACCATCTCATTATAAAAGCTGTATTCATGTAAACCTTGCTAAAAGAGTTTCTTTTACCTATAAACAAAAGAACCTTGACCAACGCACATACTGTGATGTAGATGAATCAAGAGGGAGGTAGAGAGATTTTATTAATGCCATCTTGGGTCCTCATTTGTGCTTATTCCAAGAAAGCCTACAGAAAAATCAGGCAGCTTAATTATTCAGCAGACCAAGGGCATTGCATCCTTCTGTGACTGTAGCTGTAGCTCAGAGCAGGTCTTGCCTTTGTAGGGGTTGGGGCTTCTGGCCATAGAATTCTTTATTAGGCTTTTGCCAAAGGCATCTCATTTTCACATTCAAAATTAATGTTGGCAGATGGATATCTTTGAGTCAGGATTTTGTAACTCTAGCTGACTTTTCTTTGTCAAGCCTATGCATGCAAACATAGCAGCTTGAACACTCAGCTATTTGGTAAATTTCATTTCTTAGAAGAAAAATTGAAGCCAAAATAGTGGTTTTTCTAATTATCATTAATCTCAGAATTTAAGAAGCAACCATGGGGCTGAAGGCATGGTGCAGCAGTTAAGGGACCTTGCTATGATTGTAGAGGACCTGAATTTGGTCCCAGCACCCATGATGGGCAGTTCCCAGCTGTGTCTAACTCTAGCTTAGGGGATTCGATGTTGTATTCTGGCCTCAACAGATGTCCACATGCATGTGAGTGCGCGTGCGCACGCGCGCGCGCACACACACACACACACACACACACACACACACACACACATGAAGGGGGAGGGAGGGAAGAAATCATAAATATAATCTTGTTATCCAAATCCTTAGTTATATAGCTAAGGAAATATATGTAGCAGGGCCACATGGACTATTTTTGATTGGATCAGTATGTAGGCAGATTTAGAAAACTATGGAAATATAGAAGATGAATTATTCACCAGATCAAAAATCACATAAAAATTTGGTCTGAAATATTTTATGAACATTGAGAAAATTCATAAGACATGATATTATTAATTTTTTATCAATTTAAAACTTCCTATGAATCTATGTATATCCAACGATAAACAGTGTATTTGGTGGGCTCAGTGTTACCAGAGTGTTAACCCTGAAGATAAAGTTTTTATGCATCTCTTCATTTCCTGTGTGCTTCTCTCCCTTCTTTCCTGTTTATTTTTTTATGAGTACCTACATTGTGCCTCAAAATGTTGAAAAGCTGGACAAACAATAGTTAATAATGTGCCCTCTCTTTTTTTTGAGACTCTCTGCACCTGATGCTTATATTTGAGCTGGGAAAAATAGAAAATGAGTATATAAGATAGCTTTAGATAGCAATAAAGATTAAAAAAAAATACTGATCAGAGAGAGGCTGGGAAACACGTGATTTCTTAGGGCGAGGTATTTATTTGATATTCTATCCGTCTATCACGGTTGCTCATTTCTATTTATGTAAGAGAGCACAATAACCCCGATTTAGTTTTAGAAAACAGAGATTAAGTAATATTTCTTGATCACAGATTTTATCCTTTATTTTTTTCCCCATGAAGTTTCTTCCATTGACATCTCAGAAAGGAACCGGATTAGGAGCTTTCCTCAAACAACCTGTTTTCAGTTTAGGGAAAGAAATTAAAATATTCTGTGAAACAATACTTCCAAGTGCTGGCTGATTTCTTCTCTTTCCGCATAATTTTCATCAAGTACTTTCTGCTGTGTCTCAAGGACTTGTCTGGCATAGGACTGGTTTTAGAATTCATGTTTGTGGACTGAGGGTCTAGATTATAACATGTTAACTGCTACTGAAGCCAGTTCCCTCTGTCACTTGTTCCTGCTTCAAGACACTGTGTCAGTGCTGATTTCCTGTGCACACTGCTGCCAACCTGCATGCGTCTCATCCACTCACGGAAGATGGAGTTACACTTCCCATAGAGCAGGAACCAGATCTGAACTCACTGTTATCGTAAGGGTATATAAATCCCACAGCCCAGGTTAAAAAAAAAAAAAAAGGTGGTGAGATGAAGGGCAAAGTCAAGTTCTAATAAGATGGGGCTTTATGACTTTAGTTTGAACTCCCTGGGTGTGCTGCATATTTTCATGTGGGCCATACCACAATGTAATGCTTCAGAATAAACCGTCCCATGAGGCTGGGACTGCAGCTCAGTGGTGGAGTGTTTTCTTAATTCCCATAAGGTCCTGGATTCAATACCTAGCACAAAGAGACAAGAATGGAAAAGAACAGATAAACAATAAACAAAATCCAAAGAAGGAAGGAAAGAAAAGATCTCACAAACTGGTGGCTTAAAACAACAAGCATTTATTTAGTCTGTGGCTTGGAAGTTTAGGCTAGATATAAATGGGTCATTGTGGTCACAGCTGGGCTCACCCATGCCTAGTGTTGAGCTTTTGACTAGTTTGAGATGGCCCCTGCTGCAGCTCCCGAGGCCCCTTAGCTCTTCTCAAGTCTTGTGTAGTCAGCGCTCTCAAATGTCTGTCTGTTGGTCTGTCTGTCTATCTGTCTGTCTTCATAATAACTGTTGAGGGGAAGAACAAGCAAGGCCAGTTGCATATATTGCTTTATCACAAAAGCATCTTATTGGCCAAACAAACCTCATTACCAATGCCGGCGGCAGTGTCGATGGGACTTACAGAGCCACACGGCAAAGAGGAAGGGCTAAAGAGGCGGAGGTTAAGAACAGGAGTCATTAACGCCATGAGAGGCATACTCATCCAGGGACTAAATATTATATTTAGTTATCCATTTACCAAGTGATTTAGGGAGCATTTGAAGGGTTTAAAAGAAGCACAGGAGTAGGGGGAACCTGGGTGTCTAGGTAGAGCAGAATTTGTCCAGGTAAGCAGTGGCAATGTCTGAATCTGAGGTTACAGGGAAACTGGGTGCTGGTGATGTGTACTGCCCGTGTAGCTGGCTGTGGTATAGATATAGGACGGTAAAGAGGATAGATGAGGTAAAGGTGGCTCTGGAATGTGACCTGGAGGGTGGCAGTGACTGAAACAGACAGATAAACCCATTGTGCCTTGTAAGTGACAGTCTGAAGGCTACTTGTCAAAAAAGCTTGGTGGGTTGAGTAGGTCAGGCACATGGGACACAGGGGAGCAGAAAAGGAACTTGATGGAGCAGTTGTCTAACTAGAGCTGGGAGAATGGCAGAAGGATAATGGCCATGGGGCTGGGTTTTGGAGAGGCTCCTTGCTTGTGCACCCTTAAGCTCCTGGGGGATGATTTGGAACCACTGTCTTGGAGCACTTCGGCTTCCTGGAACTTTAGCTAAGGCCCCATGGAGGAGACTCTGAACCCCTCCTGGGAGGGTGGGGCCACGCTGCTGTATGGAGGCTGTCCTTCAGACTACCCTGGAGTTCCCAGGGCCTGCTCTGTTTAATCAATCACACTGCTTTCACCTTTCCCCCAAGCCTCTAGTCCCAGTTCATCTCCAGACACTCTCCGCCTGTCTGTCTTTCTTTTATCCTACCCAGTTCAATAAACAATTGCAAAACCTGGCAATCAGGATGAAGCCAGGCATTCTAAAATTTAACTGTTTTTACTCTTCCTTTTCTTTCCGATAAAAACCTCCTTTAAAGATTTCCGAAAGTGGAAAAATGCTGTAAATTACATTCTTCGGCTGCCTGTTCTTCAATTCCTTAGAATCACCACTGATAACATTCACAAAGATTCATGGGACACAAGGGTGAGCTTAAAAGCATTTGAAGGCTTCTGGAAGCAACCTAACAGAGTGATTTGTCAGCTGTGTTGCAGGAAAGTCAGGTGTCGTGTTAAACAAAGTTAATGAGCAACAACTGCCTCAGAGCTCACGTGCAGCCTGGGATGTCTACCTCAGTTTCACCCGACTCATAGGGACTTAATGTTACAGATACTATTTTTTTTTGAAGGTCTTAGATTTGCTCAGTTTATCTTTTTCTTCTTTTGTGCATGTGGCCAGCTCCTTGTCATTTGGCATCAGTGTAGTGTTTCTGAAGCACCAAGTTATTCCTAGTGTCAAGGAGACCAGAAAACAAAACCTGGATGGCGAAAACAGCCCTTTATGGGAGTGGATGTGTATTGATTGCAGAAAATCTGAAGCTGCACACACTTCCAGCTCCTTCAGAGCTGACTTCTGCTGGGGATGATGATGAGGCTGTTGGGTGCTGCACACATACACGTTTCTTCCTGCCAACCTCGTATCTCACAGTGATTGCATGTGTAATCACTCATCATGAAATGACTGTAGTTCTATATCAGGATTTCATAAAATATGCTCTGTAGAATTCTGGCTCTCCTAAAAATTGCTGGGTCTAGGTTATGGCAGTGTACATTGAAGCAAGTACTGGGCATCCCAGGTGATCTCATACTTCCTGATAGATAAGAATACACTGTCCTTGGGGCACAAATACTTACTCATTCATTCATTCATTCATTCATTCATTCATTCCCTCTCTCCCTTCCAACCAAGTCAGATCTCATGTAGCCTAGGCTGGCCTTGAATTTTCTTTGTAGCTAATAATGACCTCTACTCCTCCTACCTCTGCCTCCCAAGTACTGAGATTATAGCTGTCTGCCACCACACATGATTTTACATAGTGCTGGGTGTCAAGCCCATGCTAGGCAAACAATCTACCTATTAATTGAACTCCACCTCCAGACCTCTCCGCTGCATCTGTTCCATATTATTTCAGTGCCTCGGATGAATACAGGAGAGCATCAAATATTATTTTAAAGTATGATCGTTGCTTGTGACTATGTGAAACCACCTAAGCTAGCTTGCGATTTTCAGAACATTATCTTATGGTCATTATTTCATCTTGGTCGTGTTAGTAGGATGTGGCATCAATTACAGTTCACACTCTGCTTTTCAGAGAGAGCAGTTAGTATGAGGTGGCTATGTGGCCTTGTTGTGTTCAACATTAGGTCTATTTCTTTCCCTTTCTTCCTGGGTACAGAGGATTTCCAACTTAAGGTTGAATGTATCCTGGGTTCCTGAGTAACCATCTACCCAGAGTCCCTGCTTTGACCTTTGCTCTGAGAAGCCAGCCCTTGAGATGTATCAGTAGTATTTTTTTGTAGCGTGTAGCTCATTGCTTAGGTGGTTCTGAATGGGAATTGTGTCTTTTCCATGCTGTGATAAAATAATGAATTTGGTTTCACACCCGTAGTGATGTTTTCAAAGGTAGGAAATCTTATTGCAGGAAGGAATTTAGTTTTCAGAATTAGGAAAGTGAGCCCAGGTCTCAGCACTGCCCCATGGCTGTGGAATAACAGATAAATCATGAGATTGCTTTGGGCTTCAGCATCTCCTGTCTAGCAAGATCAACAATATTGTATTATTTGTCTCTCAAGGTATGTAGAGGTTGACTTTGTGGATTTCTCATGAAAACACTCTAAATTGTAACTCTCTAGAACACACGTGCATGGAATGGCTTGTTTCTATTTCTGTGGAACTGGAGACAAATGCTATTTCTGTCTGTAGTACTCTCTCTAGTTTGCTTCCTTAGGAAGCAAGGGATTTGTGGGGATAATAAGGTTTACCAGGATCACTGTACTAATAAAAACATGATATCACTTATGATAGGGTCTAGCCTGAGTCCTCACATATTATAGCAACTCAAAGATTTTGACAGCCTCCCTGCAGGGCAGGGCATTGTGTTTGATGAGAATGGTTCAGAGACTTCATATGGAGTGGTGGTAAGTGAGGGCAGGATCCCCCAGCTCAGACTTTACTTTACTCTGTTGACTGGAGGGCATTTTCCATTGTGCCCAGGGCTTGATTATGGCTCCATGCAGCAAGAAAGATGATCAAGGAGAAGCTGTGTACCCATTTATGTGGGATTTCTCCTTCTATTTCCTCTAAAAAGGTAAAGAGAAACTCGAGTTACTGCGAATTGGTGGAGAAGTTCTTGAAGGTCTCACCAGTGAGATCCAGACGATTCAGGTCCCCGGCATCACAGAGAGCCCTCTCTCCTGCAGGCATTCTCCTGGACGGACTTCGTCTTGCCTGTTTCTTCTCAGATGCCTTACTCTATATCCGAATACTTCACTTGAATTGTCCTCAAACTAATTTTCTTGGTGAGAAAGTGAAGCCTCAGTGTAGGAACCAGGCCTGACTGGGCTGCCTGCCTGTCTTGCTGTTTTCATGTCCTGTTTCTAGCGGCTTCCACATCTGTGTTTATCTTGGTTAGCTAGTCACGTTTACTGCTCTGAGAACGTGCCCCTCCCTTCCTCGAGACTTTTCCTCCTGTGTGCGATTACCTCTTGAGGGATTTCACCTGGGAGGAGGATTCCTGTTTTGCTGCCTATAAGAAGGCTCTTTGGAACTCTGAAGAAGAATAAACCACTGCCACGGCTGCTTATGCGGCTGCTGCTCTCTTAGCACGAAGGACCTGCTGTGTTATTGTGTGTATGTGTGTGTGTGTGTGTGTGTGTATGAGTTAAATCCACAGTCCCTTGCCCTCGACTTGGTACCGCAGTGGCACAGGCGCCACACCTCAGAACTTCACAGTGCAATAAAGTTCTACAATGGCAATTACACAGCTCACATTATTTGCACGCTGTGATGACATTTCAGTGTTTCTTTTTTTCAATCTGATTTCACTTGTTTGCTTACTATTGGCTTTCATCTGTGACAGCAGCCACTCATTCTTTTGTATGTCATGCGTGTACTGACTGCCCACATTGGGCTGGAGGAGTGATGGGTGACTGTGGTGTTTGTGTGTGCATTAGTAACCGTATGTGTTTTAATAACAATATGTTCATTAGTAAATATTTATATTAATTCTGTCAATGCTGATTATTAATACTACTTTATATTGTTTATCAATTATGCATTTTGCCTAATAGAAAACAGAATTTAGATCTTTTAGTTCTCCTGCCATCCCTAGTGCCTTTCCTATACTTGTAAGTATTAAAGTTTGAGCAACTAACTGTAAAATACAGTAGGAAGGTCAAAACACTGTCTACAGACACAATGCTAGAAAGCATGAAGATGAGATTTACATCCTGGTTCCTTTGTTTTTACTGCCCAAGCACTTTCCCTGATCCTAATTTTCCTAGCAGTAGGAAGGGGGATAAATACAATTTTTGCTGTCTAAACAGCCCATACTTTTAGTTATGTGAGCAACAAAGACACAAGCCATCAAGCTGTAAGACAAGGAAACTTTGTCCGTCCTACCATCCTGCCCTTCTCCAATGGCGTCTGAATATTTACAATGTGGCTCCCAGTGTTCCAGACACTGTGATCAGCAATCCTCATCTTCCAGCTTATTCTAATGGCAAAACAAACAAACCAGCACACAGCTAGACAAATCTTGCAATGGAGAATCTTGGTGACTAGAGCGGCTCACTGAAGCAGGGAAGGGTGGGCAGTGACAAAGTCTCTGTACTGCAGGCGGCTGCGCAAGGTCTGGCTGAGGAGGTCACACAGGAGCAGAAGCCTGTGTGGAGGCAAAGCCAGCAGGTGGTGGATGGGAAAAGAGAGCCCACACAAACCCTCTGGCAGGGTGCTTACGCTACGCGCGCACGGGCTTTGGGTATGCCTTGGCTGGAACAGGCTCGAGGAAGGTGACAGACAGGGGGAGGTCTGAAAGTTCGGATGGGGTTTGCCAGCCTTGGTGAAGACTTTTAATTTTATTCTATTGCAGTTGGAAGTCATTTAAAATATTTGTCTGTGTGTGTGTGTGTGTGTGTGTGTGTGTGTGTGTGTGTGTGTGTGTGTATGCAGGGAAGTGCTAGGATCTGACTTAACACCCCAAAAGACCAACTGTAGATGTAGTGGGTAGATTTCAGTACAGGTTTCTAGAGTGTAAGCCAGGAATCCTGTTCCCACGCAGCTGCGTTCGTCTGTGTATGTCGAGAAGCCACTGTGAGTGGTGTCAATGTGAGTAAGCCATGTGGCATTCTTTTACTTTCTGCTCTGACCTTTGGGTTGGTTGTTTTTTTTTTAATCTCAAGTCTTTGTCGTTCTCTTCACAGTCTCCTTACTGTGTTCAAAGTATTTTGAAAGCTGTCGTCTGTATCCTTATCCTTTTTAGTCCTTTCCTACAACTTAGATTCTTTTATGTGCTAAAAACCAAATTACACATTGGTCCACTTATCTCAACAGAAGTAGAACAGGATCAATTGATTTGGTTTCCTGACAGTACAGATTTCGCTGCAGATCTGAGACAGAATGACCTAGCGTCAGAGCGCTAGCAGATCCACCTGCCAACAACACCCTTCCTCAGTGACAGCAAGCCAGTGCTGGAAGGCATCAGCACCAAGGCCTGAGTTTGTAATCAGCTTCAAGCTCAGACTCTTGGATAGTACTAGCTGTTTTCCAGCAGACATGGGTGATTGGATTGGGACTGTTATCCACCAAAATGCCATGAAGAGCTATTAATATAGGCAGAATAACTGAGTAACCAGATTTGGTGGAAAATGTAGCTACTTTCCACATCGTTGTGATCATTGTAAATTGTTTTCCAAGCTCCACTGGCTTCAGCCACAAAGGCATTCAGATCTAAAAAACAAAAGATGTTTCTTGAGTACTTAACCATAAAAGTAAATGAGATTTCTTTAGAGTGCTCTGTTAACACTGCAGCCAACCACACATGGAAATTATTACCTGCCCTGTGTGTGCTTAAACGTTGGTAGAAACTTTGCCAGCCCGGCTAGCATACATACTGTGTCCTTCAGTGCAAAAGACTGACCCACCCAGCACCATTCAATACCAGTTTAGAGGAAAGATATAGTAAAGACAAAGATTTTCTAAAAATCACTACTAACGATTTTTATTTCTGGTATAATAGGTTATATTTTCTGGGTTTGAGGCCTGATTACATTCACACGCAGTCGCTCTCACATTGCTGTAAGGGGTGGTTGTGGGACTAATACAGCATCTGAAAGCTGAGCCCAGGTTCGTTTGGGAAAACGTTCAAACAGGTCAACTGCCTTTGCTCAAATGAGTTCTCTACATGGATGGTACTTTGTATCAATGTCTCTCAGTCTAAATTCTTCTTGTTGCTCAAGGCCAAGCTCAAATCCCTCCCCTTTAAGAAGTGACACAGGCATGGCTTAGCAAACACAATAGGGGAAAGGTGATAAAATTGGACATTTCTCGGCAATGACTGTGTAGAACTGTTATACAGCTCTTTATACAACTACTCTGGGAGGGAGATATTGATGCCCACACTATGAGCTGATGCCTGTGCACTCTCAAAGAGGAAGAAAGAGTCAGGGTATAAAGTCAGGTTGACTCACGTCCCAACTTTTCACCATACTGTGTGAAGCTTTCGGTGTGCACAAAACAAGATACACATGCATGAGCACATTGCTGTATCCTGCTGCTTAGTATTTGCGGTTGTTTTGTGTAAGATTTTCTAACAGTGTTTTAATGGCCTTGAAGAAAGCCCTGGAAACAAAAGAAAATATGCCTTCTGCCTCATTGTATTTTGATATAATTACAGGCATAGAGAGAAGATCTTCTGACTCACAGGAGATCAGGTAGAGTCTGCAGGAAATTTTCTTTTATTATTTATTTATTTATTTTACATCTAGATCATAGCCCCTCCCTTTTCTCCTCCCAGTTCTACTCTTTCTCCCTCTAACCCCTTTCCTCTCCCCTATTCCTTAAAAAAGGGGAGCCCCCACTCCTGCTTATCAAGTTGCATCAGGAATAAGGAAGTTTCCTTCCCCTGTGGCCTGGGGAGGTGGCCCCTCTAGGGGCTCAGGGAGGCGGGTGATCAGAAAGCAGGCAACTGAATTCCTGTCAGAGACAGCCTCCCCCTCCCCTTACTAGGGGACCCACATGAAGGCTGAGCTGCTTATGTGCTACATCTGTGTAGGGGCCTAGATTCAGTTTATGCATGGCCCTTGGTTAGTGCTTCGGTCTCCGCAAGTCCCTCTGGGCCCTAGTTAGTTGGCTCTGTTGGTCAGCTCCTGTCACTTCCAGGTCCTTTTCTTTATCCCCTCACTTTTCCAAAAGACTCCCTATGCCTCGCTAAATGTTCGGCCATGAGTCTCTGAATCTTTTTTGATCTGCTGCTGAGCATATAGCCTCTCAGAGGACAGCTATGCTAGGCTCCTGTCTGCCGGCATAGCAGAGTATCACAATTAATGATGACACTATCAATAGTGTCAGGGGTTAGCTCTTTCCCATGAGGTGGGCCTCAGGTTGGACCAGACATTGGTTGGACATTCCCTCGAACTCGGATCTCTCTTTATCCCTACCTATCTTTGTAGGCAGGGTAAATTTAGGGTTGAAGTTTTTGTAGGTGGGTTGGTGTTCCCCTCCCTCCACCAGGAGTCCTCTTCGGTCTCCATGACTCTTGCTACTAGGAATCACAGGGAGGAAACTGGGGCAAGGGTTGGTAGGCGTGGGAAATTTTTTTTTTATAGAGAATCATTTTAATTCTGAAAGATGAGCTGGTATGGAGAATCTGGTAGACTTGGATCTACTAGGGCTTTGCGAAGAATCGGGGGAAAAAAACAGAAAGAAAGAAAGAAAGAAAGAAAGAAAGAAAGAAAGAAAGAAAGAAACAGGAAGGAAGAAAGAAAGAAAGAAAAAAAGAGAACATTCTGCACTTTTAAACCAGAGCAAATTGTCAGCATAGCAGTAAGTACTTGAGGACAGCTGATTATTTTTTAAATTAGAAGCTTGAGAGAAACAGCCAAGGAAGACCTGTGGAGAGAGAGGGCAGAGCATGCCTGTGGGCCTTCATTTGTTTATTTTAATGTTTAACTGAGTTTAAACTGATCTCATTGTCTCATATCACCAAAACTTGTAAGCAAGCTTGCAATGCAATCCAAAACAAGCAATTTCCTTTAAGGTTATGCATGGCAGAGAAATCAGCTTGTGTTTGAAGAGCCTAGCGGAAGGTAGTTGGGTGCCTATTATCATCATCCCTGCAGGAGATGATGAAGGCCTGAATTGGGTGAGGCTGGGGGGGTAGGTAGGGGAGGTGGTCCACAGAGCCAAACCCTGGCTATTATTCTCCTGTCTATAGTCTTAAATGGCTCTTGTTGGGAGGATTCATTCCTGCTTTCTGTTAGTGTAACGGCTTGGCCCCAAGCACACGAAATCCTCTTTTATGTCTCTGCAGTGCTGAGTCTGTTGGTTATAAAATGCTGGAAGCATCCGAGCGTGTGACTGCAAAGCATGCACATCTCTGCATTTGGACTGCTTTCTGTAGCACCCACATGCAGCCGAATCACCTCAGTCATCGGTGGGGACTTCTGGCAGTGACTGAAAGCTATAAACACTGTCAGAATTTGTGGGAAAACTAGGAAGGAAAGCAGTTTTACTTTTCAGGACTCTGTTTATCTTTTTATACAAGGAAAGCAAATTATATTGGCCTGTACAAAAGCAGTTTGCTTCAAGTTCTCAGCCATGTGTTCTTGAAGTCTGCAGTATTTGTCATGCATAGCATTACTGCCTTAAATCTGTATCGACAGGTGTAAACTTACACTAATAAAGTTGTAACACAAAAGAACCAAAACAAACCCAGCTTCTAGGATGCTGGATTAGCTTTAGAACAAACAGTATCAGGAAAGAACAGGTCCAGTGGCTTCTGGGTGATTTTTCTTCTTGATTATAGAAAGCTGCGTGCCTATGAAATTTGTTATGCTCCCTGATTTTCTGATCTGTGTTTTCACTTATTGGATTTATTTGCCACAGTCCTCTACCATTTCAATACCTATAGCTCTGCTTTAAAGATGAAGCAGTTAAGCAGCAGTAGGCCATAGTGGTGTGTGGCGCCGTACCGAGTCAAGGACGAGGGACGGCGGATTTAACTCACACACACGTACACACAATAAAACAGTGGGTCCTTCGTGCTAAGAGAGCAGCAGCAGCAACAACAGCTTTTATTCAGTGTTTAAAGAGTCTTCTTATAGGCAGCAAAACAGGAATGCCACTCGCAGGTGAAATCCCTCAAGAGGTGATTTCACACAGGAGGAAAAGTCCCCAGGAGGGGAGGGGTGCGTTTTCAGAGCAGTAAACATTATTAGCTAACCAACATAAACACAGACACGGAAGCTACTAGAAACAGGACATGAAACAGCAAGACAGGCAGGCAGCCCAGTCCGGCCTGGTTCCTACAGTGGTGACCGATATATGAAATTTGTTCTCCTTTGGCATTTCAAATAGAGCATCATCTTTCCTTCCTGGTAGAAACAAACAAACAGAAAAGAATTAAAAGATAACCAAAATGACACTAGAGAATGTCGCTTCCAAATCAAATCCCACAGGCTCTGCTAATTTTCTCCATTGAGTGTCAGGGCTCAAGTCATCATCAGGGGAAAACTTTACTTCAAAACTATCGCCCTCAAAAGGACATCTTAAGCACCACAATTAAACACGCCAAAGAGAAGCCATGTATGTTGTCAAATGCCTCCTTGACCAATCCGAACATCTCAAGCTCACCCCTTGCTGACCTGCTAACACACCCTTGTATTAAGTACAAGGAAAACAAACAGATACGGTGTGCTACATGATGGCTGTCCACATTCACACAAAGATACAGTCTAATCTCTGGCCTTAACACACAGAGGGGCAGAAAAACCCGTAACTCTAAGCAGTTCTATACAAGGGTCTAGCTCTCTCCAGCTCTTTCAAGCTCACTGAAGGAAGCAGGAGTTTTCTTTTTCCCAGAGGAGCATGGAGGTGGTGTCCATTTTTTTATTGTTGTTATAACAAATTATGACAGAATGCAGGCTTCAGGCATGTCCGTAATCCTGAAGGTCAGAAGTCTTTGGAGGGTATTTTTTTAGGCGGGTTTTCAGCTTAGGCTCTCACCAGGCAAAATTAATGCATCTGCCAGGATGGGTTCGTGTAGAGAGTCTGTGGAAGAATTTCCAAGCTTATTCAGGCAGAATGACCTGGCTTTGCAGTATAGAGCTAAAAGTCCCCACTGGCTGTGCTCTTTGCTCCAAAGGCTCCCTGAATTTTTCTCATGATGCCCATGTCCTCCTAATACAAGCCTTCTGGACTACCCCTTGCTTTGCCTTTTCGGCTACCAGACAGAAGATTGTCCTGATTTTTAAGGCTCACACTGGGCCTGCTCAGAACAACCTCATCTTAAAGTCAACCAGCGCAACGCTCACTCCATTTGCAGAATCCATTTCATCTTGTAGGAAAACCACTCATGCCTTGGGGGACTGGGATGGGCATTTCTTTAATGAGGCCATCTTAGAAAGCCTGCCCACATGTCTTCTGAGAAGGAACGCTTTGCCAGATGGTGGCGATTAGTCTGCTGTAGACTGCAGCTGGAGCCCCTACTCCATTAACGAAACACTCACTTTGCATAATGTCCCAGTAGGTTCCCCTCGGGCCTATGTAGCAGAACAGTATTTGGAATCAAAATTTATATTTAGTTCATATCAAAAGGAAGTCCCTAGCCAACAATGTGAGGACAAAAACTCAGGACATGTTTCATGTGACATAAGAATCTGTGCACACACAGAAGCACTTGATTTGTCTCATGGTCACTCAGCTATGTTCTGGGGCTGATGATTGCCTGTATCGTGTGAACATGCTTCAAAATAGCATAGTGCCGCCCTGAACGAAGCCGTGGTGTGCATTACTGTCAGCCAGGCAGAAGCGCTAGTCAGTGGATAGTGTTCCTGTTCTTGAGTAGGTACAGCTTTCTTTTCTTTTCTGAGCAAGGGCAGGTTGCAGGAAATGGTCCACTATGAGGATTAGTGATTATTGTCTGTCATCACCACCTTCCAGGTGATATTCAAGAGAAGTTGTTGTATTTAGTAACTAATTTAACAAAAATCCAAAACCAAACAAACAAACAAACAAAAAAACCCCCAAAAACCAAAAACCAAAAAGCAAAACAGACTGGTGAGATGGCTCACCTGGTAAAGGCGGTAAAGGCCCTTTTGCCATCTTTGAGATTCAAACAGCGGAAGGAGGGGATTGATTCCCACAAATTGTCCTCTGACCTCCATATGCCCCTCTCCATTAATAATAAATAAACATAGTTTAAAAACTTAAATATACAATGCATTTGATTAAATGATAGATGATGATTAAACACTTGAAACTACGAAATCAGTATCACAGTTGCTAACTAGGAACGCAGGGCTCCAGTTCATGAGCAGTGTGCAGACTTGATGCAGTGAAAAGTTGTTATGGATACAGATGATGCTGGGGATCTGATGAATAGGAAGGATGCTAAAGAATAAATGAGCTACTGGCCATTAGCTTTTAAAGACGTAACTATCTGTCACTTTCTCTCTATGGGCTTGTTAAGTTAGTGTGCCTGACAATCGGTAGACACACACCTGAGGAAGCTAGTAGCAACAGTCACACTCCAGAAGTGACAAAGGAGACCGTTTCAGGTATCTGCAGTATGTTGTATATAATACAATGTTAGGCTATTTTGTATATTTTCTACATACTATGTGATTTCAGGTTTATTTTTTTGTTTTTAAGGTATATCTCTCATGGAAGAAAAGCATACAAAAGCTGCTAGGAATGGAAAGAGGATTGTACAACAATGAAGAGACCCAGTTTTATCAAAAATCTAAAATAAATGGAAAACAATATAATAAAGTATAGCATGGGCGATGGAATTCTAACCTGAGGAAGAGTTTCCTTACATAACTTTTATGATGGTGCCTGATGCTATGACTGCTGGTGAGAGAGCTCTTCTGCCTCTCCCAGGAGGGACGATCGAGTCTGCTCTATGTTTTCCTACATGAAACTCCTTGTAAGGGCAAAGGTGCTTAGTGCACGTTAGTTTAACTGACCGAGCTATTTGGCAGGGCGCTTTTAAGGGCTATTTTGAATGCATTCTGCATCGACTGTATTCTTGGATTGGGAAATCAAAATTTTAACACGAACTTGCAAACAGCCTCAGTGCTGTACCCCTCATTCGCATTCTAGCAGCCTCTGCTGCGGCAGGAAGCAGAGTCAAGCTGTTGCCATGAAGCTTGTTTCGAGAGCCTGGGAATCCTCTGGGGACCCCTTGATCACAGTGTTCAAAGGGGCCTTTGTCCCTCTCTTCTCCTGTTTCCTGCAAAGGGGTTGTGTCCAACATGCAAGGACATCGTGAGGCCAACAAGGGTGTGTGGAGTCTCCTGGGACTGCGCTCCCCTAATTTGGAGTCGGCTTTCTTAGGCGTGTCCTTCCTGCCTTCCCACATCACCACGCTGACTAGCTTCTTTTCATGCTACTGGATTGTAAAACTTTACTGTACAATAAATGAAAACCACTCTTTCCTTCTTAAGGGACATGCTGCTTGCTGGCCAGTTGACACTTTTTTTCAATTTTAAGTCTTTTGTGCCAAGGGCTGTCAAATTCTCATTAGAACAGAAACTTTGGATAGTATTCTCTGTTTGGAAACCTTAATTGACTTAAAATGTCCTAATTACTAAGCACCAAAAAGTATCAAGTCAATAATATTACCTTTAACTTAAGTATTCCATGATTATTTTTTACATGATTATGCAAACAGAGATAAGATAGTAAACAATAAAATAAGTTTGTATTGGCATTGCTAGTCCTAATTATAGATATGGATTATGTTGAAGGTTAGTATATACAGTTTCAAGGAATTCATTCATTTCCTCTTTAAAGCCTCTAACATCTTTATAAGGTTGGATTTAAGGTCATCTTCCTGTGCTTTGGTTGTGTTTGGATATCATGGGTTTGCTGCAGTAGGATAGGTGGGTTCTACTGGGGCTGTATTGCCTTAGCTCTTATTGGCTGTGTTCTTATGCTGGTCTTTAGCCAGCTGGTTGTCCCAGGTGTTGACTGGATATTCCTGATGCTGGCAAGACTCCTGGGGTAGGAAGGAGGAGCCTTGGGCTTGACCATGTGTCTCTAAGAACAACCTGCTGCTCATCTCTGCTGGTTGTGTCCCAGGAGGACCAACCAGGCAAGAAGTTGGTGGGGGCAGGGTCTAATCTGAATGTTCCTGGGGCCCTACATGTCTCCTTGGGAAAGCAGGTGGTGGGGCTCCGGGAAAGCATACAGCTCACCTCTGCTGGCTGTGCCCCCAGGAGGACCCAGCAGGCAGGGACTCAGTATACACATTTAATGTATTTACTTTAGTGAATTTAGGAATACAAAATAAATAAAATCACACTATTTCATTTTATTTTAGCAAGCTGAGAATTTTTGTTTTCCTTCAAAAATGCTGATAAAAGGAAGCCTTTTAACTCCACAACATTTTCGTGTAAATATGACTGTCCTCTTTCATAGCAAACACATAGAGAAAACCAGGCAGTTTTTACAGGAATCCAAAGGAAGTGAGCTTGGTCCATCCAATTTGTGTTAACCCAATTGACAGCAGATCATAAGATTGTCTTCTGGAAGGCATTAGTTTTGGTCTACATGCATAAGCAGGCTAGAACAGTGGTTCTCAGTCTTCCTAAGGCTGCGACCCTTTAATACAGTTCCTTATGGTGTGGTGACCTCAACCACAAAATTGTTTTCTTTGCTAATTGATAATTAATTTTACTATGAGTTATGAGATAACTCATGAGTTATTATATCACATAGTGAGTCATAATATAAATATCTGTCTTTTCTGATGGTCTTAGGTGACCCATAACAGGGTCGTCGGACCCCCCAAAGGTGTTGTGACCCACAGGTTGAGAACCGCTGGAGTGTGAGTGAATGAGGAATCTATGAAACTAGAAAATAAACCATTAATAGATTTTTACAAAGTGCCTTGCTATATTCTGCAGCTAGTCTTGAACCTGGCTTAAGCGATCCCCCTGCCTCAGCCTTTCAAGTGCTGAGGATACAGGCATGAGCCACCGTCTCCTTCCGACTCATCATTCTTGAAGTGGTTATTATTCTACCTGCTATACTTGCTATATTGTTATGCATTGTAAAATGCCGTACATGTATTCATTGTATGCATATATACATGTATATACACATACTGAAGCAGGCCTCATTAAATAGATTTTTGTTTATTTTTTTAAGATAAAACAAAGTTCAAAAGAAAATTCTAACACAGGAAAAGCAAGACTTTCATCTGAAACAACAGAGTTTTTTAGTGACAAAGTCTGAGAATGCTTATATATGTAATGGAAAATTTCTGATGTTTGAACTGATAAGCTCATTTATAGCCTACAAGAAAAATGATACTTGCGTTGAGGTATTTAGAACTATTGCATCCTTTGGGCCAGAGAGATGGTTCTGCAGTTAACAATACTTGTTGCTCCTGCAGAGCCTCTTTCTGTTGCCAGTACTCATGTTGGGATGCTCACAGCCACTTGTAACTTCAGAGGATCTGATGTTCAGGCCTCTTCCGGTGCTTGAATACATGAATATGTATGAATATGTCATACACCCACACAGACAAAGTAACATGGTCACATGCACACAAATAAAAAGAAAAAAATAAATAACAGAAGTACAGCATATATAGGCTCACGATATGATGACTACTTTTACAATTTTCAATTATCTGAGAATATAAAAACAATGCAAAAATCAACGAATTATTGAATACTTACTTACTTTATAAATTAAAATATAGCAGTGTGATCCAAAAAGGTAGAGTGCATTGTTAGAGATTGGACATATAGCAGCCAAACTTCAGGGGCACAAGAAAAATCTAATCAGGTAGATACAACCTGATGTCCTCTGACATTTTTGTCACTGGCAAATGAATACAAGTCAGGTGCCCTTGTCTGGTCTAGAAGAGGTCCCAAGGAATATTTTCCAGGCACATGAATTAAAGAAGCTTTTGGAGAGCGCACAGTAGGTCTGGTTGATGGTGGAACAAATGAGTCTCTGGGAACTGGAGAAGCAACCGGCAACAGAGCAGGCTGAGTGTTTAGACGAATCCAGGCACAGAGCACATCGTTAGCTGAGAAGGACACTGCAGCAATATAGGATGATGTCTGGGTGTGATTTTCAGAAGCTTGATTACTTGGTTGGGTTGAGGACATACTGACAGCAAATGCGACTTGACCTTCATCTCCCAGAAAGGACCTGAGTGGCTGGTGCTAGTTCCCTTGTCTAAAAGAAAAGGATTGAGCATCCCATAACAGGGTAGACAATTCAGACGGTGGTATTACAGTCTGTGGTGGATTGAATAAAAATGGCCCCATCGGCACATAGGGAGTGGCACTGTTAGGAGGTGTGATCTTGTTGGAGGAAATATGTCACTGGGGGTGGGCTTTGAGGTTTTAGATGCTCAAGCCAGGATCAATGTCACTCTCTCTTCCTGCTGCCCTGAAATCAGATATAAAACTCTCAGCTACCTCTCCAGCACCGTACCTGTCTGCAAGCCACCGCATTTCCCACCATGATGATTAAACTTCTGAAACTGTAAGCCAGACTTAATTAAATGTTTTTCTTTATGAGAGTTGCAGTGGTCATGGTGTCTCTTCACAGCAATAAAACGGAAACTAAGACATAGTCTCAGGTAAGCAGTAAGGAAATCACTACTCTAAATGCTGTGCAGGTGTGGACATTAATGTTCTCTTTCTGCCTTAAGTGAAAATGACATTTATTTGGTGGTGGTATGATATATAAACATGTTCAAATTAAATACCAGTGCATGCCTTAGTGTTTTAATTAACGTATGCATTAAATAATCTGAATTTACAAGGGATTTTAAGAAGAAATTCTGCCTTGAGCATGACAGGAAATTAATATTTAGACAAGGAATGCCAGCATGTTCTACGATGGCATGCACTCATATTTTGAATAAAGCTACTTTATTTTTCAAATCACGCTAGGGATAAAAACACAAATCTACTTGACATGAGAATATTATTTTTAAAAAATAAGTTTATTGTTTTAAATCACAAAATTCAGACTCTCTATGTAGAATATGTGTAGTGAAGGGCAGCCACCGGTGATGGTTAGCAGAAGGGCCAGCCTTGCCTTATCCCAGGAGGAGCTGGGAAATGAATTTATACTGGGAAATGAATTTACACTCAACCAAAGACAGAAAGAAGGTCCACTTGGGACAAGTCCTGAGGAGCGACGCTCCCTGACAGACCTCTTTAAACCTCTCTGGGGGATGTAACACATTGGCTTGCTTATGCTAGGTCTGGCCTTTGTGCTAGATTCAGGATCAGAACACAAACCACCCCTTTCTTGGCTTCCTTCATCTGTAACTCTCGGGGCTGCTCTTGCTGCCTGCTCACAGGCACCGCTGCTTTGCCTATGCCTGGCAGTAGCTGATTGGAACCTTGCCTCTGGCAGCTCCTGGTTTCAAGGATCCAGACCTGTCATGACGCTTTCCAGGAGAGGCGTCAGACTGTCACCATCTATTAGGCACCGCAGAGCTGACACCCAGGCCAGTCAGTGAGTCCTCTTCTCTTGGAGGCCTCAGAGTTACATGTGTTGGTAGAAACTGAAGAAAGAAACACACACAGAATCTAAAGTGATGAATTTGGTTGTTATATTTGGTTTGCTTGATTCTTCTAGCTGCTGTTATGCGGTTTGGACCAAATTTGTGTGAGTTTGACAATTTGAAGGCCTTGGATAGAGCTTTCCTTAGAAATTATTATAAGGCCAGGAAATCTGAGCAGTTGGCCACTCCTTCTTATAGCCCCTCCCTTTTTTGGTCATCAGAAATGAAAACACAGGGGTTTATGGAAACTGGATGAAGCTATTCTTTGTCATCTGGGACCCAGCTTCATTCCACCCTCCCGTAGGATAATATAAGTCCCTTTCTTCAAAAACCCCTCTTGTCATAGAAGCGTGACAGGGCCATACCCTTATGAGCAACTGAAGACCTATCCCAGCTCAGCATGAGGGAGCTACAGTTCCCCCCAAATCTGATGATGACTGTTGCAGTAACTAAGAGCGAACCTTCTTAACTATTTTAATTAAGCAATTTTCATCTCTCACTTTTATGGGCATCCTTATCCTTCTTTTCCCACAGGGTCAAGATTCAATGTCTTTGTAGAGTGAGCATTTATTTACAGCTACTCCAAGTCATCTTTGCTTTCCTAGTAACCACACCCGGACCCTTCCCCTCATGCAGCGTTGGGTGCATGACTGAATCACATCCGTCATGTCTTCATAGGCCTGTCTCACTGGTTTTGTCATTGATTCAAGGCTCCCTGTGGCAGAAGCAGATTCTGTGAGAGCAGGATAGAAAGCACTTTTGTTCAATCAATTAAGTGCCAACCATGCTTCAGTTTTGCATGCTAACGTCTAAGGAGCTGCAGGGTCTACGGCTTCAGCAGTCATATATGAGATGCTGTCATGGTGTATTAAAAGTGAAGATGCAATGCAAGGGAGGACAAAACCATATATAGAGAGCGAAAAATAGCGATCTTGTGACATCATTTGAACCCACACCTTAAGCCAACCTCTGGCCTCTTTACTCTTGATATGCTTAAACAAGTTTGTATTAGATTTTTCTTTTCCTTGGCTTTGTAAAAGTTTAACTAATGCTATGTGGGTAATTAGAGTATTGACTGAGAGTATCCGTCAAACACCTGGGCTTGGCCACTTGCTGACAATTTCCATGATGCTATGGGAGGCCTGGCTCTCTGACAGTCTCCATCCATTTTCTTAGTCTCCTCATTGGGTTTGTCTTTGTTCATATTTTTCCCTGATGTAGGTTTTTAGTTTAGATGAAATCTCAAAATATAAAATTATCTTCCTCAACATGAGTACTTCAGGGAGGTTTAATGCTCCACGAGCTTATTATGTCTTTAATAACTCTAAGCAGGAGCCTTTCAGGTCTATAATGAAGCTGACCCTGAGATACATAGAAATACTAAGGTCAGTGACTATTTAGTTTTGCTTTTTCAATTTTAGAGATTGCTGGATCACTTTAGTTCCTTTGTTGGTGACATTTACTCTTTGATTGAGAAGGAACTGAAGCTGTTCTTTAAAAGCAAGCTATGATGATAGAGATTTCTGTAATAGACTTTACTGTAGTGGGATCAGAGGTTGGAGGGCAGAGATTAGTTAGTGGCAACACAGCCCCACTGCTTGCCAGTGAGTTCTCAAGGTTTTCTGAGAGATTAAAGGTAACCTTAGATGTGCAATAGACACAACAGAGTGAGGCCTATGAATACTTAAGGCCCTGTGATGACTAGATTTTTTAAAAAATTGTTTGTTAACTTGATGCAAGCCAGAGTCATATAGAAAGACAGAACCTCAGTTGAGAAAAGGCCTCCATTAGACTGGCCTGTAGGCTAGCTTGTGGAACATTTTCTTGATGTATGCTTGATTTGGAAGGACTGAGCTCATTGTGGACCGTGTCACCCTGGGAAGGTAGTCTTGAATTGTATAAGAAATCAGGCTTACCAAGCCAAGAAGAATAAACCAATAAGTTGTGTTTTTCCACGATCTTTGCTTTAGTTTCTGCCTTCAGATTCTTGCCTTGAGCCCTGTCATGACTTCTGTTCATGTTAACGATGACCTGTGAGGTGAAATAAACCTATTCCTTTCCAAGTTGCTTTGGTCATGATATTTTATCACAATAAAAACCAGACTAGAACAGGCTCTAATCCTGCAATGAACAAAGTCACCCAGGAGTCTTTTCTTATAGATTCTGGACGGTGCAAGAATGAGACTTGGTTCTAGGCATTGTGCAGAAGTACCATATGTGTTCCAAATTCAAGAACAGCCTAACATATCCCAGGAGGACTGAAATAGCCTCTAGGGAAGTTTACTACCTATGCTTATATTGCATTCTACCTCTTTTAAGTGTAGTCACTTTAATTTTAATTAAAATTGAAATCAGTGTCCCCCTAAGCTCTGTTCTTTTTTTATGCTTAGTTCTGGACTGAAAGGCCCAAACAAAACAAAACTCTCCATAGCAAATTGAGAAGCAACTGAAGTCCTCTCCAGTCCATGACCATCTCTTTCTCAGCTGGCTTCCAGCTCTTTTTCCCTCCCTGCTCTGAGTCTGCCGTGCATTTTTACTCTTACTTACGCTGTGAAAATATTCCAATTCCAATGACAGGAAAGAACATTTCAGCATGAGGAACAGACAGGAATGAATATGAATGGGGTTTCCAAGGTGATGGGACAACGGAAAGGATATCCTACTTTTGTTTGGTAGAATTAAATTCAGCTGCTAATAGGAATGGCCATCTTATCAAAAAGTAAATGACATAAAGCAGTTGGGGTAAGGGGAACACTTACCATATAATAGGCGATGTTGGGTACTATAGACAGCAATACAGGCCTTTCCTAAATAAATAACTTCTACCCACATCTAGCCGATGGACAGAGCATTCTCCACCATTGAGTGGAAAGTGGGGACTGACTTTCACACAAACTCTGGTGCCCCATTTTTGACTACATCACCTGGATGGGGAGGCCTGGTGGCACTCAGAGGAAGGATAGCAAGCTGCCAAGAAGAGACTTGATACCCTATGAGCACATACAGAGGGAGGAAGTCCCCCTCAGTCACAGTCATAGGTGAGGGGAGTAGGGGGAAAGTGGGAGGAAGGGATGGAGGAATGGAAAGATACAAGGGATGGGCTAACAATTGAGATGTAATATGAATAAATTAATAAAATATTTAAAAAATCACTTCTGCTTGGCCATAGTCAATTATCTCTAGGAGGAAAGTTAGATCATTATATCATTTTGCACATTTCTAAAGCATCATACAAACTAAGCAGATATGCCCCAGGTTGGATTTGTCCAGTTGATCACGATCTTGCCATTCTACATCTGGGTTAGCACGTTAGGTTGGGAAGGGTATGTGACCCTTCAGGTCATCTCTGGTAGAGCCCCATGAGACACTCATGTCCCCACTCCTAGTCGTCTTCCCTCTTGCATTTTGATGGGATTGGTGGGAAAGAATAAAGTGGTATCTTAGTTACTGTTCTATTCCTGTGAAGAGACACTGTGACCAAGACAACTCTTAGAAAAGAGAGCATTTAATTGGGAGACTTGCTTACAGATTTAAAGGGCTAGCGCATGATTATCATTATGGGAAGCAAACAGGCACGGCACTGGAGTAGTAGCTGAGAGCTTTACACCCTAACCTATAGGTAGAAGGCAAAGAGGGAGAGGGCACTGGACCTGGTGTGGGTATTTGAAACCTTAATGACTACCTCCAGTGATGTATCTCCTCCAGCAAGGCTATACCTCCTAATTCTTCTAATCCTTCTCAAACAGTTCCACTCACTTTGGACCACACATTCAAACATAAGAGTCTATGGGTTATTCTTGTTCAAAATCACTTCTGATATTAAATAGGCAGATGACAGTTGGATATTTGTTACAACCTCCAAAAATGCTCAGCACAGGGCTTAGAATTCAAAGTGCCTTACTATCTACCTGAAATTTTGAGATCATATGGGTTAATCAGTAAAATAGCAGTCAAGGGAAAGATGCAAAGGAGACCTCACTAAACCTTGGGGAACCCCAATAATTAACAACGGAAGCAACTAATTAATTAGCAAAGACTATGCAAGAAGTCAAAAGCAGCCAGAATGGCTTTGTTAATCTCTTGTCTTTACCTTTGCCCTAATTACAGCTTTAGGCTGTAAATGTTTTAACTTGAGAATAATTTTCAGTCCTTTAATACATTTCTTTCCAATTTTCTGCTGCTTTAAACTTATAGGCTCATGATAAAGGGTGGCCTTCAGAGGATTCTTCTCGCTCCTCTTGTAGAAATTAGATAGATTGATTAATTTTGGCTCACATTTCTGAGAATGTGCACTTGTGTCTTGAGATTATGCTCTGTTCGTGGTGAAATGTCTCCAGCATAAGTAATTACTGCCACTTCAAAGCAGCTTAATTCTTTGAAGAACCCCTTTTTGGTAGGCAACTATCTTTGTGTGTTGCAAAATTTGCCAGAATATCTCAGTATGAGGGATCTCAGGGCAATAAACATTTGTCCAGTTCTGTTTCTTTGCATGTGTAGTACTGAGCTTTTTCTAGTTTTTGTTACTAGTCTTAAGTTAGCATACAAACCAATGGGTTCATTGTTGCATTTATACAGGCAGGCGTGCGTCACGTCTTGTTCTCATCGTTCTCGCCATCCTCCTCCCCCCTCCTTCTGGAAGGTTCTTGCCTCCCTTGAACAGTCTCATCACCTTGCTTTCATATCCATTCCATTAGGGCATCTTTCTTCCCTTCCTTGCAGCTTGTCATACAAATATAAATAGATACATTTGTAGCTATACCCATATATACTATTTGAAATCTAGATTCCACATATGGGAGAGAAAAAAAAAATGTAGCAATTGTCATTTTGAGTGTGGCTTATTTAACTTAGCATAATGTTTTCCAGTTGTGTTATCCTGCTAATATCACAATTTTACTTTTATTTACGGCTGCTTACAACACTGTGTGTATGTGCCACATTTCTTTTATTTATCGGTTGGCTGATGGACATCTCTATGGATTCCACTTCCTGGAGGCTGTGAACAATGTAGCTATAAATATTGCCATGAAAGTCTCTTTGCAGTATATTGACAGAGACCTTTGGGTAAACACCCCAAAATATTATAGATGAGTCATGTGGTTCTTCTAGTTTTAGTCTTTGGAAGAATCTTATTTTTACACTGGCTATATAGGTTTACATTATTGTCAATGTTGAATAAGGGTTACTCTTTCCCCATATCCTTAAAGCGTTTGTTGTCATTTTTATGATAGCTGTTTGACAGGGCTGAGATGGAATATTGTGATGGTTTTTTATTAAGAATGGTCCCCATAGGCTCGTATATTTGAATACTTAGTCACCTAGAAGTAGCAATATTAGAAATGATTAGAACAGTCAAGAGTTATGGCCTTGTTGGAGGATGTGTATCACTGAGAGTGGGCTTTGAGGTTTCAAAAGCCCATGCTAAGCCCAGAGTCCCTCTCTCTCTCTCTCTCTCTCTCTCTCTCTCTCTCTCTCTCTCTCTCTCTCTCTCTCTCTCTCTCAGGCTACAGGTCAGGACACAGCTCTCAGCTCCTGTTCCAGGGCCTTTCTGCAGGCCTCCATGCTATCTCCATGATGGTAATGGACTAAACCTCTGCAACTGTAAACAAGCTCCTAATTGGATGCTTTCTCTAATAAAAGTGGCCTTGTTCATAGTGTCTCTTCAGCTGTTTTAATTTGCATTTCTTGGATGGCTGAGATTATTGAATGCTTTTCCAGGTATGTGTCAATCATTTATTTTTATCTCTTCTTTTAAGGAATTGTTAATAGTGTCCATTAGCACATTTATTTAGTTGATGATTTAGATTGGGGGGAATATATATATTTTGCAGTTTTTTTACGCATATGATACATAGTTGGCAAAGACTTATTCTCTCTCCTCTAGTGAAAGTTTCTTGTCCTTTAAGGCAACATTTAAATTTTGGATAATCCCATTTGCCTATTGTGGAAATTACTTCTTAGGCTAGCTAGAAAAATCCTTGTCTATGTTTATCCTTGAAGTGTTTTATCTGTGTTTTCCTTGAGTTGCAAAGTTTTGTGTCTTACATTATGGCCTTTGATCTGTTTTTTAAAATATTAATTAATTAATTAGTATGTATACAGTGCTCTGACTGCAGACCAGAAAAGGGCATCAGATTACATTATAGATGGTTGTGAGCCACCATGTGCTTTCTGGGAATTGAACTCAGGACATCCAGAAGAGTAGTCAGTGCTCTTAACTTCTGAGCCATCTTTCCACTGTCCCTCTTTTGATCTGTTTAAAAAAATTTTTGTGTGCAGTGTGAGATGGGGATGTGGCTTCTTCTTCTTCTTCTTCTTCTTCTTCTTCTTCTTCTTCTTCTTCTTCTTCTTCTTCTTCTTCTTCTTCTTCTTCTTCTTCTTCTTCTTCTTCTTCTTCTTCTTCTTCTTCTTCTTCTTCTTCTTCTTCTTCTTCTTCTTCTTCTTCTTCTTCTTTCTTCTTCTTTACATGTGGTCATATAGTTTCTCCCCAGCAGCATTTTTCAAAGAGCCTGCCTTCTTCCTATGCGTATTTTTGACATCTTTGTCATAAATGAAGCGGCTGTAACTGTGGGCTTATTTCTAGACCTTCTGTTATTTTCTATTGATCCACATGGCTGCTTTGTGCCTCTATCATATTTTTGTTACTATGGCTTTACACTATAACTTGAAGGTAGGCATTGTTATACTTTTAACGTTATTGCTCCTTCTGCTAAGATTTACCTTGGTTATTTGGGATCCTTTGTGCTGCCAAATGAGCTTTAGGGTTATTCATTCTGGTTCTTCACAAATGTTGCAGTTTCCATAGGGTGAGAGTTGAATGTGTAGATCAGTTTGGTAATATGTCATTTTCACTTTATTGATTCCACCAACCCATGAGCATGGGAGACTTTTCCATCTTATAGAATCTTCAACAATTTCGTTCCTCAGTTTCTTACACTTTTGACTGTAGAAGTCTCTTAACATCCTTGGTTAGGTTTATTCCTAAGTATTTTATTTAGTTATTTTGAAGCTACTGGGAATGGGATGTTTTCCTCTCTAATTTCTTTTCTTTTTTGGACAAATTTGTAATTGGTATATAGAAAACTTACCAGTTTTTAAAATTGTTGCTTTGGTTTCCTGCTATATTGCTGAAAGCATTTATCAAGACTAAGAGTTTTCTGGTGGAGCTGTCAGGTTCTTTTCAGTGTAGGCGTGTATGTGCTCTGCAAATTGGGATAATTTGAGTTCTTCTATTTCTATTTGTATCCCTTTTATTTTGGAAATATATGTGCATATATACATAAAATGTACATGTATATATTTTATATTATATAATATGTACATATACACATGTATAACTAATATGTATATGTATGTATATATGTATATATATGCCTTGTATGTCTAGTTTTATTGCACTGTGAGCTGACAGAATACAGGAAATTATTTTGATTCTTTTTTACTTAGTAAAACTTGACTTCTGGGCTGACATGGAGTCTGTTTTAGAGAAAGTTTCATGAGCTTCTGAGAAGAATGTTTATTTTGCGCCTGTTGGTGGAATGCTCTGTAAATATCTGTTAAGTCCAGTTGATCTCTGGTACAGTTTAACTCAGATTCTGCATTGATGTTTTAGTTTGGATGACCTATCTTGAATGACAGGTGGCGTCCTGAACTCACACATGACCATTATATCGGGACCTACATCAGCTCACACATCTATTTTTATTTGTTTTATGAAACTAAAACCATCAACAATGGATGTATCTATATTTAAAGTTGTCGTAACTATGTTTTTTCTCACTATTTTGTGACAGTGACAATTACTAATTAGTTTTAAAATCCAACACACACACACACACACACACACACACACACACACACACACACAGAGAGAGAGAGAGAGAGAGAGAGAGAGAGAGAGAGAGAGAGAGAGAGAGAGTTTCTATACTCTTTTATCTCTTCTGACTTACTTTGATTTGAAGTCTACTTTATCAGGGGTCAGACAACTACACAGGATTAGTTTTGGCTATTTGCTTGATAGACTGTCCCCTGTCATTTGACTCTCAGATTGTTGGTGTCTTTTCTGATAAGGCACATTTCTTGGAGACAGTAGATATATCTAGTATCTTCCATCGGCTAGCTAGTCTGAATCTCCATCAGTGAGCTGAGACCATTTAGTTTTCAGGTTATTATTGGTATATATTTATAAATTCCTGTAATTTTGTTGGTTGCACTTCTAGGTGATTGAATTATTTTGTTCTTTACTTTCTTTCCCACCATTACAAGCTGATCACTAGCTTATTCTATTAAACATTTTGAATTGCTTTGCTCATGTATTCCTCACAAGAAATATATTCATCTGTGGTGGCTTCATCAGGGTTGCTATTTCTGTTCTGTGTATAGTATTCTTTCTTCGGCTCCTTCTTTTATTGTGTGGTTTCTTGGCCTTGGTCTCTTGATCATATCCTGTGCTCTTGCTTGTTGTAGGCACATTTATTCATTTATTGAATTTCCTTATTGTGTATGAATGTAGTATATTACAGCCTTTTATATGATCCCTGATGTTCATTCTTCTGCTTAGTAAGTAAGGACTATTGGTGATGTTTCCAATGCCTTTGTTTGTTTGTTTTGTTTTTTCACTTAATACATTGAAATTGCTTTGGATGAGAATGCTCCATAGGCTCATAGATTTGAAAACTTGGTCACCAGGGAATGGCACTATTCGAAAGCATTAGGAGGTGTAACTTTATTGAAAGGAGTGTGCCATTGGGTTTCAAAAAGTCCATTCTAAGCCGAGAGTCTTTCTCTTCCTGCTGCCCATGGATCCGGGTATAGAGCTCTCAATCTACCTCTCTGGCATCGTGTCTGCCTACATGCTGCCATGCTTCCTACCATGGTGATACCTAACCTCTGAAACTCTGAGCATGGCTCTTTGACGTGTGTAAGTGCTTCCTTTTATAAGACTTGCTGTGATTGCTGTCTCTTCACGGCAACAGAACACATTCTTTCTTTCATTATTTTTTACCTCAAATCTCAATTTCCCTGCTGAGTTTTCCCCTCTGGAGTTGACTTTTTTTACACTCCATAGTGCTGGTTTTCCGTGTTACCCATTCTGCCGACTTTTTCTTCTATGTTGCTGACTTCCCTCTCTGGGTCCTGGGATTCATCTGTTTATTTCTATCTTTTCAGATTACTGTTAAGCTTTAACAGAAAACTTTTTGAAATCTTCATCTGGCATTGCACCTATCTCAGAACCTGTTGGGTCACTCATTGCAGGGCTACGGTCTTCCAGAAGAGCCATGTTGTTACAGTGTGTCACATTTCTTATATTTCTGTGTTGTGCTTTGTTTGTCTCTTGCTTTATCTGTGTGCTCTGTCTCTGGAGGGTGGAACTTATTGAGCATCCTACCGTTGAAAGCTCAGCTCTGTGTAGTACTCTTCCAGAAGAAAACCAATTGCTTTTAGAAGAAGTTTCTGCTCCCTTCTCACCAGCGATGAGCTGTGTGGCTGTAGCTATATTTGGCTTACTTATCTTTGCATCTGTTCTTCTCAGGCATCCTTTTCCTTCCCTTGTGATCCCTAAGCTCTTCTATTTTGAAACAGGGTATATTCTTTTCCGATTCTAACTATTCTGCATGCTCACTCAGAGTCAACTTCCGCTGTCATTTTACCCCAAAGTCTCTACAATTCTGATTTTATTTCCCTTTGAAAGAAGATATTAATGGCTAGAGAGATGACTCAGCTGTTAAGAGGGCTAATTGCTTTTCTAGAAGACCCAAGTTCAGTTCCCATTATCCCATATCAGGTGGCTCATAACTACCTGTAACTCTAGCTCCAGGGTATTGAACCATCTCTTCTGGCCTCTGTGAGTATCTACATGCATGCCACAAACACACATGCAAAAGTGGGTGTGTGCTTGTGTGTGTGTGTGTGTGTGTGTGTGTGTGTGTGTGTGTGTTTTCCTAGCAATTATCTCAATAGAATTAAAAAACCTATAAGGTTAATGGTGCTGGCTCAGGGTCACATATTAGCAACTCTGTATCTGACTGGATTTATTTTATAATATGCCAACTTAGTAAAGTTGAGTCACTAAAAAGAGAAAAAAATTATTCTCCATTAGACATTTAACTTTGCTTTATGTCATTTTTTTAACTTTTTATTTTAAGAAACATGAAAAATACGTATGCAAGAAAATATGTGCTTGACTTCTATTAGTTGATGCTTCTATATTCATAAAACGAATGAATTTTAATCCATTTCCATGTCAAAAACAATGACATGCAGAATGAGTCTAGTAACCACATCTCTATTCAGACAATTATTTGTGTAAATATACAACTTTATTTTATAGTTATTGGTACATGTTGTGTTCACTACCTTTTATGGGAGGGAAATTCTTATCAAAGTCTTGTGTCCAGTGTGTAAATGGACATTGTTGTTGCACCTGACACTGGCTATCTATCTGCTGGGAGCCACTGATATTCTTTTGACTTGGTTGAGCACCTTTCCATGATGTAAGTCTGTGGCTGGAGGAGGCGTGACCCACAGTGAGTATGGGAATTTCTAAAATTGCAGTGGCTGAGATCTCGAAGGTCAGAGATGTTGTATAGCAGTTTCCTTCAAGATAAAACATTTTTTCCTTGGGAAGAAGCTCTCTAAGATGTGGGATATTTTAAAGGGAGGCTTATTAAGGCTCATGTAAAAACAGCTCAGAAGCTTCAAGAAGTCTCAGAAACTGACACAGACACACTACAACACTCCATAACCACACTCATTTAAGCAACAAGGACCCTTGAAATACACTTTTAGATAACCCAAGCTACCTGGAAGAGGCAGAGACCAACAGATTCTGGGGAAAGACACTATCCAACCTGTTGTGCCGCCTGCAGATTGTACAGTGAGCTCCAGCTTTCCAGCTTTTGTGATCCATGATCCATGAGAGGATTGGGCTTTTAGCAGTGCAGCTGTCTGTAAGTCATTTCTGCTCCTGTAAGGCACCCCTCACTTATACTACTGAAAATTTAAGAAAACTCATTGGTTCACCAAGTTGGAATTTGGCAGTGTGTTTACTTTGGTCTGTTTGATCTGTGGTGAGTTCCCTATCTGGGATGAATAGCCATTTGGTCACTTCTCCCACCAATGAAGGTATCATTGATGATCATAGTTTTTTTTTTTTTTTTTAAATTCTGGTGATTGAACCCAAGATGCTGCATGTGCTAAAAAAGTGTTCTGCCACTGAGCTACATCCTTAGGCCCAAAGTAGATTTTTGAAAACAAGTTCAAAGCTCTAAAGTTATTATAAAAGAGATCTTACCCATTTCCACTGCATTCAGGGAAAGCCTTGTAGATTTGAGGTGTGGCAAAAAAGATGCTTTTATAGGGAAGAGGCCACATTTACCTTTGATAGTTTCATAAAAGTTATTATGCTCCCAAAGACACAGGCATAGAAGTTTGTAAAATGTCAACTTATTTATTAAACATGAGTACTTCTTTCTAAGTACTTTTCCAGAATGTTTAGGGGCCTGGATGAAATATTAAGAATTCTGAAGATGATATGGAAATTTACCTTGACCCTCTATGTAATTTGTCTTCCTCAGCCATGCCTACCTAATTTACATCTGGGGGAAGATGTCAGTCTGCTTATTTGCAAGTTCTGTTTCCTCAAGACTCCTTTCCCTAGGAACTGTACTTGAGCTGGAGATCTTGTAGTTGGGTTTGTGGACAGTGTAGACCGTGATACAGAGACCCTCACTGTTCAGGACTCTCGAGTCCCCTGTATAAAGTCAACATTTCAGGAGTCAGTGGCTAGCCTGTCCATCACTGGCTCCTTTTCTGGGCCTGAGGTGACCTTCTACTCATAGACTGTAGCCCTTGTGGGCCTAAGTCAGCTTTAAAAGAATTGTTGTGATTCCAAGCATTATTTGGAAAGAACATTTTCCTTTATGTTTAACTGTTATCACAGTTAGATGTTTACAATTGGGTTATAAATTAAGGGATTTTACTAAGACAGATCTTTGATGTCTAAGTTCTCCCTGCTTGTCATGAATCTCATGCTACTGGAGTGGATGACAAATTCGTCTGATCCTGGATCGTACCCAGAATTCGAGTCTTCTCCAGAGTGGTTTATCTCTGGTTCAGTGGCATTTACCTGACTCTTCTGTCCATTGGAGTTCCCCCAAGGAAAGACTGCTCTGAGGCCCACACATTGCTTTACTGAAAAATACTCAGAACCACTGTGTGGTAAGGAATAAACTCCTCAAAAGCATATGCCAGGAAATTCAGAAACACTGGCATTCAAAAACAATTGTAGATAATAGTGTGGCCTCCTGAGATTAAGTATATTTTAAGGGATTACACTCCTTGGAATATACCCAGAAGATACTCCAGCACACAACAAGAACATTTGCTCTACCATGTTCATAGAAGCCTTATTCATAATAGCCAGAACATGGAAACAGCCTAAGTGTCCCTCAGTAGAAGAATGGATAAAGAAACTGTGGTACATATACACTATGGAATACTACTCAGCTATTAAAAACAAGGAATTCCTGAAATTTGTTGACAAATGGATTGAACTAGAAATGATCATAATGAGTGAGTCAACCCAGAAGCAGAAAGACTCAAATGGTATATACTCACTTACATCTGGACACTAGCCCAAGGGGCATGTCCCACGAAAACCTTCACTTACCAGGAAACTGGGACAGAGGGGAGGACATCTTATTGGGACTCTAGGTGAGAGAAGCATGGAGAATGGCAAAGTAGAAGGATCCAGAGGGTCCTAGAAACCTACAAGAAGAACATTATGATGGGCTGATCTGGGCCCAGGGGTCCTGCTCAAACTATGGCACTAGCCAAGGACAATACGTGCAGTAAACTTCAAACCCCTACACAGATCTAGCCAATGAACAGGACATTCTCCACAGTTGAGTGGAGAGTGGGGTCTGACTTTCACATGAACTCTGGTGCCCCATATTTGACCACGTCTCCTGGAGGGGGAGACCTGGTGGCACTCAGAGGAAGGATAGCAGGCTACCAAGAAGAGACTTGATACCCTATGATCATTTACAGGGGGAGGAAATCCCCCTCAGTCACAGTCATAGGGGAGGGGAGTAAGAGGAAAATGGGAGGGAGGGAGGAATGGTAGGATACAAGGCATGGAATAACCATTGAGATGTAATATGAATAAATTATTAAAATTTTAAAAATATTTTATTTTTTTATTTTCAATTGGGTATATATCTGTATGTTCACAAGAGTAAAATGATTCATACAGGGGGCCCAGCTCAAGAAGGGTGGTGCCATTCCTAGGCTGGTGGGCCAGGTGCTATAAGAAAGTCAGATGAGTAAGCCATAAGGAGCAAGCTAGTAACAGCATTCCTCCACGGCATCTGCTTCAGTTCCTCCCTTCAGGTGCCTTCCCTGATTTGACACAATGATGGTGCTGTAAGCTTAAATAAACAGCACTTTCCTTTCCAAGTTGCTTTTGATCATGGTGTTTTATCAAGACAATAGAAATTCTAACTAAGACACAAACACAACAATGCTTAAGGCTTTACACACACACACACACACACACACACACACACACACACTCACACACTTTTCAGAGAGTCTTAAATTACAAATTTATAGAATGAACTTAGAATTGATAGAGGACTCTGTCTTTCTGCAGACGAAATGTCTTCTCTGTGAGACTTCTCTTCTTGGATATGTACATGACTTCTCCTTGGGCCAAGGTTGACAGAAGAGAGGAATTTTAAACTTGCAAAAGAATTCTCCTTAGTAATGTCTTTTGTGTGGCATTCTCTTGCAGGTCAATGTTTAACTTTCAGCTTTTCTCTATTTCTTCTCTCAACACTGTAAGGTGGCTAGTTGCCATGCACAGGGAGAGAGCCACATGCCATCTTGCAGAGGGCGGTCAGGAGGCATTATCATCTGCTGTTTTTCCGCTGGATCTTTCTTGTTTTTATCAGAGCGATGTGTACTGCTGCTGATTCTACACCACCTAGATTTCTAGAAATGTGCATTGCCACGGAGCCTTGAAGTCTGTGATTCTGGTCATTTTCTTTTTACTAAGAAATCCGCACGTACTGCGGGATCTTCTGACTCCTAGTCTGTGCCAATCCAGTAGCTGTCTTCCTTCCTCTGCATGCTCCCTGCCGGGCGTGCAGAGCTCCACAAGCTCCTGAAGCCATATGAAACTGGAGCGGAGCCAGAAGCCGAACCTCAGGCTCATCCGCCTGCCTTGCCATCTCCATCTGTCAGGACACCTCGTTCCTGCTCAGAGCTGGATGTGCCACTGACAAAAAAGCCAAGTTACTTCTGCAAGCCCCAGACTTTCCTGGGCTGTGCCAAAGCAAGGCGGTCCTTGCCTTGGTGTTGGCGCCCTGCTGACCTCACTATTAACCCTTCTACCGTCTGTGGCAAGATCTGGGAAGTGGGGGACAGTGAGGTCTGGCTGTGTCTCTCTTCAGCCTTCCCTCTGGCTGAGGACATCGTATATTTCCTGTAAGAGTCTGGAAATGGTGAAACATAGTGTGTTAGATGATGCTGAGAAGTAAAGAATAGGAAAAGAGAAGGGGTTTTCAAAGCAGGGACTGGAGAGATGGCCCAGGATTTAAGGGCACTGGCTGGTTTCCGGAGGCCATTGGATTGATTCTCAGAACCCACGTGATGCCTAATAACCACCTGTAACTCCAGTTCCAGAGGATACAGTGCCACCTTCTGGCCTCATTCGGTACTGCATCACATGGTGCACAGACATACATGAAGCCTAACCAACCACTCACACAAAATAAACGTCAATAAATAGTCTCTTAAATTTCAAAGTAGTTTCACAGAAAATAAAATTATATAGCTGTAAATAATTTTTCCTTAAAACATATCACCTTTGAAGTAGAAAATAATACCAAAAAAGGTACTCTTGTTCTGAATCTTTGTCTATTGAGGTTTTCTACAGTTATTTCTGTGAATATTTCTCTGAGCGTGGTGAGTCTTTGAAGAAGCCTTTTGTATAGTCTTTCACTACCTGTAAAATGTATAATCATCTCATAGATGTCAATCACTGAGGATGCGTCTGGTGTCAGTGATGATGCTCATGAAAGAACACGCTGTCTTCTCCTACTATGGAAATGTTGATCCAGGAGTCCATGGGGAATCTGAGCACCAGGTTCACGCTGCTGCCACCCAGGGTGAGAACCACGCCTCTCTCTTTCCACAGCTGCTTCCTGTCCGGTCTTGGCTGTGCTTAGTATGTGCAAAGACCTGTTCACACTAGGCCATGAGAAAGCAGCTAGGTCATTCTCTTAGAGGCTAATCATACTACTTCTTATGAAGGCTAAAGGTTTTTTTTTTTTTTTACTGTAAAAAATACCGTTGTGTACTAGTATGCTTCTTTTGTGATTCATTGTGGGCTAAGTTAAAGGACAAATCTAAACCTCACTGTTCCTCTTTCAGAATCTGTGATATGGCTCTGGAATCAAACCAGTAACCAGAATTCCTTCTTCCAGCATAACTGTTGTTTGGGTTTTAGAAGGCTCCTTTAATCCTTGTGCAAATACAAACCTATATGCTTACCCTGGGGGTTCCTATTTTTACCCATGTGCAGCTGCTTCCTCTGTGCTGGGCCTGCGTTTTGCTCTCTTGCATCAGAGAATCTGTGATCGCCAATATGAGGAGGGCCTCGTGAAACGGGGAGTACTCATGGAAAGAACAAGGAGCTCACGAGGCTCAGGGGGCTTCCAAGCCTTCACGTAGTCATACAAGTGATTGATTCGCAGTGATCTCATTTGCATGGCAGTCTTCTGAGTGAAGACTTACCCGTTTAATAGTTGTCTTCCTTCTGCGGCTTTCAGAGTTCGTTTCTTATAGTACATCTTCTTTTTCTATTCTGCTTTGCATTGCTTTTGTACGTCCTTTGCTGTCAAACTGGGAGCACATAAGCTAAATGTGGTAAGATGGATTGAAACTGGGTCTCCTTTCCCATCCAATTAGGATCATATGTACGGTATTGGGAGATTATGCCTTCTACACTGGTTGACTGAGACAGAGCCATTCTTAGCTGGCATGTGGGCACCTACCAATGAAAGCAAGAATGAGTAACCATCAATTGATCCTTCGGCAAAACAATGCCAATTGTTTTTCAAGCTTCTCAAGAAGCCAGTTTACCAATCACAAAGGATAAGGAGGGCCAAGCTTTCTTCACCTCGGAGTAGTCTGGCTATCTCTGGGATACTCTGCCCACTTAAAAACAGCTAGTTAATTCTTGTTATCATGACATATGCACGCCCGTAGTTAGGGAGAAACAGTGTAGACCTCTATGGAAATACTAAAGAGCCAGCGAGAGCGAGTGAGCGAGCGGAGGCTATTTATCCAGTGATTGCCACAGTGAGAGAGTCACTTGTGCTTGGCAGAGACTGCAAATGCAAGAAGAGTGGCAATCTTAATAGTGGGAAAAAGAGAAGGCTTCAAATGCGCCCTGCTGGAGGCAGCTGGCATGGGGACACTGTAGGCTAACTAGAAGTGAGGCGTTCCGCGTGACCGCCCTGGGGACAATATTGGGCTTATTCTGCTTTAGGCCAAAGTTGGAAGTGAAGACAAAATTAGAGATGTTGCCAGTTTTTAATCAATTTTTGGCTGTTTGGGGCCAATTTTTTTTTTTTTTTTTTTTTTTTTTTTACTAGAGCGGTTGTTTAGCTTCTTGAATGGTTTCGTGGAGATCGTGAACTGATGTCTTACAGATCCAACACAGCAGGCTGGCTTCCTGGCCGCTTTCCTGACTCATTACTGAGGACCGCAAGGGTTCTCTTGTTACATATGGTCTGGCCATTGTCCATGTGTGTATTCAGCCACTCACTTCACTAATGGAGAGTCAATTCAAACCAGACCGTATGTTGTTCTCTTTCACACATTTACGGTGCTAGTGTTCATCGTTGTGGACCCGGAGCTTTGGGCAAATAAAACCAACTGAAGCCTCTGGCTGACAGGGAACCCATTGCAATTTTGCGAGAGACAATAGGTACTGTGGCGTTTCTCAAGTGGGTGAGCGGTTCCCGAGGGAAGAAAATAGACGCCGCTGCTTACAGATAAGAGCAGAGGTGAGGAGGATGACCGAGTCCAAGTCTTAGCCTGTAGGAGCGGACCACTACTTCCTAATCGTGGTTGTGTTGCGTGCTTAGCCCACACTGAGAACGCCAACCACCCTTGTACTAGACAAAGGTTCTGTAAGAGAATGAATAAAGTGACACCCAACAAGGAAACCAATTGATTAGCTGGTTGGGCCCTGGGTGAGAAGGGCCGAGGACCCAGCCTTTACCTTTTGTTTACCATGAATATTGTTTCATGGGAAGATCTACAGGCTGGTAGGCTTGTCCCCTGAGCATGTTAGATTGCTTTCTTGCATCATCCTCTGGGATTCCTTGGAAAATTAGGAGAGTGTGTACTACCTAGGCAACATTTGAAAATATTTCCCAAATAAAAGTCCAGCAATGGACAGATAAATTAACATATCATATTTAAGTAATCTAATATCCAGACTCTTCTGAATTCTGTTTGTACTTCCCCGGGTGAAGGCTATTCATACATAAAAATGAAGTCTGCACTGGGACTTTGATACAGACATTGAGATAAAATGTTTAAATATGTTTATTTATTTTTTAAAATATTAACTTCTGGTAAGTAGCTTCCTTTGCTGAATATTTTACTGATCAAGAGGTCAAATTGGTTTATGGGATGTTCTTTTTCATGTTAGAAGAATTCATTTGATGCAACTAATCAAATGAAGATTTCTGACTGATGCTCTTGTTTTTAGTGCCAGGCAATGAATTCAAAACCTAGCCATGGTGGAAAAGTAGTCTACCTTGAAACAACATACCAAGCCCTTAGCTTAAATTTTTTAGGGTATAATACTGTGGATTATGAAAAAAGAAAACCACGTATGTCTTTGATAGCTGAGAGCTCATGTTTTTGCTTTTATTTCTTGACTTATATAATCCTTTGTAATATAACATTAGCTTTTATGCAAAAAGCTTATGCTGTTTTACAGCTCAAAAAGCTTTAATAATAGATTGAATAGCTTAATTTAGATAATAAAGTTGAAACCCAGAAGGGGAAAATCAATATCACCTTAACTGTACCTTTAAAAGGTTTCACTCATCTGTATGGAATGCTTATTTGGGAGTGATGAACATAAATTTACCATAAATACACATGTAGAAATAGAGGCTCAGATATGTGTGTGACCCTGGCAAGGCTGTTAGCCCAAAGGAGTTCACCGGAGGAGAAGAGCAGGGAAGTGGGGCCCAGTGTCCTGGCATGAAGGCTGCGTTCCAAGGAAGAAGTTGAATTTTTTATGTAAGGTCTAAACCACATGCCATTTTGCTGATCTGTAGTGCTGAACCACAGTTATGTAGCTAGGGCTCTTTCTAGTGCATCTGCTTTTAATAGTACTGGATCTGAAGTGGGGCACGGGGATGATGCAGCTCAGTCGGTTGAGTGCTTGCCAAGCACACAGGAAGCCTTGGTTTGATTCCCAGCACTCCATAAACACGGCAGAGTGGTACATGCCAGTAATTTCAGCACGCACGAGGTGGAGGCAAGAGGACCAGAAGCTCAAGATCATCCTCGTCTACACAGGGATTTTGAGGCCTGGCCTAAAAAGAGTGTCTTATCATACAAACATAAAAGCGAACATACTTGTCCAGTTTTAAACAGCATAAAGCCAAGCAGATCCCAGGAAGACAGGTGAATCCAGGGTAGCACTGGTACATTAAAATTTAGCTTACAGGAACCAATAGTCAGAAACAAAGTTAAACGCTTATCAGAGTTTGGCCCTGACCAGAAGGTCCTAGGAGTCTAGGTACAGTACTGCCTTGAGTCTTGTGTGAGGACTGCGCATGTGCACTGTAATTAAAGCACTGCCGCATGGTGTGGCATCACATTTTCTCTTACTATCCAGATCTGTGTGCTTCTCTACTGACTGGTCATGTGGAAGTGAGCTTTTACCTGACTCAGTTAGAAAATAGGATAAGAGGCACTTGAATGTGGCCAGTGTGCGAGCATGTCAGCCTTGCTTAATCCATGACTTTCCCCCTTAATAGGAAGGCAGGAAGAGAGGACATTGTTCTATCTGGTGTCCAGGTCCATCAGGCTAACTCTCGGATGCTCTATAAAATGATAGTTTTCCTTTCTCAAAGTGCATCCTCCCTTCACATCCTGCCTCTTTTCCCCCAAATTCTGGGACCATTTTTGGCTCTGATTTTTAAAAATCATTTAATATGCATCTTTAATTTGTCCTTTGCCGTATTCCAACAGAGTTGGGTCTACTCTCATAATTCTTATTGGTGGTCTGTCTCCTTGGAGGTCCTATGGCTGGTAATAGTTCTGTATCTGAAACGACATTTAAAAAATGCATTTTTAATTAAAATATTACATCACTTCCTACTTCTTTCTCTCCAACATCTAACTCTTACCAGATTTCTGTCCTCTCCCCTTAAATTCATAGTCTCCTTTTCTTTACTTTATGCACACACACACACACACACACACACACACACACACACACACACACACGTTGAGTTTATTTAATATTATTTGTATGTATGTATTTAAAGACTTCTTTTCCTTTTGTTTATTTTTGAGATTGTATTTTAATTAGTACATTTCCCCTTTTCCTTTCTCCCTTTAAACCTGCCCACCCACCCCTTTCTGTACGCCTTTAAATTTATGGTCTCTTTTTCACTAATTGTTATTGTATGCATATATGTATTTGTACATACATATATATTCCTAAATATAGCCTGCAATGTCCATAGAACATGATTTGTATGTATGTATGTGTTCAGATATAACTATTTAACACTGGATAACCGGTTGGTGTTCCCTCCCTTGGGGAGGCCCGCCTCCCCTACTCTCAGCTTTACTCTGTTGGTGCTAGTTCTTGGTGTAGGGTTGGACCCTTGTAGGTTTTCCCTGTCTAGTTTGGAACACTTAGGGAGAACTTCTCACGATCCTCACTGCTCTTGGGCTCGAGCATAGGAATCACACTGCCAAGCCTGTTTGTTTTGTGTTTTTTTGTTGTTGTTGTTCTATCCTGACCTCATACCCAGAGGGAGCTTCGCCATGATTTATGTACTGCAGTCTGAGATAGTATCCACCTGTCCTGCTGTTCTAATCCATGTCAAGCATAACCCTTCCCAACACACAGACTCACCAGGAAGCTTCTCCAAATAGTCCACTGGCACTACAGCCCTACGCTAACTTTCTACATCACCATAAGTAACTAGCAGTGTCATGGTATGCTTCCAGTTTCGAAAGCATCTTCACACACAGCCTGCGCCATGATTCAGTAAAAAAATCTTCAAATTATTAAGCGAGCATGTGTGTAGCCCGGCCCTTAACTAGTGATAACCATTTATCACCCCATTTTTTCAAATATTATTGGGATTGCAGAAACATTTCCTTTTACACTTTTCACTTGAAAGGAGTGGTTACCACAGTGTATGGCACAGGTTGGGTTTTTATTGAATAGTTTAGTGACAATGAACTCTTCAGCTGGTGATAAGGGCTTCAGTGGTGACAGAAATGAGAACAGAAGAGTTTTAGGTAAGAGCAAGATTAAATTGAGCTGAATGATTATACATGCATCAAATTATTGCACCTTGGGGAGAAGTATAAGCCATATTAAATCAACAGTGACAAAACCCATCATATGTCTGTCACCTGTCTCAAGGATTAAAATATGAAACAACTGGATTATTTTTCTTTGTTTTCAGAATATGTGGCATGGAGTTCACTAATTTGGCAGGACTGGCTGTCTAGCAAGCCCCATGACCCCCCTGCATCTGCCTTCTCAGTTTTCCTATGCCACTTTGTTTGTTTCTCTGTTTTGTTGTTGTTGTTGTTGTTGTTTCATTTAATGTGGATTATGGGGATTGAACTCTGGTCTCCATAGTTGTACAGCAAGCACTTTATTGACTGAGCCATGTCCAAGGCTGTGTTTCACAAATCTTTATAAACCCATCATATACATTTTTTTAAAAAATTCAAAGGAGGATGTCTACATTTCAATATCCTTAAAATATGTTAGGCTCTCTATCTTCTAAGCAATAAACCATATTCAGCTATCTCACTTAGTAAGGCTTTCTGGGAAGGAAAAGGGAGGTGACGAATTGTTTCCACAACTGAAGATAAAGCCCCATGTCTGTAGCCCCAGACTGTGGCCTGATGGTGCTTCAAGATGCTTTCTGTCTCCATCCACCACTGTCTTCCCCCACCACTGTCTTCCCCCACCACTGTCTTCCATCCACCACTGTCTTCCCCCACCACTGTCTTCCCCCACCACTGTCTTCCCCCACCACTGTCTTCCCCCACCACTGTCTTCCCCCACCACTGTCTTCCATCCACCACTGTCTTCATCCACCACTGTCTTCCCCCACCACTGTCTTCATCCACCACTGTCTCCATCCACCACTGTCTTCATCCACCACTGTCTTCACCCACCACTGTCTTCCCCCACCACTGTCTTCATCCACCACTGTCTTCCCCCACCACTGTCTTCATCCACCACTGTCTCCATCCACCACTGTCTTCCATCCACCACTGTCTTCACCCACCACTGTCTTCACCCACCACTGTCTTCATCCACCACTGTCTCCATCCACCACTGTCTTCCATCCACCACTGTCTTCACCCACCACTGTCTTCACCCACCACTGTCTTCACCCACCACTGTCTTCCCCCACCACTGTCTTCACCCACCACTGTCTTCCCCCACCACTGTCTTCCCCCACCACTGTCTCCATCCACCACTGTCTTCCATCCACCACTGTCTTCACCCACCACTGTCTTCCCCCACCACTGTCTTCACCCACCACTGTCTTCCCCCACCACTGTCTTCCCCCACCACTGTCTTCCCCCACCACTGTCTTCCATCCACCACTGTCTTCCCCCACCACTGTCTTCCCCCACCACTGTCTTCCATCCACCACTGTCTTCCCCCACCACTGTCTTCCCCCACCACTGTCTTCCCCCACCACTGTCTTCCCCCACCACTGTCTTCCCCCACCACTGTCTTCCCCCACCACTGTCTTCCCCCACCACTGTCTTCCATCCACCACTGTCTTCCCCCACCACTGTCTTCCCCCACCACTGTCTTCCATCCACCACTGTCTTCACCCACCACTGTCTTCCCCCACCACTGTCTTCACCCACCACTGTCTTCCATCCACCACTGTCTTCCCCCACCACTGTCTTCACCCACCACTGTCTTCACCCACCACTGTCTTCCCCCACCACTGTCTTCACCCACCACTGTCTTCCCCCACCACTGTCTTCCCCCACCACTGTCTTCCATCCACCACTGTCTTCCATCCACCACTGTCTTCCCCCACCACTGTCTTCACCCACCACTGTCTTCCATCCACCACTGTCTTCCCCCACCACTGTCTTCACCCACCACTGTCTTCACCCACCACTGTCTTCCCCCACCACTGTCTTCACCCACCACTGTCTTCCATCCACCACTGTCTTCCCCCACCACTGTCTTCCCCCACCACTGTCTTCCCCCACCACTGTCTTCCCCCACCACTGTCCTCCATCCACCACTGTCTTCCATCCACCACTGTCTTCCATCCACCACTGTCTTCCATCCACCACTGTCTTCCATCCACCACTGTCTTCCATCCACCACTGTCTTCCATCCACCACTGTCTTCCATCCACCACTGTCTTCCACCCACCACTGTCTTCCATCCACCACTGTCTTCCATCCACCACTGTCTTCCCCCACCACTGTCTTCACCCACCACTGTCTTCACCCACCACTGTCTTCACCCACCACTGTCTTCCACCCACCACTGCCTTCCATCCACCACTGTCTTCCACCCACCACTGTCTTCCCCCACCACTGTCTTCACCCACCACTGTCTTCACCCACCACTGTCTTCACCCACCACTGTCTTCCACCCACCACTGCCTTCCATCCACCACTGTCTTCCACCCACCACTGTCTTCCCCCACCACTGTCTTCACCCACCACTGTCTTCACCCACCACTGTCTTCCATCCACCACTGTCTTCACCCACCACTGTCTTCACCCACCACTGTCTTCACCCACCACTGTCTTCCCCCACCACTATCTTCACCCACCACTGTCTTCCCCCACCACTGTCTTCACCCACCACTGTCTTCACCCACCACTGTCTTCACCCACCACTGTCTTCACCCACCACTGTCTTCCCCCACCACTGTCTTCACCCACCACTGTCTTCCATCCACCACTGTCTTCCACCCACCACTGCCTTCCATCCACCACTGTCTTCCACCCACCACTGTCTTCACCCACCACTGTCTTCCCCCACCACTGTCTTCACCCACCACTGTCTTCCCCCACCACTGTCTTCACCCACCACTGTCTTCCCCCACCACTGTCTTCACCCACCACTGTCTTCCCCCACCACTGTCTTCACCCACCACTGTCTTCCACCCACCACTGTCTTCCACCCACCACTGCCTTCCATCCACCACTGTCTTCCACCCACCACTGTCTTCACCCACCACTGTCTTCACCCACCACTGTCTTCACCCACCACTGTCTTCACCCACCACTGTCTTCCGCCCACCACTGTCTTCCATCCACCACTGTCTTCCATCCACTACTTCTTTCTATCCACACTGTCTTCTATTCATAGCAATATTTCTCACTCTTCTCTATTTGATGGTTTCCACTTACTGATGAATCCTGCTGCTGCTTTTTCTCTGTTGCCACCTGCCTTTTATCTCCTCTTTTATCTCCTGTTGTCTATTAATTCCTTTTGAAATCCTTCTGTTGAGTTTGCTTGAAAAATGTCTGACTCCATATTTTAGTCATATACTTGGTCTAAAGCTCTCTATAGTATGCCATGATTTGAGAATCATCCTTTGGGTTAATTTTAGCTCTGGACAGAATGGTAGCTGACATGGTGCTTAGAATAGGTCCTCACTGGAATATATTTTACCATTAAACTTATCCCAGGCCAGAGTTTTCCCATTGGCTTAGTATGACTGGGAACTCTGTTTTATTAGGTACTCTAGTGAGGAGACTGTAACTTCATACTGACAAATTTGTGAAAATGATTTAAATCCAGAATACCTTTGTTAATTTAGAGGCAGAAATTTAGCTAGCATTCAGATCAGATATTTGTGTCTCTCTAACCAATTTGTTTTTGTCCCCAATAAGAAATATAAAACTGTGCTGATTAGTCAGACAATTGGCCTGGCAAACATACTGTGAGGTTCCTAGACAGCATTGCAATGAAGTGTTAGAGCATCCCAGCTCATTCTGCTTCCTGCACATGACTCCTCGCAGAACCAGCGGAATGGAAATTGGCTCTACTTCTGATTCAATAAACTGGTACTTGGTATAGATTTATTGAATGTGAAAGTTCTCCTCTACTGACATTTTTGGTGGAAATAAAAATCAATTCTTGTCAGCATCAATCTACCTCTCTTGAGATTTTCTTTGTTGCAAAATAAACATCTTCTTTGCATTGTTGACTTGGAGAGAGAGCCCCAGCTTCTGGAAGTGTGCAGAAGTGACTGTTTATTGCTGACCTTGTCCCATGTCTTACACTATTCTTGTGCACAGCTGCCCCTGTCTTCTGTTCCAGACACCTGGATTTCCATAGTTAATACCTTTATTCGAATTAACTGATGAGACTTAGAAGCCTGTTGTAGGTAGGATGGTGGGTAAATATACATTCAGGTCAAGCAATCCCTGAAATATTTGAGACATTAATTTATTAGGACTATTAATTTAATATAAATCTAAGTTTAGAAACTAAGAATTTTGACTCTCACTTAAATTCATTTGTGCATTTCTGGCCAAGAAGCTTTTCTGTCATTACAAAAATGATTTCCCGTCTTCTGTTTTCGTTACAGTTCTATTGCTGTGGTAAACCACTAAGAACAAAGTACCTTACAGAAGAAAGAGGTTGTCAGGGCTTACACTTTCTGCTGGATAGAGTCTGTAGTCATGGAGGAGGCGTGATACGGTGGCAGACATGGTGGCTGAGGAAAAAGCTCATCCTTGAACTGAAAACACAAGCAGAGAGAACTGGCAATGGCCAGAGCTAGTAAGGCACTTCCTCTAGCTGGGCTCGACGTCTCAAACCTGCTCACGCCATGCCACCAACTAGGGACCAAGTCTCCTTTATCCTTTTCTCTTTCTCTGCTTCTCTTACTAGATCTTCAGCAGAGTGGGGCCCAGTGGCGTCTAAGTGCTAGGACCTAGCATGGTATCTGATTCACGGATGATCGAAATTGATTTGTCAACATTGATTTGATTTGGAAATTCTCCTAGAAATGTCTGTTGATGCAGACTGAATATAGAATTGAAGACTTTCCTGACGAGTCAGCTGAGATCCTTAATGCCTTGAAACAACACCATCATGGTCAGAAACATTCATCTTCTAAGGGTATGACTTCACTATTGATTCAGTTTTATATTTGAGAGTAACCTGGCAGCCTGCGTTTTAAGAAATGTTCCAGTCTATTACTTAGTGTTTGGATATGAATACCTTGGATATTGAAAACCTTGAGACAATCACCACACTGACGGTCTTCTTTCTGTGTATGAACCCCAAAATAAAAGTCTTTAATTATCAGAGAAATGAAGTTAGCTCTTGCTTTACATGAAGAAGATGTTTCTTGATATTTTTTTGTGATGCCTCTGTGTGTGTGAGTGTGTGTGTGTGTGAGTGTGTGTGTGTGTGTGTATACTGTCTATTCTTCTATCATCCTTGTGCAGCAAGGCAGTCTCTCTTTTGAAGAGCCATATGTATTATTAGTTGCAGTGCAAAGCAGGCTCTTATGTATTATCAGGTACGCTAATTAAACTGAACGAGGTGGTAGTGGTGGAGCTAATGACCCTATGCATTATCAGGAATAGCAAAGATACAGCTGAAGACAAATGCCTTGCTTTAATTACTCTGTCGTAGCTGTTGAGGAAAGAGTGACGTTTCTTTCAATTTGTAAGTAAAGCCCGTAATTGTATGCATTCAAAGGCACTGTCTTAAGTTTCCAGACTAACTACTGCTCAGTAAACATTTTCCTCCATTGATTATATCCATTTAGCGACGGCAAAATCAGTGCTTCTAATGGGACTCTAAATTGGTATTGATACCAACTGTAGTTATTATGCTGTTGAAAAATGAAGCAAGCAAAGTAGGAGTCTTAAGAAAGATACATTATAAAACACGACACACATTCACTTTTAAAGACCTAGCAGGACAGACAACTCCACTTGGGCCCCACTCTGCTAAAGATCTAGTAAGAGAAGCAGAAAAAGAGAAAGGGATAAAGAAGACTTAGTCCCTAGTTGGTGGCACGGCCTGGGCAGGTTTGAGATGTCCAGCCCAGCTAGAGGAAGTGTCTTACTGGCTCTGGCCATTGCCAGTTCTCTCTGCTTGTGTTTTCAGTTCAAAGTATGAGCCTCTTCCCCAGCCACCATATCTGTCACCTCCCGCCTCTTCTGTGACCACAGACTCTAACCCGCAGAACGTGTCAGCTCTGTCAACCGCAGAAAGTGTAAGCTATGTCAACCTTTTTCTTCTGCAAGTTACCTTGGTCCTTGTGTTTTATCACAGCAATAAAACTATAACTAAGACAGAAGAAGGGAAATCCTTTTGTAATAGCAGAAATGCTTTTTGGACAGAAATGCAGAAATTGTTTTAGGTAGGACCCAAAATCTTAATGTTTACTTAGATTCATGTTAATTAATGCTTCAAGTATTTCAGGGATAGGTTGACCTGAATGTATCTCTACTACTTTGTACTTTGTAAGTAAAGTGCTCATAGTAGAGTGTTACAACTGAAGATCTCATGATAAAATAGACACAGAAATACATGACATGTCATCTAGGAATGTCCTTACCAGATCAAGACCCTTTTCTCTATGTCACTAGTTATATTTCCGGTGCCTAGAAAAATACCTTGAACATAATAGCTTCTTAATCAATGTTTGATGAGTGAATAAAAGTTACATAAAGTAGCCTATGATCCATATTCTTCAGAGTATTGAAAATTTATGCTGAAACAATTTATTAGTTCATTAAGATTGGGCTTACACTATAGTATTCGAGATACACAACTAAGGCTAGAAATTTGGCTCATTGGTAGAACACTTACCAAGTATGCATGGGCTAAAAGAAATTAAAAGCCTGCATGAAGTCGTATGAATACCACCCTCCAGATATTAATTTCAAGTTAAAAATGTGAGAATTAGGTTCCAAGAAGGCAGGGATTGCCATGGGTAATGTCACTGTGAAGAAAAGCAGCTACCCTGTGGTTCTCTCGCAAGCACAGTGCCCTTCCTGCTCAGCCAGGACAGCTAACACTGCCCCATATCTATTGTATAACAAGTATAATCAGAGTGCTACACCAGTATGATGGTGAGAGGTAAGTTTAATAAAACTGGAGCTATTGATTTAATTCATGCCGTCTCTCATGCAGATCTTACTTTTCTCATACTGAAAATAGACGCTTTCACAGTCCCGCTCTTCTCCCAGCAGTGTTTGTCAGTTTTAATCTCTTTTTCTGTTTTTCCTCTCATTTCTTGCTTTTCGTTCTACTTCTACAGGCTGCGTATATACATCTGTCAGTTTCTCTTTTAAAATGCTGCTGTTCAAGGCTGGCCTTTGGACCACGGCTTCTCGGCTCCCTTTCTTTCAACAACCAGCCTCTTGCTACCTCCTGGCTCCAGTTACTGCGTATGTACAGATAACTGAGGTCTAGAACTTTGCTCTTGTGAGTCTAGTCCTTTGTATATCATTGACTTAGCATCATCTTTCCTCTCTGTTTCTAGAGCAGTCCAAATTTGCAGCTTGTTCAGGACTCGAATAAATGGATTCTTCTCACTGGACATCACTGAGGCGGTGTGACTGGGTTGAATTCCCCCTCCAGCACTTGACTCTCCACCAGTGTGATTTGGAACAAGCTATTTCTCATTTCATACTTCATGTAATGGGAATAAAAGCACCCGTACTTAGGCTAGAATTGTTGCTTTGCCGACACTATATGTAGAAAGCAGAGAGCAATAATCAGCAGATGGAAAGTGTCAAGGAATGCCACCGTTATTTCCTACCTGGTTACTCGAAACAAACAAACAAACAAAACTGCAGGTGTCATCTTAAAAACATACTTTCCCATTTACATCCAATCACACCTCAAATTGTTAGGTAGTTAGTTAAATATTAGTAGGTTTAAGGTCATTGATGTAAGCCCTTCCCTTATGATCAACAGCTCACAAAATCAGACACTTGAAGTTGTAGGCCTCTGATTACTGTCTACACGAATGGGATCAGAATCGTATCTGTGCTCTGCATGGGTGACACATGTGTGGCTGATACATGACTTTCTGAACCATATAGAAGTCCACCAATAAGCAACTATCTAAGCCTGACAAGGTTACAATCTGAGTCAGATGCTTTCGGTTAAAGTTGGAGGACATTTCATGTCTTCCTCGTAACCCTCAATCCAAATAGGCCTGCCAATCATTTGGACACATACATCCTCCTCAGGGAAAGCTACATGCCATAAGGATTTTTAGAAATAATGTACAGAGTGCATTCACTGTAGACTGGGCTGGAACAGTGGTCTCTTTGGCTACACCTTCTCCCACCCTTCGAGGTGTTTCATTTTACTGTATAATAAATTCAACTTTTCTTCTATGTGTGTTTTCTCTGAATCCTCCTTTTAAATATTTATTTACTTATTATTAAGCGTGTCTATGGGTGGATATGTGCACCTGTGGGGGAAGGTGTCTGCTAAGTCTAGATGGAGGTTTTGGGTCCCCTGGAACTGGAATTACAGATGGGCGTGAGCAGCACGCAGTGGCTGCTAGGAACCAACCTCAGGTCCTCTGAGCCATTTCTGCAACCCCTGGTTCTGAATTCTTCTGCCTGAGACTAGAAGGACCAGGGAGCTGAGGGCAGCCCAGAGTGTGATCCTAATAACAAAGTTGTAGTCATTTTTCTTTTTTTTCTTTTTTCCTGACTAACGATCTCTAAAAGCTGCATTTATGCCACCTCCATCGTTACTTCAATCTTCATCCCATGTCTGAACTGGAACTTAGAAATTCATTTTCTGAGTTTATTTCTGTCCTCTCATAGCTCACCTCCAGAGTATGGAGCACACTATAAATGACCATCTGATCACATCACCATCATGTTCAAACCCCATCATTTATTCCTAATTAGAGCTGGTAGAGGGCTCGATCTCTCCCAACATTGAGACAATGAGATGAGAGATGCTAAAAGTGCTGAAGCTGAGCTGATGGGGTATCCCCATGGAGAGAAAGATAGCAAACCTTTGAGCCATCAAGGAGCATCCTAGACCCCTGGAGTAGGAGCTATTTTGTGTTATTTTTCCTGATGATTCTTCCAAGAAAGTTCATAAATCTATATTGGAGTTTGAAAACTTTATAGGAGTTGAACTAAACAGAAACAGAACATTTAGATAACCTGGTGGGTAGAAGATGTGGCTAAAGGAACAAGAAAGTTAAATGTGAACTTTATTATCTGGCTTCATGATTCTCGCTTAGTGTAACCATGAACCTTGGCTGAAGACATGGCAGGAGGGGGGGATATTCTATGACATTATAATCCTATCCTGAAGCCCTGGCTGGAAGAGAGATACTCTAGAGAGAGCTTCTTGTGGTCACGCCATCAGCTATCAGGCAATCATCTTTTCCTACTTGTAAAATTAGTGTCTTTAATAGGATTTTAGGAGTTTGAAACTTGAAGACAATCTCTGAAAAGATAGGAAAGATTTTTACGCCTCACCACCCAAGAATTGGCTTTAGGGAAGAGTTCCGCCAGACTGGAACGGGTTTGTGGGATGTAGGATTCCTACTCATTCTTGTGAAACTGTAGACCTAGACTCTAGCTGCTACTCAGGCCACAGTACTATGATGTGGCCTTCTGCGTTTCACAGATGTCCTCACGCATCCCTGTGAGACATCAAGCCACTAGATAACAGGCTTCCCGCTACCAAGATCTCTGACCTGGAAAGTGAGTTTATGCCAGTGGCCATGCATCCTGTTCCCTACCCTGCCTCCTGCCTGGAAATCATAGAACCTGACAGCAGGCTAGTGCTAGGAAACCTTCCCCACCCTCAGAAAGGTATAAGATGAGACCTCAGTTCTAACACAGGGTCTCTGATTCCTCTCTTCAGAAACCTTGCCATGCTGTCTCAGGTGCTGGCATTGGAACTGTCTACAGATCCCCACCATGGATTTACCTTTCTGTCTTTCTATCCACAGTATTGATAACTTTTTCAATAAACTCCTTTTTCTTCAGCAATCCATCTCAATATCCCACTTGAGCCTTGCCTCCATCTGAAACCTTTAAATTCTTTGCCTAGCTATTTATCCAGGATTCCAATGTTTCAGTAGGTGGAGAGTGTAGGCTCTTAAATCTTTTCCTTGGAGTCTGTCTTAGTCGATGTTCTGTTGCTCTGAAGAGACACTGTGACCATGACAACTCGTATAAAAGAGCCCTTAACTGGGGGCTTGCTTACAGTTTTAGAGGCTTAATCTATTATCCTCAGGGTAGGCAGCAGCAAGAGAGAGACACTGGGACTGACTTGGGCTTTTGAAACCCCGAAACCCACGCCCAGTGACACAGTTCCTTCAAGGCTGCACCTACTCTAATAAGGCCACACCTCCTAATCCCTCTTAAGTATTGCCACCCCCTGATGACCAAGCATTCAAATATATGATCCTATGGGGGCTATTCTTATTCAAACCACTACAGAGTCTATCTTCAAGAACTATACTTTTTCATTTCTGCTAAATGAGCTAATTTTCCAAGTGGAGCAAATGCAATAGCAGAAGGGAAAATCAAAGGTGTAGAGTCAGTGTTACTTAGCAAATGCTGCTTCTAGGTGTCTATTATCATGTATTTATGGACCCAGGTGCCCAGTATGGCTAGGGCTTATCAATGTCACATTAGCAAAACATAAATGGAAAGCCTTGTTTCTCATATTTACTTGCTTATGTGTTAGTATTGTAAGACAAAAACAAACCCCTCTTCTGCCAAAATGATTTTCACCTAAGATTTTCACCCACTCAAGAGAACACTCCAGAATAGATTAGACCACAGTGGCCTCTGGGCATGCTTTCCTAACAATTAAATCGTGCTGTCTTAGAAAGCCATTTCAAAGCCATTTGCTGTTTGAAGCAGTCTTAAAAGATGTAGTTGATTATCTTCTTATAAACAAGGAAAAGACCTTCAGGTGGTCTGACTTGAAAGGGAAGTGTGGTCTCTGGGAGAGAGAAAGCTTTGAGGCTAAGGATAAAAAGGCATAGGAAAAAGGCAAAGGGCAGAAGTTTAGAGTTCATAGTGAAATGAGAAAAAACTCAGGCTAGGTACACTGGGAAAATCTGCTGGCATAAATATTCTGGGAGTGCTTGCTTCTTTTTCTTAGTCAAGGGCAGAAGCTACACAGCATGGACACCAACTGGCAGTGTGTGTTCCCCAGGGAAATGTCAGCTGATGGTATTTTAGCAAAATACTACTTATAACAGAGATTTTGTGTATTTTGTGTAGTGCTTGTTTTTCTAGGCATAATATCTTAGTTACTGTTCTACTGCTGTGAAGAGACAACATGACAACGGCAACTCGTGTAAAAGAAAGCACTTAATTGGGGCTAATCTTACAGTTTCAGGGGTTTAGTCCGTTACACTCATGGCAGAGAGCATGGCCGCATGCAGGTGCTCATGGTGCTCAAGAAGTAGCTGAGTTTTAAATCCAGATCTGCAGGCAGAAAGAAGAGAGCCTGGGCCCCATTTGAAAACCTCAAAGCCTACCCACAGTGAGAAACTTCCTTCAATAAGGCCACATCTCCTAATCCTTCTCAAGTAGTGCCACTCCCTGATAACAAAGCATTCAAATATATGAGCCATGGGGGCCGTTCTTATTCAAACCGACACCCACAGTCCAGAGACGATCTGGGCCATTGTCAAAGAGAAATGGCAGTGGATGAGTTGAACGGGATAGGCATATATTATTCGAGGATGTTTCAATGGGGGGAGGGGTGGAATTCATCTTCACAGCCACAAAAGGTTTAAAGCCATGAGGATGAGCTAGTGGAAAGAGTCTTGGAGGACATTAGGTAGGAGGTTGGTAGGTTGGATTAAGTCACCTGTGCTTGCTAATTGTCCATTATTGAAGTCAGGCCCAGTCGTAGTGACTTTACCATTGCTGTAACAAAGTGCTCTGACAAAAGCAACTTTAGCTAAGAATTGGCTAGTTTTGCTGTATGGTTCCAGAGAAATACAGTCAGTCTGTCTTGGCAGGGAAGACATGGCTGGCTGGGAAGGCATGCTGGCAGAGGCATGGAGCTGGCTGTTCCGCTGTATCTAAACTTGGGAATTCAACAGAGAATAAGAAGTAGGGCTAGGATGTAAACCTCTAAGGCCCACACGCAATGACTCCCTTCCTGCAGTGTGGCTGCACCTCATAAAATTTCTATACCCTTTCCAAATGGCAGCTTTGGCTGAGGTAAAAAAGAATGATACTATGGGGTACATTTCATGTTCAAATTGTAGTGGGCGTCTATGCGCTCACAGAAGTGAGGAAACTGGTACTGACATTTCAAGGAGACAGTTCCCAGGTCCTTGTGAAACATAATTTTGAGTTGTAAAGCTTCTTGCCAAAGATGACACTGCATCAATAATGGCCCATTAGGGGAAAACTGACCAAATTCCTCTGACCAAACTGGTGAAATCTTTGACCTGGGTAAAGACCCAGCATTCCAGTTGTGCAGGGTCAATGACCAGGATAAGAGACTACCCCTGGGGAGGTGGGATTCACCTTAAGCTATGCTAAAGAAATAAGGGAGATAATTAGTCCTGTAATGAGAGCGTGTATGTTGGACTAACCAACCAAGGCTTTTCCTGAGGACATGACATATGGAGAAGGAACACAGCTCTTTCTCTAAAACCAGGGATGTGCTTGTTCAAGTCAATAATGGCCTGGAACCGGGGCCATTCTCAGATCCTGAGAAGCATCTGTTCCTACCACTGGATCTATGGTTATTAATCCCAAGGCTGTTGTGTGCTCAGTCTGTATTGTTCTTTGTAGGGGTCGGGCTATATGGCCAATGTTCAGCCATCTTGTCAGAGCCTAGGTTTCTATTTCTCCAGCAATCTGCCATTTACCAGAAACCAGTTGACCCTATCATGGTTCGGCAGTTAGACTAAAGATAAGATTTAGACGGAGCCGCCCTGTTGTAGTTTAACAGTTAGATTAGATAAAGATAGCAAAATATTCAGTGTGGCAGAACGTTGTGACCTGCTTGGAATTCCTCGCATCTTGAGATAGCCTGCAGCTGGATTGCCATAGCAACATGCTTCCCTGCCCTTTGCCTTATAAAAACTCTGTGAAGTTTTTCAATAAACGGGGCTTGATCAGAATCCAGACTTGCCCTCATTTCTTTGTGTCTCCTGTCCCACTTGTCTGCCCCCTCCACAGGTACCCGTTGAAAATCCCATGGGCGAGACAGTTCTTGAGATACCCTGTTTTTCCCTTGTGCAACACTGACTGATTAGCTTCTTGCTGTCTTAGTCTCATTGTGTGATAGGTTGATGACTCTGTTCATGTCCCCTCTGAAAATGGTATATAAGATGCTTTACTTCTTAATAAGCTTCTGTGACATAAGACATAGCTTATGCAAGACTTCATGATCCCAAACTTTCTTATCTTTTCTATCCTCTATCTGTTTATCTGATGGTCTCCTGGTCCTTTCTCTCAGGGCCTTGTCACTGAAGAATGACTTGCTGGTCCAGGTCAAGTGTAGTTTTCCTTCTTAGAATTTCTGCTTGCTATTGCAGTCCTTCCAAGCTGCAGTGGAGTTTTTCGGTCTGTCTACTTTTCTGAGGCATATCTCAGTTTTCTTTCTTTCTTTTTTTTTTTTTTCTTTTGTCTCTTTTTTTCTAGTGCTGGGCTGAGCCTACCTATGCTTCTTCTGAAACTTTGGGCATCCTACTCTATTTAAAACCTCTTCCTCCTTGTCTGGCAGTAGTGGCACACACCTCTAATTCCAGCACTGAGGAGGCAGAAGCAAGTGGATCTCTAAGTTCAAGGCTGGCCTGCTCTACAAAGAGAATTCCAAAGCAACCAGGGCTAGTCTTGAGAATCAATCAACCAATCAATCGATCAATCAATCAATCAACCAAAGCCCATTCCTTTCCTCCCCCTTCTTCCCTCTTTTCCTCCCTTCATATTTCCCTCCTTTCAGTGTGGCTGATTTACATGGTGGCATAAACAGTAAGGTACCTTTTCCTTCTCCTCTCTGGCTGCTGAGATTGACTTACAGCTTGCCTACTCTGGGATTGTATTACTTTTAAACTCTAACAAAATTGTCCTCTAGCTTATTTTTTTCATTCATACTTTAGTTCATTTATTAATTGAGACTAAGAACCCCAAGAGGGTACCTTGATTTCTTCGTTATAAAAAGATTTTGCTTCTCAAAGGGATAGAGAAAAGTTTGTAATTGTGAAGTTCTTAAAAGTAAGTACCTAAGTTCCTACCTTCAGAGGAAAAGGAAAGCCCTTGCCTAAAGTCAGAAAGAGGTAGGTCTAAATTTCAGTCAAATTGAGAGAAAGGTTAAGGCTGTTTTGTTCAAAGTAGGTTAGGTCTGAGCTGTTGTATTTAAGAGGATAGAGAAGCCAGGATGACCACACTGCAATACACAGGGCTAAAGAAGTGAAATAACAAGGGGACCCTAGGGAGAAAGCTTACTTTTCATTGAGAAGAGCCAATAAAATAGACACCGGAAGCAGTTGAAGAGAAGGAACAGGATCGGAGCCTACCATAGAGGTCCTCTGAAAGACTCCACCCAGCAGGGGATCAAAGCAGATGCTGAGACTCACAGCCAAACTTTGGGGTGGAGCACAAGGAGTCTTACAGAAGAATTGAGAGATAGAAGGACCTAGAAATGACAGGAGCTCCACAAAGAGACTAATGGAGCCAACAAATCTGGATGGAGTAGGGGGGTGCTGCAGAGACTCATGCACCAACCAAGGACCATGCATAAGACCCTCTGCTCAGATATAGTAGATAGGCAGCACTTGAGGGTCCCATAATATGGGGAGTAGGGACTACTTCTGACATGGACTGTGGTGCCCACTCGTGGATCACTTCCCCCTGGTGGAGCAGCCTTATCAGGCCATGGAGAAAGAGGATACAGACAATCCAGAGGATACTTGATAGGTTGAGGTCAGGTGTTAGGGGAGGAGGGTTCCCCCTTTCTGAGGACTAGGGGAGGGGGAGGAGGGAAGCAAGGGGAGGACAGAGGGAGGGAGTGAGGGAGAGGAGTGAGGGAGGGTAGGATCAGGAGGCGAGGAAGGAGGAGGCTATAATTGGGATGTAAAGTGAACAAATTATATAAAAAAAGAAATCATTATAAAATTCCAAAGAATAAATAAAGCACTAAAAAAGGAGTAAAGGGTATGTTTTGCTACATATAACATGAATTTTCAGATAAGACTTCAGGAATATTTGTTTTAGTACAGACAAATATATTTACCTATTTCTTTACTCCACATCTTATTTCTTGGATCCTGACACTACACTAAGTACACTGAGAGCTGCAAGATGCCTGCCAGCAGTTTCCAGGACTAAAACATTCTTCATATCCAACCAGAAGAGTCTTGAGAGTCACACAGAGAAGGGAAGAAAGCCTTCCTTTCCTAAAAGGTGACATCTCTCGTTGAATTTATTGGCTTTGTTGAATCATGTGTTTCCCCCCTAAGCAATTGTATGACCAAGCATTGCTTAGGCGACCAATTCCTTACACATTTGGCTGAGAACAAAAGGACATCTATTAGTCTGCTATGGATGTTGTAACAAAGGACCACAAACTAGGTGTCTTAAAACAATAGAGCCATATTGTAGTCGGGGAGCCCAGAAGCTCAAAACCAAAGCACTAGCAGGCTCCCTTGAGGCTTCTGGGGAGGATCCTTCTGGTGCCTTCTCTCTATCTCTGGTGCTTCCAGCAGTTCTGGGATTTCAGCTGCACAATGTCAAATTCTGCCTCCGTCATCACATGGCCTCCTCCTTTGATGTTTCTTGGTACAGATCTTCTTGCAATGACTCAATTGTGTAGGATTAGGTCCTATCTCAATCTGCATATTTATGTCTACAATGTCCAGAAGTAATTTGTATACATATCAAGGGTTAAGGCATCAACATATTCTTTTGTGGATCCAATGCAGCACATACGAAATTAGATTTATTTTTGCTATTAAATGGCAGGCTGGGGTGGGGTGAAGTGGTTTATGTGCTACATAGGCAACTGGGAACAGTCATGCTGTTAGGAACAGTAATGGATTTTGCATCTTACTCTCTGATCCTCGTAGTTTATCTCAGGGGTTCTTTGTTGCTAAAATTTTCTACTTTAATAATTTTGCTATGCTCATAGGGCAAGCCCTGTTTTCTACCCAGTGGTCCTAACACCTCAGTTTTCTCCTTGTTTGGTTTGGACCATTATAATCACTGTCTTGCACATACCCTAAAAATACTTTCCTTTCCTTGGTGAAACCCATTGTTTAAACCATGACTCTGCCTACACCTCACACTTGGTTGTGCAGCTGAGGCTGAGGCCCTGAACATAGCTACAGAAAGCATACATAAATATAAACAAGTCCCATCTGAAATTTGTGACCATAGCTCTAATGTCCTCAAATCACTGATTATCCAACCTATTTTTAAATTTTATTTTAAATTGAATGTGTATCACTCATGCATAAATAAAATGGTTTTGTTATTTCTAAAAAGGTTTTAAATGCATAAAATAATGTTACTGCGTGATCTTTTCATACAAGTACATCAATAATGTTTCTACTTAGTTTTCATGTGTGTCTGTGGTGTATGTGTCTGTGGTTCATGTATATGGATGTACAATTGAGAGTGTGGAGGCCACCATGGATGTCGTCTCTTCCTGCATTTCTCCTTGTCTAATTGCCTTGAGGCAGGGTCTCTCAATCAATTGGAGTTCCATCCTTTATTTGGAGTCAAGGCAAGTGTTGGGGGTTTAGGCTGGCCAGCAAGCTTTTAGAACCTACTTGTCTTCTAAGATTTCAGAGATGTGAAACAAAGCTATCTTTTCACCTAGGTGCTGAGGATTAGAATCCAGGTCCTCATATCTGAAGAACAAGCAAGCTTACTCATTGAAACATCTCCTCAGCATCCATATATGTAATGTTTAAACCAGATTAGACCCAATTATTTATTCATGGTAGAAGCATCAAAATCCTTTCTAGTTTTTCCATATGTAATAGATAGTGGATCTACAGTTATCTTACTGGGTAACACCACACCAGGTTACCACTGGTTTGTTTTTACCTCACCTTCACACCTACTTTCTATCTCCCCTTCTCTTCAAATCCCCAACATTTGCCTAAACCCCCATCTGGCTAACCTGCTGTCCTTGTTTCTTATTTCACCAGTGAAAACAAAAATAAGTCAGAATTTATCTATCAAAATTGAGGCTTACTGTTCAAGGCCAGCCTTGTCTACAAAGTGAGCTCAGGACAGACCTACACAGAGAAACCCTGTCTTGAAAAACTAAAAAACAAACAAACAAACAAACAACATGAGATTTACCAAAGTACCAGTAAGTATATAGTCTGCCTTCTTTCATGTCACAAAGGGCAAATTCTTTCTACTGTTATTGAAGAGCCACCTATCCTGTAACCTTTCTTCCAGATCTCCCAACACAACACCCTTCTGTCTCACGTAGATCACCTCTATAAGCATACAATATATCAATAGTATTTGCAAAGTTCTTACTTGTACTTACCTCCAACTGAAATCTACTTGTTCATTTTATGCTTCCATTTATAGCTACTTCCCCCAAAGGATTGCCAGTGTGTGTGTGTTTATTATATGTGTATGTGTATTTTTTGCATTATGGATGCACATGTGTGTGGGTCTATGTGCACATGTGTGCCTGTGCATATGGAGACTTGAGGTTGATGTCAGGAATCATTCTTGATTGCTCTTTCACCTCATTCATTGACTCAGGGTCTCTCACTGATATGGCTAGTCTTGCTAGCCAGTTTGTTCTGGTGATCTGCTGTCTTTACCTTCAAGGGCTGGAATTATGGGGAAGCATCAAATCCCACCTGATATTCAAGTGGGTTTCTGGGGATCTGAACTCCACTCCTCAGTCTTGCATAGGAAGCATTTTAACTGCAGATGTCTCTCCAGTCCCCAATTTTCTGTCTTGATCCACTGACCTCCACTGACTACTCTGGTTGTATTCTCACCTCCAAGGCTCCAGTTAAATGGCTCTTGCATGGTCTCAGCAGCCTCCTTTTTTCCCCAAGTTTACTGTCCACTTATCTTCCTATTCTTTTGGTAGCATTCCATGCCTTTGGCTATTTGGCCACTTCTTTCTTTTGGAAAGGCTTTCTCTCCTTAGCTTGTGGCAACCAGAATTTCACAAGCGAATCACATATCCAGGAAGCATACCATCTCACAGGCTGCTTCTCCCTCTGCTTTTCTTCTCACAGCGTCTAAGTTTTGAAGTGTCCTTCAGACCCACTCCAGCTTTTTCACTAGCTCTGCACAACATCTCTGGTAATGCCTTTCACAGCATGGCTTTAGATGTCACCCAAGGCTGCTGACCTTGAAGTTAGGTCTTTGGCCCTTACTTCTGCATGAGCTTTCACATCCATGCATTTAACTGTATGCTTACACTTTCATTTAGATATCTGATAGTGATCACAAAATGCTTAATTCCCAAAGGGAGTTCATGGTTGCTAGTCCCCTTCCTTCCTTCCTTTCTCCAGCAGTGCTGTCTCATAGTCTCCAGCGATCGCACTTAGTTGCATGGAGCCACACTTGATCCGTCTCATTCTGTTCCCCTTTACACTCAGTGGACCAACAAAATATATTAGGTTCAAGTCCAAGATATGCAGAATCTTACCACATGGCCTATTATTAGTCCCAAGTCCAGTCAACTGGTTTCCTTCTGTTTAATTTCAAGCAATATTAACTTAACTTTCTGTATCTTTCATTTCCCACTTACAATCTATTATCCACATAACAGCAGCAAGAACAATATTTGGGGGCATCACTGAGATAATTTTTTCATGACTTTTAATCTTTCAGTGAACAGATTATCATCCGGGGTTCTTATCCTGCTGTGTGAAATCTAACCCCTACATGTTGTCACAAAGCCTCAATGGTGGACACTGAAAACCTTGCACGCTGGACTTGAGCTCTGCTGCTGACTAGTTTCCACCTCCTCTTGCTTCTTTTCCATTCTCATTTCAGGTCACACTACAGAATCTGAGCAATTCTCGGATTCCCTTTGGAAACAGCAGTAGAATAGTGTCATTCCTGTCCTTCAGAGTCTCAGCAGTAACCTTGCATCCCCATGGGATTTCCAGGTCTCTCAGGTTTGCATTACCTGGAGCAGATCTTTCTCTTCTGTTGTTTATAGCTGCTCTCCCATGTTCCTGAAGTGCCCTATCAGCTATCTTGGGGGCAGATTTTGTGCTTTTATCTCCTTAGCATTGTCGAGTCAAACACTGCTTCCTGTTCCTTCTCTTAAAATATTTTCATCACTTCAAAAACATAAATGTATGGTTTATGTGTATGTGAATGGATTTAGATGAAAAAATTGCCATTAATAATAACATTGTGTATAGCCAGTAAGTACCAGACCTGCATTCCTATGTGATAATATTTTTTTCTGTATATTATGAAGTTTGGATGTTTTACAAGCATTTGTCTGTCTAGGGAACCAGTGTCTCTCTGGGGCTAGCTAATTGTCAAGGATAGCCACAAAGTGCATGTCTTTGACACATTAGTAGAGCCATCCTTTTTCAGTGTGGTTTGGACACCTAAGGATGCAATGTAGCTCTGCTTTGATTGTCTTAGGACCATATGCCAGGCACCTTGCAGCCATAACTGTAGTTTAAAGCCATCTGACATTGGACTAGCCATTCTCGCCTTTCCCATGGAACCTCCTCAAAGGAATTGGCTTTAATATTCCTTTGTTTTTGTCTTCTGCCCCCTGACTGCCTTGGTGCCTTTCCAATAAGGCCTTGTGTGGTGTGATATGCATGTTATTTATGTGGTGAATCTATTAGAAATTTCTTCCAATTTCCAATGACATTAGCCTTTCTGTGCAATCACCCTTTTATAAGTTAGATCTAAGTGTAATGAAATTGGAAAGCCAGCCAGCACTCAGTTAATTACTAAAGGACCACGAAATGCTGTAAAACCATATACTCATTTTTAGTGAACTTATTCTAATTATTTCTTAAAAGTAACATGCTTTATGGAATGTACCCTATGTTTTTAATTGAAGAAATATTCCCTATTTGTGATTCTCACCCAGAAGAAGACACAAAGGTGCCAGGAGTTTCACTTCCTCCCCTTTCTATGTTTGATATGTATTGTGTGTGTGTGTGTGTGTGTGTGTGTGTGTGTTTTAGCACATTAGTAATTAGTTAAGAAAAAACCCCGAGTCACAAATAACATGTCAGTGTTGCTTTAAGAAAAAGAAACAAAAAGCATTTCCCCTTGGAGAAATTAGCCAAAAGCAAGGCAAGATTTGAATTCTCTACTCCTTTGTCATTTGTGCTTCCCTGTGTGTTATTTGTCTGTTCTAAAAGTCTGAGCCAGTGCATGCCTGAACGCAACCTTGTGAATCTGCTTCTGTGTCTGTCTCTGCATCCTTTGGCTTTTGTTGAATAGTTCAGGAAGCTATGAAGAAAGGAATGAGAGATAGTTTACAAAAGGTATTTAGCAGAGTTTTACAAGGAATGAAAGTTGAGTGACTCCAGCTGACCTGGATAGCAAACAACAATGTTCTATCGAGCAATATCCATATGCTGCTCTTAACATTTATGGCAGATATTCTTTTTATAAGCTTGTTTTCAATCCATTTGCTTTATTACCTCAACACATAATACATTACTTGTAGGTCAGGGACACGGAAGAATACATACTTTAAGATTATATCTATGCATTAGCTTAGGTTGTAAATGATTATATAGGGGAATCCAAGGCAAGCAAGGTTGGTTGCTGCATTTTTCTCTTCAAGGCAGGTTAATTAAAAAGGGTGTGCACACAGTAGGACAACAGGCACAAGTGATCTCAAGCTGCATCATTAGCTCTTCCGTGAAGTCCAGCAAATGTTCTAGTCTCTCTGAAGGAATATTTTTATAAATATGCCTCGCTACAATATATTTTTGGAAGACAAGTAGAAGAATCAGCTTATTTTAAGAGCCAGTCAGCATCAGCTGTAACCATTCGTGGTCCCGCTGGTGTTAAACACTGAGCTATATTTCACAGGACTGGAATCATCTCAAAGAGTGTGTTTTCTTTTCTAGATGGAAAATAATCCTTTAGGCTATTTCAAACACAACATTCCTTTTTTAGTTGAAGACAGCTCATTCACTCTTCCTTATGCTGAGTGTTTGTTTTATGGTACTTTCTTTGGACTCCCTTTGGATAATTAAGTAAGTATTGGTCTTTCTTCCTGGTTTTGTACCTGGAGGGTAGCCCTGATTTTCACCAGATCCTGAGATAAAACTGCTTTCCACTCTCCAGTCCAGGTTCCTTAGATGATGTTTGGAGAACATGGGTCGAACACATGTGAAGTCAGCTAATATTCTAAATGAGTGCAGCTATCTTACACATCTCAAGGAGGGTGCATTGACAATGTTTCTGATAAATGCAAGCCAGTAACTCTTTTAAACAAATGACTATTGATTTGTAAATGTCATGACTTATTTTGCAGGACTTCCTATGATTATCTTGCTTGGTTTCTTTAAAGAATAAATTCTTAAGCACTCCTGACAGAATCCAAGTCCCCGCCACATACCCTGCCCTGCATCTAAGTACTCACTGTGCATACAGCAGTCTTGACACTGTCTGTGTGCCGAAGCTAAGGATGAATTACTTGGAATCAGATTGCCACTGACAAGGTCTACAAATCTGCTGATTCACTCAGTTCTTGAAGGAAAAAAAATCAATTATGCCTGATCATCTTGCCGTGTGATAGGAAGCACTGTGGGAACAAGTCAATTCGATGATAATTCAGTGCTTTGTATTTGACACTTCTTGACACTGACCTACATTTTACTTTTTGGCTCCATAAAACGACCACGATGAGCTGCACTTCCATCATTTACTGCCGCTTACTCCTGTCCTTGCTAACACTGCCTCCATCACTGCCCCCATGGTGACTAGTACTGCTTCCTCTACAACTGCTAACTTACAAAGGGCACCTAGGACCTGGTAGGTGCTACTGTGATTATTTTCACTTGACAATCACAATAGCACTTATGATATAGAAATTATTATTATTTTTTTAAAATGCCTCCTTTTAAATGCTCGCATCAAAGCACACTGCAGATAAGTAACGCACCTCAAACCACATAGCAAGGACACAGCAAAGCAGGAATTTAGCCATGTAGGACTTAGGGCTTTAGAATTATGTGTCACCCTGGACAACCAGTGGGCATCTAAATACCACCAGCTGTGGGGTTGGTGCATCAAAATGATATGTACTTCTTATGTCTTGATGTGCGAGTGTAAGCAATAGGCATGTCATTGCCAGCAGCATGAATGCATATATAAACCCCATCTCTATCTCTCTTTCTCTCTCTGTCCCCTCTCTGTCCTTCCTACCCACCAATAGGGTTTCATATACACCAGGTTTGCCTCGAACTCATGACACAGCTGAGCCTGGGCCTCAAATCTTGATCATTCTTCTTCTACTTCCCTAAAGCTTGGATCTGGGGCATGTACCACTGTACCTGGCTTTATGATCATAACTTTTAGTTTTCTAATTTATTAATTTCTTTTGCTAGCAGTGTTATTTATTTATTTTTAAATATTTCTCCTGTCACCCTCCTCGTCACCTAAAAAACCATCCTGGACCTGCTCAGTCCAAATGGCCAGGTTCTTGTTTCAGGCCTTGGGTGGGCAGCAGGATGTTCTGTTCTTGTTCCACTGTCTGCTGTTGATCAGACATGGGGTTGCTTTTGATTACCTTTCCTTCTCTAACCTTCATGACTCACTTCACCGTCCGGTTAGTCTTTGCCAATTCATTCACTGATTCAGCCAGTATACTTAGTGACCACATAACATGTGACAAGCTGTGTGCTATGCTGCCAGTTGGACTGCAAAGGGGGACATGAGACACACTTTGTGCCACTCACATTCTGCTGGGAGAGGCAGCCAGTTAAGAAGGAAGCCAAAGAGAAGGAACTACTGATGTTCATAGTGTTTGGAGAGAGAGAGAGAGAGAGAGAGAGAGAGAGAGAGAGAGAGAGAGAGAGAGAGAGAGAGGAAAGAGGAAAGGCAAGAGACAGGAAATAAGCAACCTGGGTCTACTGAGTGTAGTCATGAGACATCTGTAAGGAGGTGTCCTTTGAACAGACCCGCAATTATGAAAGTGCTCTAACATTACATTCTGTGGATGGTGGCACCATCCTGAATATACTAAAATACCAGTGAGTCATAAACTTCAGGCATGTGAGCATCATGCTATGTAAATTACATTTCAACAGAGTTGGTAGAACAGTGAAGAGTAAACGCAGAGAGGCGATGACTGTGTTCCATGTGCCTGCTTGTTGAGTGGTCTATTATATAAAATGAGTACGTCCTTAGCTTCATGCACTGAATTTGCTTTCCAGAAGGGTAATCATTTATCCATCTGTATAACAAATTTCATATTTCGATTGATATTTTCTCCTTTTTGTTCCCTATCATTCTGTTTATGCCTTTAACAAATTCTCTTTGGTATAGCTTAAAAAATATTTATTTGGACTCTAGATGAGAGAAGCATGGGAGAATAGCAAAGTAGAAGGATCCAGAGGGTCCTAGAAACCTACAAGTAGAACATTATGATAGGCAGATTTGGGCCCAGAGGTCCCGCTCAAACTAAGGCACCAGCCAAGGACAGTACAGGCAGTAAACTTTAAACCCCTACCCAGATCTAGCCAATGGACAGGACATTCTCCACAGTTGAGTGGAGAGTGGGGTCTGACTTTCACACGAACTCTGGTACCTCACCTTTGACCATGTCCCCTGGAGGGAGAGACCTGGTGGCACTCAGAGGAAGGACAGCAGGTTACCAAGAAGAGACTTGATACCCTATGAGCATATACAGGGGGAGGAAATCCCCCTCAGTCACAGTCATAGGGGAGGGGAATAAGGGGAAAATGGGAGGGAGGGAAGAATGGGAGGATATAAAGGATGGGATAACCATTGAGATGTAACAAGAATAAATAAAAAATTAAAAAAATTATTTTATACTTGTGTGTGCATGCAGGCAGGTGTGAATGTAGGTATATATGTGTGTTTATTTGTGTGTGTGTGAATGTTATGCCCACATAGGCCAGAAAATGGCTTCATATCTCATATCTCCTGGAGTTGAAGTTACTATTTATTTTTCCTTTTTGAGATAGAGACTTACTAGATTTCTCTGGCTGGCCTGGAACTTGCATTTAGGTCAAGCTGCCATCAAACTCATGGAAGTCTGCTTACCTTTGCCTTCTGCACGCTGGGTTTGAAGGCCTTTGCCACCGTGTCTTGCCCAGTTTTGATGGAGACCAAGAGAGATTACAAAATTAGATTTCCTTATTCAACATGCAGTGTTGATGAATAACTCCAGCTATATTTTCTACATAGTGTATGTCATAAAAACTATTGATATGTATGTTATGTAGAGACCACATACATAAATATATATATATATATATATATATATATATATATATATATATATGTTTCAGTTACTTCAGTACATGTCTTACTGTGATTATTATTGTCATCCCTGTATCTTGCTAGTATTTATAATCATTTATATTGACAACTGCATTGGCTAGTACTTTTACAAAAGGTAAAACAGATAGCATTTGTGGGACTCCAGGCAGTTTTCCTTTCTTTTTCCAGAGTGTTGGTGGGAATGCTTCAAATGTTCATCATCAAGCATGGTGGTTTTGTTTGAACTGCATCTCTACCGAAACTAACAATCAAACCGAAAATGATAAGTTGAATCCTGAGTGGTATCAGGTGAGCCAGCCACACACAAAGAAGAGCACTCTGCTCAGTGTAAGACAGAGACCCAGAAGAACACAAGTGCCTGTGGGGAGATAGAGGGTAAGGCTGTAGAACTAAGCTTGCCTCAACCATCAAGTGAGTCTAGTAATTTCTTTTTTTTTCTTTTTTTAAAATTTATTCTTGTTACATCTCAATGGTTATCCCATCCCTTGTATCCTCCCATTCTTCCCTCCCTCCCATTTTCCCCTTATTCCCCTCCCCTATGACTGTTCCTGAGGGGGATTACCTCCCCCTGTATATGCTCATAGGATATCAAGTCTCTTCTTGGTAACCTGCTATCCTTCTTCTGAGTGCCACCAGGCCTCCCCCTCCAGGGGACATGGTCAAAGGTGAGGCACCAGAGTATGTGAGAAAGTCATACCCCACTCTCCACTCAACTGTGGAGAATGTTCTGACCATTGGCTAGATCTATTGGGACTCTAGATGAGAGAAGCATGGGAGAATGGCAAAGTAGAAGGATCCAGAGCGTCCTAGAAACCTACAAGTAGAACATTATGATAGGCAGATTTGGACCCAGGGGTCCCGCTCAAACTAAGTCACCAGCCAAGGACAATACAGGCCGTAAAACTTTAAACCCCTACCCAGATCGAGTCTAGTAATTTCTATGATGTTTAAGTGACGTAAACACAGGCAAGAACCACTCAGCATTTCTGGTCAACAGTTGAGCATTCACAACGTGTTTGAACCTGCACAGCCATTTCAAGTCTGACTCCTCCTGTGGCCACCTCCGCTGCTCACTCATTGCTCTCATCTCTGATAGGCTGAATTAGCTGTCACTTTGTAGGACAGTGGTCCAGTGCAGAGAAGGGGAGTGTTGCTACTTTTCTGAGGGCTCATTGTAACTCATTTTCTTTTCATATCTCTTAATTTTTATTGGGATACAACTCATTTTCTTTTCTTTTTTAAAAAATTTATTAATTTTTTCAGATTACAACTCAATTGTTATCCCATCACATGTATCCTTCCATTCTTCCCTCCCTCCCGCTTTCACCCTATTCTCCTCCCCTAGGTCTATGACCGAGGGGGACCTCCTCCCCCAGTATATAGTCATAAGCTATCAAGTCTCATCTTGGTATCCTGCTTATTTTTTCTTTGAGAGCCACCAGGCCTTCTCACCAAGGGGAGGTGGTCAAATATGGAGCACCAGAGTTCATGTCAAAGTCAGTCCCCACTCTCCACATAACTGTGGAGAATGTTCTGTCCATTGGGTAGATCAGAGTAAGGGTTCAATGTTTACTATTGTATTGTCTTTGGTTAGTGCAATAGTTTTAGTAGACCCCTCCAGGCCCCGATCTACCCATCATGGTGTTCTTCTTGTAGGTTTCTATGACCCTCTGGCTCCTTCTATTTCCCCATCTCCTATATTTCTCGTACCTAGAGTCTTAGTAGGATGTCCTCACATCTATCCCAATCTCCTGGTAAGTGAAGATATAGCAGCCTTATTCATAATAGCCAGAACCTGGAAACAGCCTAAATGTCCCTCAGTTGAAGAATGGATAAAGAAACTGGTATATTTACACTATGGAATACTACTCAGCTATTAAAAACAAGGAAATCCCGAAATTTGTGGACAAATGGATGGGAGTAGAGATGATCATACTGAGTGAGTTAATCCAGAAGCAGAAAGACTCACATGGTATATACTCACTTAAAATTGGGCACTAGCCCAAAAGACATGTCTCACAAAAGTCTTCACTTACCAGGAGATTGAGATCGATGTGATGACATCCTACTGGGACTCTAGGTAAAAGAAATATAGGAGATGGGGAAATATAAAGATCCAGAGGGTCCTAGAAACCTACAAGAAAAACATCATGATGGGTGGATTGGGGCCCAGAGGGGGCTCTGCTCAAACTATTGCACTAACCATGGACAATACAATAGTAAACATTGAACACCTACTCTGATCTACCCAATGCTTATAGAATTTTTAAAAGAATTATCTGATTGTTTCTGACATTAGCATTTTGCTCTTGGATGTGGAGTAGGAGCAAATGAAGAAAATGGGTTGAATTTTATTTTCTCTCTGTCTTTTCCTGCATGAGTAAAACAAGAATGTTTTATTCTCCCCAGAAAGTATTTAAAGTATTTTCTATTTTCCCTGCTCTTTGCCTTTCTTTGTTCTTGGCTTCTACTATGTCATTATGCTTAACTTACTTTTTTCCCCTCTTTTCCTTGCTCTTATGTCCCTATATCTTCCTGTCTTCCTGTTTTTAGTTTGTTTTTGTTTTTGTTTTTGTTTTTGTTTTTGTTTTGTTTTAGCTGGAGCTTGAGCCTGGGCCCCAACAGAGGCTTTCTTAGTTAAAGTTCTATTGCTGTGAAGAGATGCCATGACCACAGCATTTTTTATAAAGGAAAGAACTTAGTTGGGGCGGGCTCAAATTTCAGAGGTTTAGTTCATCATTATCATGGTGGAAAGCATGGTGGCATGCAGGCCGATACCGTGCGAGCGAGGTAGCTGAGAGTTCTATATCTGGCTTGGCAAACATCAGGAAGAGAGAGATACACTGGTCTTGGCTTGAGCATTTGAATCCTCAAAACCCATCCCCAGAGACACACTTCCTCCCACAAGGCCACACCCCTACCAATAGTGCCACTTCCTGTGAGCCTGTGGGGGCCATTTTCATTCAAGCCACCACAAAGATGAAACCATGTTCTCTCCTGTGAGCTACACCCCTAGCTCCTTTTTGCTTTTGAGTCATAAAATGAGGAATGACAGACCTAGAGGACCTGTTTCTTTCTCAAGAAGAGCTGGTAATTATATCTACATGCACACACATGGAATGAAAAGTATGTTGGCACCTATGTTCTAGGCCGTGCTCAGTCTTGAGAATATTCACATCCTTGATTTCAGGATGGGCAGCTACAGAGAGAAAGGAAAAGGCTCCACATGGGATGTGGCGTTTATCAAATTAATGTCTTAAAGCACCATTCCTATATTACAGTGAGGAGAGGTCTGCGGCTGAGCCAGGCTGACTGAATGCTGAGCCTTATCAGTGTAGGTGAGTCATTAGCACAGAAGAAGTGCCAAGGGCTTTTGCTGTGTTCAGCAGTCTAGCAGTCTACCCTTTCCTGGCAAGGTCCTGTAACTTTAGAGGAAACCCAGGCCCTCTCTTTCTGGAAGTAGATAGTAATTATTTTTAATCCAACCACAGTAATTCCATTTCAATTGCTGTATCTTTTCAATAATCATAATTTAAGCCAGTCCCTGCATTTCCCCAAATTAGAAATTCTTGTGAACAGCCTCAACTCGATCATTCTCACTGGATGCTTTTCTATTTCTTATCTGGGAGCAATCCCATCTCCTTTCCCACGTGACAAGGAACAGTGTAACCTCTGGATGCTTTTACCTGCTGAGATCAAATAGCACTTAGACGAGACACTCTGTATGACTTAAGAGGGAGAGAGAATGGCCAAGATACAACAAATCCCTCTGAAACCTTGCCCACCTCTGAACTTAGGTGAGATAATAGTTATTTCAATTTCATAAGCATATTTGAGACAGGGTTTTTTGCATATATGAATACCCTGGTTCTAGGTGGGTTGAACTGGGTAGTAAATAGGTGTCACATAGTTGATGCCCCTAATACGAGAGATCTTAAAAATGAATTAGAAGACCAACCATAGGACAGAGTAGTACAGGAGGGAGATAAATAGAAGGTGGATGCAAAAATCCATTTCATCTTAGGTACTTTAGTAGTAATTAGTCTTTGTGGTTTCATAGTTGTATTAGGAGTGAGAAATGGTAGGCATAAGCAGTGTACAAATATGAGACTAAGACGGGATAAAAGCAACATTGAGAACTTGGGTTCTGGGCCTCTGCTTTTCACTTCAGCTTTGCTGGCACATTTTTTTTTCTTTCTTCTACTTCCTTCTCAGTAATGACAAGGAGGAGATGTTAAAGAGAAAGAAACCTGAGCTGGTATGTTAAGTAATGCCCCATGATTACAAAGCTAATAGGATCTGGCTATAGCATAGCTATGCTTTCTAAGTATACACAGTACAATTTAATAATTTAAGCTGGCGAGAGTGCATAAAGCATATTTGCCCAAGGGGGTTATGCCTGAATGGCTACCATGAAGAGAAATACTGTAACCTAGCAGCTCTAAGGAGCAGCGGCTAGTTCAATTCCTGATACCCAATTCTTTAAGCATTCTAAGTTGGGTCGGGAAGCAGGGGCCTGCAGGGCTCTGCTGCTTCATGCATTGCACAGTTTTGCTAAAATGACTAAAAACATGATGGAGCAGGGGAATCTGGCTTTAATTTGGTTGTCATTGTTGTTTGGTTTGATGTTAGGTTTGAGGAAGAAAGTCTCCCTTCCTCACCAGTATTTTCTCTTTCAAATTCATGTCCCATGAATTGCTTTCTTTTGTCTCAGCCTGAGAGGCCCTAAGCGCATGCTTGTGCTATAGAAATCTGCCTTTGAGATATGAAGTTTGGCTGCCTCCTGTAGAAATTGCATGGAGAGTAGCCTTGTTATGTACAACCCCAGTGTTCACTCCTTTCCTTTTAATAGAATGTCCTAGAAGGTTCAATGATCCTGGGGGAGTTATTCCACACTACATGTCTCTTTTTCCTCTCCTAAAACATACTAGGCTGGTTAGCCCAGTGTTGGTGAGGGATGTTGAAACTGCTTTTCTTAATTATTAAATTTGCTTTGACAGCCAAAAAGGACATTTTATGAAAGCGGTATTAGAGAAATTCAAAATAGTAGAGTTACTTTTAATTAAACGTTCTTTGTTTTTGTTGTGTTTGATAAAGTGGTTTGTAAGTTAAATGATGTAAAACTGCTGTTCAGAGATGTCTAAAGGTGGTGAAATACAGGCATTACCTTACGGCACAACATATTTTTTTTACATTTGGCATCCTGCACAGCTATAGGTTTTGAATGTAAGTGTGGTTTCATGGCGTTTTCATTTTTCATTTTTCCATAAACTCTCTGACAGAGACAAATCTGAATATAAATTCTATTTTTAAAACTTCCAGGGACTTAGTCATTGACATCAAATGTTCCTTTGCAAATGAATTATGTTGTGTTTCCATTCTTGATTCCATTTTATAGCACATCTTTTTGTATGTGGTTTAAATGACTTTGTGGAGCCTCTGCCTGGTGAACCAAAATGAAAAGAAAATCCTTCTCAATGGTGTGGATCAGTATAATCAAGCTTTGCATTGAAAAGCAGCCTTAGTTGATATAGAGGAACTATGCTTTCCTCTTCCTGTTTCTCTCCCTATTCCTCTTTCTCTTCCTTTTCCTTTTCCCTTTCTCCTCCTCTTCCTTCTTTTCCTTTCTTCCTCCTCCTCCTCCTTCTTCTTATTTTTGGTGTGCTGGGGATCAAATCTAGGTTTTTTCTGCAGATTAGGGAAGTACTATTACATATCAGCTGTGTCCCTAGACTCTAATATGGTAGACACCTGATTTGTGTCATGTCTCTTATTTCATTTTAACTATACTCGTAAGCTCTCTAGAAGTAGATTATATGATCTATTGAAAGAAATTTTAGTATGATTTTAAAATAACAACAACTCCAAATCAGACCACTCTGGTGTAAACATCCTTTTTTTATTGCAGGAGTGTGTATTTTTTAAAACTTCCATTCCTCTGAGGTGGGGCTGGGTTGGGGGGGGCAGTGGAGAGAAGATGAATTCATTTAGTTGTGTACTAGTTGTTATTAAGAGCCATCAAATGTAAAATACTTGAAATCAATGAATTTCATTTTACTTTTTCTTCTTTTCAAGTGCATAGGGCTTAAAATATTACTATCTCCAGTGATAAAAATCAGCCCTTACAATCATCTGGATATTGATTGCTTCAGTAGAAAAGGTAAAGCGTTTCCTAGGTTACTGAAAATGAGGTGATAACAAGGAGCGCCTGCCCTCACAGGTTACAGACCTTTGGACACAGCCCGGGGCTCACTTGCAACATATTGATCTGCACAGAAGAGCTTTCGCCTCTGCCCCTGTGTGGTTCTCTAAGGGCTCAGCAGTGGTGATGCTTCCGAACCAGGGTAACTACTCTCTCGGCTTTATCTTTACTTTAACCACTTCATGCAGAAGCCTAAGAGTACTTGGATAGTGTGAGTGTGAGTGAGTGTGTGTGTGTGTGTGTGTGTTTGTGAGTGTGTGTGTGTGTGTGTGAGTGTGTGTGTGTGTGTGTGTGTGTGTGTGTGTGTGTGTGTGTGTGTGTGTGTGCCCACATATGCATATGCACATGAAGAGGCCAGAGGAATACATTGAATGTCTCTCTGTCCCTCTGCCTTTTCTCTCCCTCTGATTCAGGCTTTCTTACTGAGCTCCACACCTGGCGCTTTGGCTGGGCTGGCTTTTGGGGAACTGCCCATCTCTGACATGTAGTGCTGGGGTTACAGACACATGTAGCCATGCTTGGATTTTCTATTGTGGTATCTCGGATTTGAATTCAAGTCTTTGGGTCCTCAGGCTTGCAATGTGAGTGCACTTATCCAGTGAGCCACCACTCCATCCTGTCTGTTTTTGTTTGTTTGCTTTTTTAATGTAGAGACAATTTGGGATTCATTTCCCTATCTCTGAAGTTCTTGTTTTATTTTGCTTTAAAATCACATTCAGATGGCATTGTTATTTTTTTACATTTTCCTTCTCTGTTCCTTTTCTTCTTTCTCTCTCTAATTTCCATCTCTGATTCTTTTCTCTTTTTCGGTTTTTTGTTTGTTTGTGTTTTTTTTTTTTGCTTGTTTGTTTTGGTAGTTGAAAAAGTCAGTGGACCCTTTGTTGCTCTTGAGATATGGGGCTCAGAAGCTCTTGGTGGGGTGGATCAGTTTCAGGCTTCTGGCTTCACAGCGTGGCACTGGCCCTGTGGGTCGCTGCCAAGCACAGATCAGGACTATACTTGTTCTTGCAAATCATGAGTGGCCAGTGTATTCTTGTTGATTGTGGTCCTGATGCAAGAAGTGGCTGTTTTTTCCCTCACTGGATCTGTGCTTCATGACCACCATGACTCTTTTGCCATTGGCCGTGGGCAGCACAGTCTTGAGATGAATCAGTCACAAGGAATTGCAGGCTTTCAGATTATTGGGCTCTATCAGGGAACTGGAGCAGTTCTCAGTGACCATCCATTGCAGATGTACAGAAATGGTGGACGTGCCTCTCCCTATGGCAGCCAGAGACAGAAAGAATTCCATCTTTGATTCTTTTTTTTTTTTCTTTTCAGTTTCCTCAACACGACTTGGTAAGCCAGTTTAGCATATATAATATATTTATAATTAACTTATGAAATAAATGGTGATTAGATTCCACACTGCTTCACTGGCTTTAATTATCATAGGCACTGCTTAGATGTTGAGTATAAAGCAACATTACTGCAATGCTAGTAATTAAACAGAAAACAATTAATTAAAAATAGTTAAGGTTCTGTGATAATTTTAAATCTCTTAGTTTACTTGGTTTTGCTTTATCTTAATTTTAGACTTTACTATAACTTTTAGTTCAATTTCAAGATTTTCATTCATTTAATAATTTAATTTGCCCCTCCCTCATACAACAATGTAGAGAAATTATCTGCAGGGAAAGATTAATCAATAGTCTCACTAAAGAAGTAGCGAAAGAGATTAAGAGAAATTTCCTTTTTTTCTTCAAGGTATGCTTGTCATTTTAATACCTTTTCCAATTACACCCATGAATCCTATGGAGCTCCCTATACATGATCAAGTGGTTCTCAGATCCAGCATCCAGTGTGCACGGCATGTACACGATCTCTCCGATCAACACCTGTGCAAACTATACATCAACTCTGTATCAGGGCAGATAGTGAAACCTCAAACCCAGTTCCCTACCAGGCGCAATGACAATCCAAAGGTACAATCTTGACCCTGGGCATTAGGGAGAGAGCTAGCTAAAGAAACAGGGGACAGGTGGTCAGGGAGGACCACATGGTCCCTGTGACAAGACAGCTGTTGACAATTCCATCAGAGCAGGGCATGGTGGCTTTCCCCTGCAGTCTCTGCACTTGGAGACTGAGGCAGAGAGGTCTCTCGAGTAAATTATTCACATCATTATTAAATAAGATAAAACTTTTCAAATTGTGTGAGGCCAGTCTCTTTTTTTCTATGCTACCCACATTACCTATGTTGTACCATCATGTTTTCAGGTCTCTGAGAGTGCAGACATCAGAAGCATCACATGTCTATCTGACATACCCTCCCCCCTTTTGAGGAGGACAAAAGTTCTTATTTTTCTCTATGCCTCAGCTTAGTTACTACTCTAAGCTAAAATTGTTCTTCAATAAAGATTCTCTTCAGTCTTTCCTCTGGGTTGAATATAATTATTAGAAGCCTATCCTAAGTGCCATAGTAGTGGGGCAGGTGGTGATTGGCTAGATTATACAGCAGTGCTGACATCTGTAGGCATATCCATTGATGGGTCAGGTCCTTGGTTGCTGGCAAAAGTAAGTTAACTAAAAGTCTTTGCTTTTTCTAGGGGGGGAGAGATAGGAGGTGTCTTATTTTCTATAAAGTAGTTTTTCAAGTGTTCAACACAATATTAGATGCTTGCTACCTTGGAGGTAAAGGATTTATTGTGAAATTTACAAAATATTCTTAGCTTTTTGTTACTCTTATACTCTGGCCTTTTAGTTGGCTATCAAAGGCCAACATAGTAGATCTTACTTACAGTTTTAGAAGTTCAGAGTCTATTCCCATCCTGTCAGCATTCCTGCACACAGGAATGGTGCTAGAGCAGTAGCCAAGTCCATATCTTAAGACAAACAACCATGAGGCTGAAGGAGGGGGCAGAGAGAGCTAGCTGGGAATGGCATGGGGTTTTGAAACACCAAAGCCCACCTACAAGGGCACACTTCCTCCAACAAGGCCACATTTACTAATCCAAATAGTCCCAACCACGAGGGACCAAGTTTTCAAGCATAAGAGCCTATGGGAGCCATTTTCACACAACCCACAGCAGTCTGTCAATGGAGTGTTCCACATCACAGTGCTACCACGTTGCTCCTTCAGTTTTGCTCTGCTAGATTAGAGGTTAGAGAGTCTGCCTCTTTACTTTTCATTCTGGCTTTTGCATCAAAGTGAACCAAGGCGTCAACTTTCCCCCTCTAATTAACCATGCCATTCAGTGGGTGATCCATGCTGTAAGGAGTGAGCCATAGGCACCCATGATGTGCCTGCAGCCGCATTGGTAGGCAGAGCATCTCCAATAGTTCCGTGCACATTGCAGGAGAGAGAGGTGGCTCCCTTTTCAGAGACATCTTTTTAATCAGAGGTGACCTCAATATGTCATCCTATGTTTTTGAAAAGATTCTGAAATGCAACAGCTACTCCTTAAATTTGAATTTGTGCATTCGCCTTTTCGGCAGGCCCCGATTTTCCTATCAGTCACGGTTCCTAATATCCTGCTATCTCCAGCCACACTGCCAGCCCTGTCAGTTACGGAAATATTGTCATGAAGGAACAGTTTATTATTTTTTTGGAGCGACGAAAAGCAAATTGCAGAGTCAGACTCTTGGCGACTTGTCGAAGTGTTCTGTTCAGAACACTTCAGCTTAGGTTTTGAATTACTATTCATTATTTTATGTTGACTGGTAAAGTGCTTCTCAAGTAATTGATCCTGCAAAAATCATTCTTTGCTCGAAACAATTGTCAATTTCTTCATTTGTGTATAAGATATCTAGCTATATATACATGGAGGTTGAATGGTACCAATGTTTCAGTGTGTCATTTTCACCACTCACACTTGTGCTGTGTGTAATTTTTCTGTAGAAACCTTTTATTGAATTCTGTCAGCTCATTTGAAATGATTTATATTTTGTCTCTAAACCATTTTTTCTTCATTCCCTGTTAAAACAACATCAACAACAACAGCCAAACAAAACAAAACAAAACAAAAAAACCTCACCACCACCACCCTGAGAGTGCAGGCAAGGTGTAAGGGTTCTTACTTCATTAGGCGGTCTGTTTCCTAAACATCAAGCAACACAAGCAAGAAAAAACAGCTTCACTTCCTCTGCTCATCTGTGTAGGGAAGAAAGTGGTCTTCAACGTTGGTCTTTGGCTTTGTCCTCCCTGGTTTTGGTTTGTAGTAACAAGATTTTCTTCAGACTCTTCCCTCAGTTTCTACTCAATTTGTAAATGAATTACCTGATTGGTAAACCTCCTCCTCTGTCCTCTCACTTTTTAAATGTCAGGTAGATGGTAGATGTTTGAGAAGTTCTCAGTTGCTTTCTAGCTCCCTCCCTGACAACCCTAGGCTTTTAGTCCACTCTGGGGACTCCATCCTAGGAAAGTTAGCATCTCAGTGTCAATCTCAGGGTCGCTTACTGGAGAGCCAGTGATTTTCCAGTTGGTTCTCTCTCGTTCTGTATTTACTACAGATCTTGTAAGTATGCCAATAGCATGCATCACTATAAGCTTCCTCAGAGATAAGGCACTCTATAGCCAGGGCACCCTATTTGACAGCAATGACTGTTATCCACTTCCAGGCCTAGTGGGCATTGTTCCATCTCATCTTTGTTAACTTATGGAAGACTTCCATTGAAGAGCTATGTCTTTTTATTTCCTGACTCAAAAGACAATTAACCTGCATACTCTTTAACAATCAGCTTCCTTTCCTTTTCAACAAGATTGTACTGGATGCAAAAATATTAGGATTTCTGAGAGGCCAGGATGAAAAACACATACCTTTGCTTTTTAAAGAGTAAAATAGTTTAGAATCTAGCTGCCAAAATTAAGGACACAGCTCAAGCACTTCACATAGATGCTGTCAATCTTAGGCTTGCCAGTTTCTCTCAGGACTCTAAAGCCATCATCACAGTGTTTATGAAGAACCGGGTTATTGTTCCTTCTGTCTGTGTGAAATTCTCATTAGTTGTTCAATGCAATTACACTGTTTTGTGTTATGCATGCCCAAATTAACACCAAATAAAATAAATGCCTTGAAGCATTCACTATTTGTATTTTTATTAGTTGTTTAATTTAACGTGTACAGCATCTCCCGCCACAGCTTCAGTAATGGGAGAATATATTTTATTATATAGCTTGTGATGCAAATTAGTAGTATAAAGATTGGCTCAGGTATTAAGGAAATGGCTAAGGTATTGCATAAAATACATCTATTTCTATATTCCAGTCATGTTTAAATTGAGTTGTTTTATCTATTGTGGTCATTCATGAATTCATACATCCAATAACATCTACTAATGTAGGAAAGAGGCGAACACAGTTACCGTTTCATATTTTCACTCCAAGTAATACACACACCTTTTCATAATACAGTGTCTACTATGACATGAACTCTGGTATGGACAGCAATGAGCCTATTGGAAATTATGAATATAAGAAGATGACCATATTATTTTTGTCATTGTTTTGACTAGTTGTTGTCTGTTATTTATTTAGGCTTGAAAATGAATATGTATGCATGTTCCTACCCTACTTGCTAACTAGTTAGTATTGTAGGTTTATGTATAATCCAGAAAGAATCTAATGGGTGCAGTATGTATCTTGGAAAAACTTTTAATTACAGTCCCCTAAGCAAAAGAGAACTAATAAAAGAGAATGCTACAAGTAAAAGTTTATTTTAGAACAAATATGTTGACAGTAGGCACTTGTAGGGCTGTTGGAGTGTATTATCTACATAATATGATAACTCCATGAACAAATTTCTCCTTCTGTAGTGTGGCCTTACATATACATTTTGCTTCAGAAGCAATTTGCCCACAACACTGTCGTATTTAAAGTCTCTGAAAGATCCATTTCCAAACAGAATATCTGTGCTCTTAGGTGGTCAGTTCCTTCTATCTGGTCAATAGCATCATTGGTTTGGTGTGACTGGCTTGTTCAATCTGCCTCTCTCTGCTGAATGCCAATACTCTCCATAACGTCTGATGCTTTCTTGCATTCCTTCTTCCTTCCTGAACTCTGCCACCACTACAACGTTGCTTTTGTGCTTCTTGACTCAGCGTTGAGTATCAACACTTCCTGGAAGATGTCTCTAATCCCAGGAGCTCCCACATCCTCTGTCTCCTCTGCCTTGCTGCCACTCACTCGTCTGTCTCACCACTATACTGACCATGAGCTAGGTGTATATTATGGTTAGTGACCTAAAGGGACTTAGCGAATCCATCAAAATTGGCATCTTCCAGAAGATCCTTGGATCATCTCTTTTACTCCTGATGTTGGGGCATTCTGCTCAGAGAGGCCATCTTTTACCTCACTCTACTTTCACTCTCTACTACCAGAGTGGGAATATCCATCTCCCTACATTAATTCAGTCACTGCAATAGATTATTTTCCTATGAATTGCACATATTCTAAAATATACAGATGGCGAAGGAATTTAAGTTTGGAGAAAATATCTATTCTTTTTTCATAAAGAATGATGCATATTAATTAATGTGTTGAAGGTCTGTGACATGTTATATTGACCAGATTACATTGGTTCTTAATCTTTCTAATGCTGTGACCCTTTAACATAATTCTTCATGTTGGCATGACTCCTAACCATATTTTGTTGCTACTTCATGAACAGTTTTGCTACTGTTATGAATTGTAATGTACATTTCTGAAATGCAAGATATCTGATATGTGACCCCTATGGAAACTGTGGCCCACAGGCTGAGAACTACTGAATAAGAACATTTCCCCATTCAACCAGAAAAATTTCTGATTTTACTATCTAAATATTGCATTGCTATGTCTCTCATTCTGTCATTTAGTTTCACTCATTTACCACATAATCAGTAGCTACTTACTGTGCGACAGGACTGTGCTAGGCACCAGCAATGGGACTGTACTATGTTCCCTGTCTCCAAAGAGCTCAGAGCCAGAAAGAGAAAAGGTTGTTTCTCTCTCTTTAGAACAGAATCTAATTAAAACGCTTCTGGTCATATTTGAGAGGTATTTTGTGTTGTTTTTTTTCACAGAAGAGTTATTTTGTAAATATTTTTAAAATAATGAAATGAAAAGCTAATTTTTTAATTAAAAAATTAAGGTCAACCAATACACAACATGGCATGAGAGTAAAAGCTTGTCCCACTGATCAATGCAGAAGTGCTCTGAAATAGAGGAACTCCTACAAAAAGGGACATTTAAATTCCTTTCTTGCTTGGTTGTTTGTTAATAGCTTCATATTTCACACAGTACCAGAGGATATTAGAGTGGTGACATTCAATGACTCTGAGAAAGCAATAGAAATAATTAATAATCTATTCATGGAAAATCATGATAAAACACTAGGAAAGTATAATCTGATTATGGTGGTAACAGAAATTAAAATGACATGGCATGAAAACAGTGACAAATGCAGGCAAAAATAATTGGCCATTGTAGTTCTTATTTTTGTTTTGAAATGTTTAAATCTGTGGAAAATGCTTGGTGGAATGTACTTCCTGATTAAAGGGAGAAATATTATACACACATGCACACACACACACACACACACACACACACACACACACACGAGTTTATATTCTTGGCTAAAAGTTTAGCTTTCATCCATCAAATCCCATATTAAAGATGTGTTATGACCCCTTCTGTTCCTAAGTGTCCTAATGTTTGATGACCTTGCATTTAGGAAGTAAGCTTTGAGGATGCCCTTGCATCCATAGCACTTTCTTCCCATGTCAGCTGAAGTAGTACGTGTGAGCGCCTTCTGACCACTGTGCGTGGAATCCTGACTGGTGTTTGGAAACCTTGAACCCGATGAATTCTTTTGTCTTGGGTCAAGATTTATAGATCTCTCTGATTTTCATTCTCCACTTCTTGTAAACCATTAAGCACTTTTATTAAGCTTCAGGAAGGATGGGACAAGGGAGGGCGGGGGTGGAAGAGGTTTGAATAGAGGTTATGGACATGATTCTGTGCTCCAAGTGTTTCCTTAGTCACTGTTCAACAAGCACTCAAGAAGGATATTGTGCTACTTTGGCAAAAAGCGCAGACTGATGTCTCCATGTGAATGCTGTGCTTTGTAATTAGCCCCGATGGTCAGTTAAAGGTATCTGGGTTGCTTAAGAGAGTGTTTGATTTGAAGCCAGAGGAGGCCTGGGAGGCAGTGGGACTTGCCACGTCTTCTGTAAGGGTTTGAAAGAAACTTGGTTCCCAGGATTTTCAAGTGTGAGTGGGTTCAAGGGGGTTGCCTCCAAAAGATTTCCTGAATGAATTCAAATGGCCTCTGTCAAAGGAACTGGGCACTGGCGGATCTGTTAACAGAACACTGTACCGTTGCACTGTGACTTGGGTAGATTGATGTATAAAAGAAAGTGAAAAGGATCATGTGCCTATCTGAGAACAAGAGTGTTACACAGTGCTTTTGTTTGTGTGGCGGTGTCAGCTGAAGTCTTGCTTAGCATTACCTCAGATGCTAAGAGGCCTGCAGAAAGGCTCTGGAGAAGAAGCTGTACCTCAGGGAGTATCTGATTAAAAGGAGACACCTCTCAGATGGGTAGAAGGTCACACACAAAACTGTTATCACTAATTATCTTGCCAACAGTGGTCATAGAAATATAAAGCAGTCGTGATGACTCTGATGGGATAATCTTAAGCTTTTTTCATTTAAACATCTCTTATTAGTTATGTATCAAAACCGTTAATTAAATATTAAGAAAATACAACAGGAGGATTTTATTTTCTTTCAAGACATTTAGTTATTAAGTTTATTATTATGATATTCAGCTTCAGCACATGTTCAGTGGCATATTGAAATGCATAGACATAAGATAACAATAGAAAGCTAATTTCAGCAGTTGTCCTCTCTGTAAGAGGAATAGAGTAGCCTCAAGTACATACAACCATCACTCTCTCTCTAAGAAGACAGAGCCATCTCTGAGTGCAGGAAACACTCATCCTTGCTGTAAGAGGAACAGAGTGGGCTCTGAGTGCCTGCCCTCCAGCAAGTCCTGGTACTCTTTAATTTTCTTTCTGGCTGTTACCGCATCTCTGAGCACAGGAAGGAGAGCAGGAAATAATGCTTCTTTCCATTTGGGGAAGAAGGGAACTTGAAGGTGGAAAATTGCCTATGGAAAACAGTTGGGTAAATTTCAGAATAGTCATATGATCCACTGAAAGAGACGGATTAATTCTAGAAGGATTGTGTAAGTTGTTGCATAGTGATAAAAGAACAAAAGAAACACATACTAGGCAAGAGCTCCTAACACCAAGGTATATGCCTAACCTGTTTTTTTCCTAAAATGACTTATTCATTTTTTAAATTTTGTGCATATTTGCCAGCATGTATATATACACATCACATGTGTGCCTGGTGCTCATAGAAGTCAGGAGGAGGCCTTACAGAGGTGCTGAGAACTGAATTGAGGTTAATTGAGGTTAGGGTGAATAATGGCTCCAGGTCTGTAGTCCAATTTTCACTTTTTTTCTTATAAAGACAGGGCTTTTTTTGTTTGTTTGTTTGTTTGTTTTTTTAGACCAGGCTGGCCTTAAACTCACAGAGATCCATCTGCCTCTGCTTCCCTGAGTGCTGGGATTACAGGCATGCATGACTGTGCCTGGCTCAACTTTCCCTTTTTATTTTGAGGTGGAGTCTTGCTCAATGACCTTGCAGTCTTCTTGCCTCATCCTTCTGGATAGCTGGGATCAAAGGCCTGAACAAGCAGGCTGCCTTCTTCCCTTCCACTGTCTTTGTTCAGTTTCTGGAGAAGTTTCCTCTTCTTGACCCATCTGTTTTAGGAGTACCTCCGTGACCTGCCCCCCATTTCAAAACTCAAGATGATCTTTGTAATAGGGTCTAGTTTATCTTGCTGTATCTTGTTTCATTTATTTTTGAATGATATCTGAAGGAATTATCTTTAAAAGTTCTTCTTTTGTTGCTATTTTCTACACTGGCATTCTGAGTACCTCAAGTCTGGTTTCTGACTCTCGGTTTAGAGTTTTGCCTGAGATGGTCACCTTGCCTATCTGTTGAAGATTACATTAACTAACTGCTTGTCTCCCCTGCATTTGGCTCTTTATGCTTTATTTCAGGGTGACCTTGGTGGAGGTTAAGTGGAGGTCACTGGTAACGACAGTGTCTCTGGGCTTCCTTCTTAAGCTGGTCAGATTGTCCAAGGCAGCCTTATGGTCTGGTGTCTTGTGTTCTGATTGGGCTATAGTTGTGCTTTCAGAGTGGAGAACGAGCACAGATGCACACTTTGATGGATAGTCTGTAAATAGATACTTACACTCTCAACAATGCGCAGTACCCCCCAAAACCAGAAAGCTTCTGAGTTAAGAGTCCACACATTTCTTCTGATGAGAAGGAAGGCAGGTTACCCAGCACATGGTTAGCGATCTGTTTTTCAGCTTTTCTGAGTCCCTTTTTGGTTATGGTTCCCTTGGCCAGTTCTTCCTTGTTTCCTGCATTGCTCAATTGTAGCAACTCCCAAGCTTGCAGTATTCTGTGGGGTAAATGATATTGCTGCAGTGTTTTCTCCTCTATGAACTTGGAGGTTAGCTGTTTTCTATCTGTGGAATCAATTGGAGTACATTTATCTCCTGCCCAGCACCTGGTGTTGTATTGCTGTTCTCTCGCCTTGCCATGCCCATCCAGAGCATTTTCTTTTTATTCTGCTTTTAGTGTGGTTTTGGGAGAAAGTAAAATTCAGTGAATTAACTTATCCTTTTTTAAGTAGAATGACTCATGCATTTAAGTTAATGTTTATTACTTTAAAAGTCTAAAATGATTAAAGCAATGATTATTTTGACATAAACACCAAATGAGTTATTATGATAATAAGCAAGAAGGAATACATTATTTTCATGTGTCTTTTCAGGCAATAGAATTTGCTGGATAAAATAGAAATTTCTCCAATTCTTAGTATATTAGTTAGGTTTACTAACTATCTAATTGGAAATTGGATAGGTGTGAGTGGCCTGACAATGAATGCTATTGACTGACATGCAACATACATGTATAATATTAACATATATATTTACATATTACATATATATATAGGCAATGCCACAGAATACTTTCAATGACATGCCTTATACAACCATAACCATCTAAGATTATATTGTCTGGTGGCATCAGAGCAGTAAATTCATTTAAGTTGACTCCATGATGTTCACACAATGATGAAATTGTCTATACACACATTTAGAAAGTATCTTTGTGATTGACTGATATATGATTTCATTTAAAGGGAACAGATGATATAATGAAAGTTTATTTTGCATAAAACATAGTTCTGGAAAACAGCTTATAGGACACTAAATGTGCTGGCTAGTGCAATGTAACCTGACACAAGCTAGAGTCATCTGAGAGAGGGGAACCTCAACTGAGAAAATGTTTGCATATAATTGTGCTATAGGAAAACCCATAGAACATTTTATTAATCTGTGATTGATGGAGGGAGGGCCATCTGTGGGCTGGTGGTCCTGGATCCTATAAGAAAGCAGGCTGAGCAAGTCATAAGGAGCAATCCAGTAAGCAACATCCCTCTGAATCAGCTCCTGCCCCCAAGGTTCCTCCCCACTTGAGTTTTTACCCCGACTTTCTTTAATGATGGACTACAGCATGGAGCTGAAAGCCAAATAAGCTCTTTCCTCCCCAGCCTGCTTTTGGTACTGGTGTTCCATCATGGGACTATATTAAACCTACCTAATAGAGAGATTTGTACCAGGATCATGGTATCACTGTGACAAACCTGACCATGTTTTGGGGAAGATTGTGGAAGAACTTTCTAAGTTTGGGCTAGAAATGCCATTGAGTTTTCAAAGCTAGGTGAGGCATCCATCACCTTCTCTGTTCTATGAACTACATATAGTCTTCCAAGCTTTAAACACTCACTACTAAAAGGCATAGATAAGAAAGGAAAGATAATAATTGAAAAAGTGGTGTGTTCCGGTGTCCAGTTGAAAAAGGTTCAGATGTACTGGTTAGTTTTTTTTTTTAATTTATTCTTGTTACATCTCAATGGTTATCCCATCCCTTGTATCCTCCCCTTCTTCCCTCCCTCCCATTTTCCCCTTATTCCCCTCCCCTATGACTGTTCCTGAGGGGGATTACCTCCCCTTGTATATGCTCATAGGGTATCAAGTCTCTTCTTGGTAACCTGCTTTCCTTCCTCTGAGTGCCACCAGGTTTCCCCTTCCAGGGGACATGGTCAAATGTGAGGCACTAGAGTACGTGAGAAAGTCATATCCCACTCTCCACTCTACTGTGGAGACTGTTCTGACCATTGGCTAGATCTGGGTAGGGGTTTAAAGTTTACCGCCTGTATTGTCCTTGGCTGGTGCCTTAGTTTGAAACCTACAAGTAGAACATTATGGTAGGCAGATTTGGGCCCAGGGGTCCTGCACTGTCTCAACTTGACAGATTGAAGTCATCTGAGAGGAAGGAACCTCAATTTAGAAAATGCCTCCACAAGATTTGCAAGCCTATAAGGCATTTTCTTAATTAAGAATTGATGGGGGAGGGATCAGACCATTGTGGGCGGTCCCACAATGTGGGCTGTTACTCTTGGGTTCTATAAGAAAGCAGGCTGCAGCCTAGTGAGGTGACTTTTACCTGAAATCTCAGCATTCAGGGAGGCAGAGTCAGGAGGATCTTTGTGAGTTCGAGGTCAGCCTGATCTACAAAGGTAGTCTAGGACAAACAAGGCTACACAGAGAAACCTTTTCTGAAAAACAAAACAAAACAAGAAAAGAAATGAAAGGGAAAAGGAAAAGAAAAGAAGAAAGAAAGAAAGCAGCTGAGTGGGCTGAACGGATCAAGGATTAAACTGGTAAGCATTACTCTTCCGTGGCTTTTGAATCAGCCCCTGCCTCCAAATTCCTGTCTTATTTGGGTTCTTACCCTGACTCCCATTAGTGATGAACTACAATGTGGAATAGTAAGCCAAATAAACCCTTTCTTTCCCAAATTGCTTTTGGTCATGGTGTTTGATCACAGCAGTATTAGCTCCAATCAAGACTCAGCCACATGCAGTAACAGAGATTTCTCATATGGCTCTTGTCTACTGCAAACATAGGATAGTCTACATTTTTATGATTGAAATACATCTCTCTAGCTGGAACATGAAGGATACAGGATGTCAGCGTCCAGCATGCTGATAGGAATGAATCCTGTCAGGTCTGATCCAGCATCAGTGTCTGGTTCTTTTGTTCTGAAAACATATAATTTCTCAAAAGCATTATACAGTACTAAAATTATAGGTGTATAATGTGTGCATGATGTACAGAACAATTAAGGCTGCTTCTTTGCTCTTTGTATGAGCAGAAAAAAATCTTTAAATCTTCATTCATGCTATACAAAGAATGGCATCCAATAATAATTCGCAGGGATTCTGTAGCCAACAAGAAGCATTGTCTATGCCTAGGTATTCATGTCTCAGTCAGTCTTAGAGTTATTCCTATGTAGATGGACTAGCAACATAAGTTACCTGCTTGTCCTGCAGTTTGAATTCTTTACATCCCAATTGTATCCCCTTTCTTCATTGCTTCATTGCTTCATTGCTTTCTGATACCTCTCCCTCCCTCATCCCCTTTCCCTCCCTCCTTCAGTCCTCAGGAAGGGGAACCCTCCTCCCCTAAAATCTGACCTCAGCCTATCAAGTCTTATCTGTTTTGCCTATAACCTTCTCCTCTGTGGTCTGGCAAGGCTGCCCCTACCAGGGGGCAGTTATCAAAGTTGGGGGCTTACAGACCATGTCAGAAGTAGTCTGTATTCCCCATATTGTGGGGCTCACAAGGAAACTGCGCTACTACATCTGAGAAGAGAGTATAGCTCCACATATACATGGTCCTTGGTTGGTGCAATAGTCTCTGTATTGTAGTGTAGTTATCCTGTATTGTGTGGCTAATATTCACTTATGAGTCAGTATATATCATGGGTCTCTTTTTGGGTCTGGGTTACCTCACTCAGAATGGTCTTGTATAGTTCCAACCATTTACCTGCAAATTTCAATATTTCCTTGTTTTTAATAGCTGAGTAGTATTCCATTGTGCAAATGTATCACAGTTTCTTTACCCATTCTTCAGTTGAGGGACATCTAGGCTCTTTTCAGGCTCTGGCTATTATGAATAAAGCAGCTATGAACAAAGTTGAGCAAATGTCCTTGTGTGGTGGAGCATCTTTCAGGTGTATGCCCAGGAGTGGTATTGCTGGCTCTTGAGATAGAATCATTCTCAATTTCCTTAGAAAGCACCAGATTGATTTCCAAAGTGGTTATACAAGTTTGCACTTCCACTAGCAATGGAGGAAGTTCTCCTTTCTCCACATCCTTGCTAGCATGTGCTGTCATTTGAGTTTTTTATTTTAGTCATTTGGATAGTGTAAGATGGAATCTCAGAGATGTTTTGAGTTGCATTTCTCTGATAACTAGGGATGTTGAACATTTCTTTAAGTGTTTCTCAGACATTCGATATTCCTCTTTTGAGAATCCTCTGTTTAGTTCTATACCCCATTTTTAAAATTGGATTATTTGGGTTGGTGGTGGTTAATTTCTTGAGTTCTTTACATATTTTGGATATTAGCCTTTTGTCTGATGTAAAGTTGGTTAAGATCTTTTCCTAGTCTGTAGGCTGTAGTTTTGTTCTATTGACAGCTTCATTTGCCTTACAGAAGCTTTTCAGTTTCATAAGGTCCCATTTATTAATTGTTGATCTTAGAGCCTGAGCTGTTGGTGTTCTATTCAGGTAGTTGTCTCCTGTGCCAATGAGCTCAAGGCTCTTTTCCACTTTTCTTTCTAACAGCTTTAGTGTGTCTGGTTTTATGTTGAAATCTTTAATCCATTTGGACTTAGCTTTTTCTGAAGGGTGATAGATATGGATCTATTTGCATTTTCCTACATGTAGACATCCAGTTAGACCAGCACCACTTGTTGAAGATGCTATCTGTTTTCCATCTCTTGTATTCAGTTGGTGCTGCTTATTTCTGTGGTTCTTGTTCTCTTTGCTGTGTTTCCCAACTCTAAGATAGCCCCAGGTTGTGTTTTCTTCATTGATTTTAATTCCTTCTTTAGATCTTGAAAACTTTTATTCATTTCTTTCTCCCATTTGATTGAATTTTCCTGTAGTTCTTTATAGGATTTATTCAATTCCTTCATCTGTTTGTATGCATTTTTCTGTATTTCTTTGAGTGATTTATTTTCTTTTTTCAAGACTTTTATCCTTTTTATCCTCTCAGATTTAAAGTCTTCTGCTTGTGCTTCGTGGGTGTTCATATGTCTAGGGTTTCCTGTGGTAGGATCACTGGTTTCTGGTGGTGTTATGTGGCTCTGAGTTTTGTTGCTAGTCTTCTTGACTGGCCTCTAGGCATCTGGTTGTCTCTGGTTTTAGCAGGCCTAGAGGTTTCTCCAATGTCTCTCATGTAGATCAGGCAGTTTGGGAGCAAGTACTGAGATCTCCAAGCTGAAGGTTGTTTGTGAGGCCTCCCCAGAGGCCTCCTCAGGATGATAGACTACAAGTGTTAGAGCTTACACCCAGCTCAGCTCAGCTGGGTTCCCTATCTGTATCCCAGTTGGGTCAGGCAGGAGAGGAGTAAGCTGGTAGAGTTCCAAGCCCATAGCTGATCAGATGCCCTATAGTCCTTTTTGAAATGGCAGGGTTCTGACTATCTGCTCTGTGTTCCATATGAGCTAGGCCAGTAAGCAGCTAGGGTGCTGCAAGAGATCTGACCCAAAGCTGCTCAGGTTCGCCACAGGTCTTCTTGAGTTGGCAGCAAATGTGAGTTGTGGCCCACACCAGCTCTGTTGATCTGCCCTGTGTTCCAGATGGGCCAGGCTGGAAAGCAGCTGGCAGATGGAGAGAGATTCAAGTCCAAAGCTGTTCACGGAATGGCAGCTAATGTGGGGTGTGGCCCATGCAGGTGTCTGCTCAACTCTTTTGCTCTGTGTCCTAGCTGTGTCAGACCAGTAGACTTCAAGCATGTAGAGAGTACTCTAAGCCCAAAGTTTCTGACAGGGTGGCAGCTAATGCAGATTGTGCCTGGTGCCTGGACTCAGCTCTGCCTGTCTGCTACATCAGTCCAGTAAGCTTCAGGCAGGCAGAGAGAGAGATACAATCTGGAAGATGCTCCCAGGATGACAGCTAATGAGGATTGTGGCCAGTGCCTAGACTTAAGCTTTGCCTGTATGTTCTCTGTCTCCGATGGGCCGAGCTACTAAGTGGCTGCTGGAGGGCTGAGAGATACCAGAGCCCAAAGCTGCTCGGACACTCCACAGACCTTTTTTAGATGGCAGGGCTCTGCCTATCTGCTCTGTGACCCAGATGGGCTAGGCCGGTAAGCAGCTGGCAGGAAGATAGAGATCAGAGACCAAAGCTGCTTTTGTGCCCTGAACTATTTCTCAGGATGGCAGCTAATGTGGATTGTGGCCAGTGCCAGGACTCAGCTCTGCCTATCTGTTCTTTGTCTCAGATCCAGTAAGTTGCAGATGGGTGGAGAGAGCCCAAAGCTGCACAGATGACTCAAGATGGCAGCTAATGTGGGTTGTCCCCCAGCACTTTTCTGTGGGTTACCTGGGTGGCCAGGGGTTGGACCCACCTATGCTCTACACAGTGTGAATCCCTCTCACCTGGGCATCAGCAGCACTGGTGATTTGTAGCTCTCAGTTTGGTCTTTAAGTAGCTGTGCAGCTCTGATTGTCCTGCTGAGGAGAAGTGTTGTGTCATTGGCACTGCCATTTTGGATCTTCCTCATGTTCATTAGATGTTGCCAAAGAGTTTTCTGAGGTGCCTGAATCAAGATTCTTGTCCATTTAGGTAATTTTTTCTTGTATTTTTGTGATTATAGCATTTGTCCCTTCCCTTCCCTAGGTGATCATTGATGGCAGAAATAGTTGTAGAAATGAGTAAATCCTGCTTTGATGATTCTATTCCCTACATATAAGTAAGCCAAGTAACTTAAACAAAATTTAACTCTACCACTTACCTGATGGAAAACGCCATCTTGCTTTTCTCTAGTTAAATGGTTCCTCCTAGCAATTCCTTTTCTTAGTTTATCTGTTATAATTAGGATATCTGTATCCAAATTATTTTTATATTTTATTAACTTAAAATGGCACATAATTTTTATCGTCATTTTGGAAAAATACCCAATCAAACAAAAATAAGGGAGTTTTGTGGGTGACTATGAAATATTACCCATAATCTCATGTGTTTGGATAGCTGGTCCCCAGCTGGTGGTACTATTGAGGAAGGCAATACAGTCTTTAGGAGGTAGAGTTTAGCTAGAGAAAGTGGGTTGAAGCAGGCATTATGGATCATAGCCTGACTCAGTTCTAACCTTAGGTTTATGGTTCCTAATCTGCCAAGATGTGAACAAGCAGTGTCATGGCCCTGCTGTTGTAGATTCCATGTCTCCAGCTTCCATGCCTCTCCTGCCATGAAGGATAGCACCTTCATCAACTATGAACCAAAATAAATCCTTCTTCTGTTAAGTTGGGTTTTGTTAGGTGTTTGGTCAGAGTAGCAGACAAAGTAGCAAACATAAAGAAAAACATTTGTTTGGCCTCCAGGGTACAGTCCATCACAGCACTTCTCAACCTCTTGGTTGCAACCCCTTTCACAGGTGTCACATATCAGATATCCTGCATATTAGATATTTACATTATGATTCGTAACAGCAGCACAATTAAAGTTATCAAGTAGCAACAAAAGGTTTTATGGCTGGGGTCACTGCACATGAAGAAGTGTGCTAAAAGGTCGCAGCATCAGGAAGATTGAGAACCACTGGTCCATCATGTTAGGGTATGGCTGTGTGATGGAATAAGCTAATTTGCATATGGCAAACTGGAAAGAAAGAAACACAAATGAGAATACTTATATAAAAGGCCCTTCATCCCTACCTGCCTCTACTTTGTGCCATTTAGGCCTCTAGACTAGGAGACGGTGCCACCTACATTCAGGGCTGGTCCCCATTCCGTTAGTAAAACTTCCTGGAGACAGCTTCACAGACACACCTAGACATGTGCTTTACTAATCTCCTTCATAATCCAATTAAGTAGACAATCAAGAGTAACTGTCACACGTCCATACTAGACGAACTTCAAGTGTCCTTTCCTTGGACTGAAATTCAAATTGGTCATTTCCTAATCTATAAACTATTTGATTCTGGTTATTATAGGCTTACAATTTTAAAGCCTAACATCCTTCCATTTGTTATTCTGAAAATTCCCTTGAGATAGAGCATAAAGAAACTTCTGCAGAGACGTGGAATCTTATTTTATTTTATTTCATTTTTTAGAGAGGAGCATAATTAAGCCAAAATGTGAAATATGTCAAATTCACTTTGTATGCCTAAGGAAATTTGGATAACTATGAGTAAGCTTGGAAAATTAGTCTTATATAATATATGCCAATTAAATTTAAAGGGGATGATGACTCATTTGGAATTGAAACTAAATAAATAAAAGATTTGCCCAAATTGAGAGACTGTTTCACCATCAGGATGTATGAGAAGGGCAGACGGGGTAAGGCAATTTAACACTAACAATCTTAAAATGCTCATTAGCTAAACTCTCTTTTCTTTTCTATAAATGAAGTTTTCTTTGAAATATCTGAGCAACATTCAGCTATTAATGCAAATTGGTGTAGTTGATTAAATTTTATCCTAACAACCCTGTTTGCAGGGCAGACATGAAAGCACCAAGGAAACTTTAGTGAACTTTGACCTCTTCTGACCCAATGTAATCTGCAAGTTATGGGGTTTGGTGTGGCAACATATTAATTCACTGGCCTTGGTTTATTTGTTTTACATCTTAAATAATTTAGTATAAGGATTTAAATATTCACAGAATCAAAGAGAACGACATAATGATTCTAACGTTGCCATCAAAGTAGCCTTGCTTTGTGATTGCTTCATGAAGAGCTATTTTATATGTTAGAACCTTCTCTCACTCCAGCTATCGAAAAACAAAGCCCAGATAACCATGTTTTTTCATATCATTGCTGGATAAGTACTTTTATTTCAAAGCTACCTATGACTCCGTTATTATATCTAGAAAAAAGCTTCTTGATTTGTGTTTAATAATTTTCTTGCAGTAAGCAGGGGAGATTTGAACAGAAGTCATAATTTCAATAATTATGCCTTTTGACTTAAAGCTCATATGATATTTCACCACTAATGAGTATGGTTTACTGTGTTCAGACTTACTCAGTTTCAGAGTTGATTTGTGTTCAGTTAATCCTAACAGTAAGTCCTAAATCTTCTATCAATATTTCTCTTATGTGAAAATTTATCTGAGCATTTTTTAACTAATGTAGTAGATATCTGGATGAACTCTTTTGTTTTTTTATGAAGTGAAATTCAAATTTTTAAAGAAAAAAATTAGAAAAAAATATAAGCATGTGAGAAGGAGAGGAGAAGAAAGAAAAGAAGAGGGGAAGTGAGGGGAAGGGGAGAAAGGGGAGGAGAGGAAAAAGGAGAGGAGACATTTCTCAAGGATAGTCACTGGGCGCATCCTTTCCTGTTACTGTGTCTTTATTGAAGGGCGGCCTCAGAGAAGAATGCAGACAAAGACTAGCGTGGGCGAGACTTCATTTGGCAACTTGAAATTCTTTCCCCGTTGTCCTCTAGGAACGTTCCTAGACTGTAATTTCTATGCTTGAAACAAATACTTGGAAATCTAGATTATGTTTTCTAAGCAGTGACATTATCTGAGTCATTTTTAAAAATGGCTCAGTGCCAGTGAGGGCTTTGAAAATTGAGGGGAGGCTAGGTCCTCTTTTTCTGCAGAGAGTTGGTGCGTTGTGGTTAAAGAAGATCCAGTGAAGGGCTGGAGAGATGGCTCAGCAGTTAACATCCCTTTCTGGTTTTCCAGAGGACCAGGGTTTGGCTCCCAGCACTCATGTTTGGTGGCTCACAACCTCCCAGAACTTTAGATCAAGGGGATCCAGTGCCCTCTTCTGGCTTTTGCAGGCATCTGCACACATGTGGCATATGTTCACACACAATAAAAACAGAATAATGATGTTCTTATTATCAAGGTGCATTCATGTTCTATAATTTTATGTTTGCTTTACAGAAAACCTGTAGAAGCTTTTAGATACCTTAGAAACACATAAGTAAAGCTTCTGATGAATATAAAACAGGACATTTTAAGGGGAAAAAGGATCTGTGGAGTTTTATGAGAACCTATTTTCTCCCTCCTAAACCCAGAAAGGTCTACTGTCCTATTTAACAGGCTTTAACTCAAGGTATGGTATTACATTATAGCTCCGCCAGCCACAGTTGAATGCCATTGCATATTTTCAAGCCACACTGGATGTTTTATGGTGACACTGGTGCCTTTGACAGTATACTGTGCCAAGGCCAGAAGAGCCTTAGTCCTCCACCAAGCAAGGGGTAAATCTTGCTTTTCTTTATGCATTTCATGCAGACAGGCGATTGTATCTGTCAGAAGAGGTGAGGCTATACTGACATAACACAACCCTCTGTCATGGAAGCTTATATCTCACTCACATAAAATGTTCTTGGAGCCAAGAATTCTGTATAAGGACAGCTGTCCTCCATGTGTTGGGAGTCTTATTCTGATTTGCTTAAGATTTCTTTGCCTATTTCTAAAACTATACCCAGTGTTCACTATTTTAGTATAGAGACAAAAATGACATCTCTTGTTCCCTTCTGCTTTTACCACCACCCCATTTCTTCTCCGCATCAACATGACCTTCCATGATGACTTCTAAAGAGAAAACGCAGAGAAAGGTGTGCTAATTGCTTATCGTCTCCATAGGGGAGGAGTGTGCCCCTTCCGTTCCCATTTCAACAGCCACAGTAACTCCTTCCTAGCCACAGAGAAGTGAAGGAGATTGGGAAACAGAGCAGTGTTAGTGGGTCAGGCAGTCTTACTTGCCTTTGCTGATGACTGTTGTGACCGTTGGGTCTAGCTTGTTCCTTTGAGCATTGCTAAAACTGTTTTGTGGCCACCAATTTTTATGAGATAGAAAAGGGACACTCTTTTTGGTCTTTTTCTTTTTTATCTTTTTAAACAGAAGCCAGTGCTTTGCCCAAGGTTATTCATTTCTATGTGGGTTTTGATTGTTTCATACCAAATGTTTTCCCAAGCATTCATGTTGATTCAAACCACCCAAGATCTCATTAAAGAGCAGGTTCTAAGTTGGTCTAAGGTGAGGAGGCCCAGGCAACGAAGATACTGCTGACAGGGAGGGTACACTTCAAAGAGCCAGACTTCGGTCTGTTACTGCCTTTAGCAAGCGAAGCACCATGATTTCTATTGGATTCACATAGAAATCGAGGCTACTTCTTTTTCTTCTTCCTTACATCTGAATTACGGGCAGTGTCTCAGAGTGATAGTTGTCAAACATCTGTGGGAAGCCTGCCGATGCAACTCAACGCAAGCTTCTAAAGGATAATTGGCTTTGCATTCATTCATTTTAAAAGGGGGCAGTTAGGAATAAAGGAAACCTAATTGAACACTCCAAGTGCTCCACTAAATGCCAGCATCTCATTATAGTGGGTCCCACACAGCAGGGACACTGAAGGGGAGAGGAGATACTGAAAACATCTTTATACTCTTGGCTCTTAAGAGCCCTTCCTCAGATCAAATGTAATTTGTGCCGAGGAGCCAGTGACTGTCTCAGAGTCTGAGCACTTCTTATCATGCTTCAATTTTGCCTAATTATTAATAAAACACTTATTTTTTTTTTCTGGTCCTTTACTAATTAAGATTTTTGCATGTTTCCAGCATTGCGCTTAGCACGTAGGACTTCAGATGAATTGCCATTTGGCTCCAAGATACAGATTGGCTCCAGAGGGCTGTAGTAGGGCTGGGTGGATGTGTGTGTGGGCAGAAATGAATCTGGACATCCCTGAGAGCGCTCACAGGCACTCCTCATTATACCCAGAGCTACTTTTTTTTTCCCTTTGCTCATTTGTAATGCTATCCATGATGGTAGAATGGGTGTATCACTATAAATTAGAAGCCCTGTCTCCGACTTCTTATTCTGAGGTGTAATTCAAAGAACTGTCACAAGGAATACCAAAGCTATATATTCTTCTTTATAGCAACTGTCATAAAAAAATCCCAATTACTCTCAATTACCACAAAATTGCTTCAGAATCAACCCCAGACCTGTTGTCCCTGATTTTCTTGCAATTAGTTCAAAGGGCAGGAGACAGGGCAGTAAGTTTCGGGGTATATTATACAGCAGTTACATTTTTCATCCTCAAAGAAGCTTTAGTTTACAGCTTTCTTTCTCTGAACTAATTCACTGAAGGAGACAATAATTCTAGGCCTTCACCTTATTAGTCTGACACTCGATTTCTAGAACTGGGGCATATTTCACTTCCCTTCTATCTTTAAAATATTTAAAACTATAATTCAAATCTTAGAAAATGCATGGTTTTATGCAGTAGACTGAAACTCATGAACATGAGCCTAAAGGAATCCGCAATGCTTCCTGGTAGCCTTGGTGAAGTCACTTGAGACAGATGCGAACTGCAGTGAGGAAGGCAAGAAAACACACTCGAGTCCTAACCACCAACTAAGGAAGGCAAGACATCTTGTCATACCAGACTGCACTGGAAGGTATAGTCTGGAGACTGAAAGGTGTTTTTCTTATCCTATGAAGGTTAAACCCTACTTTCCCCCATCAACAGACTGGCTGGCGAGAACAACTCAAGAACTCAGAGCATCCTACCATGGGTAATCAAGTTGGGCAATAGGCTCAGGATTGGCTAAGAGAAAAGCCTCTGGCTTGTTCTCTCTTTGCACAAAAGGGAGGTGGCACTTACATGGGTTTTTACTACCTTAAACAATCCACGCATTTGCTGTTCAGCTTTCCTTGCCCAGAGAGGGGTTTGTTCTAGGAAATCATTCACAGACTCTAGAAAATACGGGAAAGGATAGCTTTAAATCCTAGACTTCTTTAAGGTACAATAATCTAAGGGGCAGAGAAAAGAGATTTAAGAACTTGGAGGATTTTAGATTTCAGGCTCAGCCATAGATCCAGGGGTAGCTGTGAGTCTCACCTGCCTTTTGAGGTTTGTGGTGGGAATCTGAAGCAGTCAGCGGGTAAATCCTGTATGTTTAGCAGGGCCTTAGGAACATTTGGTAGGGTCCCTGAGAGGCAACAGTAAAGCTGAAGCTGCTGTAGTAACCCATGGAACTGTGAGATGGATGAAGCCAGGAATGCTGCAAGCTATATAGGTATAAATTCCAAGCTTAGTGAGAAAATTCTCTTTGCCACTTACCGAGTGTGGATAAGGACACATTAAGTTAGTACAACGACAGAAATAGCATCTGCCTTCTGCGTTGACTTACCTTTGTATCTGTCTATCTCATTTATCAAGAGAAAAACATGGACATGTACGGATTATGTTTTTTTCATTCTCTAACAGAGTCTCTGTTCTGCTGATATTTTTTTCCTTCAAGGCACAATGACAGGTGCAGTAATTGATTTTTTTCACCAATTGCAAATATACTTTCATTTACAAAATGTATTTCATCTGATACATAAAGCATAAAGTTGGGCATATTAATAGATACAAGACAATATTTCATTAAAGGGATGCAATAAGTGATGCTTAAATCAGGCTAAACAGATTTTTCCCCCACGGATATTAATCTTTTCTACATGGGAACACAGTGCTTTAGCCCATCCTTTCTAACATTTGAAATTCGCATTACATTGTTAAATACAGTCACACTACTGTGCAAAATATCGTACCAGAACTTCTTGCTTCCATCTAACTTTGTACCCATTGAGCAGTCTTTATCTACCCCTTCCTTCTTTCCCTCTGGCAACCACTACGCTAGTACAAGTTTATATCAGACCAACATTTTAGATTCTATACATGAGTGAAATCATGGGATAATTCTGTGTCTGGATCGTTTTACTTAATACATGATCCCTATTTTTATCTGCACAGTTGCAAATGGTAAGATTTTATTTTTTTATGGCTGAATAGTATTCCATTGGGGATGTATTCCACCTTTTCTTTTTCTTTATCTGTCCATCAGGTGATAGATACTGTGACTGCCCCCCTTTCTTAGCTACCATGGATAGTGTTGCAGTGAACATGGGGTGGCAGATGTCTCTTCAACACCAGGACTGCATTGTCTTAGGGTATAGAGATTGTATGATCATTCTACTTTTAGTTTTTGTGAGGCACCCCTGTAGCGCTACTAGTCTACATTTTAGCAGGGATTTAAGAGTTTTCTTTCTTCCCTTCCTCACCAGCACATGCTATTTTTACTTTTTCTGATAAGAGCCAATCTTATAGGGGTATGATGAAATCTCACATTGGCTCTAATTTGTATTTTCCTGACACTTGGTGGTATTGAACAGTTTTTAAAGTATATCTGTTGGCCAAGAGATGCATTTTTATAAATGCATTTTATGAGGAGGATAGATTGGTAGTATGGTGCAGAGAACTTGGATGAAATAAGCTTTTCAAAGGCCTTATATTCCTGAACTCCAAATCACTTGGTTTTCCTCCACGCTTTGAGTACAGTCAGCCATTTCAGTCCTGAATTCTGTATATGTGACTTCAGCCATCTTCAGGTTGAAAATACGAAAACAAATGGCTACCCATGCACTCAACATGCACATGTTTCTCTTTGTCATTATTCCCTCACTGATGCAGGGTTATATTATATTAGGCATTATAAGAAATACAGATATGGTTCATTCATTTATTTTTGTAGGTCAGGTTGGCCTTGAACTCCTGATACTCCATCTCCTAAGTATTGGGATCATGGGCATGTACCATGGCCAGAGATGAATTTTTTCCCTGTATTACTGAGTAATGAATCTTGCATATGCTATAGAAGCACTCTAGTATAAACTACATTCCAACCCTCAGAGGTAATTTTAGAAACAAAGAAGAGGATGTGCTATTACATGTGACTATTGTGGCATCTTATATAAAGGACTTACCCAAAGGGGAGTCTGGAACCATTACACTACAGAGATTGAGAAAAGACTGCATTAAACATCAATGAAGTTTTAAAGATTTATTCTCATTTGTAATGGATGAGAAGTCTGAATCCACTAAAATCCCCTAAAATCCGTGTGTAAATTCTGAGCACCCAATATGATACAATGTGGTTATTATAGAAATAATTAACATTGCAATTGTAAGCATGGGATCCTGGCCTGATGGGAGCAGTCTACTTATAGGTAGTCACACAAGAGATTTCTTTCTGTCTGCATCAGGGAGCACTGCTCCCCCAACAAATGCTCCAGGATGAGGCCATAATAGCAAGCACACAGAGAGCTGGGGTCACCGAGAAGGGCTCTGAATGAAACCGACCTTACCAAGTCATTTCATTTTACTCTGTGCTTGGAGTATCAGCATCATAGACTCCTCGTCCTCTAGAACCATAAGAAACAACTTTCTGTTGCTTAAGCTATTCAGCCTTTGTTCATTTGTTATGGCAATCTGAATTGATTAATGTATGACTCTTAACCCTCAAGGCATGAACTACACATGGAAATGCCCTGTATTTAAGAATTTTATAGCTGAATAGTATTACATAGTGTATATGTACCACAGTTTCTTTATCCATTCTTCTATTGATGGACACTTAGGCTGTGGTCAGAACATTCTCCACAGTAGAGTGGAGAGTTGGATATGACTTTCTCAAGCACTCTGGTGCCTCATATTTGACCATTTTCCCTGGAGGGGGAGACCTGGTGGCACTCAGAGGAAGGACAGCAGGTTACCAAGATGAGACTTGATACCCTATGAGCATATACAGGAGGAGGAAATCCCCCTCAGGAACTGTCATAGGGGAGGGGAATAAGGGGAAAATGGGAGGGAAGGAAGAATGGGAGGATACAAGGGATGGGATAACCATTGAGCTGTAACAAGAACAAATTAATAAAATAATATATATCCTGGAAAAAAAAGAATTTAAGACTGAATTTTATTTCTTAATAGAATAATATCAGAGAGCTTTAAAGAAAGTTTTTTTTTCTTCCTAGATACTATATAAATGCCAAATTTGATACAAGATTTTTTTCAGCAGAGTATTTTTGTTGTTGTTGTGGCTTATTTTTGCTGTTGTTGTCGGTTCAGTTTTTGTTAATTTTCTTCATCTTCCTAAATGTTTCTTGATCATCCTGCCTACCACATATTTTAACATCAGAGATCTGACACACACTTCTGAGGACAGGAATTCTAATATTGATGGTACTTGAATCGTACTGAACTTTTTAAAGAGGCTTTGAATTTGATCAGCTCTTCTCTGTGTTGTTTAGGCAGCCTGTTCTTAACAGCTAAAGGCTCCTCTTTGGCCTTTCCTGGTCACTTGTGCTCTTCCCACCCCTTGTCCAGCTACCAAAAATATGTTTCTTTTCTACTTGCCTATATGCCACATGGCCATGATATACTATAAGCCCGCCTCATACCATGAGTCCATATCGTATGTCTTGTCTACTGTTGTCTTAGTTAGGGATTTATTATTGTGAAGAGACATCATGACCACAGCAACTCTATAAAAGTAAAACATTTAACTAAGGCTTGCTTAGAGTTAAGAGGTTTAGTCCATTATCATCATGGCCAAGGTGAGAAGCATGGTGCCATGCAGGCAGGCATGCTGATGGAGAGGTAGCTGAGAGTTGTACATTTGGATCCGCAGGCAACAGGAAGAGTAGTGAGCCATTAGGCCTGGCTTGAGCTTCTTAAACCTCAAAGCCCATTCCGAGTGACACTTCACCTAACAAGGCCACATCTCCAATGGCACTCCTTATGAGTCTATACTGGCCATTTTTTTTCATTCAGACCACCCCAATGCCAACTCTATGGCACATGGCCACCATAGGCCCTGTGTCCACTACTGTACCACTTTTCCACTGTATACCACATGCCCGCTGCATAACATGTGTCCACTGCCTACATTGACTTCATTACACCACTTATTACTTAATTTCATAAATAATTTTTATATCAAGAAATCTGAGGGATGATTTCTAATCTAATCTCATGTGACTTTTGAATTGCAGTCAACATGGTCACTGCCTTTAAAGAGATCCAGACCTGCTAAACAAGTCTTTCCTGTGTGTGCCATGCTTCTCCGCATATTTCTTTTTTGCAGATTCGGCAAGTCCTTTTCTTAGGGCCAGAAAGCTTTTCTGAGCTTGTTTTACATCTGCTTCTCTTCCTACTCTGTGGTCTTTGCTTAGAAAATAGCACTTATGCTAAGCCATTAATGATTTCCCATAAGCGAATGACTCAGAAATGTCTATCTACTGACAAGATCTTGGGGGCTCTAAGTTGCTCTCTTCTCATTTTTCTTAACTGCTAGTGTAGACTTCAAGATATATAAAGGTCAAAAAAGAAAAATTAATTTATGGACTCTTACTTCAAACCTGTCTTTCTTCTTGGGCTTTCAGTTTCTTTGTGGCATCACCATCCATCCAAGACATGCCATTTAGAATCTTGGGAATTCCTGTTTCCTCATTTCTCTCATCCTTGCTTTTACAAATTCCAAATATTGTTTATTCCACAATATTTAAGCTCTGGTATATCCCAGGCATCATTCTTAGTACCAGTCACACATGATAAAGGAAGTCCCAGTTGAATCCGTCATCTGTTTCATCATCTGTTGATCCATTGTGCAACCTGTTGCCTTAATGCCATCCGTCCTACTCCGAGCTATCGTCACCTCTCACTCTATAGCAATGATCTGCCAGGCTCACCCGCACTATTACTGGAGCAACCTTTCCAAGAGCTGAAACTTATAGTCCACTCCGCCCACCACAGCGCTAGCTTCTGCCCCTCAGTATTTTTTCTTTAAATGAACATTATTATTGTTTAATATTTCAACTCTCAGTTATTACCCATTCCACTGTCATGGCCAAATGTGCTCTGTCTTCCCTTCTATCCTCACTGCCTCTCTAATGTCCCCTTTCTATCTTTAGGGTCTTACTGGGCTACCGCTGCTCTTACCTTGGCCTTCTGTCTGGCTTCATCTCCAGTCCTGCCTCTGCATGCTCCTTCCACCCCTATCTTTCCATCCCACTTACACAAGTGCTTTGAACACTGCCCCTTTGTACTATTTCATAGGGTAGCACTACTTCATAGATCCCTAGGCAGCTCTCTCTTACAGTCAAATACTCTCCCCATTTTCCCAGACTAGGTCTGATCTAGTTCTATTTCTACACAGACTCATGTAGCAGGGCCAGGCCTTTAATTTCTCTCCACAGAATTTTCAATGCTGCAAAGAGAGCCTGAGACATATTAGAATATAATTAATACTTATAAATGAACAGAGTTTTAATCTCATTTTTATGAAAATGAATTGCACAGGACTTGGTTGTTGTCTTGTTGTGAGCACACTTTCTGAGTTTTGTGGGTCTTTGCTGACATTTCACTTAGGTTCCATCCAGATGATTGCCCTTGTCCTGAAGTGACCTTTCAGCCAGTCCCACGTAGGCACTGTCACTTCTACTATTTAAGATGCAGCCAGAGCTGCAGACTGTTTACCTGAAACCAATGATAATCATCGAGGAACATGTAAATTAACACCAATTACTTGCATTTATCAAGATTTTCATTTAAACTCATACTTGAGTTGCTCATGGATGCATAAATTATTTTGAAAACTGATTTTCACAGTAGAAAACCTTGTAATTAGACTGGGGTGAAAAGATGAGTGACAGAGAGAGAGATGGAATTATTTCTGTTACTTGATTTAGAAAAGTGCCCAAACACTTTGGTTATGGTCTTGTGAGTTTGCCAAAGTCAGATGCTAAAATTTGACATGCTTGACATGTATGAAATCACACACACACACACACACACACACACACACACACACACACACACAAAGACACACACAGAGAGACACATGCATAAATTGTGTTATGTAAGATTGGGAAACCTGGATAATCAATCAAAAATTTATAAATGTCTAAAGATTACTAAAAATAAAAAATCCCACCCAATTGTTGTTTTGCTCACAGGTGACATATGTTGGACACATGATAACAGACTCCTTCTCTTCCTGATTAAATTAGAGTGTATGGGGTCTGGAAGAATCAAATAAGATAATTTCTATACTTTGAAAAATGCTATACTGTTGTTAATTTGTGTGATTTAAGAAGATTTTTTATCTTAGATTACTTGTGTGCCTGTGTGTCTGTGATATGTACACATGAATGCAGGTGTCCATGGAAGCCAGTGATATCAGCTCCATTGCAGCTATAGTTACAGTCAGTTGCTAGCTGTTAGATATCATGGCTACCCTAAGGCAAGGGAAGCTCAGATAGTGTTTTGGGGGTGAAAGTTACATGACTAACAAGGAATGCCTTATATTTGGAAAATAATGAACTCATGCTACAAAGTTCTGGCTCTTGGCTTGAACTGCACACTAGCTTACCTTTCACCAGTGGAGTATGCACTCTCACCTACACTGTAGCAGCTAGGGGACAAGATGCTTTCCTGTACCTTTGGAGTGTCCCACTGTGCATTGCCTCTCAGTCTTATGAAAAAGGCTTTTACCTCAAGGTGGGATTTACTGTGCTGCTCTAATTCCATTTATGATACCTTGCCAGAGTGCTTTTGAAATTTTTCTCTTCTTTGCATCAATGATTTGTCCTTTAAAACATAGAAATAGCATTTGTCATCCTGGCATTTGGAGATCTCCTGGTGCTATGTGTCCCTTCTTAGCCTCATTTTAGGTAGTAAATCAAGAAAAGTATTGGTTGCCTTGCTCAGGGAATAGGTGATACCATAATAGACTTCTCTCAGTGTTAACTAGTTTTGAGTACAAGATGTTTTTCCTGAAAACACATTTTTTAATTTTACATAATATTTACATGAATTGACTGTTTGGGATTTCACATTGTGCACCCTGATCGCACTCTTTTCCCAGGCTTCCCAGGTCCACCCCGTCCAACCCTGTGATTTCCCCCTAAAAATAATAAGAAGGAAATAACCAAACCAAGTCCAATTTCATCTCCCATATATATACTCACTGGAGCATGCTCAAACTCCCGGTTAGCCCTTTTAAGAAAACTGAGTCCCTCCTGACCCACGCCTCTGCCAAAAATATCAATGTGGAGAGCTACAATACAGCGTCCTTGTAATTTCTTAAGAATTCTTTTCAATGGTTTTCTGTTTAGGCTGTTACTCTATGGGGTTGGGTAGGGGTTGTCACAGAAGCTTTCTATGTCCCTTTTCCTCAACTGTCACTCTATAGTCATTGACCCCACATCAAAAGTAGCTTCCTTGCCCTTTACAGTCAGTTGGAGGACAGATCATGGACTTCCACATGTTGCATGATAACAGCATGGACTGCAGGCATCCACATGGTCTCTGGTATTAGCATGTGCCATAGACCTCAACATGGTCTCTCGTGGCAGTTCAGACCATCAATATCAACATGGCCATCTGTTGCAGCATGGTCCATGGACACCATCACATCCTTTGGCAGTAGCATGGCCCTCAGTGGCAGCCTAGACCACGAATGGACATCAAAATGATCAAAATGTCCTCAGATGGCATCACATCCACTCACATAAACATTGTCCCTCTGGCAGCATGGCTAAGGACATCCACAAGACATTAGGTGGTGGCACAGAACATAGGCACATGCATGGTCTTTGAGGGTAACATGGGGCTGCTCGAAGACCATGAACATCCATAAGAACTTCTGCCTTCAACATGGCCTGGGACAGCAGACCACAGATACCAACATGGCCTCCAGGGGCAGCATGGACCATAGATTGAGGTCTTTCAAGAAGGTCCAATTCAGAAAATGACCGTTCATCTTGGGCATCTTGTCATTATTCAGAACCAAAGTGATCCCGTGGCTGGGCAGTGTGTTCAGGGGCTGGGTCTGCATAAGCTCCAGGCAGCTGTCAGTCCTACTCAGCCAGGACAAGTTACCCTGTCCATAGCAGCCTTCTCTCACATCGACCACCATGTCTCAAGTTCCACTTCTCACTGCTGTGCTCATCCATCTTTTTCACCTATCGCATATTCACTCGTAATAGTGTCATTGCAGGGTGTCACACAGTATTTATTTCTCCTCAAACAGCGTTATATGCAAATATTCATTGCAATGAGTCATCAGTCTGGTACAACATTTTTCGTGTCGGACACACTATAAATACTGAACCATCACTGAGGCTTGTCTCAGAGATCCCGTTGTTGCCCAGGGGCAGGATGATGTTGTAGCTAGGCAAGCCATTGGGGACAGGTTCTGTGAGGGGGTTTCTAGATGCCACACACCTCTCAGCCTTGATGTCTGCCACTCCTGGGATCACTGGCCTCAAGCTCTGTGCTTGTAGCCTGTAGGCAGCACCACTGGACCACATTATCTGCCTCCCAGCAAGGTAGGCATCATGGGCTGCAGCCATGGTGGCTCCATGTTGGGGGCCAGGTGAGAGTAGGCTTAGAGCTGGCCCTATTCAGTATTGACCTGCTTCTACGGAAGCTCCAGGCTGCCATATGTTTCCCTGTGTTTTTGGTGCTGGCCGCCAGACAGCTTATCCAGGCATAACTTTTCATGCTTGCAGCCTCCTGGCAGATACATAGTGGCGAGAGGTGTAGAAAGGTATAGATTAGTCATTCTCTGTAGTACGCAGCTCTGTTCTGCTATCTCTCTTTCCAATTTCCTGAGTCTACTTTTTAAAAGTATCTTTGCAGAAGACTTGTCTTTAAAAAAAAAAAAGATTTATTTATTTATTATTATTTTACAGTGTTCTACCTCCATGTACACTTGCAGGACAGAAGAGGGTATCAGATCACATTATAGATGGTTGTGAGCCACCATGTGGTAGCTGGGAATTGAACTCAGGACCTTTGGAAGAGCAGATGGTGCTCCTAACCTCTGAACCATCTCTCCAGCCTCTGTCTTTTTTTTTTTTTTAAGTTGTTCTGGAGCTATTTCAGGCATCTATCGCCTTTTGGAGTCTAGATGCCTCAGAGCTCCAAGGCAGGTGACAGTGGGTGCCACTATTATTCCCCTCCCCCGATTTTGAAAATATTTGATCTCATGTAGAAATGTTTTTGTTTTTTTGCTTTTCTAGATTTTTAGAATGCATTTATTGTTTTTTTTTTTTTTTTTTTTTTTTTTTTTTTTTTTTTTTTTTTTTAGTTGCCTTTCCTACTTCCAAACAGCAAGAGATTCAATTTGACATTCTCCATATTTAATGTTAGGCTGTGTCTTTACCCCTTCTTAAGTAACACCAGCCGGGCCTACCTTGATTCATTTCCAATATTTCCCCAAGGTGACTTTGTCGGTAAAAGTCCAGACCAAATGATTTGATCTGAACTTTCGGTGATGAATTTAGATTCTTTTTCATCATTCTTTGTTGTATTCCCTACATGGTTATTTTGTTGTATGCATGTGTATTTTCTAAATCTAGTAAACCATTACATTAGAGATAACACATCTCAAAATCAGAGTCCTAGATGTGTGAATAAAAGAATAGTAATCTGTTTCAAATGTAATTTTTGAACTTTAAGAGTCATATTTTTAGTTATGCCGGAAAAACATTTTAGGAATGGGAAATGTTTAATTTTCTAACTCTCTTCTGTGCTTTGAATACTTGTAGGTTGTGCTATATTTGGCATAATTAGGTTAGTAAACATAACAGGAGACAATACTTTCAAGATACATACACACACACACACATACACACACACACACACACACATATATGTCAATGGGAAATAATGAGAAGTAACTAATACGTGACGTTTTAAACTTTCTGAAGATCTGGGCTAGGCCTGCCCAGTAGACCAAGGTGCCTAGTCAAATCTGCATCTTAGCTAAAGAGTAAATAATGTAAATATCTGAGTATGTGCCAGATGCCACATGGAGTAAATTTATACTCACATCTTGTTTGCCATGCATTTTTATGCAAGGGCACCTTACATTTTATTTGTCAACCCTATCCTAGCCCTACTCTGTAGAGCTTTCCTTATGAAGCACTGGCTCTGCACTCAGACATCTTAATTGGAGTCAAGAATTCTAGCATCTCCACAAGTCAAGTGATCTTAGAAATAGATTTAATGTACTTATGATCAGATAGATAAATACTTGAAAGGGACCATGCAGGGACCCAGATGAAGCTGTTTATGTCCCATGAAGGCCAATAGTGAAAAGCATAAAAAATGCCATTTGCCCTGGAGACAGGGTGGCTGGCCTGGCGGGAAGCCTCAACCGTTATGTCAGTAGCAAGTAGGATGTTACAGGCTTCACTCCATCCTGTACCTCTCAGACTGGTTAAGTGTATAAAAGTTGACAGTAACACAACACAAAGTGTGGCAGCAGCTCAGCTATACCATTTTGCTTCTTGCAAATCCCACAGAGAGGCAGGCTTTGGCCTGCCCTTTCTCTGCCTTGTGCTTTGCCTCCTTTTTTTCTTATCCAAAACATCATATTCTGCCTCAGTCACAAACACTATGAGGGGCTGCTCTCCCAAACTCAGCCTGAAACTTCAGCACAGGGTTTTAGATCTCAGAGATATTAAAATATTATGTAAATAAAAAAACCATAAACCAATAACAATAGAGGTAAGATACTCCCCCCCCACCCCCAATACTCAGACAGAGCAAATGAAACATTACAGCAAGGTGCTCAGAGTCTACTTACCAAAGCATTATTTGAAACTTCCTATGAATCTGTGGGTCTAACCTGGTATCAAATCCAATTTCTCTTGGGTCTTCAGCCTTGATAATAGGCCTCACCCGGGATTAGAACTGGTAGATACCCTGGGTCCCCAGCTTTTGCTGATGCCTTTGGGAGATCTTTATACTGATAGATTAGCGCACCTCTTGACTCTCACCCCAGAGGCTTCTTTTTGCAGTAGATAGCAATTAACAGAGACCTACAACTGGTCAACATGAAGAAACTAAGAGACCTTGGAATGCTCAGCCTTAAACTATGCATTTATATCACATCCTGCCCCTAAGACTTGGAGATCATCACCAAAGAAGGAGTGAAAAGATTCGAAGGGCCAGACAGAGTAGACTTCCGCATCAAAGCAGTGTTTGCCGGGCATGACAGGACAGTTGTACACGTGACCTCACGGCAGCTTCCACTTCATGCACAAGACCTGTACAGGATTAAGCCAAAAATTCTAGCAAACTTGGTGAGGAGCTATGAAGCCCCACCCTTGTATGAGGAGCTGTTGGCAATCGATGCCTGCTGGTGGAGGGAGTCTGGTTCTTCAGGGATGTGCCCCCAGAGAAACTGCCCGTGCTCCAGGGGATGGTCCCATGCTCATGCACATACAGGCACCATTTACTGGACTCCAGGCCTTAAAAGACAGGTCCCATGGGACTGGGAGGGGAAGTGGTAGAAAGGGTAGGAATTGAAAGAAAGGGCGTGGATGGTGGATTTGATCAAGACACATTATGTACATCTATGACAGTTTCAAACAATAAAAATACTTGTTTAAAAAAAAAAGGACTGTTTCAGAAAATAGTACTTGGAAAGTGCTGTGCATTGGGTTTATAATTGTATTTTCAGAGACGAGACTGAATTCTGCTGTGCAAATGGCTCTTTACACCGAAGCTTAAATCAACCCAGCCAGCCTCGTGCTAATTTCTATAAGCGGTGGCATTATTAAAAATCCTGATAAACATCCATTTTCCCTCTTAAGTGCAAATTGATGAGAGTGAATGTGTCTCCATTAGGAGGCTATCTAATGTAAAAACCTACTTCATTCCCTGCCTCTATTTCCTTTAATTTCCATAGCAGAGTTTTTCTTGGTTCAGCATCTTCAGGTTTTTAGTCTCAACTACTTTAGTTGTTCCCATAAAAAGCCTGATAGTTCAAAACCAAACCATTCTGAAATTAGTCTCAACTAAAAAAAAAAAAAAAAGCTTCATAAGTTCATGTGGATGCATGCATATGAACGCACATGCACAAGTATGTGCACACATTCACACCAGAAGCCAATGTCAGGTGCTGTCTTCAAATGTTTTCCACCTTTTGTATAGAGACAGGGTTTCTCACTGAAGCCAGAGCTCACAGATTGCCTAGAATGACTCTCTATTGAGGCCCAGTGACCTTCCTCCCTCTGCCTCCCCAGTGCTGGGGTTACTTGTGTGCACGCCTGATCCCAGATTTTTACGTGAGCATTAGAGATTCACACTCGACTCCTCAACCTTGTATGGAGCTCTCTACCCACTGAACCGCTGACCCCGGCTTCTGTGTGCTATGAAGTACACATCTGCCTGTGGCGGAAACAAACGCCCATGATCTGAGTCTTGACTCAGAGACATGCTCATTGAGACACCAGAATTTTGTTCCAGTGCTAGCGAGCAAACGCAGACCTCATAAATACCAAGCTAGCATTAGGCCACTGAGCCATGGCCTTGGCCCATATGTTCTACCTAAGTTCCCCTTGTCAAGTTCCAAGGAACCCACACATGCTGATGCCCTAACCCTAACCCTAACCCTAACCCTAACCCTAACCCTAACCCTAACCCATAGCACATGCTGGCCTCCAGGCAGGCTCAGTCAGTACCTGTGCCTCTTCTGAGCTCTTCTCACCTCGCCTCCTACCCTGAGTTCTACAGATCATGGACGTCCTTTCCCTTTGCCTTTCCTTGCTCCATCCTGCCATTTTGGCCACGGGCTCTGTTTTGTCTAGCACTTCTATCTTCTTCTCTTGCCTCCCCTCTCTTAGTCTCCTTTGTGTGCACTGCATTTGTCATCATCTCTTACTCTCCTCTCTTTCTCTCCTCTCATGGCCTAGTCTGCTGGCCTGGTTCAATCTACTGTTTTCTCTCCCTGCTCTGGCCTTTTACAGATACCGTTGAGCTTTCCCTTATATCTACAATAAAAACCTTTCCCTTAACCATACCTTGTTGCCATGCCTCAGTTTATTCATCTGGGCCTAGATCATTCATTTTATATATTACTGTCCATAATGCCATCTAAACAGATGATTCCCAGCCTCATGCATTTAATCATCTTTAAGAATATTATTGATGCAGCCCCTTGAAACACCTCTAACCTTTTGATGAATACAAGCAGGTTATTGATAAAAAAGTAACTTCTTAGGAAACTTGATCTCTTTTAACTCCAGAAATGACTATCCACTGAATGGTAAAGTTTGAACTAAGGGAAATGTATTCAGAACACTGACACTTCAGTCAAACTTGTTATTGTAACAGAAAAATATTTGAACTCTAGGCAATGGCTTTGACCTCTGTGCCCTCCTGCCTCAAACAGGCTGTCGGGCTGTCAGACACTCAGATGACTTTTGCTATCCTGTGACAGCTTCTGCAGGGGAAATGACAAGCTGTCTGCAGTGGGACAACCTGTGGCGACTTGATGTTCTGTAGCAGGAGGGAGTCTCTGTTTTTCTATGGCGTTCCCATGTGACTGTTTAAATTAACAGTGAGAGGCATGTGTAGCTTCTCTCCCTGGAGCTCTGGTGGTTCAAGATGAGCACTCTTTTTCCCCAACTCTTCTGACATAAAGGCAAGCATGGTATTTTTTTTTTAATTACCATTATTATTGTGGTTAGATTAAAACTCCTCCTCACAGGATTAGCTTGTGCTAGGCACCCCAGTGAGTAGCATTTCCCTCAGAAGCAGGAAAGAAGAAGAAGCTCAGAGAGTGGCCAAACATCATGGCATGTATTTCAGCCGTGTTTCTGGAGGGCAGCACCAGTTAGAAGTTTTTTACAACTTTTTCTCTTTTTCAAGTTTACTTTATTTCTCTTTTCATTTAGGCTATGTCTGTGTGTAGGTCTGTGTGTGTTGATGTCACAAGTGTGCTGGCATCTATGGAGGTCAGAGGCTGGCTCCCTTGGATTTAGTGACAGGTGTTTGTGAGCCCCCTGACTTTGGTGCTCAGAATCAAACTGGGGTCTCCTGTAAGAGCGGTAAGTACTCTTAACTGTTTGAGCCACCTCTCCAGCTGCCAGTGTTTTTTCATAAGCAAAATATACAGACATTATTGCCATGTACCTCCATCCTTATCTCCATGTACTTTTGAGTGATTGGCAATCAAAGATTGTTGCTTGTATATAAAAAAAACATTCTCCCAATTTCTGTTTGCACCATCCTCAGAAAGCTGGATCCCAGCTGTCTGGCTGAGCCGTCTTGTGAGTCTTAGGTGGAGATCTAGGCATCCCTGGCTCACAACGGATCACTGAAGTTCTTGTTTTACTGTTTTCACACTGTTGTTTTAAAGTCTGAAGAAAGTAACACCAACTCAGAGTTTCCTCATTACTGAGCAAGCAAGGTCAACTATTGCTGAATAGAGACCTCCCAGTGGGGTGATTTTAATGGTGTTGGTTGACCTTTGATTCTTTCTGTGCATGAGACTCAACAGACCTTCACTCTGGGCCCTGGCACTGGGTCTCCTTTTTTCCCTGACATGATCTTTAGGGGCTTGTTTAAGTTTCATTATAGAGATGCTATGTTCCATGCCAGATGTTTGTATCACTTTCTCAAGCACCCAAGACTAACATTATTCAAATAAATGGATTAAAAGATATAATTTTATAGCATATTCTCCCCAGCTAAGATGCTCTTAAGTGTTTATACACTGACTTTTTCTTCTAGAAAGTGGTCATTACTTTATTCTTTGAGATAAAAACAGAGGAAACATTCTTTCATTTTGAGCGAGCAGGGTACAGAGAGAAGGGTGAGGAAATGTGTACATGTGTTTGCTTCAGGGAGGGGATGTCATTTGTGAAGTGTTTTCCTGAAGGAGCAGTTTAAAATTTGTTTTGGTGTAAATTGAGCCAGAAGTTTGAAAATAAGAAGAGACTTCATAAACACTTGCTCTCTGTATAACCACCTTGTTAAATAAATGCAGCATTTGGACCAATTCCGTTTTTCTAATTTTGTTGTACACTTGGGAAAGCAGAAGGTGTTTTGCATTATGCGGAATCTGGTGTTTGGTTATTTGGAAAAAAAAAAAGGGGACTGCTGTCCTTACTGGGTCATGGTGAATGACTGCAGATGCTGAGGGTAGGTGACAATGTCAGCAGTGAAACCATTGCCACCCTGATTGTGAAGCATTACAGGAGGCAGGAAATAATTTATTTTGCTAACCCTCAGTTTCTCATGTGCAATTTGTACCTGTTGAAGCTGAAAGTGCATGCCTTGTTTGAGCCTGTCCTTGCTTCCCCTCTGCGCAGTCTGTCTCCTTTATTTGACAGACGTGCAATGCTTGAAGCCTTAAGTTCAGGTGAACATTATTAACGGCAACCTTTACAGTCCACTGGGGATTAATTTCATTTTCCTGGTCTGTGTTTTTATGATAGTTTCAAGATGGTGGAATGTAGATACAATTCTTATGGAAAAGGAAAAAGAAAACAGTTTAGACAGGCTGATCTATTTAACTACCCAGCGGGAACTGATCATTTTTTTTTCTCCCGTCTCTAAATTTAAATTCCAAAGAAAATCAGAACACATACTCCTGTCCACATGTACAGGTACCATCATCACACAGTACATTAGAACAGCAGTGGGAGCAAATTGCAGACCAAGCAACAGGCACTTTCTTCTTTATAAATAGATGGAGTTTTACTATAACATCTTAAAGTACATTTGCTTTGCCCAGCTGTCCCCTTGATGAGACATATTAAATAGACATCTTTCAGAATTGTCATTTGTCACTGGTTAAATCCTCCACGTTCATGGAAATTAGGAGCCTGCTTTCTGGGCCTGGCATGGCTGCATGCATTTCATTTCACCTGCTTGGTAACAGCCTCTGCAGTAGGAAAACTTATCCTGTTTGTCCACGTTGCATGGAAGCCCCATTTAAATGCTGCAAAGGCACGAGAGCTGTAAATCAAATGTGTTATAGATATGCAAATAGGAATATGTTCTCTTCTTACATCCATTCCAGGAAACCCTTCCAAAAGAGAGGCAGTGTGGTGTGTACTTTACTGTTTTTAGAGCAGCCGGAGCATGACTGATCCCCAGCAGAGAATGAAAATGTTTAATTTTTACATTTCTCCTCAGCTTGAAATGCAGAGGAAAGGTAGAAATTTTATTTATGGCTTGAAGGCCAGCAGGACTTGATGACACATCATAAAGAAATATGGAAGCCCCAATAGAGATTTCATTTTTGTCATTTATCAGGTATGTAAGAAAGAGAGAAAAACCTTGGGCAGGTGCAACCATTGGATTCTCAGAAATGATAATTTTTTATGTGTTATCTGCTATTGAAAGAACACATTGAAAAGCCTTGGACTCTTCTGGATTAAAGACCAGTGCCAAGGAGTTGACGATTGGGGATACTTAAAAAAAAAATCAAATTATTGACATTACAGCACTTTCCCCCTAATATTGAATGTGCACTTGAACTACCTGAGAACTCAAGATTTTCACAGAAAGACAGGGATCAAGAAGAAGGCTAAAGAAATTGAGTCACTGTACATGGCTGGCATCCAGGTTCGAGAGTGATGTCCTCAAGCATTCCCACAGTCACCTAATAGTATTAGTGCTCTGTAGCATGAACTCAATTTGGAGAAGCTGGACTTCAAGAAGACAGTGAAATAGAGACCTTTTCAACACCTCATGGCTTATCTTGTGTTCTTCTTCTTCTCTCAAAAAATTTCTGCAACTTTAACCCCATCCATAAGAACGCAAGGACGAAAGCAGGCCCACTCCAGCCTCTTATTAGTTTGGACTTGAGATCTCCCCAGGTTTGCTGGTTCACTATTCTTCATCTTCCTTGATGAGTTACTGGGCATTAGTCAGATGTGGAAACCGTTTCTCAGGTGGCTACATTACATGAGAGTGTGAGGAAGGGATAGGAGTGGGGTGTGTATTGTGAGCTGGGGTGGGTATGACTTTTACAATGTGATCTCATACACAGTCCCCTTCTCTGGAGCAATGACAGTATTGCTATAATCAAAGCATGGTAAACATGGAAAAGACTTTAAAAATCCATACCTTTTCATGTCTTTGTAGATTTAATATAATATAATCAACATATATAATGCAAGATTGTTTCTATTTATCTCTACTTTTTAATTCTTACTTTTCAGAATGCCATACTTTATTATATGTATAGCAATGAGAATTACATATTAACGACACTCTAATAGAATGATTTGATGTAGTTTTAAGGAAAAAAATAGGAAAAATCAGGTTACAAAAGCCATTCCCCCCAGAGCAAATTATTATTATTATTATTATTATTATTATTATTATTATTATTATTATTATTATTATCATTATTATTATCATTATTATTATATTATCTTTTATAATGCAACAAATGTACTCAGTGCCTAGTCAAGTCTATTTTCTACTATACAACTAATGGTAAGCACAATTAAAAGAAAGCCTCATTTTTAGAATCACTGTCTCAAAAAAAAAAAAACCACATGAATTATGCTTCTTAAAGTACATTTTTTGGGTCATTTTGTTTAAAACTTAAAAAAAATTGAACAACTAGATGATTGCAACTACATTAAAAGGATCTTAAATATTCATTTTTATAGCTATAATATAGTCAATTGAGTGGCAGCTGCATTTTATAAGAGTAGAAATATTGGACACAGATAGCTTAGACTTTCAATTTCATGTTTTATTTGCTGGGTGGATTAGAACAACTCATCTAGCTTCTATGATCTTTCTTGTTTTTATTGTTAAAATAGGAACATTATCAAAAGATCCTTATCAGATGGTTTGTGTGCAAGTCATAGGAGGATGGAGGCTATGCCTGGATGTAAGTTATCACTAATAAGTAGTTTCCAGTAGGTTCTAAGGAAGCATTGCTTGCAGGTTAATTTAAAATCTATTAACCATGATATGCATAGTGAAAAACAAAGTGGGCAGGGAGTGGCAAACAGACTTCTGAAAGATGGGGACAATTATGTAAATAGCCTGAACGTATTGATTTAATGCTACTTATTTTTAGCTTGAGTGAGTTTTTTAGACACTTAGTGTCACATTATATCTTAGCTGCTTGGATTGGTTTAATTTCCCATGCAATTTTCAAGGCAGTATTAGACAGCCAATAGCCATGATATGGGATAGAATCAGTTCTTTTGCACTAAAGAGTTATCATTTGGGGCAATGATTTTTAGAGAAATGTACAATAATAGAATAATTCTTAGCTTTATATTGTTCCATCCCATTAGAAAAAGATGCAGAGGAAAATAACAGTGGTACCAACAGCCTTAATGATGTAAGCTTTCTTTCTATGATTTCCTAGTGCAATGTCCCCTCTTCACTCCATGATAAAAGAGGTCAGTAGGTTCACACTTGGCTGAGGACAGGTATTAAAGTGCACAGTGCCCTTGACTGGAAGCAGAAAAGCCGTTCTGTATACAAGGCTGGTGATCAGAATATCACTGGCTAATATTCATAGATGCTAGGCTAGAATTTCATTGCTTAAATATATACATCTTAAATAAACTTTCTAGAAATCCCCACAGCTTACAAGAAGCATGTGTAGCCTAAGAAATAAGAAGTGCAAGGAAGCTGTTTCTTGGGTTGTTTATACGCTGAGTTTTAGGGAGGCCTATGAAAGGCCAAGGAGAGACTCCTGGGGCCTGCTCCTGCTGAACCCCAAGGTGCAGACATGTTTACTTTCTACAGAGGAAATTCCAGTCACCTCCAGTGACAGGGTGCTGAGCTCCAACAGAAAGGAGAGAAACAGCATTTCTCTAAGCCCAGTAGAAGCTTTGTAAAAGCAACATTCCTCAAGTCAAAAGAGTGTTGGGAATCCAGGGGCCCACTCACAATGTCTGGTTTAACCTCCTTGGTTTTAGTCAATGAAATAAATAGACTAAAGTTGTTTATCCAAGTTCTACAAATATTTACTGTCCCAAAGAAACAGGGCAGGGGTAATGAGTGTGTGCTGAATATTTGTTTTGTTTTGTTTTTACAGGAGATTACACATTCTACCTTGTAGGGCTTATTTGGGTATTATTATATCTACTTTGCAGATGAGAGAAAGGAACATTTCAAAAATCAAAACAAAACAAATCTCCAATCCCCTTCCAAAAAAAAAAAACTCCTACTAAATATTTGTACTTTTTGAGCTTAGAATGGTCTTACTCTTCTGCCATTTCACTCACTTTAGAACTATAATGATTATGGTAAATTCACCTTTAGAGCATAACTTTCTTTTTCTTTTGCATGAAGATTTTTTACTTTGTGAAGTGCTGAATATATCCAGATAAGGAAAAATGTAAGAAGAGAAACAGGAGGAAGATTCTAATATAAGTAAAGGATAATTAGTGCCAAGATGAGAAAATTAATCATCTGATGAATATGGCAAAGTGGCCCGAGGGTTGGGGCAGAGTGAATTTACTCTGGGGCTCAATAAGTGCCCAGGATTCTTGAAAATGAAGCTGTACCTTTACCAGATGTTGTGAAAATACTTTGTAGAGTACAAGAAAGAAATCCTAATGATGTGAGAAGGAAGGGGGTTAAATATGAAAATGACTATTAAGAGTTAATGATGGTTAGCACTTTAGGACAAGAGAGCCCAATGGCAAAGGAAACACTAAACACCAGAAACAAATTGATGTACCTATTCAGAAAGTAACCTAGCTTTTCAGGGCCACAAATCTAAATAAATGTGCTTAGATTTATTAAACCTCAGTAATCAACTAATTCCAGCTAGGACTGAAGGTAAAACACCAACAAACTATCTCCAATAACATTTCAAAGAAATGTCCTAACAAAGGGAAAAACACTCCATGTAGAATAATCCCGGCCTTCGTCATGTGCTAGACTTTGCACAACAAGAGTCTCAGGAAGAGGTCTAATGGCTTCTGTGTAGCCCCAAAAGGCTCCAGACATTTATCTAGAGGAGACATTTTACTATCATGTGTATTATTATATGAAACAAAGTTCATGAGGCCTTGGCCTTTGAATAACCGCTGACAATAATTGGCCTATCATGTGATTCGATATGTGTGTGTGTGTGTGTGTGTGTGTGTGTGTGTGTGTGTGTGTGTGTGTGTGTATAATGACAATGAAGGAAAGCAATTACTTTCATTTGTATGTATTTCACAATGTTAAGTAGAAGATTAGCTGTTCAATGTTCTAGAGTGGCCTTGCATTCTTTAAATCTCAAATGTGCTGCAAGTATGAAGCTGACTATACTGGTCCACATTCCGTGTGTTTGAATGGAGTGATTATACATCATTTCTTTGCTTCAGTGTTCTAGTTCACACTGTAAGGACCAGACAAATTCCATTTTGAAAAAGAAACTCCATTTTGTGTTAAGCCTGGCCAAGGGGTGAACCCAGTGTCCAGGAAAACCACAAACTAGTCTAAACAGAAAAACATTCCCTAGCAACACAATCAGCTCACCTTGGGAGAGTCCAAATATACTCTCTGCTCATCAAGCTGACCAGCAGGTTGTCTGACACATAGCAACAACCAATTAGGAGAAGCCAGGCCAAAGTTCCCAGTGCCCAATGACTGCTTCAGCCAATCTTTTCTACAGGCCAACTTGCCCCTACACCTATTACCCAACCATGAAATACCAAGACCTGTAATTCCTTGCTTGAAGCTTTTCTGCCCAAATGTCATCCAATTACATACTGTAAAACCCATTTCTTTGTCTGAAACCTATAAAAATCCCTCTCAATTGGGACTCAAGGCCACTTCCCTACATTTGCTGTGTCTGTGCATTGGAGGTGTGTCCCGGCTTGGAACCTGCCATCCAGACTTCCTTGCCATTGCATTTGAACTTGGCTCTTTGGTGGTCTGTTCAGGGAGTCTCTCAAAATCGGCCATAACAACACTAATTTTCACAGTTGTTTCAAATTTTCACTCATTTCTTTAAAAAGTATATGAATGGATTAAAATGTTTGATAAAAGCAGTGATAATAATTACAGGGTAAACGAATCACCTAAAGATAATGTTAGTAGAGTACATAAATATCTGTAGTCTCAAATATGTAACCAAGTACGACACAGTCAAACAGGCATACTATTGTGATCTAAGCAATGGCCGCAGAACAGTCACACCATGCGACAGATCTCACGTGGGAGGTTTATTAGGCCTTGGGTACACAGAGGCTGCCTCTGGGTGAGGGTGGAGAGAAAAAAGAGAGGAAAGAGAAGGAAGAGAGGAGGGAATGGCCTTTTATATAGGGATGCAGTGCATGTGTAGAGGGAGAATATGTGACTTGTGGCAACAGTGCGACTGTGTCGTATCTCGGTAGCTAGTGGATGATATATTCTGATGTTGCTGGGTCCCTGAGGCAGGAGGTGGAGATGCCTTGTTGCCTATACATACATACAAGCAAGCAAACAAAAAAAGATATTTAGATGAATATTTAAATAATCTTTTTTTCTATTTTTGTAACATTTTAAAAATTATTTTTCCTTTTTTAATATATACATTTGTATTATTACACATATATACAATAAACTACCTCCAGCAAGAAGAACCACTAAACATTCAGGAATTATATAAATGTTACATTCATAGTGCTTTTGGCTATTTGTATTTGGCAGCCTAGAAGAAAACATCTTTCTTATTTTGGTGTGTCTAAAATTCTGAATGTAAATAAATATCTACTGTATCTCATCTTTATCAACTTAAAACATCTATCTAGACTATGTAGACCAGGCTGCTCTCAGACCCCAGAGAGTCACCTGTTTGTGCTTTTCTAGTGCTGGGTTCAAAGGCATGTGACTTAAGAACTTGCTGCAAATGAATCTTTCCTTTAAACAATGTACAAATAATTGTTCAATGTTTGATATTGCAATTTCAAAATTGTTATATAGTATCACTAGTGCTGAAGGTAAAGAAAAGGTTATTTGGAAATAATGGATTTAATATCAAATAACACTGTCTAATATCAAGGTGTGTATGACTTATGAAGTGTTATCATTCAGCAGCTTTGGTAAGGCAGGTCTAATGAGGTACTGACTGAGTGCACTTATGAAGAATATGCAGAGTATCTGGAGAAAGGTGCTCAGAGACTACATTTTGGTCATCACTGACACTGTAGGAAAATAGTTTTTAAAGAACATCACTAACAGTTGTTTTCTGGGGTGCCACTATTGAAGAGAGGTGTTCAGGATTATGTGTAGAGGAGCAATAATGTTACTGGATGCATCAAAGAGATCTCCTTGAATGCCTGGAGCAAACTTCTTTATTCACAACATATACTTGGCTGGATATAGTTTCTCCTCATGCAGTCAATAAAGTATTGAAAATTATCAAATGCAACAAAGTTACTGTCAGAGTTTGCCCTCTGTTCAGTGTGCTTTGAAAAAAAAATGCAGCTTGCAAGACTCCCTTTGCTCCAAGATACACTGGCTGTCTTTGGGAGACATATTATCCCGGTTTGTGAAATTAAGATGATACAGAATATTTTGTTTGATAACCATTATTATATCCACAATTTCAAATGATAAATCTTTGGGAAACTTATTGAATAACTTGAGAATAAAATCAGCACTTTGCTTTTTTGATATTGTATACTAAGATTTAAACGAAGAACTGTGGAGAATATGACTCAAATTATGAGTATGATTCCGACTCAATACCTGGTGACTTCATTTACTCATTCCAATAAATCACGGGTCACCATGGTTAGACTTATGCACCTTTATTTAGGTGCGGTCATGGTGATGACATTCACTAGGTACTTTCTAGGACCAAATGCAATAAGAAGATAAATATACTTCATTTTTTTCTGAATTAAGATATTTGTAAGTGATGTGGTACCCCAACTATAGTCTTCAGGAACATGGGAAACAGTATTTTCTTTGAGCATTCTTAATAGTTTTTACAACAGCATTTAACTTTTTATCTATAACTATCTAAATTTTTATACCATTTTGGTTGATATTTAGACTGAAAAACATAAGTCATAAATCAACACAGATGAGCTAACTGTTTACCACAGAAATTACTCAGTGAGGTTGGTGAAATAGTCAAAATATTATTTTTCTTTTCACTGACAGAAATTTAAAGAGAATAGTATATATTAGTTTTTGCCTTGGCACACAGTAAGTTTTGACTAGGCATAGAGAGTACTGTGTTTTATTATGCCACTTCTGTTGACTCTTCTCTCTTCGTCTCCACCCTCTTGCTCCATCCCATGTACACCTACTTCAATTTCCACAGTGAACAAAAACACAAAAGCCTCAGTAAAATACCTGCAAACCAACTTCAAGATCATATTTAGAAGATCACACATCACAGCCAGGTTAGTTTCATCTCAGAGGTGCAAGATTGGTTCAATAGATGCAAATCAGTAATTGTGATGCACACATAGATAAGGTTAAGGATAGGAAGTTTGTGGTCATCCTGACAGATGCAGAAAGCCGTTGATAAAGCTCAGTATACTTTCATGTTAAACAGTCCTAAAGAAACTAGAAATAGATAGACTATACCTCAAAATAATAAAAGGAATCTATAACAAAATGATAATATTTTACTAAGTGGAATGCAAAAGAGCACTTCCATTATAATGTAAAAATGCTAATTTTATTTTTGTAACTATAAATCATATTTAATGCCCCCAAATTAGTAAAAATATATTCATGTTGAGCAATCAATAAATGTTTTATAGATAAAATTTTTGAAAAAGCATTCACATTTGATGAAAATGATGAAAAATGCTAGATGAAATACCTGAACTTGGAGGCATGAAAAAGAAGGATAATTTGTAAGGGAAATACCATGCATTTTAACAAATAATATCAAAAGTGAAATAAGAAGAAATCACGAGGCTCAGGCAACTTTATTAACAGAGTTCTGCTTACAAGGACAGATGTGACAGAAAGATATCCTGAAGAAAACACATATATGAGAAATAGGGATTGAATAACAAAACAATTTGGTGTTAACTTTTCCTTGTAGACTAGGCTGGCCTCAAACTCACAGAGATCTGCCTGCCTCTGCCTCTCAAGTGCAAGGATTAAAGGCATGCACCACCATGCTGGGCTCTCCTTTTCCTGATGCTGAAGATTGAACCTCTGTCCCTTTTAGGCAAACATCCCACCACAGAGCTATATTCACAGCCTTCGGATGCCTGATTCATTAATCTAATTAACCGTACTCATATTTGGGGAAGTTTTAAAGGTTAACTGAATAGTTGCTATGGATGTGAGCCAAGCCTAGAATCTAGGTTTATTTTTCTTACAATCTAGCCTTGGACCTTCAGTGATAGCTCCTGACTAAAGACTGTAACGGTGACATATTTTTAGAAGTGTTGTGAGTTAGATTTGCTGTTAACACAAACAGCTATGAAACATCTTTTCAGGGTTTCAATTATGAAGTTGAATCTGAAGGAGATTTCTTAGGTGAATGAATCAAATAAAAATTTCTGGATGACATATGAATCCTGTAATCAATAAGTTCTCTTAGGAAATTTCAAGATTACTAGGAGAAAAATTAATCCTCCAGAAAAAAAACTTAATAATTTTAATATTTGAAAGTCAGAGGAAACCAAGGAAAGACAATTAGTTAAATAAAAAAGATGCCCCCAGGCTATAAAGCAATAGATTTAAAAGGAACATAGTAATGCAGAGGGAGCTTCAACTCTGTTGAGAACTCAAGAAAAACGAAACAGAAAAATTCCACATGGGTCTCCATGCACAGACGTGTTCTTTGAAGTCTCCAGTCAGTAGAGTCCAAAATGCAAAGCAGAGAATATGGCTCATTAGGAAGAATTAAGAGGTACAAATGCTAATTTAGACCAGATTCTACCAGAAGAAGCCCACGGAATCTCAGTAGAGTTAGGCCAAAATGAGCCTGTACTGGTGCCTAGACCCTCTGGGATCTTGCATATGGAGTGTTGGAGGGGTAATGGCCAGCTAAGGCCTCCCTTTTCTTTGTACAATACCCACCATTTTTATTCTGGATGAACAAATGCAAAGTCCAAGAAGGTATCCTTAACCTTATTTTATTCTCTTTGGTCTTTATTCTGCACCATGTGCTCTAGGCCTAGAAGCTGGCTCTGTCACAGAGGGACATGTGCATAGAGCTGGGTACATCCAGACTTCAGGATGCTCTGCAAAGTGTTAATGTTGGAATATAGGAGAAAGAGAAAAGCAGCTGACTTATTTATGTGAGTTTGAATTTTTTTCTATTTGAAGGCTTTGAAGGCTCTCTCTCTCTCTCTCTCTCTCTCTCTCTCTCTCTCTCTCTCTCTCTCTCTCTCTCTCTGTGTCGTGTGTGTGTGTGTGTGTGTGTGTGTGTGTGTGAACCAAAGTATGCTCATGTCAATATACGTATGGTGTGTGGAGGTTAGAGGACAATGCGCAGAAGTTGGTTCTCTCCTTCCACAGTGGGTTTAGGATGGAACTCAGGTTGTCATGATTGCACAGCTCAGCCATATTATATTGTCATCTTATCCTTTTATTCCTTTTAAATTAACACATAATTGTATATATTTATGGTTTGCCTTGTGGGCATGTGTGGGGGGGCCTGTCGTAGCTGTTTATATGCCTTTCCCCAACAAAGAGCTTTACTCTGAACATAGAATCATCACATGGGATAGAAATGGAATACTTTATAGAAATCTCTAACAGAGTGTTTACAAGGGATTAGGTCACTGGCTCCAATTGATCTCAACTGACCCAAATAACAAACATCATTGTTTATCAGCCAATATCCATAAATGGTTGCTTTTAACCTTTATGGTAGATTTCAGGAACTTGCTTCCAACTACTGTGTTTGTTGCTTTCAGTGAATGATTCATGCATTATCTGTGTCGGGGCGATGAAGAGTGCACATAACTTAAGACTATAACTATGCATTATGTTATGTTATAAGAGTTGATTACATGGGAAACCCAAAGCAAGGAAAGGTTGACTGTTGCATTGTTCTCTTAAAGACAGGTTAAGCAAACAGTTTGAGTACACCGTAAGCTAGAAATCCTATGTGAGCTCACGGTGTATTATTAACTCTGGCTGTGAGGTCCAGCAAAATTCCTAGTTTCTTAGAATGTAAGGAGATTATTATAATATCGTGTTGCTACAACTGAGTTATTTTGTCTTCTTTGTATGAAAATGAGCATAACAAATAAATGTTTTGGTTTCACAGCAGACATCATGTTCGGCTACATTTGCACAGAAAAGGTATTCTCAAGTTATGTATTCATGTTGTCCTTTAAATGCTCTTAGCATATAACAGGTGCTAAGTTTCACCATGGGCTGTGGGGAAGGAACAAGGGATGAAGTTCTGGGTCTACCTGAGGTTTCTTAGTTTTTACCAGGGAGACACATTAGACAAATATGTCAGCTTCTAAATGGTGAAAATTGATAGACAGGAAGAATGAAAAATGAAAGTTAGACTTGAAAAGTTCATAAATTAGGATCATAAAAGGTCATGGTGTCTTTTTTTTCTGCTCATACAAAGGACAGAAAACCAGCCTTAATTATTTTTTGCATCACGCACACTTTATACACTTATAATTTTAGGATTGTATAATGCTTGTGATAAATTATATGCTTTTAGAACAAAAGAACCAGACACTGACATTGGATCAGACCTGACAGGGTGCATTCCTCACAGCATCCTGGACACTGGCATCCTGTATCCTTCATGTTCCAGCACCAAGTGCTTCAGTTGTTGTTCCTCATCAGAACAGGAAGCTTCAAAGAAAGCTTCAAATTCTAATTGGTCCAGCATTTCAGACTGTCCTACACAGGACTCTAATTAAGCCCAGAATTTCTCAACATTTAGAAACTGGACCACAAATGTGATTCCTAGCTTGCTTAACCATTTCCCCAATTTTATTTAGGCCCCTACTAGGTAGTATTTGGCCCTAATCAGCTGGAAGAAACCTTAAGAGAATGATGCCCCATTTCCTTTAAGGAGGTTGGGTAGGTTTTTGGTTGCTTTGCTGGGCTATAGAGGGTTATTATCAATGGGAGTTGGTTACAAGTTATTATTGGTCTAATTTAGGAAGAAAGAGAGTGATGTCTCTCTTTTCCCTTATCTTACATTCTTAGGTTTGGGGATAGGGGCTGAAACGAAAGAAGGGGGAATATAGAAATATATAGGGAAGATAGAACAAAAAGTAGATAGTGACTCTACTCCGCAACTTAATGCCTCAATTGTCACTCACAAGGTTATTTTTAATTCATTGGTATAGAATTTTGTAAATAGATGCAAAATAAGTTTATTTATTGATACAGTAGTATAGAATTAAAATGTAAGTTTATTCTTCACACACACACTATATGTATATGTATATACATATATGTATATATGTATATATATATGGTATTCGTGGGAGGTGAAGCAACTGTGGCTAGAGCCCAGTGGTCTGGGCAGGCTGCTGCTGACTGTACTTTGGAGATGGAGCATGGGGACTCACAAATGATTTGTGCTACCATGTCCCTGCTTGTGAAAGCACTCCAGCATCACATCCTGGACAAAGATCTGTGGTATCTCAGTCCAAGTCTTATGCCTTCTCTTGGACTGTGTAGATTATAGATAACGTGCAGTGCTATAGGATACTTGAATTTCAGATTAATAAAATAGATGTTTTGTGTCAGTATACTTACATTTAACTGGATCTCCTACATTTACTTTTGCTAAATCTGACCACCTTTCTTTAAATAGGAAAGTAATTTTGACACTGGACATCTCAAAATAAAACATCCTCATTTAAACCAGTGAAATGTGAAGATTTAAACAGGACCAATGCACAAGCCTGTACTGTTATCCTATGTATCAGTATTATAAAAGGGAGGCATAGAAAAATTTAAAGGAGAACATCCATAATTACAATTTGTTTTCTAAGTGAATATAGGATAAATATTTTTACAAAGCTACAGAATGTTAGTGGGCTTGGAGCTAGGTTTTGAAAAGAGTTTGAAAGGTAGTGGTTGGTTGGAATATATCCGGGAGATGCTCCTCCACACAACAAGGACATATGCTCAACCATGTTCATAGCAGCCTTATTCATAACAGCCAGAACCTGGAAACAGCCTTAATGTCCCTCAGTTGAAGAATGGATAAAGAAACTGTGGTACATTTACACTATGGAATACTACTTAGCTATTAAAAACAAGGAAATCCTGAAATTTGTGGACAAATGGATGGAATTAGAAATGATCATACTGAGTTAATTCAGAAGCAGAAAGACTCACAAGGCATATACTCACTTATAATTGGGCACTAGCCCAAAAGGCATGTCCCATGAAAGTCTTCACTTACCAGGAGATTGGGATAGATGTGAGGACATCCCACTGGGACTCTAAGTAAGACAAATATAGGAGATGGGGAAATAGAAGGACCCAGAGCATCCTAGAAACCTACAAGAAGAACATCGTGACAGGTGGATCGGGGTCCAAGGGGGTCTGCTCAAACTTTTACACTAACCAAGGACAATACAAGTAGTAAACATAGAACCCATACTCTGACATACCCAATGGACAGGATATTATCCACAGTTATCTGGAGAGCAGGGACTGACACTGACATGAACTTTGGTGCCCCATATTTGACCTCTTCCACTTGGTGAGGAGGCCTGATGGCACTCAAAGAAAGAATAAGCAGGACACCAAGATGAGACTTGATAGCCTATGACCATATACTGGGGGAGAAGGTCCCCCTTGGTCTTAGGCCTAGGGGAGGGGAATAGGGTGAAAGAGGGAGGGAGGGAGGAATGGGAGGATACAAGTGATGGGATAACAATTGAGCTGTAATCTGAACAAATTAATAAAAACACCAGTCAAAATTGAAGTAGTGGTTGATAAATAAGAAAAAGGAACTTATTCAAAGAATCCTATGAAACAAGTCAGAGAATCATGAAATGATGTACAGAAATTGGGTATGGTTTGCACAAAGCAGTGATTTATTTGTGTGTGAAATGAGGAACTTGGAGTGAGACTGAACAGTTGTGTGTTAGTAGGATAGACAGGGATCTTTTGATTGCTTTTGAATGAGAGTGATATTTTTAAAGTGTTCTTTTACTACAGTGCTGCTATAGAGGAGATTAATACTAGTTATACATGTTGTTAAGGCATCTTGACTTCCCAAGAGAAGAAGTAATTACCCAGTGTCCAGAAGCTAAATTACCTGTATGTTGTGGTATGGATATATACTCAGAAGAAAAACCCAGATACGTTTGACAGTTTGGAAATGGTCAAGTCATGGGCACCAGAGTCTATGGCAGAGGTAGTTCCTGCTTCCTTTACTAGGGGATCCACGTGGAGAATGAGCTGTCCCTTGGCTACATCTGAACAGGGGGTCTAGGTTCTCCGCATGCATTGTCCTTGGTTGGTGCATCACTTTGTGCAGGCTTCTCTGGGCCCAGATTTGTTGGCTTTGATTGTCTCCTTGTGGAGCTCCTATTCCCTCGGGGTCCTTCTATCTCCCCACTCTTCCATACAACTCTCAGTGCTCTGTCCAGAGTTTGACTGTGAGTCTTAGCATCTGATTTGCTCCCTCTCTGAGTGGACTTTTTCAGAGGACATCTATGTTGGGCTAATATCCATTTATAAGTGAGTATATATCATGCATGTCTTTCTGGGTCTGGGCTACCTTTCTCAGGGTGATCATTTCTAGTTCCATCCATTTGCCTGCAAATTTCATGATTTCCTTTTTTTTTTTTTTTTGATTGTTGAGTAGTATTCCATTGTACAAATGTACCATAATTTCTGTATCCATTCTTCAGTTGAGGGACATCTAGGTTATTTCCAGATTCCGGCTATTATGAATAAAGCTTCTGTGAATGCTGTTGAACAATTATCCTTGTTGTATGGTAGAACATCTTTTCAGTATATGCCCAGGAGTGGTATAGCTGAGTCTTGAGGTAAACCTATACCCAGTTTTCTGAGAAAGCACCAGATTGATTTCCAAAGTGGCACTCAAAGCAATTCCACTAAAATAAGGGACTATAAAAGGCTGCCCACTCTCTCCATATCTCTTAAATATTGTACTTGAAGTTTTAGCTAGAGCAATAAGGCAACATAAACGAGATCAAAGAGATCCACATTAGAAAGGAAGAAGTCAAAGTATCACAATTCACAAGTGATATGATACTATACATAAGTAACCCCCAAAATTCCACCAGAGAAATCCTAGAGCAGATGAATAGCAAAGTAGCCATATACAAGATTAATTAAAAAAAAATTAGTAGCCCTCCTGTATACAAATGACAAACAGCCTGAGAAAGAAATTAAGGATACTACACCCTTCACAATGTCTACAAATAATATGAAGTATCTTGGTATAACTCTAACCAACCAAGTGAAAGACTTGTATAGAAAGAAACTTCAAGTCTCTAAAGATATCAGATTGAAGAAGATATCAGAAGATGGAAAGATCTCCCATGCCCGTGGACAGGTAGGATCAATATAGTAAATATGGCCATCTTATGAAAAGTAATCTACAGATTCAATAAAATCCCTATTAAAATACCTACACAATTCTTTCCTGATGTTAAAAGGACAATTCTCAACTCCATATAGAAAAAATAAAAAACCAGAATAGCTAAAACAATGCTGTATAATAAGAGATCTTCTGGGGTTATCTCCATCCCTGATCTCAAGCTGTACTATAGAGCAACAGTAATAAGAACTGCATGGTACTGACGTAGAAAATGACGGGTGGATCAACTGAATTGAATCAAAGATCCAGAAACAAACCTACACATCCATGGACACTTGATTTTGACAACGAAGCCAAAACTATACAATGGAAAAATGATAGCATCTTCAACAAATGGTGCTGTTCTAACTGGATGTCTACATGTAGAAAAACACAAACATTTATCACCCTGCACAGAACTGAAGTTGAAGTGGACTAAAGACATCAACAAATAACCAGACACACTAAATCTGTTAGAAGAAAAAGTGGGAAAAGCCTTGAAGTCGTTGGTACAGGAGACAACTTCCTGAACACAACACCAACAACTCAGGTTCTAAGATAAACAATTAATAAATGGGTCCTCATGTAACTGAAAAGGTGCTGTAAGGCAAAGGACACTATCAACAGAAAAACCGGCAATCTACATACTGGAAAAAGATACTAACCAACCTTATATCCAACAAAAGGCTAGTATCCAAAATATATAAAGAACTCAAGAAACTAAACACCAACAAACCAAATAATCCAATTAGAAAATGGGGTACAAAGCTAAACAGAGAATTCTCAACAGATGAATGTTGAATGGCCAAAAAGCACTTAAAGAAGTCCTCAAAATCCTTAGTCATCAGAGAAATGCAAATCAAAATAACTCTGGGATTCCATTTTTTACCAGTCAGACTGGCTAAGATAAAAAACACAAGTGACAGCACATGCTGACAAGGACGTGGAGAAAGGGGAACAGTCCTCCATTGCTGGTGGCAGTGCAAACTTATAAAACCGTTTATGCTCTATTTCTATTGACTAAAATTATGTATTTAGAACATTTGCTATATATTTATCCTAACATTTTCCAGGTATGATAGTTACATTGCTGTAAGATTCTTCTTACTAGAATTGCACATTGTATGCTTTTTATTTATTATTTAAGCACTAATAAGTCATCTTTTTCTAAGATGTGTCCATTTTATCTTCCTGTGTCATATCTGTTTAGTTTTTGGTGGATTTTGCATGATACATCATTTATTGTTTCCTTACAACATTTGCATGCCATTGTGGCTTTGATATGTCAGTTAGAAGCAGCATGTGCCCGTTAAACTTTATATTTTACCAATGTAGTATGTTTATTTTAATTCTTGGTAGACTTGCATATATTTTAAACTAACTTAACCAACTTACAGAGTTAGTTTCTTAAATCTATTTTTTTTATTTTTATGAATTGAATTCATATTTATAGCTTTGTCCTAAAATCAAAGCAATACTTGGACATTTTCTTTCAAAAACATTTCAACCTGAAACTCAAGTGAAAGGACTTATATTACAAGAGTCTACACACACACATACACACTCACACACACATATCACACAGCATTTACACACATATACACACACACACATACATGCATATAAATACAAAGTACACAAAATATACATACACACAAATATATATACACACATAAATAGGTGCATTTGCATAAAAACTACGTAAAAATAAATTTTTATTTATATCAGGCAGTTTTTTACTTTTTCATATTTTCATTCATGGTCAGTCCTGATCAAAAGATACAACAGCTTGAGTTACTAGCAGTACCAAGGCCACAATTTTGGAGTTGATGTTTATTTTCTATCATTTGTTAATTACAATAGATGTAGTTTTGAATAAACAAGATTACTTATAACTGGTCAAGTTTTTCTTTTCTTTACTTATTTCTTTACTCATTTAAAATAGATTCCTCTCTCATATCATACATTCCCACCAAGGTTTCCCCTCTCGTCACACCTTCCAGCTCCCCTCCCCCTCCCCTTTCCCCAGATCCATTCCCAGTCTGCTTCCCTTGAGAATGGAACAAGCCCTCAAGAGGACAACCAAACACAACAAAACAAGATACAATAGTGTGGTGGAAGTTTTGGTTGCTTTAAAAACTCAGTTATGTTGTGTAAACACGTTTTTCCTTTAGTACCAGGTGTGGGATATGGGGGCTGCTCCAGTTTGTCTACAGCTGAAACAGCCTCAGGGCAGGGGAGGTCATGTGATCTTTGTCAACAGGCAGCTGCTCCATGGAGGGAGCGTGGTCTTTGTCAGCTAGAAATCATCTTTGTGCAGACTCTGAGAGGGTATGAATATGAGAGCAGAGAGAGAGAGAGAGAGAGAGAGAGAGAGAGAGAGAGAGAGAGAGAGAGAGAGAGAGAGAGAGAGAGAGAGGCTGATAGAAGAATGCTTAGAGGAGATGGTTGGAAGAGGAAGAGAGGCTATTGCTGCATTTGCTGGTACTGGCTGAATATCCTGATGATGGAGGTATTGCCCCAAAGAACCTTATCACCCTAAACAGCAGGAAATATCCAAAGAGAACTAGGCACCTTCTCCCCATTAATCTTCTTTCTCTCTTACTTGATGTTGGGGCATTGGAAAGGATTGGGGTAGAACGATATAATAAAGTAAGTTTTTAAAACTCAAAGCCTACACAATAAGACAATGAAAAAGATCCTCATATGCCTGAACATGGCATCCTAACAGGAGGAGATGTCTTAAGAGCAGGCAAAAGAGTCAGAGATATACCTACGTCCACTGTTAGAAGTCCCAGAGTAAAGAACAAAAACAGAAACAAAAACCCACAAGCTAACAGCAATAACATATATGTAAATATGTGGTACAGACCTCCTGTTTGCTGCTTCAGGCTCTGTGAGCTCATGTGAGCCTGCTTAGTTGATTCAGTGGGCCATGTTCTCAGGTGTCCTCTTTTCCCTTTGACTCCTACAGTCTTTCAGTACCCTCTTCTGTGGTGTTCCCTGATCTCCAAGGCGGGGAACCAATAAAGACCTCCAGGTTAGTCAGTCTCTCTGTATAATGTCTGGCTGTGGAAATCTGTATCTGCTCCCATCTCCTGCCAGAAGAAGGCCCTCTGATGATGACTGGACAAGGCACCAATCTATGAGTATATAGAATATCACTAGGAACAATTCTTCTTCTTCTTCTTCTTCTTCTTCTTCTTCTTCTTCTTCTTCTTCTTCTTCTTCTTCTTCTTCTTCTTCTTCTTCTTCTTCTCCTCCTCCTCCTCCTCCTCCTCCTCCTCCTCCTCCTCCTCCTTCTCCTCCTCCTTCTCCTCCTTCTTCTTTGTTACTGTTATTATTTGCCGGTCACGTTTAGTTCTACCATAGTTCTCTGTGGTATTCAGTCTACAGTGTCAGACATAGGCTCCCTATTGGGCATGGGCCTAAATTAAACCAGACATTAGTTGGACACTTCCACAGGTTCTGAGCCACCATTGTCCCAGCACATTTTTTCAAACAGGACAGATCATAGCTTGAAGGTTTTCCAACTTGGTTTGTGTGAAGGTATTTTTCTGCACCAAAGAGACTTAAATATGGGATGAAGGCTGCATGCCATGCAGGCATTAGCTTGACCTCTCTATATTCAGTGAGTTCTATGGATGCTTTTCTCTGTAATGGGGCTCTGCTGTCAGTTTTCAGAGAGCTATTCTCTGTCCTAGCATCGGCCTGAGTTGTTTGTGAGTCTCCACAGAACCCTCTCAGCCAACAATTGACCAGCTGCAACCTTGGCCCACCAATGGAAGGATTGTCTGGCTATAAAAGATGGTCAGAGCCTGGCATTATGGTGCATGCTTGTAATCCCAGTACTCCTGGAGGCAGAGGCGAGTGGATATCTGTGAGTTTAAGGCTAGCTTGCTCTACAAAGTGAGTCCAGGACAGCCAAAGTTACATAGAGAGACCCTGTCTTGGGAAAAAGAAAAAGAAAAAGAAAAAGAAAAGATGGTCAGTTCAGACTCCATATTCTCTATTGCTAGGAGTCCTCACTAGGGTCAGCTGCATAGATTCCAGAAGTTTTCACTGCACTAAGATTCTACATAACACATCCAAATGCCTGTCAATTTCAACAGTCACTCCCGCACTCTCCCCATCCATCCATTCCATTCCTGCCTGGTGTTCCCTGATTCCATTCCATGGATTCCATCCATGCCCCAGTCCACCAGAAAAATCTATTTTATTTTCCCTTCCCAGGTAGATCCATGTGTTTCTCCCACCCTCAAAGCCTGCCTCTTTACCTAACTTTTCTAGTCTGTGGATTGTAGCTTGATTATCATTTATTTAACAGCTAATAGCCACTTATAAGTGAACATACCATGTTTGTCTCTATGGGCCTGTGTTACCTTACTCAAGGTGATTTTTTTTTCTAGTTGCATCCATTTGCCTGGAAATTTCATGATGTCATTTTTAAAACAGCTAAGTAATACTCCAGTGTATAAATGTACCAGTCTTGGTTGTTTCCAGTTTATGGACATTATGGATAAAGCGATAATGAACATAATTGAGCATGTGTCCCTGTGGTAGAATAGAGCATCTTTTGGTTATATGCTCAAGAGTGGTATAGCTGGATCTTGAGATAGATTGATTCCTAATTTCCTGATGAACTTTCATATTCATTTCATAGTGGATGTACAAATTTGACTCCCTCCAGCAATGGAAGAGTATTCTTCTTGCTCCACATCCTAGCCAGCATGAGTAGTCACTTGTGTTTTTTGTCTTAGCCATTCTGACTGGTATAAGATGGAATCACAGAAAATTTGGGTTACATTTACCTGATGACTAAGGACATTCAACATTTCTCTAAGAGTTTCTTAGCCATTTGAGATTCTTCTGCTGAAAAGTCTCTATTTAGATCAATACCCTATTTTTTTTACATATACACTTATATTATTATTATATATAAATAAAATAAGCTACATACAGCAGGAATAACCATGAGACAATCAGGAATTATATAAGTATTACATTCATAGTGATTTGACTATTTGTATTTGGCAAACTTGAAGAAAACATCTTTCCTATCTTGGTGACTCTAAAATTCTGAATGAAAATAATCATTTATCATATCTCATCTCTGTTAACTTAAAACATCTATCTAGACATAAAAACATCTTAACTCCTAAACAAGTAAGCTTAATTGTAAGACTAAATTGTCTGGTCTTCAACCCCATCAGATACTTGAAAAGGAATTAAACTTAAGTACCTGAGTGAACTGGAAGATTCTTTGACAACAAGATGGGTTAACTCCTGGCAATACCCCGCCTACTTCAAAGAAGATGATGAGCATCAAAGAACCTCCTTACAGATATGGCTTCAAATGTGGCAAACCAGCCACTGGGCAAAATGTAATTTTGGAAGCTGTTACCTGCTGTACCCAATTTTTAAATTGGATTAGTTTGTTGATGCATAGTTTCTTTAGTTCTTTATATATTTTAGATATTAGTCATCCATTGCATGAGGAGTTAGAGGAAACATTTTGCCATTCTGTGGGCTTCCATTTTGTCTTATTAACAGTGTCTTTTACTTTACAGAAGCTTTTCAGTTTTGTGAGATCCCATTTACTAATTATTGATCTTAGTGCCTGTGCTATTGGTGTTCTTTTCAGATAGTTATTTTCTATGCCACTTTGTTCAAAGATATTCTCTACTTTTTCTTCAGGGTTAGTGTATCTAGTTTTGTGTTGAGGTCATTGATTCATCTGGAATTGAGTTTTGTGCAGAGTGATAACTATGTATCTATTTTTACTCTTCTACATTCATATATCCAATTTGACCAGCACCATTTGTTGAAGATGTTATCTTTTTTCCATTGTATAATTTTAGCTTCTTTTTGGAAAATCAGGTATCCATAGGTGTGTGGATTTACATTTGGGTCTTGGATTAAATTCCTTTGATCAATGTGTCTGTTTTTATGCCAGTATCACTTGGCTTTTATAACTATAGCTCTATATTAGAGCTTGAAATCAAGGATTAGTGATGCCTCCAACTGTTCTTTTATTGTAAAAGGATTGTTTTAGTTAGCTATATTGGGTTTTTTGTTTCTCCATATGAAATTAAGTATTGTTCTTTCAAGGAATGTAAAGAATTGTGTTGGAATTTGGATGAGGATTGCATTGACTATATAGATTGCTTTTGGTATGATGGCCATGTTTTACTACGTTAATTCTACTGATCCATGAACATGGGGGATTTTTTTTCCTTTTTCTAATATCTTTTAAAATTTCTTTCTTCAAAGACTTGAAGTTCTTGCCATACAGGTCTTTCACTTGCTTGGTGAGAGTCATGCCAAATAGTTTATATTGTTTGTGGCTATTGTAAAGGATGTTGTTTCCCTGCTTTCTTTTCAGCCCAATTATCATTTGTATATAGGGGGGCTACTGATTTTCTTTTAAGTTAAGCTTGTATTCCATCACTCCACTGAAAGTGTTTATCACCTGTAGGAGTTCCCTGCTGGAATTTTTAGGGTCATTTATGTATACTATTATATCATCTGCAAATAACAATACATTGACTTATTGTTTCCAATTTCTATCTCTTGGTCTCCTTCAGTTGTCTTATTACTCTAGCTAAAATTTCAAGTACGATATTGAGTAGATATGGAGATAATGGACAGCCTTGTCTTGTTCCTAATTTTAGTGGAATTGCTTTGAATTTCTCTCCATTTACTTTGATGTTAGCTATAGGCTTTCTATAAATTGTCTTTATTGTTCCTTGTATCTGTATGTTCCTTGTATCTGTAATCTTGATTGGACTTTTATTACAATGAAGGGTTCCATTTTGTCAAAGGCCTTTTCGGTATATAATGATACAAACCTATGTTTTTTCTTTGAGTTTATTTATATAGTAAAGTATAAATATAAAAACTATAAAATATATTTACTGATTTTCATATGATGAAATATCCCTGCAGATATTTGGGTGGCACATTCTTCAGATTCTGAAGCTAAGAAACTTATTAAGAGAATAATGTAAGACCTTCCGGAAGTAATGTAGAATACATTGATGATTGAGTATGGTTATTCCTATCTTTTAAATGACACACAAGAGAATAACATCCATATTCTATGAAAACTGACTACATAGCAATGACAATTTGAAATCTCTAAGATCCTCACATTTGCATTCCCTGTGGACACCTTACCATAATCAGCTGCTGGTTGGTGTGCAGAGAATAAAAAGACTTGGTCTATATAATAGCTTTAGACTAACCCATATGTACAGCAATGGGGAGTGCTATATAATTTGCTGTTTCTTTTCTTTTGAACAAGGGTACAAGACTGGTCTCTGTTGACATATAGGATAAGAAACTCTCTCAAATAGAGTCTTCCTCTTAGATATAAGTCTCATGCTCACCCAGTCTTGTTGGTTTTGGAGTCATTCTATCTCATTCAATGATTTTTAATTAGTTTGGTTAGGTCTCTTTTCTATAAGGTACTAGTAAGATGAACTTTATAAGGTATTCTTATTCAAAGTATCTAAGATTTTCAAGGACCTGGGGAAGAGACTTTACAATGTAAAGTAAATGTAAATTTTATTTCCTTCTCTTTTGTCTCTCAGTTTTGCTTAAACTGTTAGAGTATGCTTATGTAGTGAGTTCTTGTTGTGCAGTTTGGTGAGAAGAAATTTACAGATAGAATAGTGCTGTCACTTTGTTCTGTTGACAGTGTCTCCTGCTTTACAGAAGCTTCTTAGCCTCATGAGGTCCCATTTATTAATTGTTGGCCTTAAGGCTATTGGTGTTCTGTTCAGGAAGTTGTCTCCTGTGCCAATGTGTTCCAGGCTCTTCCCCACCTTTTCTTCTAGCTGATTTAGTGTCTCTGGTTTTATGTTGAGGTTTTAACCCACTTGGATTTGAGTTTTGTGCATGGTGACAAATATGGGTGCAATTGCATTTTTTTTTTTTACACGTAGACATCCAGTTAGACCAGCACCATTTGTTGAATAAGCTAACCTTTTCCCATTGAATAGATTTGGTTTCTTTGTCAGAAATCAAGTACCTATATGTGGGTGGATTCATTTCTGGGTCTTCCATTCAATTCCATTGATCAACCAGCCTATTGCTGTGCCAGTACCATGCTGTTTTAATTACTGTTGCTCTATAGTACAGCTTGAGATCAGGTATGGAGATTCCTCCAGAGGATCTTTTATTGTAAAGGATTGTTTTTGCTATTCTGGGTTTTTTGTTTCTCCATACGAAGTTGAGAATTGACCTTTCAGTGTCTTTCAAAAATGTGTAGGTATTTTGATAGGGATTGCATTGAATCTGTAGATTGCTTTTGGTAATATGTCTATTTTTACTATGTTAATTTTCCTGAATCATGAACGAGGGAGATCCCTCCATCTTCTGATGTCATTTTCAATCTCTTTCTTCAGAGATTTAAAGTTTTTTTCAATAAAGTCTTTCAATTGTTTGGTTAGAGTTACTCCTAAATATTTTATATTGCTGTGGCTATTGTGAAGGGTGTAGTTTTCCTAATTTCTTACTCTGCATGGTTTGTCATTTGTATATAGGAAAGCTACTGACTTTTTTGAGTTAATTTTGTATCCAGCCAATTTGCTGAAGGTGTTTGTCAGCTGTAGGAATTCTCTGGTGGAATTTTGGGGTTCACTTATGTATACTATCATATCATATGTTCAACCACGTTCATAGCGGGCTTATTCATAATAGCCAGAACCTGGAAACAGCCTAAGTGTCCCTCAATAGAAGAATGGATAAAGAAACTGTGGTACATTTACACTATGGAATACTACTCAGCTATTAAAAGCAAGGAATTTCAGAAATTTGTGGACAAATGTATTGAACTAGAAATGATCATAGTGAGTGAGTTAACCCAGAAGCAGAAAGACTCAAATGGTATATACTCACTTATAACTAGACACTAGCCCAAGGGACATATTCCAAGAAAGTCTTCACCAACCAGGAAAGTGGGATAGATGTGAGGACATCCTTTTGGGACTCTAGGTGAGAGAATTATGGGGAAATAGAAGGATCCAGAGGGTCCTAGAAATGTACAAGTAGAAAATTATGATGGACAGATCTGGGCCCAGGGGTTCTGCACAAACTATGGCACTAACTAAGGATGATATGTGCAGTAAACATCGAACCCCTACCCAGATCTAGCCAAAGGACAGGTCATTCTCTACAGATGAGTGAAGAATGGGGACTGACTTTCACACGAACTCTGGTGCCCCATATTTGACCACACCCCCTTGATGGGGAGGCCTGGTGGCACTCAGGGGAAGTGCCAGAGACTTTATACCCTATGATCATATACAGGGGGAGGAGGTCTCCTTTAGTCACAGTCATAGGGGAGGGGAATAGGGTGAAAGTAGGAGGAGGGAGGAATGGGGGGATAGAAGGGATGGGATAACAATTGAGATGTAATATGAATGAATAAATAAATAAATAAATTTTTTTAAAAAGCTATGCCAGTGATGGGGCCAGAGCACTGGGGCTATGACTATACCATGATGTTTTTGTTATGATATCTGTTTTTAGAAAGGTTCAGATTATGGGAACACCTGGTATACAGCAAGCAGTGTTTTATTTCATTCAACTGAAACCACATATTGAACTATACTGTGAGAAAGTCTGCGAGAGTACAAGCATTGGTTGAACTTTCAGGCTGCGCCTTGGCTGTGTGAAACACCTGATGTATTAATTAGATTGAGAGCCTCAAGAACATGTGAAAACAGATACAGCTGAGCCCAAGTTGTCAGAGTTTAATAGGTAGACTCATGAGGCTCGGAAGTCACCTGAGACAAAACTCTAATTTTTCCTGACAAGTGGACTCACCCAGTGGTGGATCAGAAAGAAAATGGCTTTTCTCTGCATGAGTGTACAAGTTATGGGTTTTCACATAATGGGACATTTTCTGAAAGGTATGAAATTGATATCGGTGTCCCTCATTTGCACTTTCAAAAGAAGCTGTAGGAAAGAGAAGCAAAGCAAAGAGCTGCTGAGGAAGCAATGGCGGCAAGGGCACCTCAAAGCTAAAACATCAGCATCTTCTGTTAGGAGTTAACTCAGTAGATGAATTTGGGGCCTCGGTTCTTTTCTAACTTCTGTGCTGATGATTTATTGCTAAGCTAAGCACCAAATGCCATGTCTTGGTCAGAATGAGAACAGCTGTGGATACCATGAAACACAGGTGGGTTGGCTGCTAGAAAACTCATCACAAATGCAAACCTGTTTACAAAGCCAGGCAGGCCAGGGGAGGTATGGATTCTAAATTTGCCACTTTTAAGACACAGTGAGGGTGGTGTCAAGTGATGACCTTTTATTAGTTGCTTTCATTTGCTTTATGTGAATATATGTATATCAGCACAGAAATGGTTATATGGAAAAACATACTGTGTATAAAAATGATAGATCAATGAAAATGAAAATAAGAGAGACACAACTTACACATTTGTCTTTCAATAAATATCTGCCTGTTTTCAGGTTAAAGGTAATATATGTACACTTTCCTTCCAAATTCTACAGAGATTGTGGCTTTGTGATTTGTGTTTTCAGGAAGAGATTTGTGTGTGTGGAAGCTGTGCACTGTGAAAGGAGTCTATAACATTCTTCAATAAAAATGTCTCATAGTCATTCTGAACCTGAGGGACCTGACATTCAGTCATTTGCCATCCTAGATTAAGTCTCCAGGGAGAGCTGGCACCCTGTAATTCATGGCTGCTGTCTATAGGCCCGTCTTTATCAAATGCGTCTTCTGTAAATCTGGAGGAAAGTTTCCTGTCCAGCCACACACTGAGAGTTCTCTCTGTGCCTTACAGTTCAGAGAGTTCTGGCTCTATAGCTGTTTGTAGAAGTTATCCTAACCAATCTCCACCTACTGTGGGAATCCGAGCGTAGAAGATGCATGAGAAATGTTTGAAAGCAAATATGAGCAACACCTGCTCACCATAGTTCCAGTTTTAGGAGGAACAGAGATGAGGCATGTCTAAGAAGTTAGTGAATGTATTGGAAGGAAAGAGGCAGTATCAGTAGCTCTGGATCTGGAGATGGAGATGACTATCATGTATTAAATGAAGTGTGACCTGTGAGATGCCAGAGCCACTGAGTGAAGTAGAAACACTGAAAAGTGAGGGGTAGTGGAAAACAGTAGAAAGAAGAAACCTGACTCACCTAAGAGGCAGCAGAAGCAGAGTGGGTCTGGGTTGTGGGACACATGGGCAAACAGAGGGAGGCATGTCATTTCAATATCACGAGCATCCAAGAACTTCCTAAAGATCCTTGGTGTCTTGAAAATGGCCTGTGATTACTTTAGGGTCTGACTGTGGAGCCACTGTTGCCTCCCTGAGAGAGCACAGGAGTTGAGAGCAGCTGGGCTGCATACCAGCTACTAGTGATATGCTGGAGGCAACCAGAGTGCTAGTACAGATATGGAAGAGATAGAAGGTTCTAGTAACATGGTTCTCTTTTCTCTTGTATGTCATGGCCATTTTGGGCCTGTGTTGAAATGAGAAGTATTGGCTAACTTTGTTCAAACACAGCATTTTAGCTTTGGTCACAGATATTATAATTTGCTATTTTTTAAAAAGACTATTTGTCTATTTTTTTTTCATTTTAAACCAAAGGCAATTCTAATCATAAAACCTGGCTAGTATGCTTGAGTTAATTTTTAATTGATAAATAGATAAATTTTTTAGTGAATGCTTTGTAATAACCCCTATGATTGTCTAATTCTACATTTTCTTTTATTACTGAATAAATCTAGTTGAAATGATATGTTTCCTTAAGGAATACACTACCAGTTGGAATTCCTGACAGGAAACAAATCAATGGTTTTTGAAACTTGTATTTCTATAAAGAAAAGAAGCCATGTGCCATGGATCACAAAGGATAGCTTTTATCTCTTGGTCAGGGTGTCCCCTGTGCTAATTGTTCAATTACTAACTCTCAGGGACACTATTCAGTTGTCCAAATGCCATCTGTATAAGGAGGTTCTTTGATGCTCATCATGTCCTCGTTTCTACCTCAGACGGAATTCTGCCTAGGAAGGGGCAAGCTTGGATGCAACCTGAGTCAACGGTCACGCTCTGCCAAGACAGGATAAGCAAGTCCTCAATAGTTCCTGCCTCACAAATATGTCTGTCACGTATATTGGACCTGAAGGCTGAAAAAGATGCTCCAAGAGTTTTTGGTGACAGTTCAGGGAGCAAACTGTCTCTGTCATATTCTCATTTGAAAAGCTGCTAACCCACACTCCCTGTTTATTCAGGTAATTAATTTTATTCCTTCTCAAGTCTCTGATGGGGTTGAAGACCTGATAGTTTAGTTTTACAATTAAGCTTAGTTGTTTAGGGGTTAAGATGTTTTTAGTCTAGATAGATGTTTTAAGTTGATGATGACAAGATGTGATGGAGATTGACTTACATTCAGAACTTTAGATGCACCAAGATAGGAAAGATGTTTTCTTCAAGGATGCCAAATACAAATAGCCAAAACACTATGAATGTAACATTTATATAATTCCTGATTGTTTTGTGGTTCTTCTTGCTATAGGTAGTTTACTGTACATATGTGTAATAATATAAATGTATATGTAAAACAATTTGAAAAGTTTTCCAAATACAAGTTCTCTAATCATTTTCATAGCCTAGTGTCTGCTGTTACCACAAATTGGAAGAAGGTGAAAATCGGGCTGTCATATACAGCAAATTGATTAGCTTTCTGGATACCAGCAGCAGCCTGCTCCTTATCTGTTGGTGGCAGCATAGGACAGCCTGATACAGTGCTATTGCCTGAGAGTTTCTTTACCTATGTACTTCTTCCCCGTGATGGCTAGGATCTAGAGTTAAAGTAGAGAAAAGAAGTCCACGGTGAGTTGGTTGCAATATTAATTTAGTTTATTTATTTATAGGATCTAATACAAAGAGGTAGTGAACACTCATATTTAAACAAGGGCATTGTGAAATAGAGATAGATAGGGAAATGCACCCACACACACACACACACACACACACACACACACACACACACACACACAATATATACAGAAAGATGGAGAGGGAAGGAGACAGAGAGAGGGAGGGAAGGAGGAAGAGAGGGAGGGATGGAGGGAGGGAGGGAGGGAGGGAGGGAGGGAAAGAGAGAACAAGGCTCCAGAAGGTTGAGTAGTATCTATAAATATGTTTTTTGTGGACTTTAAAATTACAGTACTCTAAGGACATGATTTACAACCAGATTTAAAGATTAAGCAAAGTTCAAGTGACTAAAATTTTAAAATTAATTTACAACAATACGAGCTGGTTTATTTACTCTTCTGATGCTTAAAGAATTTTCTTTTATCAACACAAATATAAAGAGGTGTTTGAGATGCATTGTTCTACTTTAGACATGAAGGATGAGTGTTCACAAGGTCAAACAGAAGGGTTAAAGGCACCTTAGCTATTTTGACATTCTTGTTTGAGTTATCGCTCAGAAAACCAAACCAAACCAAACCAAACCAAACCAATCCAAACAAACAAAAAACCACACACAAAAAATCTGTGTCTGTTTAGGCAAATTTCATTGTTTTTTCTAGTTGTGTTTTAAAAAGTTGAAAATAGCTGGTGAGAAATATGTCCGACCTTGAAGTGAGGGCCTCTTTAACGTCACACGTCCCCTTCACTTTCCTTGTCTTTCCATTCCCCTTGCAACGTGTTCCGCAGTATGAAAGTACTCCTAGCCCCTAAGACATACTCACCATTCTGGAAGAACGGCCGCATGCTCTCTGAGCTGTGATTTCTCATTTTATCTCTTACCTGTATTTTACCATTCAGAGATTGCTTGATAATACTGGATCCCTTTTTGCGAAGTCTTGATTTACGGAGGCTGTCATGGATTTGAGTAATAGATTATGTTTTTATTAGAGACTTGGTAGCATGTAAGTTCACTCAGCCTTGTTTTATCTAAATCTTACAAATAACATGGATTCTGCTTCTCTCAACAAGTCAATTTTAATGAAATAAGGTTAGATTTCAACAAAGTCTAAGCGTTCCATATATATCTGCTCTTACCCAGTTTTATTTTTATTATGTTTTGGCATTCTTCTTAAATCTGATTAGAAGCATTATCCATATTAGCTGTATTTCTCTAAGGAAGGGGGAGGTCCAGTTAAGAAATAGAACTGGGAAAGAGAGGAACCAGATGGCCATTTATCTCATGAGTCACTTGCATTCTGTTCGTTTCTCCATTTCCTGAAGTTCTTTGAGCACACGTGAGCTGAATTGGCATGTCATCAGTAAACAGCCACAGGAATATAGATGCCATTTCCATTTTGGGTCTATAGACATGAACATTCCAGATTAGTAGTCATCTGCCTAAAGTCAGATGGTGTTTACTTTGTGGCCTTCAAGTATAATGATTTCTTCCCATATTCACCCTAAAGCATTGCATAGAGTTAGAGCGTTTCCTACTTAACATCCTACTTAGGGAGTTTCTCTCTCTCTCTGTCTCTCTGTCTCTGTCTCTGTCTCTGTCTCTGTGTCTCTGTCTCTGTCTCTGTCTCTCTCTCTCTCTCTCTCTCTCTCTCTCTCTCTCTCTCTCTCTCTCTCTCTCTCTCTCTGTGCGTGCATGTGTGTGAGTGTGAGTGAGTGTGTGTATGTGTGCACATGTGTGCCTTTATGAAGAGATTAAGTTTGCCTATAACTGGATATTTTATATCCTGGGAAACACCCTCAGTTCACCACATAGAAATTTGTGTTTGGAGTTATCTAGTGTTTAGCGACATCGCGTTTAACATTTCATTAGACCAATAAAAAAGGTATGTTTTCTGTAATCTAGTTCCTTAATATATGATAGCAATAGAGAAATCTCATTATAAAAACATGCTAGAAACATCTGTTAGTTTAGAATATTCCAATTTTTCTTGCCCAAAGCCTGTTTATAGGAGGTGAAGTCCTATAGAGTTGGACTTTTAGTCTTGTATTTTTGATGAAAAATCTCTAAGTTTGGTATAAAATATTTCAATTTGCTAATATAAAATTTATGTTGATTTCAAATCATAATCTGAAAGTATTAATTTTTACATTTTTTATTTTTCTCTGTTAGAAAATAGTGCACAAATGAAAGGGCATACATTTGAAATATGTGTTTTGTGTGTTCTCTTATTAGTATTCTTAGTTGTGAGTTTTAAAACTTTATAGAAAAAGATTTAGCATGGGGAAATTGTTTATCCTCGGTGATACTTATAGAAAAACAAATCTTGGAATATTAGAAATAAAAACTTTAAATATTGATGAATAATGACTGTTCTACTAGGTCTTCTTTTAGAAAATTCATGTAGAGTTAAAAATTAAAACATTAGAAAATGTGCCTGCTATGGAATGATTGTAAAATGTGCCTTTTAGGCTCTTTTATTTGAATACTTGATTCTTCACAGATGGCATTGTTTTAGAAAGTCTCCTTGAAGGGTTGGAGAGCTAGTAGAGGAACTAAGTCATTAGGGGAAGGTTACAGTTTTTGTGGCCCACTTCCTTTCTTCTCTCTGCATCCTGCCTGAAGACACGGCTGTGACTTGCTTGTCAAGTCTTCATTGCCACAGTGGACTGTGTCCATTCAAACTGTAAGCCAAAATAAATCTTTCCCTCCCTCACTAAGTTGCGTCTTGTCAGATGTTTGGTTTCCTCCACAAGGAAGGTAACTAATACAATGTCTACGCTTAATTGAGATGCTGACATTGAGGATAAGCACACACAAACAAAATAATATTGATGCTGCCAAAATGTAAAGTACAGCATTAAGTTAATCAAAAAATAAATATTCCAGCTTCATCAACTTGAAGACAGTTGATATGCTTCAGATTCTATTAAATCTGTTATTCTGTGTCAGAATTTGAAAGTTGACTAATAGATTTGTATACTATGATGCCTTTTTTAGGAAATGTAATCATAAGTTTTTTGATAATATCATGCAGTGCCATCTGGGCACAGTGGCGCATGCCTGAATTCTTGGTACTCACTCAGGTGGGTAGAGGCAGGTGGATCTCTGTGAGTTCAAGGCCAACCTGGTTCACAAAGTGAGTCCAGGACAGCCAAGGCTACACAGAGAAACCTTAACTTGAAAAAGAAAATATTATGAAAAGCCTATGGCTTTAAAATTGTACTGAATTGATGTAATTCTTGATTTCTAGATATTTAAAATGTTTATTTGACATCTCAACTTTATAGTTTTTAAACACTTTTACTTATTCATTTTTTGGAGAGGAATGATGGATTGAGACTAGGACTTTATGTATGCATTCTAGGCAATCAGCCTGCCACTGTTCTACATTTCTACCCCTTTAAAACTCCTAAATTATTCATTGTTTCAAAATTCTCTCTTCTGTGCTGGGGATGACAATATTTGCTTGGTGCCCACTGCAAACCACAAAGAAGATTAAGAACTCTGTATACTTAATCTAATTTAGTCTTTGTCCATGAACGGAGAGAAAGTGTGGGTGAAAGTGGGAATTTGTTCACTAAAAAAATTTGTTGGCCTACAGAGTCCATAGTGTAACAGAGCATGGTAATGCTAAAGCCCACTTCCCTTCAGTGTGTAGCACTGCTGGGTGACAAGCAGCTGTTCAGTCACTACTTGATGATGGCCAGGTGAGCCTGCTGGTAACTTAAAGAGTTCAACAGACATCTCAAGTAATCTCCATTCTGTTTTTAAGATTTCATCTCCATTCATTTCAGCAGAGAGAATCTTATAAATCTTACTGACTTGCTTTGGCAGACCTTGAAAATCAAATTGGAGTGCATGGCTGAGAGACAGGTAGTTCCAGGGTTTGGGGGCTATGGAAAAATGATTGAGAGTGATGCCTTTCCATGTTTCCTACTTACCATTTGAAATTTCTCAAATCATCATCTCAGGAGATATGACCCCTAAACTGATAATTGGATAAGCCTGTTAACCAATCTACTTCACCGTTAGTCAGTTAGGCCAGTCATCTAATCTTACATTGGTAATCTGTGAGTTCGGTTAGCCTAGTGAAGCAAACTGCACAATTGACAATAAGCACTGGGAGTGTATGTTCACATGATCATCACGAAGTTCTCATTAACCTTTTTAATACAGCCATACTTTGTCTACTGTAAGCTGAAAAAAAAACCCCACCATATTTCTGAAGTAAACCGAGTTCAACATGTACTCGTTTTAATTAATTAATATTAATTCGTTTTACATCCGAATCACAGCTCCATCCCTCTTATCCTTCCAGTCCTGGCCTCATTCCCTCTTCCCCAGATCTCCCCTCCCATCCTCCTCAGAAAAGGGGAGCCACCACTCACCCATCCCAGCACATTGAGTCACAACAAGACTGAATGCATCCTCTACCATGGTGGCCTGGCAAGACAGCCCATGCCAGGGGGAAGTGATCAAAAAGCACTCAAAAAAGTTCCTTGTCAGAGATAGCCATTTGAGAGTCCTCTGTTGAGAATTCTCTGTTTAGCTCATACCTCATTTTTATTTATTTTATTTTATTTTTTTATTTTTTTATCTTTTTTCCAAGATATATATTATTTTATTAATTTGTTCTTGTTACATCTCAATGGTTATCCCATCCCTTGTCAACTCCCATTCTTCCCTCCCTCCCATTTTCCCCTTATTCCCCTCCCCTATGACTGTTCCTGAGGGGGATTACCTCCCCCTGTATATGCTCATAGGGTATCAAGTCTCTTCTTGGTAACCTGTTGTCCTTCCTCTGAGTATCACCAGGTCTCCCCCTCCAGGGAAAATGGTCAAATATGAGGCACCAGAGTACATGTGAAAGTCATATCCAACTCTCCACTCTACTGTGGAGACTGTTCTGACCATTGGCTAGATCTGGGTAGGGGTTTAAAGTTTACTGCCTGTATTGTCCTTGGCTGGTGCCTTAGTTTGAGCCGGACCCCTGAGCCCAAATCTGCCTATCATAATGTTCTACTTGTAGGTTTCTAGGACCCTCTGGATCCTTCTACTTTGCCATACCTCATTTTTAAGTTAGATTATTTGGTTTGTGGTTGTTTAATCTCTTGAGTTCTTTATATATTTTTAGATATTAGCCCTTTGTCAGGTATAGGATTGGTGAAGATCTTTTCCCAATCTGTAGGCTGCCATTATGTTCAGATGGCAGTGTCCTTTGCCTTACAAAAGCTTTGTGGTCTCATAATGTCCTGTTTATTAATTGTTGATATTAGAGCCTGAGCTGTTGGTATTGTTCAGGAAATTGTCTCCTGTGCCAATGAGTTCAAGGCTCTTCCCCACTTTCTCTCCTAATACATTTGTTTCTGGTTTTATGTTAAGGTCTTTGATCCACTTGAACTTTAGTTTTGTGTGTGGTATAAATATGTATCTATTTGCACTTTCTACATGTAGACATCCAGTTAGACCAGCACAATTTGTTGAAGATTCTATCATTTTCCCGTTGTAAGGTTTTTGGCTTCTTTGTAGAAAACCAAGTGTCTGTAGGTATATGGATTTATTTCTGGGTCTTTAATTCAATTCCATTTATTCACCAATTTGTTTCTATGCCAATACCATGCCGTTTTTTTATTAGTGTTGCTCAGTATACAGCTTGAAATAAGGGATGGGGATACCTCGAGAAGATCTTTTATTGTACAGGATTGTTTTAGCTATTCTGGTTTTTTGTTGTTGTTGTTGTTGTTGTTGCTGTTTTTCCATATGACATTGAGAATTATTCTTTCAAGGTCTATAAAGAATTGTGTTGGCATTTTGATAGGAATTGCATCCAATGTGTAGATTGCTTTATGCAAGATGGCCATTTTTACTATGTGAATCCTACCAATCCATGAGCATGGGAGATCTTTTATTTTCTGCAGTTTCTTTCTTCAGATACTTAAAGTTTTCATCATACAGGTCTTTGACTTGCTTGGTTAGAGTTACACCAGGATATTTTATATTTTTTGTGGCTATTGTGAAGGTTGTTGTTTCCCTAATTTCTTTCTCAGCCTTTTTGTTGCTTGTATACAGGAAGGCTACTGATTTTTTTAAAGTCATTTTTTAGTTAATTATATCCAGCCACTTCTCTGAAAGCATTTATTAGCTTTTACCAGGAGTTTCCTGGTAGAGTATACTTATGTATACTATCATATCATCTGTGAATAGTGATAGTTTGATTTCTTCCTTTCCAATTTGTATCTCCTTGATGTCCTTTAGTTGTCTTACTGCTAGGACTTCAAGCACTACAGTGAAGAGATACAGGGAGCCTGGTCAGCCTTCACTTCTCCTTGATTTCAATGGAATTGCGTTAAGTTTCTCTCCATTTAACTTGATGCTGGCTATTGGCTTGCTGTAGATTGCCTTTATTGTGTTTAGATATGTGCCTTGTATCCCTGATCTCTCCAAGACATTAAACATGAAGGCTTTTCAGAGCCTAATGAGATGATCATGTAGTTCTTTTCTTTTAGTTTGTTTATATAGTGGATTATGTTGATAGATTTTCATATGTCAAGCCATCCCTCCATCCCTGGGATGAAGTATACTTGTTCATGGTCCATGATGTTCAGTCCGTGAGTATTTTATTGAGTATTTCTGCATCAATGTTCATAAGGGAAATTGCTCTGAAATTCTCTTTCTTTGTTGGGCCTTTGAATGGGTGTAGGTATCAGGGTAACTGTGGCCTTGTAGGATGAGTTTGGCAATGTTCTCTCTGTTTCTATTTTGTGGAATAGTTTGAGGAGTTTTGGTATGATAAAATTCTGCACTGAAACCATCAGGCTCTGGGCTTTTTTTGGGGGGGGGAGGTTGGGAGACTTTTAATAACTACTTCTTTTTCCTTAGGGTTATAGTTCTATTTAAATTGTTTACCTGATCTTGATTTAATTTTGGTAAGTGGTATCTATCAAGAAAACTAACAGTTTCATTCACATATCCCAATTTTGTGGCATAAAGGCCTTTAAAGTACAACCTAATAATTCTTTGAATATCCTGGGTGTCAGTTGTTAGAGCCCCCTTTTCATTTCTAATTTTGTTAATTTGGATACCTGCTTCTACTCCTCTTGGGTGCATTTGCTTATTTTTATTCTAGAGCTTTCAGGTGTGCTTTTAAATTGCTTGTGTGAAGTCTCCCCAATTTATTTATGATGGTACCTCATGCTACGAACTTTCCTTTTAACACTGCTTTCATTGTGTCCCGTAAGTTTAGGTATTTTTTGCCTTCATTTTCATTGAATTATAGAAAGTCTTTAATTTCTTCCTTTCTTTCTCCCCTGACCCAGTGGTCAATGGTAGAGAATTGTCCAGTTTCCATGAATTTGTAGACTTTCTGTTGTTTCTGTTGTTGAAATCCAGCTCTAATCCACAGAGGTCATATAGAATACAAGATGTTACTTAAACTTTCTTGTATCTGTTGAGGCTTGCTTCATGGCCGAGTATGTGGTCAATTTTTAGCGAAGGGTCTGAGAAGGTATATTCTTTTGTATTTGGATGTAATGTTCTATATATATGTTAGGTGCAACTGACTGTAACATCTGTTAGTTTTGTTATATCTGTTTAGCTTCTGTCTTGATGATCTGTCCATTGGTGAGATAAGTGTGTTGAAATCTCCTACTATTAATTTGTAGGGTTTGATTTAAGCTTTAGCAGTGTTTCTTTTACAAATGTGAGTGCTCTTTCATTTGGGGCTTACATATTCAGAAATGAGACATCTTGGTAAAATTTTCCTTTCATGAATATGAAGTGCCCGTCATTATCCCTTTTAATTAATTTCAGTTGAAAGTCTATTTTTATTAGATATTAGAATATCTACTCCAGCTTGCTTCTTGTGTCTGTTTGCTTGGAAAACCCTTTCCAGCTCTTTATTCTAAGGTAATGTTTATCTCTGTTGCTAAGGTGTGTTTTTTGTATACGACAGAATGATGGATGCTGCTTTTACCATCATTCTGTTAGCCTGTATCTTTTTATTAGTGAATTGTGGCCATTGATGTTGAGAGATATTAATAACCAAAGATTTTAAATTCCTGTTATTTTGATGATGGTGGTGGTGGTGGTGGTGGTGTGTGTGTGTGTTTCTCTTCTTTTTCTTTTACTATTGTGGAGTTATTTATTTTCTTTGTTTTCTTGGATGTAATTACCCTCATTGGGATGGAGCTTTCCTTTTAGTATTTTCTATAGAGCTAAATTTGTGGATAGATATTGTTTAAATTTGGTTTTGCCTTGGAATATCTATGGTGTTTGAGAGTTTTGTTAGGTATAGTAGTCTGGGCTGACATCTGTAGTCTCTTAGGATTTGCAAGATATCTGTCCAGTCTGTCTTTTAGAGTTTCTTGTGAAATGTTGGGTGTAATTTGGATAGGTCTGCCTTTATATGTTACTTGGTCTTTTTTCCCTTGTAGTTTTAGTATTCTTTCTTTGTTCTGTAGATTTAATGTTTTGATTATTATGTGGTGGGAGGATTTTTTCTTTTGGTCCAGTCTAATTGGTGTTCTGTGTGCTTTTTGCATGTTTATAGGCATCTCTTTCTTTAGGTTGGGAAATTTTTTCTTTTATGAATTTGTTGAAAATATTTTTTGGTCCTTGGAACTGGGACTTTTCATCTTCTTCTGTTCCTATTCTTCATAGGTTAGGTCTTTTCCTAGTATCCAATACTTCCTGGATGTTTTGTGTCAGGAAATTTTTAACTTCAACAATTTCTTTGATCTATCAATTTTTTCTATTATATCATCTATGTCTGAGATTCTCTCTTATATCTCTGGCATTCTGTTGGAGATAATTGTATCTGTTATTCCTGTTCTCTTCCCTAGGTTTTCCATCTCCAGAATTCCTTCAGATTGAGCTTTCTTTCTTGCTTCTACATTCATTTCATGATCTTAGACAGTTTTATTCATTTCTTTCACCTAGTCAATTGTGTTTTCCTGTATTTCTTAAAGGGGATTATTTATTTCTTTTTAAAAGTCCCCTATCATCTTCATGAGACCGAATGTAAGGCCATTTTCCTGTTGCTCGGCTGTATTGAGATATCCTGGGTTGGATGTAGAGTGATGCTTGGATTCTAATGTTGACATATTGCCCAGGATCTTTTTATTTGTGTTCTTGCACTCACTTTTAGCCATCTGGTTGTCTCTGGTATTGGCTGATGGTCCCTGGGGCACCAGCTTCCAGGATGCATGTAGGTGTCAGGTCCAGTAGATGGAGGGTGCAGAGAGCCAGCTGTAGCTTGCCCTGAGGCCCGGTGGTCCCTGGGGGGCACAGGCCAGTGTGTTTTCCATGGGGCTGCCAAAGACCTCCAAGGATTGGGGTGCTAGATTGGGAGTGTGGTGCGTCAGGGGTGCAAGGAGTCTCTCCACTGCTAGGTTTGCTGAGAGAACAGCGCAGAATGGGAATTGTGGTCAGGATCTCACCTGTTGGCCCCTTGGGCCTGCTGGCCTCTGGAAATGCAAGTAGGGGTGAGGTCCAGTAGATGGAGGGTGCTTGGAGCTGTGTAGCTCATCACTGCTGAGTTTGCTCAGCAGCCTGGTGCAAGCAAGGGACTGGTTCATAGAATCGCACCTTTCTTCCACATGTGGCTACCTAGGGCCTCCAGGGATGGGACACTGGACCTGGAATCGCATGTACCTATTTTGTCTTCTTCAGATGTTTGTCTTCTTCAGATGTTTACCACAAGAGTGGTAATGGCTTATTTATTATCACATTCAAGTACAGATGCTCACTAAATGTTATCAAAGTACAACATTTCTTCCAGGCCATGTTTTACCTTTCATATTGAACTGCTAAACACTTGACAGAGCATTGGAAGGGTATTTATGTGGCTGTTACTGTGATTATTATCATCTCTTTCCTTATTCCTGCTGAGCAATCAATCTTTCTAACGAAACTGCAATCGCCTCCCGCTTTTTATTCAACATGTTGCATAATTTGATTTCAAGTTACTAAAGTAAAATATATTATCTCAGTTTAATAATTCACATGGGAAGAATGATTCTATGTACTTAATGAAGGTACTTTTGGAAGTAAGAAATAAGAGATCTGAAAATAATGAAAAGACAAGATACCGTCTAGAGCTTCAGAGTTCTTTCCTTGTGTGATTGTCAGTGTTAGGTGAGTTTCTGTCAAGTCCAGCCTGGTGTATGATCAAAGCAATAAGTGGGCAAGAAAGTGACCAGATTTAGATCTAAGCTTTCTTATAGGTTGTTATCTGGAAAAGTTCTAAAATTGTTCTAAACAGGCATCATTGTAGTCAATGAATCTGTAGTTGATTTAGAAAATCACATTTGATGGGGCTAAGAATGTTTGCAATATAATTTGAAAACACAAAGAATACCTGAATTGCTTGTAGATTCATTTTCAGTGCAGATTGGTGTGAATAAATGCTTGTTCAACAGAATCTCAGAACTAAGACATGAGACACCCCGAGTCTCTTGTTCTGCAACCATCATCAGACATGGTTTGAATTCAGACAGGCGTTTGAATGGAGATGTTGCTGCTTTGACATATTTTGTGGTGTTGAAGAGTTTCTTTCCCTAAAAACACCTCATGTTCTAGAAACTTGGCAGGAAACCCATACTTCAACTATTGCTTTGTAATTGTATACAGTAGTCATATTGTACAAGCATAAATACTACATACAAAAGATCATTTACTTGGTCTTTTTGTTCATTTTATAAACTGATATTTTTTTTTGAGGCAGAGTTTCACTGTGTAGTACTGGCTGTCCTGGAACTTGCTCTGTAGACCAGGCTGGCCTTGAGCTCACAGAGATCCACCTGCCTTTTCCTCCCTAGTGCTGGGATTAAAGGTATGCATCACCACACCCAGCTTTATTTTATAAACTTTACTGTAAAATTTTTATTAAAAATAAGTAACAGTGTACTGCACCAAAATTATTCAAACCCTGAATCTGTACAATTTAGTTAACTTGTATACAGTTAGAATTGACATTTGAAATGAAAGTTGTGAAGATTCACATTCAAGTACACACTTCCAGAATCAAACCTATTTTAAAGGCTCATCCATGATCACAACAAGAAATGTTTATGTATTTATAAGTATGTGCTTATTTTATATGTGCCCCTGTATATTCCCATGGAGGCCACAAGAGGCTGTCAGTTCCAACACAGCTGGAATTAGGGTTGATGTGAGCTGACCAATAGGTATGCTGGACAATAAATATCAGACTTCTACAAGAACAACACTTTTTAATGGTTGAGCCAACTTTCTAACTCCTAGCTAATTGGTCTTTACCCACATTCATTTTTCTGGAAAATAAGGATAAAATCGGGTTGGTTTATCAAGTTATTGAAAGGATTGAGATAATTTTCTAAAAGCATTGCTCAGTAAAAAATAAATTATAAACAAACATACATGGTTTACCTGTGTGTAGGCCCATCCATTAATTTAGAGACTCCTGCCCCCATCACCCTCTGGTTATTAGGTAAGTGTCTTACTAACCTTATTCTGGAGGTTACATTAGATTATATTTCAGTGCTCTTTAGGCACATTATCCTGTTTAGCCCAAAACTCTGTCATCGAGGCCACAGTCAATAATAACACTGGGTCATTTACTTGTATATATGTGGTAAAGCAGTAAAGAGCCCATGGTTAAATATTTAATCTCTTTTTAGACTGGGTACTAGAAAGACTTAATCAAATGTCATTAATTAAATACTTGCTATGTTTCAGCCATTGCCTGTGGTTGCTTTATTTTTGTTCTTTATCTCAAGTGGAAGGTAAAGGTATAGGATCCAGAAAGGTGAAATAACCCCTATTATATTAATAAGCAATAAAGTCAAACCTAGCTCTCTTACAAATTATACATAGCCCATAGTATTTAAAAGAAACCCCCAGACTCTATACTCTCAATTGAAATCACATAGCTTGCATGCAATCTGGAAAACACAAGCTGTTTGGCATTTATGCAGCTCTAAGAAGTGATCCAGCCCTTCAAATGTTTATGTTTTGCACAGATTTAGAGAGCTAACTCTAAATCTTAGAAGGAATGTGTTAGCAGTTCAGTTCATTTTCCCAACTTCTTCCCCACTTTGTTGGAGAATTCAGTGCTGTTGGCTGGTCATGCCCTGTATTAAAGTCTCAAAAGTGACCTGAAAGCAACTTTAAATTTCATCATCAAGCAATCTGTTTAAATTATAAAGTTATTAGTTATGCTTTGAAAGAGACTTTATCAAGGCTAGGGTAATTGATTTTGTGTGTGTGTGTTTGGGTGTTTGGGGCTTAATAATCAAACATTCCTTTAAGTTAGATATAAAGCAATTAAATTTTAGTGCAGGTACCTAAAAAAATCAAAAGAGACATAGGTATGTATGTGTGTGTATGTATGTATGTTTGGACGGATGTTTGTTTGTTTGTATGTACGTGACACAGATCTCTTTGTACAAGTGCCCCTTACTTTCAAGTTTCCAAGCATAAAGTAGGGCTGGGAAGACAACTCACTCAGTGGACTGATTGAAGCACACACATGTGATTGTAAATCATAGCACTGAGCTAGAGTGTAGACCACACCTGAGGAATGACAGCGAAGGCTTTCCTCCAGCCTGCATATGCACACATATAGACATGCACATTCACCGTATAAACAGGTCCACATACATACATCAGAAGTAAGATTAAACTCATCAGTAAATTCTTAAAGACCAAATGAGGTTCTTTCTTTGGACTGTCTTTGCCTCTGTTATTCAAGAAAGTAAACCAAAGCTGGGTGCTGGTGGCTCACGCCTTAATTCCAGTACTCAGGAGGCAGATCTCTATGAGTTCAAGACCAGCTTGGCCTACAAAGTGAGTCCAGGACAGCCAGGCCTATTACACGGAGAGACCCTGTTTAAAAAAAAAAAAAAAAAAAAAAAGGAAAGAAAAAAGAAAAAAATCAAACCGTATGAAATGCTTTCACTTATTCCATAGACTAAAGGAGAGACTCAGCCCAGAAAGGAAGGTTTGATTTCACAATAGGCATTGTTCTTGTCACCTGACTGTGGCTTCACTCTGACGCGCTCTTCAGTGTTACTTGCAACGCATGCATTTGCAGCTTCCTTTTGACAGTAGGTTCTAAGTAAGGCATGTGAAATTACACTTTCTTGAGCTGATATTGCCCTTCTTGCCATCTGATTTACAATCTGATTTTCTTTTACTGATTTACTTCTCAATATAAAAAGTTCAGTTTTTTGAAAGCCTTGCCTAATTAGGCATATATATGAATGAAAAGGATATTAGGCAAGCACTGTTCAAAAGCCAAGTGATACAGCAGGAGGGTTTCTGTTCAAAGGAAAAGTTTGATATCTTGAAAAGAAAAAGAAATGGAAATTATATTTAAATAAGTTTTTTAGCTTTGTCTTTGATATTAACCTGATGAGGTAAATTGCTTTCAGAAGCCAAAATAGAGATCTAAAGGTTATAATAATATCAATGCAAAAATAGCCCAGAGAGAGGAAAAAAAATGAAAAGTTCATTTAAATAAGTGAATGATTTGTGGAGATGTAATGGCTCTATTAATATTAATTATGCCATTATCCTTCACTGTTCTCCAAATGGAAATTTGCCAGCTCACATCTTAGTGACAGACATACTGAACTGCAAATAGAGGTCAGTAACACTGCTTCTACACATCTAGGTTGTCTGTGGCTTCTCCTTTTAAGAAATTCTTAGTTACTGTTGCAAACAGTCCAATAGGTTAGCTTTCTGTCACTGTGACAAAATAACTGGGGTAAACAGCTTCAGATGAGAAGTCATTGATTTAAGCTCATGGTTTCAGTAGCTTTGCTGGGCTCCATTGTCGCTGAGCCTGTGCTAAGGAGAAGGCCTCCTGGCAGCAGCTCCTGTGAACTAACACTCCTTATCACATGAAAGCTGGCATGCATAAAAGCAGAGGAAGGACTTGAGTTTCAATATCCCTCCATGCACATGCGCCACTGGCCTGCTTTTTTTTACTATGTCCTGCCTTCTCAGGTTCTACCACCTCTCATAAGCACCATCAACTAGGAGTCTAGGCTTTACTATGAAGACCTCTGGGGGTCAGGGCAGCGATATTCACTGCCCATCTCAGTTTGGTAGAATAGTCTGGAAGCAAAGAGTTCACTTCCAAGTGTTGCTTTTCATTGATGTCCCGTTCATGGCCTCTAGTTGGTATTTAAAGGGCTGATGTTGCCTATTCTCAAGTTCCGATTCAGTCCTCACATCTGCATGCACACTATCGGAAAGGCAGAAGGAAGCAAGAGGGTTCTAGATATTTCTGCGAAGGGCTGAAGAAAGCAAGAAGGCTCTCTCAGTCTCTGGAGATGTTCCTTTTGGGCAGCAGACGGACAGATGGAAGGATAGGTTGTTTGGGACTAGCTGGAACAGAGAGCCTGCTGAGGTTAAAGGCCGCTCCTCAGACTAAACACGTTTCTTTATTTAGAAATGGATGGAAGTGGAAAGAAATAATTTTATGTCTAAAAGTCTAGCCCATCATTGAAAGAGATGTCTTTTATCTCTGTACCTTGCTGTTTTCTTCTTAAAGCAATTGACATTTAATGAGGAAGAAAACAACATTTTGAAGGTTGTATTTATTTATTTTTAATGCTATGACTGTCCTAGTGTTTGGGAGATAATGTTTTTATGTGTGGCTTGAAATGTTTGATATCCATTCGAGTCCTAAACAGATACATTTCATTAAACTCTCACGATGTTGTTTTTACCCCATTAAGTTCCATTATCAAAATTACCAAGCAATATCTTAAAGGCTTAAAAGTTGCACCTCTAATAATTGCACAGGTCTCTTCCTTCTTCTTAAATGAAAATGCTATTACAAATGAATCATAGTGCGACTTTAGCTGCCAATTTGAACCCCCACATCTGGGAATCATCCCAAGATTACACACTTCCTGTCTGTAGGAGGTAGCATTCTCATTATGAGCATCAACAACAGTGATTTTGTGCAGCAATAAAAAGAGGCACCCCAAGTGAGTCCATGTGATAAAACAGAAGAAAAGGGGGTATGAATGTCTTGGCTCTTCAACATATGAAGATAATTAAGTTTCCCAACTAATTTCTTCTGTTCTTTTTATAACTGTGCTGGCCTCAAGTATAAATGAAAAAATAACAAAGAACCAAAAGATTTTAAATATGGGAAGGAGGGTGTGTGGTACCATATGGTAGCCCAAGCAAAATTACCAAACACTTCAAAATCAAGCAGGGCACGTTTCTCTCCCTGATCAGTAACCATATGTGAACATCAAGAAGCATCCTTTAAGTCAGTTTAAATAAACCCTTTGTTATTGGTCCTGCGGTGCCATTTTTGTAATAAGAAACAAAGCCCAGATGATGTGAATAGGGGAGCCGCAATCAGCGTCTCCTGGGGCTGATCCGACCTTTGCCAGGTATGGGAGAACTATTGCTGAAGTGAAAGGAAGTTCTGAAGAAGGACGGCAGTCCTGTAAGAGGCAGCTTTTCACCAACAAGAGACCCTGGAAATTTCTGGGAGTGGTTTAGACAATCGAAAAGAGATGTCCCTTGTCCCAAGTGAAGTTCATCCCTGGAGAAGTACAATTTTGTCTATGGCAAACACGATATATATTTATTTATAAAAATATACCAATATTTATTTATAATATATATTTATAAAATCATGGGAACACACTGATTAAGAAAAATATACTTTATAGAAATGTTTAAAAATGTCATGGGGGTGAGAAGGCATTCACTGGTAGACCCTGGAATCCTCTTTGAACTTGACCTTTCATTTAGTTCTTGCACAGCCTGTAAGTGCTCCCATTTTTTTTTCTGTCTTCCATCATAGCACCTCCTTTGACCTTTTACTTTGAAGTTATCCATTCATCTTATTTAAAACATACATATTGCTCTAGGGCCAGGAAGCCCTGTGCCAACTGTGGGATTATATACACAGTATATAAACTAAAGGCATAAAATTTAATTGATAATTTAACATAATTCACCAGAAAGGAAATCCTAACCAATATTTGGGGGGAAGTCAAAGCAAAAAGCATTTTCTAGAGGTCGAGAAAGGAATCCAGTGAAGTTGAAAGAGAGAGAGACAGAAGTTAGATGTTTAAGATGTTCCTGGATTCATTTTAGATTCCATATTGCTTGACGGGTTTTCAGTTGTGAAACCATACTGACTTGAAAACTTGGTGAAAGCTTTAAAATGACACATAAACGAATAACTCATTAACTTAATAAACAGTTTTGCATATTTAATAGCTTAGGAAGCCAGTTCAGTAAACACATCCAATGCTCTCACCACTGCACAATTGAACGAAATCAGAACCATTGACTACGGTAATACTGTTGCTATTATTAACACAGTTACCAATGTACATAATCACTTTTAGAGTTTTTTGTTTTCTTTTCAAGACAGGATTTCTCTGTGTAGCCTAAGCTGTCCTGGACTCCCTTTGTAGACCAGGCTGGCCTCAAACTCACAGAGACCCACTTGCCACCATCTCCCTGAGTGCTGGGATTAAAGACATATGCCACCACACTTTTGGAGATTATGGTATAACTTTTGTATTCTAAGGTTCTTACATGCAAATTCACAAATTAATATTTATTTCTTTGTACATTTAAGCTATTTAATTCTAGACATTTTTACTAAAACAATAACTGGATTGTTCCAATACATTATTTATTGAAAAATCAGGCTATAGGCAATAATAGTATAACTTAGGCTATAATAGATTAAAATTTAAAACATACTTGCGCCCACAATGTATTATATGTGTTTGGTTCCATAAGTCTATTTACATATCAAATGTCATTAATTTCTTTAAACTGACTTAAAATTAATAGCCAGGGCACTTTGATATCTGGTGACCTATAAAGTCAATCACTAAAAATTTAACCACAAATGCTTGTTTTCTCTTACAAATATCTTGTCCATCAGTAGTTTCAAACAGTAACTCCCAGCACTCCAGTTTTATGAATCATTTGGGTTTACTAGTACAACCTAATAACTCCACATGCTGGGGACGCAGAGTGAAGCCATCTGTAATGGGAAATGAGCAAATGTGACTTGGGCTCGCTGATGCGTAGCCTAGGATTCAGAAGCAAGACCTCCATGCCTCGTCTGTTTTTATGTTCCTTATTGAAAATCAAAATATGCAACTGCCAACGTGGTTCAACAGCTCACTACAACACAGTTCATTCCAATTGATGTGAAAGTTCAGGGGTTTCACTTGTCTAAGCGGCTGGCCTTCATTTACCCGTCGGCACAAATCAGCGTAGATCGGACCAGTGAACCAGAGCTCCCGAGCAAAATCTCTAGATCCCATCTAAGATGTTATGGGAGCAGACTTGCCCTTCGGTAAAGACGCGCTGGAACGGAATAATGTCTCCTTTGCCTGCAGACAAGCACTCAAGTGTTGTCAGCTGTCCTGGAAGACATTAAAGCATCTTCTACCTAAACAAATGGAGCAACAGATTCTGATAGCAAAATAAATTTGCTCTTGAGGACTTTGATGTGCTTTGTTGATTAATTCAACCTCATTTCCTCCCTAAAGGTTATTTACTGATACTCTCTATAGTATGACTTCAAAATGTGTCATGTTTAGTATATGACTTTAAAAATTACGTATTTTTGCATACTGATTTTATTTTGTGAAAAGCAATATGTAACATAAGGTATGGTTTTGCACAGTGGAGAAGGGTCTTTAGTAATGAAATCACATGCTGAATGACGTTTTTAAGTCAGAGTCTTAAATAACAGCACCTCCCTCAAGGACTAATAATCACCGTGACTCTAAAGCAATGGTAGGTTTACCTAAATGTATAATAATTATGGTGGCATGGATAGTGTGTATAAGCGTCATGTAATTAGAGTATTCTGTCTATCATTTTATCTCAAATTTTCTTATCTGAAAATATTTTTATTGCCAAGATAAAAAAAAAAAACAAGTATGCTTCTCACACCTTGGCCTTATATTGAGGACTCTGTAAATATGACATGCACTCAGTAGGGAGGTCACTATTTTCTAGTGTTGTGCTTACCTCTGATAATTTTGTCTAGCCTATGACTGTGCTGGTTGAAAGTAAGGATTATATTAGAGAAGAAAAAGATAAAATAAGGATGCTATAAATGATGCTTGGACAAAAAGCTTATACTCTCAGGACCCCTGTATTCATCTGTCTGCCAGTTGGCCTTTTATGGCCCATTTCTCTAATGCCAGGCTTTGAGCTTACATGTCTATGACTGCTTTCATGTAAGCAGTTTAATATATACCGAATTACCCCAATCCTCAGAGCTGTAAGTGTCTATTTATGCAGGTGACGGACTCAATCCTTAACTCCCCACACATATAAGGAATTTCAGACTTAGTGTAATTTTACTTTAGATCTGTAAAATGACTGTGTTTTCTTTCTTTGCATTTTCTCCTATAAACAGCCTCCTTGTTGGAGGAGGAAGGGAGCACTCGGAGGAAGTATGCAGCAGTTACCTGTTTATAGAGTCAAAACAGAAGCCCAGTGATTCCTGTCTATGAGGATTTCTGAGAGTCAGATTTGAATGGCAATAATAAATAATGTGATTTGGATAAGTGCTTATCTTGGATAAAATCATCGTCTCTCATTCTCATGCTATTATTTATGGGCAAGTCATAAAATCATTCTTTGGGTGTTAAACCCTGATTGTTCCTCCATGAATTGGGCGCTTGTTCAGACCCCTTCACTTGAGTTGACATGGCCTTTCTTGATTCAGTTGCACAAACCTGAAGCACGGGAGCCGTCCCCAAGTTCCAAGTGCGCAGATATGCTTCTTTTCATCTGTGGATCACTTTTCTCACCGTGCCCCTGAGTCTCGAGACACTTCCCGTACAACTTTTTTCAGTGATTTTGTAGCCAGTGTCACTATAATGTGTTGAATCCAACTGTTTAAAAGCAAACAGTAGCTTTTTAAAAGCTGCTAAAAATTTCCAACACTTCTTTTAATATTTGTGATTAAGAAACAATCACATCTAAGACATCTGTGTTTGCTTTGTGTAGTCTGGTCCTTAACTACTTTTCTATGAATGTTTTGAGTCATTTACCCCTGTGATTAATTACTCTGACCTTAATTTATTTTCCTAAAAAGCCTGAGCTCTTTCTACCAAGATCATTTATACTCGGTAGTTCTACTCCAAACACTCTTTCCCCTTCCTTTTATGTACTTATCTTCTTGGGCTTGGATTAATTTTCCTTCTTTGCTGAAGGGATCCCCAAAGGACATGTATTATATGTGTGTGTATGTATGTATGTATGTATGTATGCATGCATGTATGTATGTATGTATGCATGTATGCATGTATGTATGTATGTATGCATGCATGCATGTATGTATGTATGTATGTATGCATGTATGTATTTTGTATGTGTGTATATCCAGTTACTATCTTTTGGAGCATGTACTATAGAACTCATTTAATAGGTATTGGCTGCTCATATCTGCACTCTACCCAGGCACTTTTGAACTATCTCTTTAAAGAGCCAAAATTCTGTTTGATTGGAATTTTTATTCCTCGATGTTTGTCAGGAATGTTAATGATATGATTTGTGGTGAATTCCTGTTTGTGTGGAGGGATCTAAAGTCTAAGAAGTGAAGGACCGCTACTTGGGAACTGCAGGTCTCTGTACCCCGCCGTCAGTTATTGTAAAACTTCCATAGTAAACTTCAGATGAGCTTTCCCCATTGTGTTGTTGGCCATCACTGCAGAGGGAACAAATGACTCCACTGGCTATACATGTGGAAGTGTGTACCTTGTTCCTCCAGGATGTGCTTTCCTTTTGCTGGATTTTCAAGTTAATCCTTCCTCTGTCATTAAACCACACCTGGCTGAATAACTGCTTTTGGAATCCTATTGATTCTCAAGCCTGAGAGTGATCTTGAGGTATAAAGCATACATAGTATCTCCCTTATCTCAAAATTAATTAATTCTCCTCATCATGTATGTTTATTCATGTATATTTGGCCAGGCTTTCATCTAGTCTAGTGAAAGTGAGGCAGTACATTATTTAGCGTCCCTCTACCTACCTGGTCCTTGACGTAGCACAGAAGGTATTTAGGAAGTATTTAGAGAATTACATGATAAGCATTCAATGAAAACACAGGAAAGAAGCTTACATAGCTATTAGCAAGTGAAGGAGCTTACCTGAGAATTCCATATAATGAATGATTCAAAAAAAGGTAATGTTTATAAAAAAGGGAAAAACTATGGACACAATAAAAGGATAAGTGATTTCCAAGGACTGGCAACCCAGAAGGGATGAACAACTGGAGAACACAGGATTGTTTTTACAAGTAAAGGTACTCTGTATGATGCTGTCATAGTGAAGATGAGCCACTGTGTATTTGCCTAAGTCCATAGAATGTATAGTACAATGAGCCCATGTAGCTAAAGACTTTGAGTGATTACATGTCTGGAGAGTCTAGCCAGTTGTAATACACATATTGCTCTTTTGAGGATATGGTGATAATGGAAAGACCATGTAGATGTGGGATAGATGGTACAGGAGAAATCTCCATGCATTCTGTCCCATTTTGTTCTGTGAAACTAAGCTTTTCTAAAACACAAAGTACATTAAAATTATAGGTATAGGACTTTGGAAAAGGAAATATCTTTGAAGAAAAACTTTAAAAATTTGACAATGTTTTTTAATCTGACTCCAGAAATTACAGTTTAGTATAATTGCATTTATTGCTGGGGATAAAAACTTACATAAGTTTGTTTGTATAGAAGATTTGTAGTAACCCTAACATCTGTTTCACATAGTTCTTTGCCACATTTGTATGGAAATTTTAAGTTCAATATAAAGGGATTTATAACTACTGATAGGACCTTAGTCGGAGAAGGCAACAAGAGTAGCTTGGCTGAGAAAGTAAAGTGAAGCCATCACTTGAAGGGAATTTCTATAGCTCTAAAGTACATAATTCAATGGAGAGCTTTGTAATGTGCTCTTGACCCACATTTTGAATTGCAGAGCATGAGTAAACTAGGACTAGAATTCCCCAAAGATATAAAATGGAATAGACAATAGCTTTCCTTATAAATAGGAAGGATGGGAGTAATGAAAAATTAATCTAGGAGTTTCAAAAATATCTGCACTGTGAGTGATAAGCAGTGTCCCGCTGCATTCTTCTGTGTTGGTCTGTGCACTCAGAAACTTGCAGCCACTTTCCCTTACTTGTGGGTTCTGTCTTCAGTTGATGGAAACTGAATGGGAGGGAGTGAAGCACAGCAGGGAAGGGCCTATTAGAAACCAGTGGCAATATGAAGTTGGTAACGGAAAAGTGAGTACGCATTTCCAAACCCCTAGGTCCTGACATCTCAGGATACACCCTAAGATGTTAGCATCACCTCTCTTCCTAATTCTACTTTGTTGCATGAGTGGAAATGTTCATTTTCTGTCTGTAGAGCATGGCATCATTGGAATGACTTGCCTTTTGTTTATAACCTGGTTGGCATTATTATTTTGGGTAGTAACAAGGTTTCCCATTGAAGAGCTCTCCGCTCGTGGGCAGAGCTAGACTAGTCCTGAAAATGCAAAAGCTGAGAACCAGCCTGGAACTGGTGGTTGCAGGTACTAAGCCCTGAAAAACAAGCACTAAGTGCTGATGGCTCTATTCTCAGGAATGCCATGACTCTTGGTGGATTCTTAGGAAAAGTTCTCTCACTTAGTCTGTGAGAAACCAAATAACTACAGAGCAGGTTGAGCAGAATTGAACTTTAATTTTTGAGAAGGCCCACCCATTGCATAGACATTCTTTGCACACCGAAAAAGAAAATTTCTTTGAAACACGTTTTCTCTTTTTCATATTATAATATATCCTTTATCCCTTCCCTTTCTTCCACCCAAACCCTCACATGTACCCCCTTGCTCTCTTTCAATTCCTTGCCTCGTTAAAACAAATTGCCGTTATGTGTAAGTGTATGTGTGTATTCCTAAGTATATAAACACAACGTTCTTAGTACTTATAATGCTGCATGTATTCAGGGCTGACTATTTTTGTATCAGAAAACCACCTGGTATACATTTCCTTAGGGAGGATTTCTCTTTTTCTTACTCTTGCTTGCTCTCTCTTTTACTGTCACCATTGCTCTAACATTCCCTCTTATTCTTAGCATTCCTTAGTTGCCAGAAGTTGTTTGTGTAGGGCCAAGGACTCTGTAACTCCCCATTCCATGTTGCATGTCTACTGGTGTCATCTATGCTCAGGTCTTGTGAACTCCATGGGTGTGGTTTCTGACGTTTCTAGGTGACACAGTCTCACAGCCAGCTTCTCATTCCTTTGGCTCTTACAGTCTTTCTGTCACCCTTCTTCTGTAATGATCTCTGAGCCTTAGGTGCAGGAACTGTCTTTAAGATGTAGTTATTGGGACCAGACTCTACAACTATGTGTTTTGATTAGTTGTGGCTTTCTGGAGTGGTATTTGTCTGTTGCAAAGAGATGTTCCCTTGATGAAGGATGAGGACTCCTCTTATCTGTGGGTATAAGAGCAAATACTTAGAATGTACCTAGGGATTGCACTTGCTTGGTAAAGTGGGAGTTGTATGCTCTTCTCTAAGATCCACGAATTCACTAGTCCTGCCTGACTAGCTATCCAGAGCCACAAATAAGCTCCACGTTGTTGAACGTATAGTTAAGAGTGTAGTGCAATTAGAGAGCTGTTGGTTACTACTAAAGTCTGAGTACCACCTATGCACACTTAATGATATCTTCTCATGCTGGCCACTGATGTGGTTCATAGGTGTTATAGATAGGTGGAACCAATGATTACTTCCTTCCTTTGGAAGCTTGCATGATGCCTCTGAACTCATGAAAGCTAGTCATTCAGGAAGAAGCTTTAGGATCAGATCCAGCTTGGTCCTCTGGGCCCTACGTCCGAAGTGCATAGTGAGTTAAGACAGAAACTTACATTCAACCTCTGGGGAACAACCAAGGGCAATAGCAACAGCTTATAAAGCTTGCAAAATCTTTTGGACATCCCTGACTAACAACTCAAAGGAGGGCTTCTCATGCCTGCTGTTGAATTTTTATTATATAGTCTATAACTGTTAATCAGATCATTGACAACTCAGGTGGGAAATGTTCTAATCAGATATCAATTTAGGGGTTCTTGATACCTCTTCTGGTCATGATGCATTTATTTCAGCTAATACATGATCTATCGCTAAAGAAAACCATGCTTAGTTAACTCTTCATGGAAAATTAATCAGGATGCTATGGGTCCACAGTAGTATGAAGACAGAGAAATAATCATGAGGATTTTTGTCTGTAATCTCACTTGCTCCTACTCACTCACTGTTGTTCAATAGACAGAACCTATACTATACTATATTATACTGTACTCCATACTACCCTGTACCGTACAGCATCATACACTGTACTATAGTACAGTACACTATACTATACCAGGAACTATACTGCACTATAATATACTATACTAGGAACTGTACTACTATTCTATTCTACTCTACTGTGTACTATACTATAGTATTGCATGCTGCAAACTCTACAATAGGATATATTGTACTTCATTATCCAATATACATGCTGTGTATTATCCTGTAATGAACATTTTACTAAACTATATATATATAGCTTATATATATATATAGTATATATATATACTACACTATACTATTAACTGTAGTATACCATTCTATATACTACTATATGTACATATATATGTACATATAGTAGACTATCTTGTATACTGTATGATACCGGAGCATGCTACACTGTACTATCTACTGTAGTATATACTAAGGCTACTGTGCCTGGTTATGCATTAGAGCCATACTATTTTACACAGACACAAGAGACATAGACTAACAAAAGTCACAAGGACAAACAGGGGAAGCTTCCAAGTTGTTGCTCAAGGTAGCCCAAGAAACTCCTAAAACAATGTAGGCTACTGTTGTTGCCCTCGGTTGCCTCTAAGAACTAGAAGATCAGAATTTACTGCTGAAGACACCACATACTTCAGACATATTAATTTTTAGACGTTTCAGATCTCAGTACAGTTTTTCACTTCACTACTTCGAACTTAAAAAGATTGCTTACTAACCTTAATTCTTTGCATAAAATGCATTCATCTTCTCCCTATCACTGTATCTAAGGATCGGTGGATTACTTCCAGTAAGCCTTCTTGTAGCTGAGAGTGTTAGTGGAAAATTCCTTCATATTAAGATAAGGCAGCTACCAAGTCACTGTTCAGCCATCTCTTACAGGCTAAGTAATTCAATTATATTAGCTTTACACCATAATTACACTAAAGTTGGTTTTAGAAGAGTTTAATCACAATTACTGAAATATTCTCCAGCTAAGCCAGGTGCCTGGGAAAGATGACTGTGGTTAGTGGCCTTGAGAAAGCCAGAGCTTTTACATCTTGTGTTCTTCTGTACTGAAGACTTCCATCTGGCCACGGCCTGGAGGAAACAAACAAAACCAGCACAATCACAAATCAGCTCATTGAGACTTGATTCTTGAGTGGATGACACAAGAGAGGGATGATTCATGCCCCGCTGCTGGTCTGAAAAACTCCGGAACACATCACACTCATGTGTGAGAAAATCAGTCTCCAAAGCCAACAGGTTTGAAAGACACCTGACCTGGGAAAGTGCAGCAGAGGCTTACAGGCCCCAGGCTATCACTTGGCTTGCTCTTCACTTTCCCCAGGCTCTGCCCTCTGGTGGGCAGGAGGCATGGAGTGCTGTCCCAGCTTCCCTGTCACTTAAACCCCTTGCCATGATCCGGGGAAGCCTTTGCTGTCAGCCTCTCTTCCATCTTACTTTGTCTATATAATTTTCACATTAAAAATAGCAGGTGGAATTTAACACACTTGCTTTATACCTTAGATGAAATACATATCCAGGGAAACTCAGCATCCACCAGTGCCCTGGTAACTACCTTTGAAACGCCCCCTTTCCGTGCACTCTCTAAAGCTTTAGATAGGATGATTCCAACTCCAGTTGTCCTCAGCTTCCCTCATGTCTGACAAGAATGTAACATGACTGGGAATTTAGATCAGTAGCCGGATGAGCTCTCAGTATCAACTATTTCCAGGGCTAATTTCCTAGTGATTCAGTGTGGTCAGGGTCAAGACGAGATTGTCACGGAAAATATCAGGGTGGAAAGGTTAAGGAGCCCCCACTCTTTCTGCTCTCTCTGATCTCCCTGGTTCTGTTGCTCTTCTTTTAAATTCCACTGTTATTATGACCTCCACTTTGTTTCCTCCAAACTCCTCTGTTAAAATAATGCCTTATGCCTCAGAATGTGAACATAAGGTCCTTGAAGAGGGAAAGTTAAAGAAAACCATATGGTGGGTTCTAATTCACTATGATTGGTGATCTCCTCATAAGGAAAGCTACAAGGCAGGGGCAGCGAAAAGAAAAGTCCAAGTGAGGACTGTGAGGGCATGGTCATGCACAGCCATAGGAGAGAGGCCTCGAGAAGACTCATTTTTGCTAACACCGTGGTCTAAGACTATCAGCAACAGAATAGTGAGGGAATATTTCTGCTGTTTGTGAAATTTTGTTACTGCAGCCCAGCTAATTAATATAATTACATCAGTATGGACTAACCTTCACCATAACCTTCAGAAGTACCCACATATAAAACCTTTGTGTTATTTTATTTTCTATGTCTTTAAGTTTAGTGAAGCTATTCTTGCTTTAAGAAATTTCCTTTAGTGCTATATTAGAATTCAATGACAAGCCAAGAAAGACCTCTGGAGGTTCTAGGAATAGATCTGAGAATATTGCCTTTTTGTTCAGGTTTAAGGTCATATTCAGGCCCTGCTGTTATTACCTATGGTAGAAAATATTAACTGAATGCCTTTCTTGAATAGACTATGCTTTTTTTTTTTTTTTAAAAAAAGGAAAGTGTCTAATTTTTATAAATTGTATTTAGTCATTGGAACCAATTGTCTGTCAGTTCAATCCTTTTATTTAATTTTAGGTTAAATCACATTTTTTTCTCTTCCCCCTTACACACACACACACACACACACACACACACACACACACACACACACACGCACATTATATATTTCCAATAAAACATTTAAGAATGGATGAAAGGAGACTTTTTTTAAAAGACAAAATCAGTCCTTAATAGGCATCGAGAACACTGATGATTGACGTGATGTATGAAGAAATCAAGAGTTTTTAGTGACAGATGCTCTAAGGATTTCCACAGTGCCACCAAGCTCAAGAATCCATGTTTGTAAAGGAGGAGTTGACTTGGTTCATCTCTAGCTCTGTCATAAAAAACAACACAAAGGTAAAGAAATCTAAAACCATGCATGCAACTTTTAGCTGGTTGCCCACATCATATGAACCTCTTTTTTTCCTCACTACTAAGCTGAAACTCCAGGGTGAGTTTGTGCTGACATAGTAATGGTCCCAGCCGTTCTTCCTTGTAGTCTTCTAAATACGCTTTCTAAGTCACACTTTATAAAAAGTCTGCTCTGGCTGGTGGCGGTGGCACATGCCTTCAACACAGCATTTGGGAGGCAATTGCAAGTTGCAAGCTGGTCTCTGAGTTCAAGGCCAGCCTGGTCTACAGAATGAGTTACAGGACAGCCAGAGCCTTGTCTCAAAAAACCAGCTACCAAAACCAAAACAAAACAAAAAACAAAAACAAAAACAAAAAAACTGAAACCCAATCAAGCAACTAAACAAACAAAAGAGAACCCAACCTAACTCAACCAAAAACTCATCTATTCTGTTAGGCAGGAAAATAGATGGGAGGAGATGAGCCTGCACTGAGAAGCCGAGCACAGAGATCATCTGAGGGAACAAAGGCATCTGCTCACTAAGATATGAGTGCCAGATAAGAAAATCACACCCAGTTTCTAGATTTTTTTGATGCTTTTATTATTTTTTTTAAAGACAGACATTCCAAGTTTAATACTGACTCTATTTAAAAATGTTAGCAAACAATCTTTCTTGAAACTATACAGAATAAATAAACATATCAGCTACCATCTTCAGCATTCTCACAGTACTTGAGAAGGAGCTGTGTTAACATTCACTGCCATACCATCCAAGGACAATATAGGCGGTAAACCTTAAGCCCCTACCCAGATCTAGCCAATGGTCAGAACATTCTCCACAGTAGAGTGGAGAGTGGGATATTACTTTCTCACATACTCTGGTGCCTCACCTTTGACCATGTGCCCTGGACGGGGAGACCTGGTGGCACTCAGAGGAAGGACAGCAGGTTACCAAGAAGAGACTTGATACCCTATGATCATATAGAGGGGGAGGTAATCCCCCTCAGGAACAGTCATAGGGGAGGGGAATAAGGGGAAATTGGGAGGGAGGGAAGAATGGGAGGATACAAGGGATGGGATAACCATTGAGATGTAACAAGAATAAATTAATAAAGGAGGAAAAAAATATTTAGCAAACACCGCTTTCCAATTTTACCTGTTTGTTTGGAACCATGACTTTACCAAGTGATATTTCACCCCCCCAAAATTTAACTATATTTCCAATGAGATCCATGTACTCACTATAGGTACAAATAAAGGCTGGTGTGTTCTGAACATTTACTGCCATTGGGTTTGTGATGCCCATTGTGTGAAACCTGTAATAGTCATTTTCAATTTTTTTTTTTTTTTTTAGAAACCAGCTGATTTTTCTCCAGCCTTCTTGTCCAGTTGTTCATTTGTGTCTTTGTTTTGGTTTCTTAATTGCATTTGAACACACAGATTTTTGGGTAAATATATGTTAAGTTGTTTAAAACAGTGCACGGGAAATAGTGAGCATGATTTAAATATCAGCTATTATTAGGAAAAGGTCTATAAGATAATTTTGTAGGAATTGTAAATTAACTTTCTAATTATTCTATCATGTTGTCCCAAAGAAAAATCACCCGTCATTTCCAAGAAATTAAAAAAGCATTTGAACACATCTTTAAAGTTCTTATGATGTCCCAAAATAGCTGTACTTTATTTAAGGCTTTAATGTGCAAAAATGCGAAGAGAACTTTGCTAGTTTGCAAACTTCCTTTTCCTACTTTTCATATTAAAAACGCTGCACAGCTTCATTTCTTATCTAGGTTGCTCACAGCTGGGCAGACTTGGGGGATTTTACCTTTGCATCTGAGAGTACAAATGCACCCATCAATATTCTATTTCCCAAAGGCATGTAATACTCATGAATAATCACAACAATCTCGGAAATGTTTAGAGGTTATTCCTGAGCATCCCTCTGCAACTGCTGTAAAGAAGTTTGTGTTAGGAAGCCCGGCGCTTGATGATGACAATCTAGTCCATGGCCTTCCTATTGCCTTTCCCATTTTAGAACCCAATAGTTAAGTGTTTTGTTTCCTTTCTTCTCTTGCCTTCATTCCCTTTTCCAGACTCCCACCGGCTCTCTTGAGTGTCAAAATATTTTTCATTATTCAATGCTAATTTCAAATCCTGCTTCCTCATGGAAAACTTTTCTTTCCTTCAAAGTTATAATCATCCTTTGTTAGTCTTACTGGCTTCCTCTTGAAGTCCTCAAATATTTTAAGTGTTTATTGGTATACATTAGTTATATACGTTAACTAAGTTTCATTATTACACATTCATACATTTCTATAGTATATTTGACCACAGTCATCTCTTTCTCTTGTATTTTTGAAGCTACTCACCAGGGCCTTATTATGCATATGCCTTCTAGAACTCTCTACTGTGCCTTTGTGATGCTTTATAATTAGCACATATATTATGAAGCAACATTCCAATGTAATTAAATCATCTCTATGCCTTGGTTTAGAGTATTGGCATAAAGCTTAGTACCTGCTTATTTTTAGGCATAAAGCCCTTATAGAGCCCTTGGTTGCAGTGTTACCACCTTGGTTTTCCTTCTGTAACACCTGAGGTGGATACAAAAATAGTATTGAATGAGCTATTCTTATAACAAACTTATATAACCACTTTAACATGAAATTTTCTTACTTTTGAAAATAAAAGTTTCCCTCTATTCAGCAGTGTTCTCAGTAACATGTTGAGTTCCTGGTTATTTTGTAATGTTTCCCGGATTGTTTTGGGAATTGTAGTAAATTCAGATTGTGAAATCTACTATTGTCATAGTTTCTCATGGAATGCTGTCATAGCTACTTTTATATTGCTGTGAGAAAAACAGGAACACAAAGGAAATATATAAAAGGGTTTATTTGAGGCTTATAGTTTCACAGTGTTATAGTCCATAATCCATGACCATAACAGCAGAGACCATGGCAACAGACAGCCAGGAATTGTGATAAGTAGTTAACAGCTCACGTATTTTAATTAATCAATTAATCCATTAATTAATTAACTTTACATCCCAATTGTAGCCCCCTCCCTCTTCTCCTCTTGGTTCCACCACCACTCCCTCCCTCTCCCCACTCCCTTTCCTTATTTCTCAGAAAAGGGAAGCCTTATCTACCCACCAAACCCAGCTCATCAAGTTGCATCAGGACTGTGCTCCTCCTCTTTCCCTGTGGCCTGTCAAGGCAGTCCCACAATGGGTAGTGATAAAAAAAAGCTGACATCAGAGTCCATGTCAGAGACAGTCCCTGCCTCTCTCACTAAGGGACCCACATGAAGCATGAGCTACCCATCTGCTACATTTGTGTAGGGAACCTAGGTACACTCTATACGTGGTCCTTGGTGGGTGTTTCCATCTCCTCAAGCTGCTCTGGACCCTGGTTAGTTGGCTCTGTTGGTCTTCTTGTGAAGTTCTTGTCACCTCCAGGTGCTTCTACTCATCCTCCCGCATCTCCACAAGACTTCCTGTACTTCACCCAATGTTTAGCTAGGAGTCTCCATGTGTGTTTGGATCCGCTGCTGGCTGTAGTGTCTCAGAGGACAGCTATGCTAGGCTCCTGTCTGTGAGCATAGAGGACTATTATTAGTATTGTCAGGGGTTGGCTCTCTCCCCTGGGTTAGGTCTCAGGTTGGGCCAGGTGTTTGTTGGACATTCCCTCAATCTCTGCTCTATCTTTATCCCTGCACATCTTGTAGGCAGGGTAAATTTTGAGTTGAAGTTTTTGTGGGGTGGGTTGTTGCTCTCTCTCCTCCATAGGAGTCCTGTCTATTGAGAGTGTCCTTTTCAGTCTCTGCTACTAGAAATCTCAGCTAGAGTCACCCCTTATCCTCCTAGAAGCCTACCCAGTTCTGTAGCTCCAGCTTGTCACGGGGATGCCTCTACCCACAATTTTTCTTTCTACTGCAGGCTCTCTGTCCTCCTGCCCTGGAGGGTAGATAGAATAAATAGGAGAAGTGGTTGGAGAGAGGTAACAGGTAGGAGAGGGAATGTAGAGAGAAATAAGGGTGGAGATAAGAACTCACATCTTTGGACACAACCATGAGGGGACAAGCAGTGGGAGAGGAAAAAAGAGGGGAAAGGGAGGGGACTGGGGATATCTATCTATCTATCTATCTATCTATCTATCTATCATCTATCTATCTAAAGCAGAGACATTAGGAATGGTGAAAGTCTTTAGCATCTCAAACCCTACTCCTAATGACACATCTTCTCCAACAAGGCCACACTTCCTAATCCCCAAACAGGTCTACCAATTTGGGACCAAGTATTAAAGCATACTAGCCTACAGGGAGACATTCCCATTCAATCCACCACAAAGACTTACAAGGCTGTGTAAGTCTTGACGTCCTGCTTTGCCTATTACATTTGGAAAGACATTTCTGGAGAAAATTGAAGAATGACTTTAAAATGCTATTGCTCTCTGAAGACATAGATGGTATGTGAAGACAAATAGCCCTAAAGCCAGCGTTCATGTCATGGGGAACTAACACTCGTTCCCCTCTCTCACCACTAATGTCCTCATACATTCCTGATTGTCTATTGTTGAGCTCATCCGTGTTTGTTTTCCCTGTGTGATTAACAGTGATCCTTTTAATTTTCAGTGTCTAACAGTGTCTCAATTTAGATATTAAATAATAATTGTCTCTTCGCTTTTGATGTCCTCGTATCTTTATTGTAGAATATTAGTGTGGTACTGGATGCACGTGAATTGAGAATTTGTAGGTAATTTTGGATAAAGAGCAAACTTATTCCAAAAGGCTGAAACTTCATTGATGTTGCACTTAATGGCATTTAACTAAAAAAAACAACAACAACAATAACAAAAAAACAAAAAACCTCTGAGCAGAGTATGTCATTGTCTTTGTAAAACATGCTTAATGACTCTGCAAAGGTAATGGCAGTGTGTGTGTGAGGGCGCTGGATGGTTGGTAGATGTACAGATGGATGCTGTTATGGGAATGGCACAACAATAACTTACAGCCCAGGGTACCAAAAGTCTTTGGAAGCCTTAGCTAACAATGAGAAATTCCTGAATAGAACATTCTAGTAAATGGGCCTTTTCAGAAACTTTCTGATTCCTTGTAGACCCCCAAGGTCAACTACAATATATGGGCATTCCATTTTAGGTGAACCTTATAGATGGTGTTGCTCAGATTGTCTTGTTCATAACCAGCAGGATTCAAGATTTACTCTATTTTATCTGAGCACCACATGACAGCAACATCACTTGCTGCCTTTCCAATGCTTGTTTCCGGCTTTATCTATCCCAGGACCTGATGCCAAAAGATTGCCAATGGTTGTCCTGATCCAGGACCTGATGATATTATTCAAAGTACCCAGGATGAGGCCTGTTCAGCATCCTTCCTCCTTCCTTCCCCTGAATGCTATAATAAAGGCTTATGTTCCATCAGTGCAAAAGCACAGCCCTTACTTCAAAAGGTATAAGAGCAGTTATTCTGGAGTAAAATATGAATGAGTTTGTCCTGGGAACACGGATTTAGGGCACCCCAAACACCGTCTTCCAATGTGGTAACAATCCCACATAGTTTTCCTAGTTTCAGAACAACAGCAAAAGGCATAAAACAATTCTGTTGGAGGAGCATGAGTCAGGCAGGTGACAACAAGGAGGGAAGTCTCTAGTCTAGTCAGACGCTACGTGATGACATCCTGGTGTTTGGCTCGGTGGAAGCTAAGGACTCTGTGAGTAGACTGAGGTCAAACACAGGAGTTATCCAAAAGAGTTTGGCTTCACATCTGCAGCACACTAAGACCCCACAATCATCAATAAATCAGTTGGTCATCCTCAAATAATCTATTGCATAGTATGGCATTGTTTTCTGGGAATTTCAGTTCATAGTCTTTATGTTCCACTTGTTCCCTCTGTCGGGAGCTGTTTTTGAGCACTTAACAGAAGCAGGCCAGAGAACTTACGACCTTGGCTTGCAAACTTTCACACAGCCTTGAGGACTTGGCAAGATACTTACTTGTGTTTGTTAACTTCCTAGAAAAGAAGGTTTATTATTGATTCCAGGTCAGGATGTAGAGCTTGATGTATCTCTTTGACCTAAAATTTGAAAGAAGTCTAAGCATATAGATAACTAAAGAAATTCGGAGGTTTTGTTTCTGTTCTACGAAGCCTCTGGTTCACACATGTGTATACTGTATAAAAGCTCTGAGAGAAATAAATTTGGGGCTATTGTATTTACTGTTAGTCCTCCCGAATACTTGTCTTTTCTCTTATCTTTTTCTACATCTTTTCTATCTTTTCCTGTATCTTTTTATTTCCTCAGTCTCATGCCCCATATCCAGGTACTGGTCGATATTGTCCAGAGCAGGCTCTGGCATCCCTGTACCTCCTTGGACGACCACTATGTGGCCTCTCTTTTTATAAAAACCTCAACCCTATCTTTTCAATGGCATTTGTCTTCCATTTTGTTGGCCCCATCAGACCTCAACAAGACCTACATTTAAAAATGCAATCATTAATGTTGCTGTTGTCATATCCATAATGATAAAATATAAAATTGATTCAATAGTTCTTGAAAAAGGAACTTTTATTCTCCTGAGGTTATTGTGGCCTTGGAGGCTTATTGGCCCTGTCTGCTAACCTAGGCTTAGTCCTGGAAGCTTCTAGCCTCTGTACAATCTAACTTAGGCCTAGAATGTTTTCAGCTTCTGAGACTTACTGCTGAATAAGCTCACTCTTTTTTGATCTTGCTAAGCCCTAGGCTGGCTAGTTCTACTCATTGGTTCTGGCTCAAATTTCTCCCCCATCTAACTTATCCAATCTGGCTTTTCTCTTAGCCTCTGAATTACTCTGTTTGGCCTCAAACCAACTCCAGCAATCTGCTCTAATCTTTTGGCTTCTTCTCATTCTCTGTCTCACTCTGCCTTCACCTGTGTCTAGCTTCCACCTCTCTATATAAAACTCTCCTGGTAAAAACTGCCTCCTTTCTCTCTCTCATTCTCTGTGTTGCTCCCATCAGTAGCTTCCCTGACCTCTCTGTTCTCATCAGAGCTGGGCATATCCTATTCTGTCAGAACTTTCTCTGATTCATCACTTTTTCTGCTGCTTAATTAGACATCACTTTCAAACATGGGTGCGTCCTTCTACAAACTAACTTTACCTTCATCGTTTGGGATCAAAGGCGTGTACCACCACATCTGACCCTAAGCTTTTCTTTACCTGAAACTTGCTCTATACCAGGCTGGGCTTGAACTCAGATATGCTTGCCTCTGTCTCCTAGAATAAAAGTGTGTTTGTATTCACAGACCTTGGTCTTTGGATGTGATCTCTTGCCGGAGCAGCCATACTCGGAATTAAAATTCCGGTACAAGTTCTATAGCTTGTAGTGTATACAGTAGTATTTTCATGTTGACTATCAGAAAGTTGCATATTTAAATTCCAGATTTAAACATATTACAACACTTTAGATTAGCAAATCAGCCTTTTGATATTATGCATTCCTTTCTTTTAAAATAAACATTGTTTTTAGAAAAGTGAAAAATATAATTATTAGAAGGTTAAAATGACAATGTCTAAGGAAGGGTTTTGAAGTATTCTTATGCTACTCTGAGAAATTAGGGACCCATTTTAGACAGAAGAGCCCTCTTCTACCTATCAATAAAGAAACATATATCTTCATCATTTAATGCATTAAAAAGAGTGAAGCAACGCTAATACAGGGAAAATATCTAGAGAAATAAATGCTGAACCACAAATGAACAATGCATGTGATGAATTATGCATGATTTTAAATTAGTTAATGAAATAGATTCATATTAGATGATAATGAAGGATGTCTGGTCCTAGTTTTGCATTCGATAATGAAATAAATCACTAAACTAGAGTTCCTAGAGACAGCTCTGCAGTGTAAATCTTTCTTGGTCTTATCCAATGCATCCTCCCTAATGAGAGGGGAGGGAGGGATGCTCTTGCCTGTATTGGGACGTGTCATGTAGAAGGTAGGCTTTAGGTGGAGACAAGATAATATCAAATGACAACACTTAGCAGTAGTTCAGCCTCTATGGGACACTGCACAGCCTGGGCTCTGTTCTCTCCTCGGATGATATGAGCTCTTTATAGCTAAAGCTGTTCTACTTTTTTTTTTTTTTTCATTTCTTTAGGAATCTGACATTTTGGTCTAATGTTTTCCTATAGTCCATGGTATATTGCCACTTAGACCTGTAGGTGGCAATATGGTTTTGGTTAGTCCTAAATGTGGTAGAGAGCTGCTTGACATGGTGTTCTCTGCCCCACTCCCTTTAGTGATAAATCTTGCCTCCGGGCTCGATCAAAAAAGAAAAATCTAATATTTAAATGTGTTCACCAGTCATGCGGTGCTTTGTGTGTGTTATCCACTTGAATACTCACAATGACCTTTGAAATGTGTTTAACCTTTCTATTTTATTAATCAGGATGACACACATAGAGGACAATGATTTGGTCAAGGTCATATGACTACTAATGGTTAAGTTAAAATGAGAGATATGAACAGACTCACTCAGAGTTGTGCAAGTAAACAGCAACTTTCCCCAGAGGTTTGCCTGCTCACAGCGAAGCATGAGAGAAAAAAGAATGACATGTAGCAGAAGCACGTGTCTCTACTGTAAGGAAAAATAATAACTGATCTACTTACAGATTTTATAATTTGTATGAGTATTTTGCCTCTATGTTTGTACATACACCACATTTGTTCCTGGTGTCTACAAACATGAGAGGAGTACATCGAGTTTACTGGAACTGGAGGTACAGATGGTTGTAAGCAGCCAGGTAGGTGCTAGGATCCAAACTCATGTTCCCAGCAGGTGGTTTTAACCACTGAGTCATCTCTTCAATCCATAGAGCTTTAGTTTTACATATGGCATGTGCTGTATTCTCATTGGGCTCCATGTACTGACACTTAGATGCCATTCTTTTTTTTTTTAAGTTAATTTTTATTATTTATTTACTTATGTAGGTGTGTGTATGTGGTGTGTCTGTGAGTGTGCACACATGTGGATGTGAGAGGACAACTTTCAAGCATCCATTCTCTTGTTCCACAGTGGGGTGCTGGAATTAAACTCAGGCCACCAGTCTTACATACAGATGTGCTTCCACATGCAGAACACCCTCGCCGTCTAGAAATTTGGATTCAAAAAGAAGCAACAATAGTACCAACAAAATCACACCTAATACTGGTAATCCACAAGCCACCTCTGTGAGGAGTACACGTGTCTCACACTCATCAGGGTTTGTTTGTTGCCGCTGTTGGACTATTGCTGACGTTTTCTGGAATGCTTGTACTCAGCTAATAGACCAGGGACTACTGAATTATGACTTCAGATACATACTTTAGAACTAGGACTGAGTTCAGTGTGCTTGCCGATTCCCTTGACTGAAGTTGTGGCCTGTAAATAGAATTCCTGTGACGACAATTTCTTCTTTTGGGCTTGCTCACCAGCCATTACTGTTCATTATGTTCTGGGAACACCTGGAGGACAGGGCTTTGGAAGGACCTTGCCTCAGCCTGGGCCGAAGGTGAAAGCAGTCTTTGGTGGCTTGACCCCATTGAGACCCTCCTGATACCCCACTGAGATAAACATCTGTGGTAGACTGGGTCCCTGGATTAAAGACAAGAGCCTGGGATTCCTGCTGGGCTACTGTATTGCAAAACGACCATCAATGGGAGAGAGAGAGAGAGAGAGAGAGAGAGAGAGAGAGAGAGAGAGAGAGAGAGAGAGAGAGAGAGAGAGGTCAGTGATCAGTGACTACCCCCCCCCCCCCGTTCCCCCTCTCCCTGTCCCCCTCTCCCTGTCCCCCAGCATGAGGAGAGAACTCAGGCCAAGAGTGGTGTGGCTTCTGTTGGGTAGAGGATCTGCAAGATTCCCAGAGAATTACTCCAAGGGATTTGCCAAAGGACTCGCCCTGTGGAACTGACACCCAGATGGTTTCATTCTTGTTCTCCTTAATCTCCTTTCCCTCCTGTTTAGGATAGCCTGGTTGTGAGGAAGATATATTTGTTTAATAAATTCATAATAAAGCTCAATTATTAAGGAACCAGAGCCAATGCAGGGCCATCTCCTGTTCCTCCCCACTCCAATAATTTTTTTTTCTATTCTCCACATGGGTATACAATGAATTTTGAACACATTTACCCCATTTCGTCCTCCTCATATCTCCTTATATCTACTCTGGAATCTGACCGCTCAACGTTTTCCTCATGACTTTGAACATCTTTTCATTTCTTTAACCCATTGAGTTTAATTAGGATTCCTTACATGTGCATGGTGGTGGGGCTATGGGTCATAGGCAACTGTATCAGTGGCTTCAGTGGCTAAGTCACTGAAGAAAACTGCCTTTTATTGCATAGGAACCATTAAGCGTAAAAAGCTCTTTAGCTAGGGCTGGAGTACGGTATGCTCCTTCCCCACTAGTACTGGAATGTTTGAGGGGCTTGACTTGTTCTAGCTGTGTGTGGCAACCATAGCCATTGTTAGCTCATGTGTACAACAGCCACATTTTGCCCAGAAGACAGTGTTTCACAGCATTTCGCCTCATTGTCTGGTTGTTATATTCTTTTTATACCCTCTACTAAGATGTCCTCCAAGCCTCCAGGGTGGGGTGTGATATAGTGTCCTGTTTGGAGTGGAACATGCAATAGTCATTTATTCTCGGCAGTTTGACCCATTTTGTGTCTCTATACTAACTGTTGCCCACTACAAAGCTTCCCTGCCCCGGGATGAGATCAACTTTAATCTGTGGGTTTAAACTTAAATATTTAGACTGCAGTTTGAAAACATACCCATTTATTAAAAACAACTGTAGAAAGTTTCCCGTTGTGATCCATGATCTCCCCAGCGGTGGGTTTTTAACCAGGATTACAGTACTCAGTATGAATTTCTCCTGTGGAGGGACCTCAAGTCCAATCAGAAAGTGGTTGGCTACCCTTCTAAAATTCATAATACTATTGAACTAGGGGGCACATTTTGTTCAGAAAGTCAGTAGTATAGCATGCAGGGTCCATCTCTGAGCAAATGCTGTGGATGAATCTTCTCCCCTCATAGGCTCTACCTCACCTTCTAGCACTTGGAAAGCCTGAGCAATCAGGCTTTTGTTTAACTTCCTCTCCACCCACTCCTTTCCCCAGTCCCCAGTTAAACCCATCCAATCCCAGTATGTCCTCCTGTACTTTGTCCCTTCCACCCTCAAAGCCTCTGTCTTCCTTGTCTCATGTGTCCTTCCTGTTAACCTTGGTATCCCCAACATGTATGATTCCAAACATGTATGATGTTTAGTGGTAGGTCAATATGTACAGATAACTGGCTCATCTGAAATGCAGTGGAGGAGATTTAATGAATTCTACAAGCTCATCAGGTGATCTATGTCTCACTCTTAACTGTGCTGATTTGACATAGAAACAAGTTTTACGTTATGGTCAGTTTACAGTTCTCCACTCAGTTGTATGAATGATGGAAATGAAGGAAGCTACTTCTTTTGAGGCTCAACAGAGAAGAAAATCTGTATTTAAGTCACAGAAGCTGATGAGAATTCAATAGAAGAGTGAAAAAAAAGTTGTTTGATGACCAGAAAATCTGTGCCAAGTGTGACCCCATATGCAGTCCTCCTTCTGTGTATCCACCACGTTAAGGCTCCTGGGGATTAAGGCAAGTGCCTTTGTTTTCATGAGTTTAAGTGCTTTATAATCTGAAAATCAATATTGGGTGGTGAGTGCTTTTAGTTCTTTATCACTTGTACAAACAAAAAGCATCGAAGGAGTAAATGACTTGACTTTTCCACTTTCTCCCTACTCTGAAAACAAAATCAGGTTTTTCATAGGTTATACCAGAAACCTAATCAAACTCAAATGACTATAATTAAAAATATTAACCAAATTATAATTACTATTTGTTCCAATTAGGCTTTTGAATTCAGGGGAAAAATCTGTCTTGGAAGCCTTGACCCTGTTGTGACAATAGATTACTTCCATAAGGCTGCCTGATTGAGACCTCATAAGATAGAAGTTAGGTTTTTTTCCCTTTACTTTATGACTGTGTTGACTGTCTGCTTTTCCCCCCTTGAAATGTCTCACAAACATCTATTAACAGATTCCCCATTATGTCCTGGTGAAAGAATGTAATTGAAGTAATTTAAAATTTAATGGAACAGAAACACTGACTATACCCCTATTCTGTTACCTCCTCTTACTTTTCAGTTATAAATCCATTTTCCGTGCATTATTTCTGGCATCAATACATTGTGAAACTTTGTGATTTCATCTTAAGATGATTTCTTTAAAGATGTTATATTAGAAACATCTGAAAACTGCCTGTGAGAATAATGTTTTTCACACAGCATGTGTAGTATTAATTCTTGGAAAATGCAACCTGAAAATCGATTACATTTGCCACACAGTGATGAAAATGTTTATCCTGGAAATGTTGATAGGGCCATCAAAGCGAGCATCTGCAGGAGCTGAACCAATGTCATTGCTTTACCTGTGTTAATACACTCTCCTGCCTGCTTGGCTTTCATCACAGGACTGGCACATGGTGTGGCAGTTGGAATAAGCTGTCCCCATGGTACAGGCATTTGACTACTTGGTCCCTCATAAGTGTGTGTTTGGAGAGACTTAAGGAAAAAAGTATGTCACTAGGGGTAGGCTTTGAGGTTTCAACAGCCACATACCATTCCCAGTTCAACCTCTGGTCCCTTCCTAATATTGGAGATGTGAGCTCTCAGCTGTTGCTGCTGCCTTGCCTCTGCTTGACCATGATGGACTTCCTCAACTATCTCCACTTTTTTTTTTTTTTTGGTTTGTTTTGGTTTTTGACTCAGGGTTGTTCACTGATTATCTACATTAGCTAAGTAGCAAGCTTTTAGGATGTTCTTGGCTCTGCCTCTCAGCACTTGGGTTATAGGCAAACAGCCTTCTCTGTGGATGCCAAGGATCCACCCTGAGGTCTTCCTGTTCGCACTACAATCATGTTACCCATCGAGTCATCTGCACAGCTCAAGTCTTTAGTGTCCTCACAGGAAGCAAAGCTGAAGCCAGACAGAGATCTTTAAAACTGGATAGTTTAAGGACTTGTCGTGGGCTCTGGGCTGTGGGGCTTGTCTTGGTTATATTACTTGGTTGTTAATATTAGACAATGCCCTGCTTTGTGTTACACCATATTATTTAGAACAGTAGTTTTCCAAGCTGTGCCTTATATCAGGACACTCCGTTTTTACAAGCAGCTTTTAATTCCACTTTGAGGGAGAAATCTTGCCACATCCTGTGGGTAGATCCATCCCTGTGACTAGAAATGGAGGCACTCTATGAGGTTTATTGAGGTGTTTGTAGAGGCACATAGATCTACTAAAAATAATATCAGGGGGAAAAGGCTAAGAACATATTGGTTGCATTAGAGCAAGGAAGAAAGGACTACTTCATGGCATGGCCCCACATACCTGTCATCTGCTACCTGGTGCAGGCATCAAGGACCAATAAGCAGAAGCCTCCCTGAGTGTCCCTGGTGCTTTGGTGTGGCTCAGTTTCCACTATTGATACAGCCTACTTGCCTGACTACCTGACCATTTATTTGTTCCTATCTGAATCAGGGCCGGAATCAGAAGCTGCTATTTCCTGCTCTCTCAACCTGGTTCAGCTTTTTACAGAGAGCTGTAGTAGCTTTGTTCTCAAACTCTGACTCCAAGGCTTCCAGGAACAGCTCCCTCCCAGCACTTTCCTGCTCATTTATTTTATCAACACATGCTCTTTCTCAGTCCACCCTGAAACCTCTTTATCTTGTATTCATTCTGTTTACTATGTATATGCATGTACTTTGTACTGTGTTATGAAAGTTAATATTACTGGTTAAGACTGTGATAAAAAAAAGACTACATTTGGCTTGTCCGGTTACCAGTGTGGGCAGAATTGTATGATCAGCATCTACTGACCTCCTGTTTCTTGTCATGTAACACGGATTAATTCTTTAGAAGAGAAACTGCGCTTGGTTTCATAGTCTTCTTAGTTCAAGGCTGTAGGGCCAGGACTAAGTGGGCCGAGGAGCATCTATAACCAAGTCTGTGGAATGGTGGCTCCCGTGGGTGATTGACATGGAGTTTAAGAACAGAAAAGACACACAACACTCACAGTCTTGAAGACAGAAAATGGGGCAGAGAACAACATTGTTTCTGCGAAATGGCCCTGTGCAAAGAGAAAGTTGATATGTAAATAGAATCAATCAAAAAATATGTTATTAAAAGCCAGGAATTGTTCCAAATGTTTTATACGTGTTCTTACTTCTCAAAAACAACTGTGTTGTTAGCAAGGGAAATGGGGTTGCCTTTTTACTCTCGTTAATAAGTAAATTTCAAACACACTCAGTAGGAAGATTAGAAGCTAATTTATCAGCGTTTGAGAGAAGAATGAGTAGGTAGGAAAGCTGTAACTCTTGGCAGCTCCCAGGAGGAGGGCAATACCAAAAGAAGACCTAGCTGTGCTGTTTGAGTTAGAGTCCAAGCCAGCGTTCAGGCTCAGCAACAGAGGTCAGCAAACAGCTGCATCACAGAGAGTGGATGGGCTTCAGAGAAAGGGGATAGATCTGCAGAGTGATGGAGTAAGCATCCTTAGGATTTGGCTGATGTAGGAAAAGAGATTTAAAAAAGAAAAAGAAAAGTTACACTTTTTGAGTTAGAACTCAAAACGCAGGCCGACTAGAAGGATGCTCTGCAAGTGGCATCAGAGAAGGGGATGACTTGAGAAGTGCATTAGTCTCATTAAGGGGATAATTATGTTCCCGTTGCCTTAGCATGTTTCCAGAGGAACCAGATTTTTCTGAGTGACATTCTCCCGGCCAGGTGATGGACAGACCTAGCGGGATTAACTCCTACGGAAAGGAGCAGTAGTCTGTGGTGCTCTAATCTTTGGGGGGCAGATCAGAATCCTGTTTCTCCTCAGGCATCTGTAGAACTCCTATTCTCTTGGTCAGGAGAGAAAAGCTTTTCGTTAGTGGGCTTCATCAAGACTCTGATACCTCTGTATAGTATTATTTCAGTTGAAATTTTTTTAATTGTTGAGAATTACGTAAGCGACAACTCTATTTACATCACTGTTACATGCTTCCTCCTCCTCCTCCTCCAACTCCTCCCAAGTCCTCACCGTTCTTGAATTCCTGACCCTCTCACTGTTGGTTAACACTGAGACACAGGAGCCACTATTATACCACTGGAGATACACTTATTGACCAGTCTTGTTGTAGTTGATGGGCTTCACAGCGGGGCAGGACTACAGATTTTTTTTCCTTTCCTTGGCAGATTTCATAATACCTTCTATTAGTATGAGAGCCATTTCTTATGGAGGAGGCTTTCCAGGTCAGTTCTAGCTCTCCTTCAGTTCCTGGGTCTGAAATATATGTTGTTTTCAGCAATAGGGTCTTATCTTAAAGTTCTGGGACAAAAACAAGGAAAACCTCCTTTCGCATTGCATAGAGGGCAATGGTAACACTGCCTTCTCGGCGTTAGCAGGAAAGCATGGGGTGGAGTCTGTCTTCCAAGCCTGTTAATTCCATTTAGCTACCTAATGTTATAAGCACAGATTTTATCATCATTATCATTTTAAAAACAGTAACATTGAGTCAGAGCTTGAAGTGAAATAACTTAACAAAGGATACAAAATTGAGATGAAAAAAACATACAACTCTGAAATGCCAGTAACTAGTATATTTCTATTATTAGTAGATACTAAATTTCCTAAGTTAGCATTCTATACTCTTATGATGCAATGCCATGTGCAATTTTATATGTGAATAGCTAAAAAGTAGTGCATTAAGGACTTCCACAGTATATGCTAATTATTCCATTGGCTCTGAGCTCTGTGAGTAGAATGTCTACATCTCCCCAACATTCCTGTATTGTAAACTTAATCTTAAATAAGATATTGAGAGAGTAAATTTTGGGAAGCAGTTTAAATCATGATTATGTAGTCACTTGATGGACTCCTGAGAACCTTGCTCCCCAGTCATGCTCACCTAACCAGGAAGAAAGCTCTTACAAGACAAGCTATTGGCTTCTTGATCTCAGAATTCTACCCTTCACATCTGCTCAACAATAAATGTTTTGTTGCTAAGTCAGTGGTATTTGAATCTGTTCTAGCAATCTGGGATGACGAAGACATCATATGAAGCCTTTCTGAAAATAGTAACCCTTTAAGGCATGAACATTGGAAATAACATATAATGCCTGGAGACTTGGGCTGCATGTTCCCCAGGGAGGTTCATAATGCCACGGAGCTAGGGCTTGTTTGCTTCTTAGCAAGCAACATAGCTTCCAACACAGGGGAAGTATTACAGTAACATGTAATGGGACTTTTCATTTTGGGAGCTTTGCCGAACAAGGCAGAAAGCACAGTTCTTCCTAGTTCAAACAAAGGAGCTCTCTCCAGATTCAACTCAAACAGCCAGATGGTAAAGTTTTGCTTTCTATACAAATTGTTGCTCAAGTAGGTTTTTCCAACATCTTGGCTGTCAGGGGATGCCAATCCTAGTGTAAATATGTCATTGATAATTTGTCAGTGTGCCCCACTAATGACAGAAACTGTGATTATCAAAATGACTTCAAAAGTGGTTGAAGCAATAGCTGACAACCCAGGCATTTTGAATGCTCTTTGCAAAAGAGAGGCATAAAGATAGCAAGTGGGATCTGACCCTTCCAGGCCTTAGCAGAGATTAGTCCTTAGTTTACATGGAGGCCAGCGGAAGACCAGTTATGACTCACACACGTCATCAGCATCTCCTCTTTCTTTATTTGATTTTTTTTATTTTTTGTTTTACATGAATATTATTCTAGAATTATTCTCATTGTTATTACTTTTTCTAATATACAGGGATTATTTAAACTCAGAATTATTTTTATATTAGGTTACTTAGATATAATGTTACCTTTCAGAAGAAAAAAATGTTAACTTTATTTTTTGTGTGCCCATATGTGTACCATTATATGCATATATGGAGGAAAGCATTCTTTGGTATATGTTAACTCCACCCTGTGTTTGTTTAGGTTCTGGGGCTTGAACTTAGCTCTTCAAGCCTGCTCTGCTAGCTCCTTTTCCCACTGAGCAACCTCACCAGCTTTCATTTCATGTTTTGATCATGGGCTTCTTTTGGGCAAGAAATATTAAGTATGTGCCTTGAACAAGACCGCAGGTGAATGCGGTTACCTTAAGAAACAGACTATGTTGAATCAAAAGCAGAAAGCAACTCAGAAAGAGATCTATTGTTTAACATGCAATTTCAGAAGCTTAATAAGTGGAGTATGGATGAGAAAAAGATGCACATTTTAGCCAAAATAAGTAGAAATGTCCTCATCTTCAAAGTTGCTCTCATAATCCAGTGGAGGTGATGGAAGTCTGTTTGATGTGGCCTCAGGGCTTTCTTCTGCCCTAACTTCAGGGCATCACTGAGTTCTGCAAGGCAAGCTTCCCAGCTACTCAGATCTCTCCCAATTGAGTTTCATTATAATATTAATAACAACCCTAACTAAGCCAAAATAATTCACTGCCCTGTAAGTAAGACATTTAAAATGCAAATGAATGTACTTAGTAAGGTATTAGTGTTTTGAATCCAAAGTACATGTTAAACTGTGATGCCCTGTGCCTTTACAAAAGAAGTTGGTTTTGTTACTTTATTTGCCCTTTACGATCTACCTCACACCATTTTTTATGTTGACAGTTGTATAGTGAGAATATATCCTGATCCCACTTGGGACTGCAGACTGGCACTAAATTTTCAGATAATGGAATAAAACTTCTTGGAAAACATATATGTAAGTCAAGTATGCTTTATCCAGATTGTTTGGGAAGGGACTTCGCTTCAAAAGAAACCAGTATGAGTCCATGAAAAGAGTCGAGTGAATTTGTGTTGTTTTGTTTTGCTTTTGAAAGAGGGGTTCAAAAACAATGATTTTACCTTCCAGAAAGAAGGTGTGCCAAGAAAAACAAAGACAGGAAGGGGAACGTCGGAGAAAAGAGCCAAGTGGCCCACAGTCAACACACCTTCTTTAACTCGGGCCTCTCACTGGTTTGGGGGAAAGCCTCAAGAAGGCACAAAGTACTTTAGTTCTCTAATTCTGGCTCTCAGGGGGACCTGTGTGGCAGCAGCCAGTACAAGGCTAGAGGGCTCCTGTGGTGATGCTTTTAAAGCTTTGATAGACTTCAATATCTGAGCAGGAAGTTGAGTTCAGGGCAGTAGGCCTTGGAATGCTGGCCTTTCCTTCCCTTATCTACAACATAATGAAATGCTTAGTCCTGGCCTTAAAGGCTTTCAAATTTGAGAAGCAAGCCCTCACCTTTAGTTCTTTTATCTGTTCTCCCCCCAAAAGGACCCAAAGCTATGGTGGCATGAAAGGTCAGCTTTAGCATATATAATCCTCTTCTCTTATTCTAATTTTTTATTCCAGTGTCAAACGCTTGCCCTAAAATTTAACAACTGTAACTTTCATGGACCTGTGAAAGCCAAATGTTATCACTTACTGACAAGCAGTGATGACTATAAATTGAGTAAGTAGAAATTAGTTTAAAAATAAATTTATTTGACAATGAATATGTAAGTGTGATACAAGTGACTAAGATTTCTAGTCACTGTGCTTGATTTTATAGACATAGGAATTCTGAGGGAGGATTGGGAAGGAAGTGATGAAAAGATTAACTGATAACACCCTGAAATTTACTGTGAGTTTCTTTCTCTGAAACCAAATTCTCAGTGCTTTGAAAAGCATCACTAAAGTCAAACTGGCTGCCTATTTAAAAGAAAGCTACAACATCAATGATTATAGTTTTGAATACTATTTTAAAATATGACTGATAGTGAAGGGTTCTAGTGGGCCATAGCATGGCAAACATGGCACCCACAAATTTTGTCCTTCACCTGTCCTTTTTCCCCAGTGCTAGAAACCATTAGATTATAGTCCTAAAGCTAGCCACCAAGCTCCATTCCCTTATTCGGGGACTTAGTCCTCCTGAGGCCGACTACTAAGGTCCAGCTATCAAGGTATTGAAGTCCATCTATCAAAAGCCCTTTTCTGGCTACCTCAATTAACATGTCTAATCAAAACAAACCAAACTCATCACAACACAGGTATTTCCTCTTTCCTTCTATAAATTGCCATTTGCCTACAGGCCAATCGTGTCTTCTCTCTATTCAGTGGTACTCCTCTGTCACTCTGGGGCAAATATCCCTTCCTCATCATCCTGGTTCTTTTTACCTTTTCCCTAGTCGTCTGTCTCTGGTCTCTTGTACCGTGCCCTTTGTGTTTCTGGGGCAAATAAATCTCCTTTGTGCTGAGAACTAGGTATTGGTGTGTCCTGTGCCAATTCTGGTCCTTTCACATAGTTTTTGTTCCTGGCATACTTTTCCCCCCTATATCTTTTTAATTTTTAAAAATTTATTCATATTTTAAAAATTTGTTCACTTTACATCCTGATTGTAGCCCACTCCCTTTGACACCTCCCTGTCCTACCATCCCTCCCTCATCCTTTCTCCCCCTTCTCCCAGTCCTCAGAAAGGGGAGCCCTCCTCCCCTACCATCTGACTTCAGCCTATCAAGTCTCATCTGGACTGCCTGCATCCTCTTCCTCTGTGGCCTTCTCAGGGGGAACTGATCAACGAGTAGGCACCAAAGTCCATGTCAGAAGTAGCCCCTACTCCCCATATTATGGGGCCCCACAAGGAGACTTTGCTTCTTATCCACCCATCTGCGCAGAGGGTCTAGGCCCTCACCATGCGTGGTCTTTGGTTGGTGCATCAGTCTCTGCAGCTCACCACTGCCACCATCACCACCATCACCGTGACAACCCCACGCCCAGATTTGTTGGCTCCATTGGTCTCTTTACGGAGCTCTTGTCTCCTCCAAGTCCTTCTATCCTCTATTCTTCTATAACACTCCCTGCGCTGCACTCTAATCTTGGACTGTGAGTTCCTGACATACTTAACTTTAGTTCACTGTTTTAGCCACAGGTAATGATGAGTCTTCAGCCATTACAATATGTTTATGCTGTAATTATACTGGCAAACTTTCCTGCTTCTAAATGTATGGTACTCTTGTTTGATGTCTTATTAATCTCTACTATGGGCAGATGACCTTGAAAAGTATTTGATAGTAGAATGTTGGAATGGGGGAAAGCATTGAAGGTTAAGTTAAATATGCAAATACAGTGGATTCCAGAGTAATTAGTGATTAGTGATAAGTACTTAAAAGACACCTATGTACAACTGTCAAGGTGTCATCAAGTCTGTGTATTGCTTGGAGTATGTGCACAATGTGGAACTGAAGAACAAGCAAGGTTACCCCTCCAGAGGGTTCATGACACAGCAAGAGCTTAGAATAGGAAGCCTGCAATATTTCAGCAAAATTTGTTGTAGGTGTTCCTTGTGTTATTACCTACTCAAGAAAAAGAAACTAATTGGTACAGCAAACCAGGAATATGAAAGATATAATAAAACATAAAATTGCTATGCTATGTTGGTTGGTTCAACCAAGCTCTGAGTGACTTGAGTCAGGTACAAAAATGAAGGACATTATGGTTTTCTGCAAAGAAGCTCTCTAAGTGCATATGTCACATCCTAGAAGAACCTGGCCACCAGAGGTTATGAAACAGATCATAGGATGTTGTTGTCACTTGACAAATGCCAGAGACATAATGTTAACACACTTTAGTGGCAGCACAAAGTAGGGAGAGCAAACTGGAAATGGTGCAGAGTTTTTAAACTCTCAAAGCCCCTCTCTAGTGACGGTCTTCCTGCAGCAAGGCCACTCCTAGACTTTCCCAACCCACCAACTGGGAATCAAGTACTCAGTTGTCCAAGGCTATAGGTGACATTTCTCATTCAACTCATTATGGGGAGCTTAAATAATAGAATTCTCAAATCCTCTCTGAGATTTTTTCCCCAGTTACAATGGTTTTTCATAAATTGGCTAATCATATGCCAGTGGTCTTATTAGTATTAAATTTTATCTCATAATGCTGTTATTGCCAGTGACAGCTCCTGAGAAAAACATACTCTGTTGTTGGGAAGCCCAAAGCAGGGACACATAGCAGGCTGATGCCAAGGTCATTTGAAGCAGGAGACAAGAGAGAAGTAATGTGTATATATATATACATATATCCAAGAAAGACTCTGCTAGAGACATAATATGGGCTGTTGAATAATCCAGATAAGGCAGTATGTAATACAAAGTTCTTACTACCAGTGGTAAATATCAATGGCAGGTCCTTGCTGATTCACTGTTTTGGAGTTTGTATGTACTTCAGGCAGCATCTAGGAGGAGAAAACATCTGACTTTAATCTGTGAATTAAAAAACAAGTTTTAAAACAGAGGGAAGAATATAGGTAATTCTTGCTTTGTCAGACTTTGGGTGACTTTTGTTAGCAAGTACAGTCTATAACATCTTGCTTATTTTCAAGGCTTATTTTCAAGAACTGGAGGATAGACACACCCTCTGTATTGCAAAGAGCAAGAAGGTAAATATCTGCTGGTGATGCAAAAATAGTTTTGGAAGTCTCAGACAACACAGGCTCTTCTGACTTTACGCAAACAAGTCTATGCTACTTGAAAGCCTGGCTATAAAGCAGTACTGCCTAGATGAGTTCTTTTCCAGAATTTTCTATCTTCTGCCCTTCAGAACATGAGTTGTATATCTGTGATATGTGTTGTGATAGTTTTCCTCCTGCCCCCAAGCTCCTGGAATAAAGATTCATGAGACTCAAAATATATTTACAAATACCTAGGCCAGACAACTAGGCTCTTTTTTTTTTACTAGCTCATAACTTAAAAATAACCCATTTATTCTAATCTACATTCTGCCACATTGCTGGTTAACTGTGCTCAGGTACCAAGTATCTGCCCTTTTCACATCTTTTCGGGTAAATGTCCAGTGTCTGGCTATATTCCAAATGCTTTTTTGCATACCTCATCTTTTCCCTCCTATTTCCTGCCTCAGGTATAGTCCGTTAGCCTCTTATTGACAGGTAATGTTTCTATACAGATGCAAGAGACCTTTCTACAGCTATAGACAGAGATCACCCATGCCAGGACAGTGAAAAAAATGTTGACAGCTCCTAAGAAAAATATACTGTTTTGCTGGGAAGCTCAAAGCAGGAACAAATGGCAGATGGAAGCAAGGGTCAATTGGACCAGGATAGAGAAGAGAAGTGATGTGTGTGTGTGTGTATATATATCTCCAAGACAGACTCTGCTAGGGACATAATATTGGGTTCTTAAATAATCCGGAGAAAGCAGTATGTAACAGCTATAAGACAGTAAGGGATGATAGCTGGACTGAAGCACATTGAATTAATTAAGCAAAAAAGATGATTTTTACATAGACAGTGGCTTAAATACTGTCGAGTGTTCCAACAAGGAGCTGTCACTGGCAATAACAGTGTTTATGAGAGAACATTTAAGACTAATAAGACTACTGGTATATGCTTGGCCAATTTATGAAAAAACATCTGCAACAAGGCAAAAGACCTCGGAGAAGATTTGAGAATTCTGTTCTTTAAGCTCCCTGTGATGAGTTGAATGAGAAATTTCCCCCATACCCTTGGACAACTGAGTACTTGATTCTTGGTTGGCTTGGGGAAGTCTAGGAGGAGTGGCCTTGCTGCAGGAAGTATGTCACTAGAAGTGGGCTTTGAGACTTTAAAGACTCTGCACCGTTTCCAGTTTGCTCTCCCTACTTTGTGCTATCTTTCAAGATGTGAACTCTTAGCTCTTTGTTCCTGCTGTCGTGCCTGCTGCTTATTGCCATGATCATGATGGACTTCATCTCTACAGAGATCCCTAAGCCCGAATAAAACCTTCCTTCCATAAACTGGTCACGGCATTTTATCACAGCAACAGAAAAGTAACTAGGATGACTTCCCTCGCCCACAATTTCCAGGAAATTAAATTATTCACATTCATCTATAGTTACTATTAGCACTCCAATACATTTCCTTCTTTTTAAAAATACAATTTTAGTTTTTTTCCCTTGATAGTCTACCATGTAAGTAATGTTATACCTCAATCTTCTAGTAACACACATTATATTATTTATTTTTTCATATTACTTCAATTGTTTTAAAATTACTATTTTAGTTGATGAATTATATTGTACCACATGAAGGGAAAATTCTATGTAGCTTCTATTCTTCTTTAAGTTTATATTATTTTTATTTTATTCTCTTATCATTAATGCCATGATAAATATCTTCAGTTAAGTAGGAGTGTCATTGAAAAAAAATTTTTTGATACAGTTTCTTGGTATAGACTATACAGTCAAAAATGTTAGAGAGGCTCTTGGCTTAAATGACAATTTACGACTGGGGATATAAGATGACCCCCAACTTTCCCAGTTAAAATATACAATATATATACACGGCAAGTATTAGACTAACCCTCTCCCAAAGCATTGTGCATTAGACTCGGGCATGTGTCTATTTTCAGGCAAGGCACAGACAGCCAGATGCTTTATTAAATGCCAGGAGGCAGCCAGTGTCAGCCTATACTGGCCCTTTAAGGTGAGCTCCACACTCAACCCAAGATGCGCAGGAACAGGATGGTTCTGGTGGAGAGCCAATCCATGCTCAAGTTCTTTTCCTCGAGGTACAGGAAGATGTATTCAGCTTGCTCTTCCCTGCCTCATACTCCCCCACCCCCACCCCACAGAGTGGGGAATCAGCTGCGGCACCCCCCAGTTTATGCGCCATTCATGACACAAGGAGAAGCAAGCTGCAGGTAAGTACTCCCGACTTTGGCACAGATTCTTCGAGGTTAAAAAAGTCAACTTATAAGCCAGAAAATATTGTACTTTTAGACTTTTTTTCTTCAGAGACATCTTTCCGTAGATGTTTACAGGAAACTAAATTTTATTTCTTTACCCATATTGATTATTTAAATTTCAAATAGGAAATGTAATATGAGTAAAATGCTGTTCTTCCTTTTGTAGTATTATCTTTGAAATTTCTCAAAGCGCCAGCATATGCTTATAAAGATTTATTATTCCCAGGGAACAACTCAGCCAGGGAATAGTTATTATGACTCACATTTTTTATAGAATGCAGATAACACAGCAAAATGAAGCCGTGTCAGGGCTAAGGGACAATGTGACTGACTATTTTCAGAAGGCTGGTCAGCCTTTCGGAGCCCCGGCTTGTGCTCAGTACTCTGTCTTTCGATACCATCTGAAGTAGACCGAAGAAGGCCGTTATCTCATGCCTTGATGCTTCCTAACCTGAGACCAGTTTGCAAATTTAAGTAAATTCCTTCAGAGAAAAGCAACAGGGGTAGTCAGAGGGTTCGACCTTCCCTCCAAGTGGAAGGTGGCAGAGAACACTCTCCGCTATCCAGAGAGCTGCACAGCTTTTGAGGTAACATGGATGCATTGTTAAGCATTTTCAAATGCCTGTAATAAAGCTATCATGCAATAATGTCAGCCATAAAATAAACACGGAGGGCTACTGTGAGACCAAAAGCAGGAGCACTGTACCTTGCAAGTTAATGGCAAATGAAAACAGGAAAAATATACCTTGCAGGTTAAAGTTTCTGTTTGCAGTTAAGAACAGTTAACAATAAGTTCCTGTTTGCCCTGTGCAGGTTCGAGTTTCTGTTTATAGTTAAAGAACATGTTCCTATTTGATTTTTTTTTTGGCAGGTTAAGGCTTCTGTTTGTAGTTAAAGGGTAAGTTTCTGTTTGTCCTGTGTTAAGCCCTTGCAGGTTACATTTTCTATTTGTAATTGAGAATAAATGTTCCCGGTTTCTTAGATCTGATGTAAGCTGCAAAACGCATTTTTCAACCTACACTTAACTTACAACCCCGTTCACATGGGATATATCCATACTCTTGTTCCTTTACTTTCGTTGGATCTTTCTAGCAATGTCTAACAGCCAACTCTCTTGCCGCTGAGAGCACATTCTCTCTCTGAAGGCTAACAGGGGTGACTCTCTCAAACCCTGACTTAGGGTGAGACAGCCTGCTGGCTAGTCCAAGATGCGCCACAAAACGCAGCATGCTTTAGTTGAACAATGGTGCATTTGGTCTTTACTCCTCACAATCCTCGGGTTTAACATCACTTTTTACTGCTCATCGTTAAAGGTCAAAAGGTCATTTCTATGGTCCTTGTGGGTGCTTTTGTAATTCTTGTTTAACTTTTATCTTCAAGGAGCCTAACTTTGCATGTGCGCTTATGAAGGCAATGCCACCTTATGTTTAGATTTCTTCACATTGTTCTACTACCTTATTTATTCTTACAGTAATTTTAATATGTTTGAGAATTGCACAATGTATGTACTAAGGAATAAAATGGATCCTTCTCCTAAAATATCCCAAAATGTCATCAAAATGGTTGGTTGAAAGTTTCTTCTAATGTTCAATTAAGTTTTAATAGCTCAGCAGGCTTTGATGGTCTCCTTGTGGGGCTGCTGGACTCTCTGGGTCGTTCTGTCCCTCCATTCTTCCGTACGACTCTCTGTGCTCCACCCAGATTCCATCAGTGAGACCCAGACACCCAACATCTGTTCTGATTCCCCTCTGCTTGCAGACCCTCAGAGAACATCTATGTTGGGCTAATATCCACTTATAAATGAGGATGTACCGTGCGGGTTACCTTATTCAGGATGATCGTTTCTAGTTGCATCCACTTGCCTGCAGATTTCAAGATTTCCTTGTTTTTAACAGACCTGCACAATCTGTTGCACCAACCAAGGACAATGCATACAGTAAACGTCGACCCCCTGTTCAGATCTAGTCAGTGGACAGCTCATTCTCCACAGCTGTAGGGGAACCAGGGGCTGCTTCTGGCATGAACTCTCGTGTCCCAGGATTTGGTCACTTCCTCATAGTGGGGAGCCCCTGTGGGCACATAGAGAAAGGGGAAGCAGGCTATCCAGATGAGACCTGAAAAGCTGTGGTCATGTGCTGGGAGAGGAGGTCTGTCAGAGGTCTAGGGGGGGGGGAATAGGATAGAAGTGGGAGGGAGGGTGGGAAAGGGAAGATACAAATGAGAGGATAACAATTGGGATGTAATCTGAATAAATTATAATAAATTAAAACTTTTAAAAAAAGTTTTAATAGCCACCTCAATTTTATGTCATTTTCTTCCATTGATAATTGCTTGGAGACTACTGAATTCTCTATTAGGCCAGCGTCTATATATTTCTCTTAAGCTAGAATCTAGGATGAGTAGTTTAAAAATTGTAACTTTTAAACATTAATTTAATAAGAAATACTAAGAGCATATTTATTTATGATTTTGAAAGAATGCCCTTTGGCAAAGAGTCTTCAAATATTAAAATATGACTGTTATCCTAAAAAAAATCTTTTGCTCATTTATGCTTATAAAAAGTGAAAACAGTAACACATTTCAATGCTTTGAGGGTATATTATTAAATTATTGCTCTAATTATTGTTGACATAAGCAAATAGAAGCACATACGGAAGCTCACACATTTATAAAGTGCACTGACTTCTCCTCTTTTTACAGAGCATTCTAAATAAAAACATGAAGAATAAGGTTTCTGGCTTTCTCAATGTTGGGATGCATGAAAATAGGAAAAAATATGTTCACACATGTTTTGTTTTAGACAAATTATTTTAATTGTTATATTACCAGTTAATACTGGTTCTGTTGCCTGGCATGTTGACAAATACCTTTAATCCCTGCATTAAGGAGGCTGAGGCAGGTGGATCACTCTGAGTTCAAAACCAGCCTGGTTGATATAGTGAGTTCAAGGACAGCTAGGCATATGTGGAGAAACCCTGTCTCAAGACAAAGCAAAGCAAAGCAAAGCAAAGCAAAGCAAAGCAAAGCAAAGCAAAGCAAAACAAAGCAAAACACCGGTTCTGCATTTAATTTTGGCATCAGCACTAGAATGCATTTTCTGGGTTCCTCAATATTGTCAGTGTTGTGATGTGTTACTCAGAAATTAGTTGCTTTGTAATGGAAAATAATGGAGTGTTAAAGAAAAATTAATATAGGTACTTATAAAATACCATTGTCTCCCTTTTCTGATGAAAGATGTATTGATGCTTCTGTGATTAAAGAAGATAAATTCTCTTTATTAAGGCTGACCATCCTGACATGATAATAAACTTTTAAGAGATATAATTAAACAAAGCACAAACCCCGTTCAGTACAACCATCTTTAATTCAAAAGGACTGTTTTAGGCAGCTCTAGATGTTTTCTGATTTGAAAAAGAATCTAGTAGCACTCATGGTAGATGTGTGGTCATGTTAAATTTGTCTCAGATTTTTAACCAATTTAAGATTTCTATTAGGAAAAAAAAATCCCCTTTTTACTGCTTTTGTATGAGAATCTTTTCAAGAAAAGCTTGCTGCCCTGACACTGTGATGAGCATAGTGTGGCTTCGGTGGAGGAGTTAGAGTGTGATCTGGAGAATTTCTTGCTAAGGACCGGAAGACTCAGTGTTGCTAAATCAGAATTCTATAAAGACTGGCTGATGGGTAACAGCCATACTCAGGCAAGGGCTGTCTAGAACCCAGGATACGGTGGCCAATACCTGCTGTCTTACAGAGCAGGATGTCCTTATTGCGTGTTACATTTATGAATCTTCCTATGTATTCCACTTCCAAGAAACAGATTTTCAAAGTGTGGACATTCGGTAATATTTTTAAATCAAAGTGCAAGTGTGAAAGTCATAAAAGAAGTCAATGTCTTACTTATGGTACCTAGGATAGTAATTAATTTTGAGAAATATGTGATACTATAATGTATATATTTAAAGTAATTGAGATATGAAACAGAACAAAAGTCACTCTTTGATCAAGTGAAAAATGCAGGAAGTATATAGCAAACCTTTGAATACAGATTTTTTTTCCCGAGACATGTTTTTTTCTGTGTAGCCTTGGCTGTCCTGGACTAGCTTTGTAGACCAGTCTGGCCTCAAACTCCCAGAGATCCACCTACCTCTGCCTCCTGAGTACTGCAATTTTTAATCATACAGAATCTCTCCAAGATTATTTTTTGTCATTTCAACAATATTATGTTTGCTTTCGTGAGGTCCTTTTTAAAAAGTTCTCATGCCTCTGGTCCAACTGGGAAAGAACCAGCATGCAAATTGATGCAAGATGCATCTTTGAGTACAGGGAACTAATTTATAAATTATATTATTATCTCCCTTACTTGGTCCTATATTCCTTTCTTTTCTGTTTGTTGTTGTTTACTACAATTTATGTATTTACTGTGTGGGGGAGGGGCACACATGGGTGGGTCAGAGGACAACTTGTGGCAGTTGATTTTCTCTTCCCACTATGTGAGTCCTGGAGATCAACTCAGGGAACAGGCTTGGCAACTGGCTTTCCTTTTAAGCCGTCTCCGCTTCTGGGGTTTATAGACATTGGCTACACATATCAAATTCTAAATAGCCACAGTGAGGATGCCCCATCTGTAGATAATACAGGTGCCCTGGAAAGAAATACTATGAAGAATCATAAAATAATGAACAAAGAGAGAAAAAGCAAAGATGCTTGGGCCAAAGAACCTGTATTTCTGAATGTAATGAACAGTCTTTGAAGATTTTTTTTTTTAATGTGACATAGAGAAGCATGGCCTGAGTTGACTAGCTTCTATATACGGCAGGACGCAGTGCAGTGTTTTATGTTGGAAATAAGATATGTGTATTTGAAACAGTCGTCACTTGGCTGAAATACGTTTTGGCTGGGAAAACAATTAGACAATTACTCTATTACTCACCTGAAGGTATCTGGATAAGTAGATTGACACATCCTAGGATTGTAAGCCCTAAAGTTCCATTCCCTGGCAATATTGAGGCCTACCTATGATTTTCCTGATGTTGTCAGTGTGCCTCCTACCTGGTTAGAAACAGCCCCTACCTGGCTAGTGACCATTAGCTCAATGAGCTGGTCCTCACCTAATGTATTCCCTGTCTTGACAGATATTTACTGTTTCCAAACAAGCCATTCTCATCTTCCTGTGGAACCAGATGTTGCCCTACCCCTTGTCAAAGAAAAGTGCCAGGGTCACGTCTATACTTCAGTTTAACTGCCCTGTGGCCAGGATTGATATGTGGTGCCCTTCAGGCTATGTATGTGACTTAGTAATTGCTATTCACCTCTTCTGCCCAGGGTTTGGTGTTGTGGTCCCAGAGTATTTAGGGCTTGGAATCCCACTTTCAAGGGGATACAATAGGTGATAGACAAAAGTCTTATCATTTCCCACATACAGACAGGAAGTCCCTTCAGCTTTAGTGGAGGCCAATTGCAGAGTTAATCTCTTCAGAAAGGTTTGTTTTGTCACCAGGACTGGTGATTACTTGTGCTAACCTTCCCCAATTCATTCTGCCATAGTATTCTTTCCCTGCCCATAAAATATACTTCATTAAATTCTAATAGTTCAACACAAGTGTAACAATAGAGACAGGACAATCAAAGAAATAACAGTTTTAAAAAATAACTTTTCCTTGTATTCAGGCCAAATTGAGCTGTTAGGCATCAGTTCCTACAAAGGACTACTGTGAAAAATAGTTTTATGACCCCTTGTTAGCATGCAGCAAGGCAGAACTTTGTGAAAGTAAAAGAAGAAAATAAATCATTCTAATACATTTACCAAAGCTCATAGCTACCAGTGGCAATGAGGACGGGATATCAGTCCATACATTAGGGGTTGCAAATTCAACTCCTGACAGGAAGCAGGCAGGTAATTACACGGCCGTAGCTGGGCGGATGGTGATTTAATTTTAAATGTTGCAACTAATTAAAATGTTGAAAATATAACATACAACCCAAACAAAACACATCTGTGGACCACATGTCCAAGGGTGACCCTACAGCAATTTCTGAAATCCCTCTTGTTCCTCAAGGCTTGCATTGTATGCCTGCCTTTGCAAGAATTCTGTTGCAGCAAACTTGGTTTTCGCAGATCCTGATTTACTCAAGCTTTTATGATAGGCAATTGGAATTGCAAGCTAAAGTGCCTGCACTCCGTTATTGTTTCCTCAGAGGGGCTCTTATTTCTTTGAGGCTGAGTGTCCTTGGAGATGGACACCGTGGCCTGTGCTGCTTTTGTCCTTCTGGGTGAGATGTGCTTTGTGAGAATGCGGTAAACATCGATGCTGTTGATTATGACAGTGTAGCTGCTGTTAATACAGCGCTTTGCAGGAGACGGATGCATTTATTTTCTGTGCATTATGTTATACCTTTTGTGACACTGGGCATTTAACTCCAGACCTTGTCCAGATAGTGTACTGTACTGCTGAGCTATATCTCTGGCTCCTCTCACACATTTCTATTATTCTTAGAATATATTTCATAAACTGCATAGAGACTACGCATAGAGACTCTATCCAGAAATAGAGACATGGATAAATAGTTAGGGCCACTCAGCTGCTGAGGGGTAGAGCCAGTAGATCTTGTTAGGCCGTCGTGTACCTGTGCTTTCTTAGTGCCTATGCTACAAATATTAACTCCACAGACTGATTGTAGCATGAATTTCAAACTTTATACGGTTAAAACATGTGCCATAGTTATTTAATTATTAATAAGTCTTAAGATGTCAAATTGAAGCATCATTGTTTTACTTTTACTCCTAATCTGCTTTTGCTTTGTTCATTTTGAATCATAATAAGATATAGGATAGCAAAATTATCAGAGCTCATCTACACAAGGAAATAACAGTAATTTGTTCAAACTCTTTTCAAAGTTAAATACAATAGCAGCTAAACCCCGCAGATAGGTGATTGTGTATGGACAGTTAGCAGTTGGACAGTTAGGCAGGAGATGTTAACAGGCTGGTGAAAAGAGATTATGGAAAAACTTAAAGCCCTTGGTGACGGGGACGCTTATCATGCTACAGCTGGCTAGGGTGCAGAATCACCTGAGGGACAAATAGGCTAGCCATGTTGAGGTACTGTGGTTGTGGGCATACCCCGAGTTTTGGCAGTCTCTCCTCATTGTCTCTTCTCTAGTGGAAGGAACTACTCCTGTCCTGAACCACTTACGTACATTCAGGGCTCTTCGGTAATCATGTGTGAGAATGAGTTGCTCTGAACTGAGTATAAAAGTAAGGCTTTACTGGTCTTGGATTGCACAGTACTAGGTCTGACGTTGTACTGTACAATGCCTGTGCTTTCCCGCTCTGAACGTATGATAAGAATTTTTTTTTCTTTTTTTGTGTTTACTCATATGTTCCGAAACCAGTTGAGGATTGGCTGATTCTTTCTATGACTTTTGAAAAATGTCTTAACTATTTGATTCTTTTTCTACTAAGACATGAGTGTAGTAGAAGCCGATTGAGAGGCTAATTCAGGTGTTTGCCTGTCTCGAAGAGAGTCCAGATCCTGTCTATCCCACTGCGTTTTCTGGACAGAGCAGCTTCAGTGTGTCTGTACAGCTGTAGATGCTTGAGGCAAACTGTATTTGGACACAACCGTCGTCAGGGATGCAAGCACGCTGAGACAGCTGCTTGATGTTTGTCTTCAAGGCTTTCCGCTGTTGCTAAGGCAAAAGTTTTACCCCTGAGCCCAACTGCCTATCTTTACATCATGAGTTTTAGCTTTCTGGCTGTCAGTCACATCTTGTCTGTCTTAAGACCTGTTCCCTCCGGACTGTGCATTCTTTTAATTGGGAATAGGAGCTAATGGCATAATTCGATAGACTAGCCTCTGATAATGCTCCTCTTCTCAGGCAAAAGTCAGTATCAGATTAGTGAGAATGTGCAGTCCCATCGGTGGGCCTCTAAAGAGGGAAGAGGAAAGGTAGACATTTCTGACAGGCCAAGTAAGAGGGAAAAGCTTGGTAAGCGAGGCCTTTGTAGGCCTCTAACTCAAGACTGCTAGGCACAAAATGGTTCTCCCAAACTCTTAGATGTATCCTGATTGTGTCATCACATGAGCACACACAAAACAAATTGAGAGTGTACAAACATTACTTTATGTGCAGTCTGACTGACAAAGAACCCATCAACAATAAAGATGGGAATTCAATAGCAGAACAGAAAGTGGACAGCATTTTATCCTGTTTAAATTTATTCATCTGTTGTGGGGCTGAGTTCTCCTCTGTAGGCCAGGCTGTTCTGAAGATGACTTTGTAGTTCCAGCCGGCTTTGAACTTGTAATCCTCTCATTTCAGTCTCTTAGACAATTGACATCACATCCATGCACTGCCACATTCTGTTAAAAACCATCTTTAGGACACTTCCATTGAAAACACATTGTAGTCAGTGCATAGGTGTTACCTGGAGATATTTATGGAATTAAAAATGCCTAACTACAGAGTGGGTGTGTCCCTGAGAGTAACTAACACATATTGTGCTCCCACTCTGTGCGACGCTTTGTGAAAGGCTCTGCTGCTCAACTGCATGCAATTGCACATACAGATGCAGGCAGTAAGGTGCTATTTTATAAGTTCCAGGCGAGTCTGAGGTTCATGGAAGCCAGTAGCACACATGAGGTTATATAAAAAGCAAGTGATTAATATTAGGACGTGGGAGGCTCCCCCAGTAAAATCAGGCTACGGGAGAATCAGTGGTATTTCAAAAGGAATGAATCAGAATTTTAGTAGTTAAGGAGCTTGGGAATATTTATAACACAGACACCTGTCCTAATATTGAAAATATAAATGACTTATGGATGGATAAAACATTAAAATTCAAAGAAGGAAGCAAAAAAAAAAAAAAAGAGAACAAATGAATCACAATGTAAAATAACCAGTATTTAAGGCATAGCTTTTAATTTAATAGTTTAAAAAAATCCACGTGGTAACGAATCACATTTTAACCATTCTGCATGATAAAAACTCCAAAAATAATATAATGTTGAAGTCTGGAAGGAATGTCATAAGTTATACATAAACACTAATGGGCAATTTAGTAGCTGCAGCTAGCAAGAAAATGTGCCCATAACTTATGATCAAATTGTTTCTCTTAAAGAAGTCTCCTACTTCTTTAGTAAAAGTAATAATGCTATAAATAATATCAGTAAACAATTGGAGGTCACACAAAGTTTTGTATAGTGACTGTTAATCCAATGAGGCTCAACGGTTTTCAACAGCTAATACTGTCTGAACAATCATTAAACATAAACATCATGAATATACCAGTATCCACTTGTTTTAAGTGTTACAAAGTGAAGTCAGAATGAATCAGTGGTCTGTATACACACACACACACACACACACACACACACACACACACACACACCTGTTAATCCATGCATAATCTGTGGAAGACTAGAATCCTTCAAAATATTTGAACAATTCCTATTAGTATGAAAATACGAATATACATTTGAACTTTGTACAATTAGCATGTGTTATTTGGAAGTGTTGATAAGTGACTGGCTATAACTCAGAAAGTAAGTCCTATATGGTGCAACAATATCAGATTAAGAGGACTAGACAGCTCTCTCATCCTGTGTCCTGAGTAGTAGGGCACTGTAGCCATTATGGTCTTGGAAGGCAATATTCAGTGATTTTGTACACTAACTAGGGAGCAGCAAAATGTGACAGGTGTCTCCCACCAGAGGCCAGAATTGCAGCTAGCTTGACATAAGTGACTTGTCCGGAAGTAGCCACTTGAATATTATGGCCACAGAAAAGCCTATCCAGTGGGTCTGGAGGACATGGGACAAGTACAAATGAGGTCTTCACTTTCTTTGGGGGCAGCATAGCTTTGAATACTGAGCCTGGAGCATATACAGGCAGTGACCTGGGGAGGAGGTGCAGGAGAACAGCCTGCTTTTCATACTGGAGGAGGGCCAAGCTTCCGTAGACTTAACATTGCTGCAAAACAAATATTTTTAAATATAAAAGTGATTTTTGAAAATAATGACAAGATGTTTTTTCAGATTTGGTAAAAGGACACACATTCACATTCTCACAGAAATACATACACACCCAGGGAAATTGTTTATAGCTGAAAAAATTTTAAAAGCATCTTAAAAACACCAAAAAACCCACATAAGAAAGAGGTCAGACCTTTCTCATCAATAATGGCAACTATATAATGTGGAGTATTTCTACACTGCTAAGAAGAACAAAATCCTGTCCAATCTAGAGTTTCACATCCCCTGAAAACATATTTCCAAAAAAAAAAAAAAAAAAAAAAAAACAGCAAAAATAAAATGGATGAGATAAAACCTCCTTCAGAAATGCAAAATGTGGAAGAAATCATCACTGGTAGACTTGTACTCCAAGAAATGAGAAGAGAGCTGCTTGGGGCAAAGGAAAAGTAGTACCAGATACACAGCTGTACCGATACAAAGGACAGGGCACTGAAACTGGTAAAATGTGTGAAGGCAGAACACCTCACCTGTCTCGTGTTTGAGACTTTCACTCCTGGATGTTGCTATTTTCAGCCAATAACACTGTAGAGTAATGTGCCATGTGGTGGTAAAGGGAAGAGGCACAATGAGAACACTAGTTGGGGTAATGAGGTCAAAGGTCAGAGATCAGAGGTTAGGCTTCGGCCTATGATACACTGAAGATATGCCGGAAAAAATACATTTGCCAAAATGCTTGTATCTTAAATTTATTTATTTATTTATTTTTCTTTTTTATTAATTTATTCATATTACATCTCAATTGTTAGCCCATCCCTTGTAGACTCCTGTTCTTCCCTCTTTCCCACTTTCACCCTATTCCCTTCCCCTAAGTCTGTGACTGAGGGGGACCTCCTCCCCCTCTATATGTTCATAGGGTATCGAGTCTCTTCTTGGTAGCCTGCTATCCTTCCTCTGAGTGCCACTGGGCCTCCTCATCAAGGGAGCATGGTCAAATATGGGGCACCAGAGTTCTTGTGAAAGTCAGTCCCCACTCTCCACTCAACTGTGGAGAATGTCCTGTCCATTGGCTAGATCTGGGTAGGGGTTCAATATTTGCTGCACATATTGTCCTTGGTTGGTGCCATAGTTTGAGCAGAACCCCTGGGCCCAGATCTGCCCTTCATAATGTTCTTCTTGTAGGTTTCTAGGACCCTCTGGATCCTTCTAGTTCCCCATTCTCCAATTCTTCTCTCACCTAGAGTCCCAATAGGATGTCCTCACATCTATCCCAATTTCCTGGTAAGTGAAGACATTCATGGGACATGCCCCTTGGGCTAGTGTCCAATTATAAGTGAGTATATATCATTTGAGTCTTTCTGCTTATGGGTTAACTCACTCAGTATAATCATTTCTAGTTCCATCCATTTGTCCACAAATTTCGGGAATTCCTTGTTTTTAATAGCTGAGTAGTATTCCATAGTGTAAATGCACCACAGTTTCTTTATCCATTCTTCTACTGAGGGACACTTAGGCTGTTTCCATGTTCTGGCTATTATGAATAAGGCTGCTATGAACACGGTTGAGCATGTGTTCTTGTTGTGTCCTGGAGCATCCTCTGTGTATATTCCAAGGAGTGGAATAGCTGGGTCTTGAGGAAGCCCTATTCCATGTTTTCTGAGATAGTGCCAGATAGAATTCCAAAGTGGTTGTACAAGTTTTCATTCCCATCAGCAATGAAGGAGTGTCCCGAATCTATTCAATGAAAAAAGGGTAGCATCTTCAACAAATGGTGCTGGTCTAACTGTAAAAAATGCAATTAGACCCATATTTGTCACCATGCACAAAACTCAAGTCCAAGTGGATTAAAGAGCTCAACATAAAACCAGAGACACTAAGTCACTTAGAAGAAAAAGTGGGGAAGAGCCTGGAACATATTGGCACAGGAGACAACTTCCTGAACAGAACACCAACAGCCCAGGCATTAATGTCAACAATTAATAAATGGGACCTCATGAGGCTGAGAAGCTTCTGTAAGGCAGGAGACACTGTTGAGAGAACAAAGTGACAGCCTACACTCTGGGAAAAGATCTTCACCAACCCTACATCTGACAAACTAATATCCAAAATATATAAAGAACTCAAGAAATTAAACACCACTAAATAACCCAATTGAGAAACGAGGCTCAGAACTAAACAGAGAATTATCAACAGAGGAATATTTAATGGCTGAGAAACACTTAAAGAAATGCTCAACGTCTTTAGTCATCAGGGAAATACAAATCAAAACAACTCTGAGATTCCATCTTACACCCATCAGAATGGCTAAGAACAAAAATTCAAATGACACCACATGCTGGCAAGGATGTGGAGAAAGAGTATCTTAAATTTAACCAGAACTCTTATAACCTAGAAAGACAATCAACTTAATTTAACAATGACCAAAAGATTTGAATATATTCTTTACCAAATAAGATATATAGGTACAATATTAGTACTTTGGAAATTGTTCAATATCAATAGTTTTTTTTGTGTGTGTGGAAATTAATTGAAAACCTCAAGGTGGTATCCATAACCACTTCTAAAGTCATTAATAAAGTCTACTTTAAATGCTGGCCAGAGCACAGAGGAGGTGACGCTCCTCCATGTTTTAAATGCTGGCCAGAGCATAGAGGAGGTGACACTCCTCCATATTTCTGTATCTTAGGTAAGGTTTCTATTGCTGGGGTACAATAACAAAACCGAAAGCAACTCTAGAATGAAGGCTTTATTTCAGCTTATACCTTCACGTTATTGTCTGTCACAGAAGGAAACCAGTGCAGAAACTCAAAGTAGGAACCTGGAAGCAGGAACTGAAACAGAGACCATGGATGAGTGGTGCTTACTGGCTTGTCCCCCTTGGCTTGCTCAGCCTGCTTTCTTATATAACCTAGGACCACCTGATCAGAAATGGTCCCACTCACAGTGAGCTGGGCCCTTCCACATCAGTCATCGATGAAGAAAGTGCACCACAGGCTTGCACATAAGCCAAACTTATAAAGGCATTTTCAGAATTGGGGTTCCTTCCTCCCAAATGACTCCAGCTTGTATCAAGTTAAAACAAAACTGATCAACCTCTCCTGGTAGAATGCAAAGTGTCGAACCACTCTGGGTAAGTTTGTCCGTTTCTTCAAAAGTAAAACACATTCTTATAAAATGACCATGAGGTTGTATTTTAAAATATTTATCCAAGAGGAGAGCATTTTTTCTACATTAAGTTGTGCTTATGTAGTTAAAACTGGAAGCACCTCATGCACCCTCAAGAGTTGAATAGATAAGGGCTTCATACAACATGAATCTAACAATAAAAGAATAAACTATAAAAAGGTGCAACAAACAAGGTCAATTAAAAAATAATTGTGTTGGTGCAAGAAGTCACATGCTTCTTCCACAGAGTGTGGACTATAGAACCCACTTGCACAGCACTTTAGATAATGAAACTAGTTTCTAGAACATAAAGCAAACCAATTGATTGCCTGGAGAAGGGGGTCAGGGAGAAGTGGGAGAGATTGATGATAGTAGCAGAGAAACTTTTAGGTGATGTATATAGGTAGCCTCATGATGTAGACTATGCTTTCAGGGCCTATGCAATTGACAGAGCTCACCAAATAATAGTCACATTTACTCTTTGTCAACGCTAAGAACAGATGTCAAGGTTTGGCACAGTCTAGGCATGTGCTCTAGTACTGAACCTCCAACCCTCAAATTTGTATTATTTAAATATGTGAAAGTGTTTTATGTATCAGTTATACCTTAGTGAATCTATAACATACATTTTAAGGTCCCAAATAAGACTTACAGAATGTATAAGGTTGCCCATGATGTGGTTACCTGGTCCTAAAGCAAAATTCTCCCAAAGAAGATTGGCTTCCATGTCAGGTTATAGAGCCAAGGCCCGTAGCAAGGGATGCCTGATGAGAGAGCTTTCTTACAAGGAAAGCTCAGAAGTTCTGTCCTTTGGATTCATGATACATTTACATTGTTACTTAAAATATAACTACATACATACCTGTGTGCATATATGTATGCAAAAACACTCATACAAATAAACTAATAAATTAAAAATATGTGCAAAATTACTTGGGACCAGAAATCATGACAATTGGGTATATAAATTGATCTTATTTAAAAACAGCTGAAGGCACACAAGATGGCTTAGTGTGTAAAGGTACATGCTGGCAAGTCTATGACATGATTTACTTACTAATGTACTTATGTACTTACTTTATTTAATCACTTTACAGCCTGATTCCAGCCCCTTTCCTCTTCTCCTTCCAGTCCTATGCTCACACACCTTTCCCCTGTTCCCACCTCTCCTTCTTCTCAGAGAAGGGGAAGGCCCCAAGGGGTGCCAATTCACCACCCTGGCACCTCCAGTTGTAGCAGGACTAACTACATCATCTTCCACTGAGGGCTGACAAAGCAGCCCAGCTAGGGGAAAAGGATCCAGAGGCAGGCAACAGAGTCAGAGACAGAGACAGCCACTACTCCTATTGTTAAGGGACTCATATGTTGACCAAGCTGCACGTCGGCTACGTAGATGTAGGGGGTATGGGTATAGCCCATACTTGTACTTTGGTTGGTGTGTCAGTCTCTGTGTGCCCCCATGGCCCAGGCTAGTTTACTCTGTAGGTTTTCTTGTGATGTTCTTGACCTCTCTGCCTCCTTTCTTCCCACTCTCCCACAAAAATCCTTGAGCTCAGCCTATTGTTTGGCTGTGGCCCTATGCACCTGTTTCAAAAGCTGATCTATGAAGCCTCTCAGAAGGCATAGTAGAGTATCATTAACAGTGACAGGATTCCCTTTCTCACATGGGGTGGGTCTCAACTTGGGCCGCCGTTGGTTTACCATTCCCTCAATCTCTTCCCCTATCTTAATTCTTATACTTTTTGTAGGTAAGACAAATTTTGGGTCAAAGGTTTATGGATGGGTTGGTGTCCTCATATCTCCACTGGAAGTCTCACCTGGCTACAGAAGGCAACTTCAGTCTCTTTAACCCTAGCTTTTAGGAGTCTCAGCTAGGGTCATTCCCATAGACACTTGGGAACTTCCACTGTACCAGAGATGCCCCCTCAATGGAACTTAATCCTCTCTCCTGGTCCTGCCACTCTTCTCCCTACACCCTCTCCCATCCAGGTCTCTCTCTTCATCTACTTCAGATGCTTATTTTATTTCCTCTTCTGAGTGAGACTCAAGCATCCTTTCTTAAGCTTCTCTTGGGTTCTATGGGTCTATAGATTGTAGCTTAGTTATTTTATACTTTATGGCTAATATCCAATTATAAGTGAGTATATATACCATGTGTCTTTCTGTGTCTGGGTTATCTGACTCAGGATGTTGTTTTCTAGTTCTATTCATCTGACTCAAAATTGCATGATGTTTTTGTTTTTAAGAGTTGAGTAGTATTCCATTGTGCAAATGTACCACAGTTTATCCATTTTCAGTTTCTAGGTTGTTTCCAGTTTATACTATGAACATAGTTGAGCAATTACCCTTGTATGGTGGAGCATATTTTTGGTATATGCCCATGAGTGGTATAGTTGGCTCTTGAGCTAGATCTATTCCAAGTTTTCTGAGAAACCTCCAGATTGATTTTCACAGATTGCACAAATTTGCACTCCCACCAGCAATGGCAGAGTGTTCCCATTGTTTTGCGTTCTTGCTAGCATGTGCTGTCACCTGAGTTTTTAAATTTAGCTATTCTGAGAGGTTCAGATAGAATCTCAGAGTTACTTTGATTTGCATGTCTTTGATGACTAAGGACATTGAGCATTTCTTTAAGTACTTCTTGGGCATTAGAAATTGCTCTGTTGAGAATTCTGTTGAGCTCTGTACCCCATTTTTAATTGATTATTTAGTTTGTTAGTGCTTAATTTCTTGAGTTCTTTATATATTTTGGATATTAACCTTCTGTCAGATATTGGGTTGGTGACAATCTTTTTTTTCGTTCTGTAGGCTGCCATTTTATCCTATTGACAGTGTCCTTTTCCTTGCAGAAGCTTTTCAGTTTCATGAGGTACCATTATAAACAGCTGATCTTAGTGCCTGAACTGTTGGTGTTCTGTTCAGGAAGTTGTCTCCTGTATCAATCAGTTCAAGGCTATTCTCTACTTTTTCTTCTACAAGATTTAGTGTTTCTGGTTTTATGTTGAGGTCTTTGATCCACTTGGATTTGACTTTTGTGTAAAGTGATAAGTATGGATGCATTTGCATTTTTCTACATGTAGACCTCTAGTTAGAGAAGCACCATATTTTTTGAAGATGCTTTCTTTTTTTCCACTGTATGGTTTTGCCTTCTTTGTCAAAAATCAAGTACCCTATGCTCAAACATGTTCGTAACAGCCTTATTCATAACAGCCAGAATCTGGAAACAACCTAGTTGTCCCTCAGTTGAAGAATGGATAAAGAAACTGTGGTAAATTTACACTATGGAATACTACTCAGCTATTAAAAACAAAGAAATCTTGAAATTTGCAGGCAAATGGATAGAACTAGAGACAGTCATCTTGAATGAGGTAACTCACACCCAGACAGACACACATGGCCTATTCTCACTCATAAGCAGATGCTAGCCACTTAATACAGGTTGACCACATTACAATACAGAGACTGATGATACAACCAAGGTCCATATGGGATGCAGACCTAGGCCTCCTGCTCAAATGTAGTAGATAGGCAGCACAGTCTCCATGTGGGTCCCACAATATGTAGAGTAGGGCCTGCTTCTGACATAAATTCAAGCCTCCTAATGTTGTTTACTTCTACCCTGGCAGGGTGGCCTTGCCAGGCCACAGAGAAAGACTTTACAGGTAGTATAGAAGACACTGGGTAAGCTGAAGTCAAACTTTAGGGGAGGAAAGCTCCCCTGCTAAGGATTAGGAAAGGGAGGAAAAGGGGATGAAGGAGGGAGTGTGATCAGAACGGGATGAGGGTGGGGTTGGGATTGGGAGGTGATGAGCGGGAGGGCTTCAGTTGTGATGTAAAGAATTCAAATTGTAGAACTAGCAGGTAATCAATATTGCTAATCCCACTACATGGGAATAGCTCTGAGACTGGTAGAGATACGAAGGGGTATGCATAGTCAAGGCTTCATGTTGGGCATAGATTCTCTGTGACTTATCATTAGAGACCGTTCTTAGTATGGCATGAAGGAAGATTTGCAGATGTCTTACTTTTGCTCATACAAGGAGCAGAGAACCAGCCTTAATTGCTCTGTACATCCTGTACACCTCATAGCATCAGAATGTTAGAACTTTATAATGCTTGGGAGAAGTTATGTTTTCAGAACAAAAGAACTGGACACTGATGCTGGATCAGACCTGACAGGATTCATTTTTCTCAGCAAGTTGCATGCTAATATCCTGTACCCTCCATGTTCCAGCCCCAGGTGCTCAGTTGCTGTTATACATTAGAACAGGAAAGCTTCCAGGACAACATTGTAGAAAGTTTTTTATTCCAATTAGTCCAGCGTTTCAGAATGTCCCACACAGGACTCCTATTAAGCCTGGAATTTTACAACTTATGAAAAATGGACCACAAATGCTAGCCCTGGCTTACTTAATCATTCCCAATTTTTTTGGGGGGGAGCATTCAAAGGAATTATTTGTCCTAAATCAGCCTGAAGAAACCTTAAGAGAATAATGTCTCATTTCCTCTAAGAGGGGTTGGTTAGATTTCTGTTTACTCTCATTGGGTATTGATTATAAGTATTATTGGTCTTTTACAGAGAGGAAACTAGGTTTTTCTCAGGGACTTATCTTCTTTCCTTTATCTTTCTTTGGTAGAGATAGGAGCTGCAAAGAAGGTAAGGGGGATATAGAAATTATAGAGGGAGGATAAAACAAAAGGTAGATTATTGAATCTACTTCTCATCTCAAGGCCCTAATTGCTACTCACAAATATGGTTATTTTTTAATTCAATGGTATTGAATTTTGTATATTGATGCAAATCATGCTCATGTCAAAAACTAGTCTAATTTTATCACAAGTATATATACTCTAGGTCTAATAGATAGATATGATTCTATAGGTATATGAGGTAGAATAGTTAAATAGGATCTTCAAAAACATCAGAGACATACAGAATATGGCATTTAATGATGTCTTTATCATTCTAAAGATTCTTTGACAATAAGACAAGTTAACTCCTGGCAACACCCAGCCTGCCTCAAAGACGAAGATGAGCATCAAAGAATCTCCTTATGTAATTGGCTTCAAATGTGGTAAACAAGCCACTGGAAAAAATGTCCTTGTTTCTGCCACAGACAGAATTCTGCCTAAAAATGGACAAATTTAGATGCAGGCAGTGTTGATGGCCAAACTCTGCCAAAACAGGGTAAGCAAGTCCTCAACAGTTCCTGCCTTGCAAATATATCATGAGATATATTGGGCCAGAAGGGTGAAGATGATGCTCCAATGTTATAGGCAGTGTTGGGTGACTGCTCAGGCAGTAAACTGTCTCAGTCATTTTTTTCATTTTAGATGCTGCTAACCCACATTCTGGCTTCACTCAGGTATTTAAGTTGTATTTCTTCTTAAGTCTCTGATTAGTTTGAAGACCAGATAGTTTAGTCTTTCAGTTAAGCTTAGTAGGTTAGGGGTTAAGATGTTTTTAAGTCTAGATAGATGTTTTAAGTTAAGAGAGATGAGATATGATAGACGTTAATCTTCATTCAGAAATTTAGACCCAACAAGATAGGAAAGATGTTTACTTCAAGTTTGCCAAATACAAATGGCCAAATCACTATGAATGTAACATTTATATAATTCCAGATTGTCTCGTGGTTCTTCCTGCTGTATATAGTTTATTTTACTCATGTGTAATAATATGAATGTATACATTAAAAAGAAACATAATAAAAATAAAAAGAAATCAGGTGTCCATAGATGTATGGGTTTATTTCTGTATCTTCAACTAAATTTCTTTGATCAGCTTGCCAATACTTTGAGTATTTTGTTTTTAAATTGCTCTGTAGTACAGCTTGAAATCGGGGCAGGTGATATCTTTAGAAGTTCTTTTATTGTACAGCATTGCTTTAGCTTTCTTTGTTTCTTTTCCCCATATTAAGTTGAGGATTGCTCTTACAAGGTCTATAAAGAATTGTGTTGGAATTTTGATGAGGATTATATTGAATTTTGGTAGATTGCTTTAGGTAAGATGGCCATTTTTTACTGTTAATACCACCTGTTCATGAACATGGAAGATCTTTCCATCTTCTGGTATCTTTCTTGATCTTTTCCCCAAATACTTAAAGTTCTTGTCATATACATCTTTCACTTGCTTGGTTAAAATTACACCAAGATATTTTATATCATTTGTGGCTATTGTGAAAGGTGTTGTTTCCCTAATTTCTTTCTCAGCCTATTTATTGCTTGTATAAAAGAGGCTATAGATGTTTTAAAGTTAATGTTGTATTCAACTGTTTTGCTCAAAGTGTTTATCAGCTGTAGGAGTTTTTTGATAGAATTTTGGAGGTCACTTATGTATACTATTATATCATCTGAAAATAGTGATAAGTTGACTTCTTTTCTAATTTGTATTCCCTTCATCTTCTCTAGTTGTATTAGTGCTGTAGCTAGAATTTCAAGTATCATATTGAATAAATACAGTGTCCAGCCTTGTCTTGGCTCTTATTTTAGTGGAATTGCTTTAAGTTTCTCTTTATTCAAGTAGATGATGACTATTGGTTTGTTGTATATTGCCTTCATTGTGTTTAGGTATGTGCCTTGTATCCATGGTCTCTCCAAGACTTTTAACAAGAAGAGGTGTTGGATTTTGTCACAGACCTTTTCATCATCTAAGGAGACGATTCTGTGTGTTTTTTTTTAAATTTGGCTTTTATGGTGGATTACATTGATTATTTTTTTATGTTGAACCATCCATGCATAATTGATCATGGTCAATGATATTTTTTATGTGTACATGTTGTGTCAATATTCATAAGGGAATTCTGAAGTTCTCTTTCTTTGTTGGGTCTTTGTGTGGTTTGTGTATCAGAGTGACTGTGACCTCAAAGAATGAGCTTGGCAATGGTATTAGCTCTTCTTTGAAAGTAGAATTTTGCACTTAAACCATCTGGCCCAGGACTTATAATGGTAGCTTCTATATCCTTTGGGGTTATAGGTCTACTTAGATTGTGTAGCTAATCTTGATTTAACATTGGTAAATAGTATATATCAAGAAAATAATCCATTTCATTTCATTTTTCCCATTTTGTAGAGTTCAAATTTTTGAAGTAAGATTTAATGATTCTTTGGATTTCCTTAGTATTAGTTGTTATGTCCCTATTTTCATTTCTGATTTTGTTAAGTTGGATAGTATCCCTTCCTTTTGGTTAGTTTGGATAAGGGTTTATCTGTCTTGTTGATTTTCTCAAAGAACCATTGAGAAAACCATTTCATATTGTTCTCTTTGTTTCTAATTTATTAATTTCAGCCCTGAGTTTGACTCTTTCCTGCTATCTAATCTTCTTTGGTGTGTTTGTTTCTTTTTGTTCTATACCTTTCAAGTATGCTTTTAAATTGCTAGTATGAGTCTGCTCTCATTTGTTTATGAAGGCACTTAGTGTTATGAACTTTTCTCTCACCACTTCTTTCATTGAGTTTGGGTATGGTGTGCCTTCATTTTCATTGAATTTTAGAAAGTCTTTCATTTATTTTTATTTTCTTCATGACCCAGAGGTCATTGAGTAAAGAGTTGTTCTGTTTCCATGAGTTTGTAGACTTTCTGTTGTTTCTGTTGTTGTTGAAGTCCAGCTTTAATCCATGGTGATCTGATACGATAGGAAGTGTTCTTCCAATTTTCTTGTATCTGCTGAGGCTTGCTTTGTGAATAACTATACGGTCAATTTTGGAAAACGTTCTATGGTATGTTGAGAGGAATGTATATTCTTTTGTGTTTGGATGAGTTGTTCTATAGATATCTGTTAGGTCTATTTGATTCATACATTCATTTAGTTTCATTATATCTCTGTTTAGTTTCTGTCTGGATGACATATATATTGGTGAGAGCAGGGCGTTGAAGTCTCCTATTATTAATATATGCCTACTGATGTGTGATTTAAAGTTTATTAATGTTTCTTTTGCAACTGTAGGTGCCCTTGCACTTGGGGTATAGATGTACTGAATTGAGAAATCATCTTGGTAATTTTCTTTTGCTTTGATGAGTATAAAGTATATGTACCCATCTCTTTTGAATAATTTTGGTTGAAAGTCTATTTGATTAGATATTAGAATGGCTATTCCAGCTTGCCTCTTGGCTCCATTTGTTTGGAAAGCCTTTTTCCAGCCCTTTATCCTGAGGCAATGTCTATCTTTGTTGATGAAGTGTGTTTCTTGTATGCAGTAGAATAATGGAACCTATTTTCTTACCCATTCTGTTAGCCACTGTCTTCTTATTGAAGAGTTGAGTCCATTGATGTTGAGATATATTAATGATTAATGATTATTAATTACTGCTGTTTTGGTGTTAGTTTGTGTGTGTTTGTATGTGTTTCCATTCATTTGTTTCACTTGCAGACATGTCTAACCTGTAGCTCATAGCCTACATGCATTACAGAATAGCTAAGAGAAGACCTAACACATTTGTAAATAAAAATGTCATGTCACAACATAAAAAGTTTACAGAGAGGTATATGGGAGTGTTTGGAGGGAGGAAAAGAGACAAACATTGTAATTAAAATACAATTTCAAAAATTAAAAAATTACACCTTATTTAAAATTGCTAATAAAAAATGAAAGAGTAGACACCTCTGCACTGATAACTTGACATTTTAGTTGAATAACTTTATGGAGCAAAATTTTCATCTATTGTTGTTTTTTAATAATGTCTTTTTTGTACTGTTAACTATACCCATGTTTGCAGAGTGATCAGAATTCTACATTATATCCTCGCATGGACATCTGTTCTATAAACTCCCAAGAACACAGTAAAAATTGTAAAAGAAATAAAGTGCATAAAAGCTTGAACATTATAATGGATACTGTTAATAAAACATGAGGATGGGAGTGAGGTTTGTGCATATCTATGGCTATAGTGGATGTTTATAATGAACTCAAACACTAGGAGATGTTTAGGTCCTTACTGTGCAGTTTGTTCTATTACATTATAGAAACTGAAAACTTTCTACTCATCGTTAAAGCTCAACAAGAGTATTTACACAAACTCCAAATTATTTGGACATATGGCCCGCTTGTACTGTATGTGCCATGTGTTGGTCTGTGGGTTTATGGCAACTGAAATCAGGTGTGCAAAATGCAATTTATGCTGACTTTATTAATTTTGACAAGTCATTAAATATTTGTTTTTAATGCAGAAAAAAGCAGGGATTGTATCAGTAGAATTCTTATTTATTGTTTGGAGATTCTCTCTTCAAATTAGTGGTATACATCTCCAAATACAGAAATAGCTTTACAGTGAGACATGTTTTTGGTGAAAGTCTGTACAGTGATGTCATACAGCTGAAACCCACAGATCTAAACTACTTCTCCACAGAAAGCATGTGAACTACTTCTTACCAAAGGATTTTCCTTGTAAATTTTTTTTTGCCCAATTAAAGCAAGCTAAATCTAACAGACTGGAATATTAACAAAGGCTATTTTGAGTATTTTTCTGCTTCATTATGGAACATTCTTAAAATGCACTTGTAATTATGAAAATATACTCAAATATTCAAAATGAGTTTACTGGAAACTTAAAACAATAAAATTACATTTCAAGGTATAAACTGTATTGTACTGTAAAGGGCACCAGCCTACCATGATATCAAGTCCAATGCTATCTATTTACACAGATGGCTACAATGTCAATTTGTTAGCTTTGACATGGGGATTTATATTTGGTGTTCTATTATTTATCACCTTCTGGTATATCTTCAGAAATAATGGCTAATTGAACAATATATTCACACAGAATATTGTAGAAGATTTTAATGAGGCAGGAAAATGTCAACATTCCAATGGGTGCTAGGATTTGTTGGGAGCAGCTGCACGCTATGATCTGTCAATTAGGAAACCTCTGGTTAATCTGGCTCATCTCAGCTGTATGTCCAAAGCTTATCTGAGTTTGGCAGCCATAACTTGGAAATGGAAAGATTTAGAGCCTTCTCCTTTGCTGTATAATAAATTAGAATTTTCAAGTATGTTTTTAAAATTTCTAATTTTGTGTCATATAAAGTAGTATATAATTCAGCATTAAAAAGTCACATCTTAATAATTTAACAGTATAATTATAGTTTGCTTCACTGAATTTTTGTTGATATTATCTGTTGCATGGTGTGAGGTGAATAAGAATTAAAAGGAACACTTAGTCACATGATCTGCTCAACATGGACCACTTAAGCAGGTGATTCAGTTCTAAAGCGATGTTTTTTCCAAAATGATTGATATGATAAATGGACTATACAACTTTAAAGTAATCAATTCAACCTGTATTGTTTGCACTTAATTTTTACCATTTGTTTACTTAACAGTAAGTTTTAAAGAAGGACATGAGAAAATGCTTACTGAGGATTTTATAATAAGCTACTTGTATTTATAACTTTAAAAAATATATTTTATTAATTTATGTATTCATATTACATCTCAATTATTAGCCCATCCCTTGTATCCTCCCATTCCTCCCTCCCTCCCATTTTCCCCTTACTCCCTTCCCCTATGACTGTGACTGAGGGGGACCTCCTCCCCCTGTATACGCTCATAGGGTATCAAGTCTCTTCTTGGTAGCCTGCTATCCTTCCTCTGAGTGCTACCAGGCCTCCCCATCCAGGGAACATGGTCAAATATGGGGCACCAGAGTTCCTATAATGGACTGAACTAGAAATGATCATGATGAGTGAATTAAACCAGAAGCAGAAAGAGTCAAATGGTATATATTCACTTATATCTGGACACTAGCCCAAGGGGCATGTCTCAAGAAAATCTTCGCTTACGAGGAAAGTGGGACAGAGGGAAAGACTTCCTATTGGGACTCTAGGTATTTATAACTTACATCTATATATAACTGGAATGTTTTGTGTTCACTTTTGTTTCTATAAGGGATCTTTAATTTACCAGTTGTCAAAATTGAAAATAAAACAATACCATTTTTTATCATTTATTTTCTACTAGATGAGAGTGGATGAGTATTTGGTCAAAAGGTACATTTATTTGTCATAATGATGTGAGAGATGATGTATTTTGTTCAGCTAAATTGCTCTCATTAAAATGCACAAACTCTGACATGAAAATCCTGCTTGCTACACAGAAAATATTTCGGTCTTTGGCCCTTGTTCTCATTATTATAAGGGAGTTTTGTAAAAAGAAAAATAACATTGCCTTTTATCACTGGGTCCACTTCCCCTCTATGTAGCTAAGTGTCACCTGAAGGGGAAAACCTGTATTATTTATTATTAATGCATACATTTTCTGTGTGTGTGTGTGTGTGTGTGTGTGTGTGTGTGTGTGTGTGTGTGTGTGTTTCCACACATGTATATGGGGCCTCATTTTTAAATGCTTCTGTGCTATCCTGCTGTGAGTAACAATAGTAATTACATATAATTAGAAAGACTGAAATGCTGTGACTCACAGAAATAATGAAGCTTGATTACATTTTATACAATGTGTAGATCCCAAGCCTACATTTTACACTTGAAATTAGCTCACAACTCGCTTAGCAGCATAATGACAGTTGTGAATGTCCACCATGGATGCGTTCCAAACTTTCCTAGTGTGCAACCTATCTTCTCTTAGGCAGAGAAATGCCAACCAAAGATTTTAAACATCATATGGTTTTATAATTGTTTTGCTTATTTTAGGTGCAGTAATTTTCAGTGATAAGTGAGAATTTTACGATATCTATGGCTAAATAAAGAACAAACAAAAGCAGGTTCCTCAATTTTGTTCTTTAATAGGCTTAGAAATAATATATTGCTTTCAGTTTTATTATGATATTTTAAGGTAAAATACAAGCTAGAGGTGATTTAACTTTTATTTTAAACAACAAGGACAATAAGGAACAGTTTGTTTGTTTGTTTGGTTGGTTGTTGGTTGATTTGGTTTTCTGTTTTGTTTTGTTTTTGTTTTTGCATATGCCAGCCTCACCATGAATGTTCCCAGCTAAGGTCCATCTTACAAAAATCCCCTTCACACACAAGGATTGTTCACTAACGAGCAGCTTTATAGTGGGGTAGATGGAGACATTACACAGAAGGGATTTGTACTGTAAGTACATGTAGGCATGAGGGAATGTGTACACGGAAGTAGGAAGAGAAGCTGATATCAAAACATCAAAAAGGGTTGAATCATAATTGTAAACTGTGCTAAGTGTCTTACTCATCTGGCCACCTATCTGATGTGGAGGTTGTAACTCTCTGAGTATAACGTGTTAAAATGTTTGTAAGCCTGATGGTAAGATACTTTTGATAATACCCAGGAACACTGGGCTATTTAATCAGACTCACTTGAGGGACAAACTGCTTTAAACCCGTGAGTGGCTAGGAACGATCTGCAGCTTGATTGTGCTGCTCCGAGTCTGTGGTCATGACCACTGTGAGCATGAGCAACAAGACTAGATGCCATTATGCGGTATTGTGATGGGGCAGCGCTCCTGTGTTCTCGGCATTGAATAAAACAAGTCATTGAAATGTCCATATGCAACTTTGCAAACAAAACCAAGAAGCATGGAAAAGAAATATGTATTAAAATTCGAGATACCTTTAGAGGCAGACCTTGATAATACTGTGAGAAGGCAGACATCATGGTGTCCAGAAGCTGGGATGAACATATTTAAAATAAATGATACATTCCTCATTAAATATTGTCACAGCTACTTATTTTTGTTGCTCTTTCATATACTTTCACTGGGAAAATGCATTAAACCAAGGGTAGGTTCTGTGGAGATTATTAAAAGTTCTGTAACAACAACAACAAAAAAATGAGCGAATACTTGCTTTCAGGTACCATTTAACCTAGACGCGGGCAGAGAGCAAGTGTTCCTTCAGGTATTCATTCTCTTGTCTTCACTCAGTGCCCCATCAGGTAAATCACACTGATATTCTGGGATTGATCGTTATGACCATCACTGTGTCATCACATCTAGCTCTCTGTACCTTTCATGTCACATTCATGAGATTAAAAATATACCCTGAAAAAACCACAGCTGTTTCTCTTCTTCGATACTGCATGAGTTTAAGAAAGCTCCAATAAAGCATCACCTCCTCACCATCATTCCCAGCGAGCGCAAGCCCAGGCTATGCTGAGGTTCTACTCTCTTCCCATTCTTTTCCAGCATCAACCTTGTGATTTACTTTCTTGTGAAAAGTGAAATAAACAGCAGAGAGACCTTACTGCTTTTCTGGACCACGAACATTGCTCAGCATTCAGATTCAGCCACTTGGGCTTTCAGAGGCAAGTGTTCTCCCTCGCTGAGCCATGTCTCCATTCCCACACATAAAATCTTTCTCCTCCCTTTCTCTTCTAGTCCTGAGCAGGGAAGCCTACCCTGGAGTGTGCTTTCTCAGTTCATTAGAGAAAACGAAACAATATAGCTTCTTGGTTATGAGTGGGACTCCAATGCTCACTTCTCTGGTTTTCTTCTTCATGTTGGGATTTTTTTTTCTGCCTTAAATTTGTTCAGGTCATATGGTCTTCTGTATGTTCTCACAGTGTCTGTGGCTTCATATGTGAATCAGGAATCAGCCTGTATGACACTGTTTCTTTGGAATCACCCACCACTTCTAGCTTTTAGAATCTTTCTGTTGCTTCTTCTGCATGGATGGCTGAGCCACTCTCAAAGGGAGAGGGTTGATGAAGACATTCCATTTGGGCTGAGTGCCCTAAAGTCTCTCACTCAAATTTCCCCATTGTTTATCTCTGTGTTAGTTTCCATCTACTGCAAGAATTTTCTCTGATAAGAGTTGATGGATTCATTGATCTATGGGTATAGAAAAATGTCATTAGCAGTCATCTTAATGTCATGTTCATTAGAATGGTAGTACTAAGTTTTGACCCTAAAGCTCATGACCTGTCAAATATCAGGCTCTTAACCTCAATAACACTGTCAAGTCCTGGTTTCATCTCATGAAGTAGGACTTAAATCACATAATTTTAAAGAAGTATTTGTTTAAAAAGCTGTTATAGGTCACTGGGCTTGTAGCTTGATTATTTTTCTCATCCATTAGAATGTATAATCCCTTCTAGCGCAATGAATTCTAGTCAGGAGGGGTGAAGTTTTAAGTAAACACCAGCTGGAATTTCTTCATGTCCAATGTCTTGACTTTTTATCTTTGTAAATATGATATTTTTTCAATTTATCTTCTGATTGGTAACTATTCACACGTATGTGATTGATTTTTATTTGTATAATTTTATAACAGGCTTCCCTGTTGAACTGATTGTATTGATTTTTTTTTCCTGTTGTATCTTCTGTGTCCCGAGAGGCCACCATAACACTAAATACTGATGTTAAATTATCGTTTATGATGGCTTTCAGATTTTATGTTCATATTTATTTTGATGTTGTAACTGGCTAGCTAGAAACTCCAACATCCTTTGACTTAATAGTGGAGTTCAATGCTGTCGTTTGGCAACTAATTGTTTGCATAAAAGTATTTTTTCAGTTTTTTCATTAGTCAAGAAAGTTAACAATACATACAATACACACACACACACACACACACACACACACACACACACACACACACACACACCTCTGAACCATTTCCAATTATCTTGTAAAGTGATAAGATTGTATTTTTGAGAAATGTGAAGGAATATGTGATTTGAGGATGTTGCATATGGATTGGAGAGATGGCTTAGTAATTTAGAACACTTGCTGTTCTTACAGAGGATCCAGGTTTGATTCCCAATACCCATGTGGTGTAACTCCAGTTGCAGGAGATTCAATGTTGTCTTATAACCTCCATGTTCTCAGGCACTTACATGATGTACACACACACACTGGTGAAGTTATGTATTTGTGTGTGTGTATATATAGGTAAACACCTATATGCATAAAAATTTTTTAAAGTCTTTAAGACAGGGGATATTAAGGAATACAGCATAACAATAGTACAGCTAGTTATACTCTGTGTCACTTGGTGGAAACAAAGAATGGGTTTATCATTTTGTTTTTGATGTCAAATTCACTTATTTAAAATTTATGTATTTGTTATTTATAGTGTGTTTGTGTGTATATGTGTGCATATGCACATGCGTGTGTGTGTGTGTATGTGTGTGTGTGTGTGTGTGTGTGTGTGTGTGTGTGTGTGTGTGTGATCTGTTAGTCTGGGTTTTTGGATGTTTGCCTGGTGGTATTTATTATTATATCCTGTACCTGGTAAGCAAACAAGGTTGACTTAGTTATTTTTGCTTGAAACAACAGCCAGTCAACTTCAGTGGAGTGCTGGAGTACAAAGCTGTTGATATGCTGTCATCTACTCAGATAAGAGGTTTTTTGTTTTGTTTTGTTTTTGTTTTGATTTTGAGAGACAAGATTTCTCTGTGTATCATTGGTTGTCCTAGACTTGCTTTATAGACTAGGCTGGCCTTGAACTCACAGTGATCTGCCTGCCTCTGCTTCCCGAGTGCTGGAATTAAAGATGTGTGTCACCACACCCGACTGATAAGAGATTTCTTTTCTCTCTCTCTCTCTCTCTCTTTTTAAAAATTAATTTATTCTTGTTACATCTCAATGATTATCCCATCCCTTGTATCCTCCCATTCTTCCTTCCCTCCCATTTTCCCCTTATTCCCCTCCCCTATGACTGTTCCTGAGGGGGATTACCTCCCCCTGTATATGCTCATAGGGTATCAAGTCTCTTCTTGGTAACCTGCTGTCCTTCCTCTGAGTGCCACCAGATCTCCCCCTCCAGGGGACATGGTCAAATGTGAGGCACCAGAGTACATGAGAAAGTCATCTCCCACTCTCCACTCATTTGTGGAGACTGTTCTGACCATTGGCTAGATCTGGGTAGGGGTTTAAAGTTTACCGCCTGTATTGTCTTTGGCTGGTGCCTTAGTTTGAGCAGGACCCCTGGGCCCAAATCTGCCTACCATAAAGTTCTACTTGTAGGTTTCTAGGACCCTCTGGATCCTTCTACTTTGCCATTCTCCCATGCTTCTCTCATCCAGAGTCTCAATGGGATGTCCTCCCCTCTGTCCCAGTTTCCTGGTAAGTGAAGGCTTTCATGGGACATGATTTCTTAAACCAGAATAGAATCACCATTATATTCTTTGGATGGGCTTCAGACATTTTGAGGACACTCTGACAGTAGTTATGCTGTGTGTGTGTGTGTGTTCACTATCATCTAAGTTAGATGTCTCTTCCTCTTCTTTTGTTTTTGAGATGGGTTCTTACTATGTAGGCTAGGCTGGCCTCAAGTCACATCCTTCTGCCTCAGCTTCTCAAGACAGGATTACAGAGATATGTCGCTATTCTCAGTTTAAATAATCTTCACTTGAATAAAGCAAATTATAGATTTCACATGAATTTTTGTTTTGCCTTGTAAAGTTATTACAACTCTTTGCTAATCAACATTACTAATTTACATGTTCAAACTATAGCTTTTACATCAGCCTTCTCTTTGAATTATGTTGTTTCATTCCAGAATTCCTTGAATGAGGGAAATTCTCTGTCTTCTTTGTTATTTCTACTGTAGTTGGTAGGCAAAAGAGAACTCCAAACTTCACATAAGTTCGTTTTCATCCTTGATATTGTTCATCCTTATTACTTACCAATGACTGTTAATAATTCAAAATGTTTATTTTATGTGAAAGTACTCATTACCCTTAGACACTTCTTATCCCATTTAACTGTTTTGTTGACAAGTTGTTGAAATCTTAGCAAAAAGGTTGCTGTGCAGGGGAGAAAGAATTTACCTGAAAAAAAAATTAATAAACTTTTTCTAATTAAAGCCATTATTAAAAAAGTATTACTGTGGCTCTTCACCACCCCTAAGCTCCTTATGTTGTTTCTCGGAGTATCCTGTATACAGGACATACTTTAGCAAGACTCAATCCTTCCTCAAACATTTGATTTATGAGTGGAGCAGGTGCACTGAGGTCAATAGGATGGCAGTGTATAGAGTGGTCTCAGGTTCGGGGGGTTGCCGTGTTTTCACATGAGAACTTTAGCCAATCATGAGCTCCAGCTGATTATGTGAATAAATCCAATTGCTAGCTCTCTTTGGAAAGATTCATAAAATTGTTGATGGAGGATGAGGGCTTTTGAGAACTCTTACACTGAGTGTTCTTTTTTAAAAAGTGGACAAAGGAACTGGGAAACCATCCACACATAATATCGCAAAGCCAAATGCAGGTGTGTAATCTGATGCTTAGAACAGGGTGTTCCTTGCTGTAGATGAGTGCTCTTATCTATTTCATCAACAACTGCAGTTGCTTCTCTGCTTCAGCTCTGTTATCTGTGTCTTTTTCACTTTTCACATGTATAAGACTCTAATTCTCATTCTCTCTCTCTCTTTCTCTCTTTCTCTCTCTGTCTCTCTCATAGACCAGGCTGGCCTTGAACTCGTAGTTATTCACCTGCCTCTGCCTCCCAAGTGCTGGGATCCAAGGTGTGTGTCATCACAATTAGTTTATCATCACTGCAAATTAAAAGCTGTTACCTGTAGAGCCAAGATTCCAGGTGATCTTCCTTCTCTGACCTCACCTGCTTCATCAATATCATTCCACACTTCCACTATGTCATCTAGCCGACCTGCTATTCCTGTCTTCATCTTTAAGAACAGAATTTTTTTTTAATGGAGAGATAAAGCTGATAAAATGCTTTGTTTACATTTATGAATACATAATGATAAAACCCATTATTGTATACAACTAATATATGTAGATAAAATTATTTATATATATATATATATACATACATATATATACATACATATATATATATACATACATACATATATATATGTATATATATATATATATATATATATATATATATATATATATATATATATATCTCCAACTGGATCATAGAACTCTGAAACTTTCAAAACCATATAAAGTATTATGTAGATAAAAGATTGCTAGATACTATGTCTAAAAAAATGATTGAGTAAAAAATTATAAAGTTAGTTTCATTTAAAATGAAAACATGACTTTAAAGGTATTAAGTAAGTGAAAGTTAAAAAGCACACATTCAAAAGAGAATACTGTAATTTACACACCTAATAAAGGAATTATATGCAAACCACATATTTTTCATTTCCAAACTCAATTAGAATAAAATGTATAAGCCCAGTAAAATTAATAGACAAAAGCATTTCACTAAACAAAATGCATAGCTTGTAAGCAGAACAAATTACCCATGCAGAGAATGTCAACACAATCCATCATTAAGGAAATACACACTGAATGCCCAGTAAGTGTCTATGAGAAAGTTACTGGAGGGCTCTGGAGAGGCAGGTCAAAGGTTAGAGTACTTACTATACAGTTGTTGAGAGCTGGTGAACAGATCTCAGCATCATCCACCTAACAAGCTCCACATGCCACCAACACTCAGGATCCAGTGTCTGGTCACCACTGCCATTAAATACTATGTATGCTCCAGGTGTAATTTTGCCTAAAAACTACTTTGAAATCTATTTTTTCTCTTAAAATTGTCTTTCTTTTTATTTCTCAGCCATAATGAAATTTACACTGGAAAACTTTTTCCCACAGAGAATGTTGAAAGAAGACAACAGGCCAAAGGCTTGAGACAATGAGAGAGTTTTTGCTCTGACTGTGAGCAGCCAGGCAGAAACTGCTTGAAAAGAAAGTTAAGGACTTTGACATAACAGTACCTGGCTAGATATTGTTGGCTATAGAAAAGTTTCTTTAGAATCTATGTTTATTTTTTTTTCTTTTTTTTCCCTCCTTTATTAATTTATTCTTGTTACATCTCAATGGTTATCCCATCCCTTGTATCCTCCCATTCTTCCCTCCCTCCCAATTTCCCCTTATTCCCCTCCCCTATGACTGTTCCTGAGGGGGATTACCTCCCCCTCTATATGATCATAGGGTATCAAGTCTCTTCTTGGTAACTTGCTGTCCTTCCTCTGAGTGCCACCAGGTCTCCCCATCCAGGGGACATGGTCAAAGGTGAGGCACCAGAGTATGAATCTTATTTCTAGCTCAGGCTCATTTTGCTCCCTGACTTCTATCCCACAACATGTTCCTTCTTTGATAGTTCTTCATAATTTAGGCCTTAGTTGCACATCAATTTTGTTGATATGCGATTTTGGATACATATTAAATTAGCCTATATTGTTCATTTTCTATTACATTTTCTACAACTTTTATAGTTACATGAACTGTACATTTAATATTTATTTATTTGTTTGTTCTTTGCTTATTTTAGGTTTAAGAGTCATATTTTATATAAAGGAACCACTTCTATTGCTTATGGTGCAACCTTACACCAAGAACAGCATCTGGGTTCTGACAAGTTCGTTCAACAGGTGAGTGTGCTTGCCATTATGCCTAATGATTTACATTCGATCCCTCAGACCCATTTGGTGCTAAGAGTGATCTGACTCCCCAACGTTGTCATAGAAGTTTCCATATAGTCATTCTGTTGTGAATGCTCACACTCGTATAGGTACCCTTGGCCATTTAGAACATTATGATAGGCAGATTTGGGCACAGGGGTCCCGCTCAAACTAAGGCACCAGCCAAAGACAATACAGGCGGTAAACCTTAAACCCCTACCCAGATCTAGCCAATGGACAGAACACTCTCCACAGTAGAGTGGAGAGTGGGATATTACTTTCTCACATACTCTGGTGCCTCAACTTTGACCATGTCCCCTGGAGGGGGAGACCTGGTGGCACTCAGAGGAAGGACAGTAGGTTACCAAGAAGAGACTTGATACCCTATGAACATATGAAGGGGGAGGTAATCCCCCTCAGGAACAGTCATAGGGGAGGGGAATAAGGGGAAAATGTGAGGGAGGGAAGAATGGGAGGATACAAGGGATGGGATAACCATTGAGATGTAACAAGAATAAATTAACAAAGGAGAAAAAAAAAAAAAAGAAAGTACCCGGCACCAAGAACATAATCAATAGATGTTTGCTTAATGTATGACTAGTGTAGAAAATTATTAAATAATAAACAATGATTTTTGGTATACATATATGACTTCCCATGTACCAATCATCAACTGAAACAATCCTGGCATGTCCTTGTTTTAAGGAGTCTAAAGTAATTTATTTGTTTATATTTAGAAAATACTACAGAAAACAAATGAAAGATTGTTTATATATGTATGAAACAAAACAAATACAATTTGGCCACAAAAGAAATTTAGAGGTCACATCTATTTTATATACCATCTATAGTTATAGGCTCTTGGAGATGTCTCAAGATGAACACTGAAAGTTGAAGACTCACAACGGCAGGTATTTCAAGTAATCAATGCACCAGAGGAGAGATGAATATGTGTTTAGAATTCAATGTGCATTTTGGAGATTTCAAGAATCTGAGAGTGATGTGATGGAAGAATGGACTTTGGAACTGATGGTGACTTTGTAAAGACAGTATGGAAACAATTCAGAAAAACTGTTAGGACAATTCAGTAGCCAATCAGTCAAGTGCATAGCACAAACCATGACAGAGTTGTATTAGCCAGGACAAGGTCCATGGTTAGTAGAGATGTAAGTGAGGATTAGTGGCATGGAGTTTTGAGTGAGAGCAAATCATGGTAGACTTAAAGTTCTGTGGATGGCTGGCTTGAGCACACTAGAGGACACTGGAAAATATATGGTGTGCTGTTCAGAAGCAAGCTTACCAGATTTGTGACCTATGTAAAATCATTAAGCCTCCTATGTGAAGAGTATGGTTGCTGTTATAGTTATTTTTTTTTTAAACTTCTCTATAGCTGTGGAGAGGGAATTCCAGCTGAGGAGTTGGCTCCATCAGACTGGCCTGTGAGCAATGCTGTGGGGCACTTTCTTGATTGCTGGTTGACGTAGGAGGCTGCAGCCCATTGTGGGTAGTGTCATCCTTGGGTAGATAGGCCTGAGATTTATTTAAAAAAAAAAATAAGGGCTAGAGAGTGGAAAGGTCAAAAGGAAAATGATACCATTATATTTTAATTTCAAGTGCTTAATAAATAAGTAAAAAATTAAAATAATGTAGTTTGGCAAGCTCCCATTGGTTTCTGTTTCAAGCTCCTGCCTTGAGTTCTTGTTTTAGAGTCCCTTGGTGATGGAGTGTAACCTAAAAGACAAATAAACACTTTTTCCTCTGAAGTTGCTGTTTGGTCTGCACTTTACTAAAGTAACAGAAGATGAAATGAGTACAATTTCCTAATTTCAGTTCCATATGTGTCATGCAGCATAGTCTGTCACCATTTTGAGTCACTCACAAGAGCATGTAAAGAAAAACAGACATTGTGTACTAGAGCCTTGTTGTGAATGAGCTATAGAATAAATTGGCTGAGTTGTTAGAGTAGGCAAGATAAAATGCTGAAAAGAGAGTTGGAGTAATGTAGGTAGGTACAGATTTGTCCTATATCACTAAGGTAATCAGTTGTCCTACCCTTGCCTCGCAGTCTAAGTATACGCTGTGACATGTGGTATTTTGGGGAAAGGTGGCATTGTTTTAAAGGAGAAACAGAGAACCCATATGGCTACCCAACTTACCAAAGGCACCACAGAGCTTTCCAGCTGTGCCTTTTAGATAAAGCATTGAATTAGAAATAATTATCATGGATAGGAATGTTAGGATAGTCCTAATAATTCTTACAACCTACTTGTGCTACAAACAATTTATAGCAGGTATTAATTATCCCTGTTTTTCAGGTGAAAAAAGATTTATAAAAAGAATAACTTCCAGAAATTGTACACTTTTGTTATTCTGTCAGTTCTTTCTAAATATGGTTGAGCAAGAATTTAATACTGGGCATCTTGGCCTGAGAAGACAGCTTGAGTACTGTTCTCTATTAAACACATCTCATGTTAGTAGGGGTCACATGGTATGAGGGGAGAGAAAGAGTTGGTAACTTTGTAACAATTTATGTCCACATTCCGGAGTGGCAACTTGGGAACTAGATTCTCACTCAGACAGTTGTGTGTTTTGCATATGTATTTTCTTTCCTTCTTGTCCCTCCAGGAATCAGATATGGTTTCTACTGTAAGGACTTTTGTCTTTGCAAATCAAATAACTTTGAAGTAGAACACACTCTCCTACTCCATAAAAGAATAATGATAATGAGGCTTAATTGGGAAGTACTGTACATCTCACAGAAGGGTTGTAAAAATGCTTGACAAATCACTAGCTCTCACTTGGCCAAAAGCATCTGAGTGACTAACTACAGTGATCCTCTGCCTACCTGCTACTTAGTACTGATGACTGCAGAAGGTCGTGGGATATGCTGCCATAGACTGTTTGAGTAAGAAACATCTGAGTTTAAAATTCATGAATGTGGCTTATACTTTGCTGTATGCTTCATGTCACTAGCTTCTTTGAGTGTTCCCTTCCACCCCAGGGAAGTGCAGGTGGCAATTTGGACACTTTCTAGAAGGGTCAAATGAAGCCACATTCCAAAGGGTCTTATAGCCCTGCAGCACACATCAGGGTCTTTATTGTCTGTTTGCTTTTGAGTAAGTAAAAACTCCACCTGACTTAAGGGCCAAGCATTTGTTCTCAATGATAAATTATGCATTAGTTTTTATTCTCCTGCTGCTATAATATCCAGTCATTATATTCTTGCAGGAACAAATTTTCTTGGATAGACTTTAATGGTTATCTCTCAAACTGCCAGATGGTTCCATCAACAACTCAAGAAATTTATGAAATTAATCCCTTCTAAACTTCACATGTAATTCTGTTTCAGTGGCTTCAAACCACGACTTTCATTTGAATTCTGAGCAAATTAAAGAATGATTTTCCTCCTAAACTCTAAAATGCTGTTTTGCTTGCCTTTTTTGAGCTGAGCCTGCCTTTGCTACAAAGGGATAAACAAGTGAGTTTACAACGCAGTTGCGCATTAGGCCCCAAATGCTGTCATTTTTCTTCATAATCCTAATGGAGCTGACATTCAAAAACAGCAAAGAGCTGGGTAGGAATGGTGGGCTAATTTTTTTCCTGAAAGGTATGCACGCTTCTTCTCTTTTCATTCATTCTTATATTAATTTTCATTACTATTCGTCAAATAGGAACTTGGAAGAAAAAGAAAGTTTTGACATTTTCTCTGCTTAGAAGTCATTTCAATATTAATTTAGGCCAAGCATTGCAGCTTTACCCTACAGGGGCCTAGAGACCACAGGCAGATCTGAGGGAGTCCTAGAGCCCATGCTATTTTGCATCACAGAGTGATATCAAAGAGTGAAAGGATTTTGACCTGGATAGTTTATAAAACTCTGGTTAATAGTGATGATGATTCCCCTATTTTGTATTTTAAATAAATGGGTCATAGCTCTCCTTAGTTTTTCTGCTTACTTTGAAGAAATGTTACAGACTTGGAAAACCAAGGCGGTTCCATCCTTATCTTTAATAATTTATATCTAAGAAACGTAAGTCAGACATATGTAACTGATGGGCAGCTTGGTCTTCATATGGGGCCCCTAGTGAGTGAGTCTGTCATGGACTCCATTGCCTGTTTTTTGGATCACTTTCCACTAGCTGGGCTGCCTTGTCTGGCCTCAGTGGAAGAGGATGCAGGTAGACCTGATGTGCCAATGGATTGCTGGGGTTGGTACAGGGTGGAGGTGGCTCCCCTCTTCTGAGGAGAAGGAGAGGGTGGGTCTCTGAGGAAAGACAGAAGATTCTGCCATTTGGATGTAAAACAAATAAGTAGATAAATTTAACAAAAAGAGGAAACTTGTGTCAGAGAGTCTTCCATCATTCTAGAATGCAGTTTTACAGAATTCATTCATTTTCTTGATAATAAAATCTGTTCAATGTAATTACAATGAAAGCTTTTAATTAGACTTCTGATATCCCAGAATTCATACCGGAGAGTTGCATGCTATCTGGAAGTTACTTGGAGTTATACACAAATGCTGAGTGACAGATTTGTGTGGCAGTAAATATACACTTGTTATTGCAATGAATGCAATAGTAATAGAAGATACAACTGCAGAACCAGTTCTGTGGTCTTCTTCCCCTCCTGGGGGTCACCCACCCACCGCACTCCTTGAAACAAACCTTCAAGCATTCTTATTCAAGTCTCTTTCCCACTGCCTTCTCCTCAACAAAATGACCTTCCACTTTAAAGAGAACTCTGGTTGACTTCAAACATTTTCTGCCACGCTCCCTTCTGTTTTCTCACCTGTGTCTTCTGAGATGAACCACTAATGCTATCTGTGTTTGGAGTTTAGCCTCCTTCAGCGATGGGACATTTCTCTCGAAACTATTCACCTCTCCTTTTCTGCTGACAGCTTCAAAACGTGTTTTTTTTTTTGACATTTTTTTAAAAAACGAATGCAAAAAATAAAAGCTTTTTTCTTCCAACTGCTTTTGCTGTTTTTAAGAAGTCGGGCATTTCTTGAGAGAGAGAGAGAGAGAGCGAGCAGAGGTCATGTTTTAGTCATCTGGTTCCCTTACTCCCATTTATTGGTGTCCTGTGACCTCACATGGTGACTTCCACACCACAGAACCTGTTCTCTCATGGATCATAGGTGACCCTAAGACACAGGTTTCCATTTTATGTCAGTCTTCAACTTTTATACTTTATCTTTCTTGGGAACTATTTTCTTTTGAAATACTCCCCTGTTTTTTCCTATTCAGTTTTCTGTGTCTTCATACATTTTTTTGTTCCTTACTGACTGGCTCCTCTTTTCTTCCCATTCCTTTGAAATATGTATCTTCCACAGAAGTGTTTTGGCTTTTCATTGCATTTGTTGGCCTTTGTCAACTTGACACAATCCAGAGTCACTTTGGGAAAGGCAACTGGAGAATCATCTCCATCAAACTGATGGGTGGGGATGTCTGTGAGCCTTCTATTTTTGGTTCCCCTATATGGACAATCCCACTCGTGGATAGGTGGGATGGGCTATATAAGAAAGGTAGTTGAGCAACCCAGAGAAAACAAGCCAGTAGCATCATTCCTCTCTGCTTCAGTTCTTGCCTCCATGGTCTTACCCTGGATTCCCTTAATGATTGTCTATATATATAACCTATAAACTCTCTTCCTTTTTTATGTTTTGTTTTGCTTTTCTAGATAAGGGTTCTTCCTGTAGTCTTGGCTGTCCTGGACTCCTTTTGTAGACCAGGGTGGCCTCGAACTCACAGAGATCAATCTGCCTCCTTGAGTGCCCCTCAACTTGTTTTTTGTCAAGTTTTTAATCAAAGCTATTGAAAGCAAACTAAAACAATAACAATGAAAGTTTATATCTTTTTTAAAATCTCTAGCCCATCATAGATTGACTGGTTTGTTTTGTTTGGTTTGGTGTGTGCGTGCGTGCGTGCGTGCGTGCGTGAGTGCGTGAGTCTGCACACGCATGCACATGTGCGTGTGTGTGTTGAGTAACGTCTCCTACAGAATACATGGGATGAATTTATTTTTTTGTATTTGTTGAGGCTTTCTTCGTGCCACAGAATGTGATCTATTTTACAGATGTTCCCATGCTCTGCTGGGTAAAATGTATATTTCTTTACATTTGGCTGGAGTATTCTGTAGATGTCTGTTAGATCTACTTGATGTATGATGTCATTTAATTCTGAGATTTCTCCCTTTTGTGCAGATTATTTATTTATTGGAGGAAGTTGGTTATTGAAATCACCTGCTGTTACTGGGTTGTTTTAATTTGTGTCTTTCATTCATTACTGTGTGCTTTATGAAACTGTGTACTCCAGCGTAATATTTTCTTAATTGGCTCACTGATTAGAATAAAGTTCCTTCTTCATCTCTTCTGATTAGTTTTAGATTGAAGTCTATTCTGTCGCATATTAGGATAGCAACACCTGTTTGCTTTCTGATCCTGTTTACTTAGGATGTGCTTCTCCATCCTTTCATTTTAAGGTGGTGCCAGTCTCAAAAGCTGAGTTGATTGTAGACAATTGATAGACAAATTTTGTTTCTTAATCATTTAGCTACCCTGTACCTTTGCATTGAAGAGCTGAGGCCACTGATAGAGTTACTATTGAAAGTATGAATAGAGTGCAGTTCTTTGTTTATTTGTTTGTTTTTGCTAGGATGTGTTCTTTATTTTTTTATTTTTTTTTTATTTTTATAATTTATTCAGAATGCATCCCAATTGTTATCCCCTCACTTGTATCTTCTCACTCCCTCTCCCCGCCCCTTTCATTTTATTCCCGGCTTCTAGATCTTTGACAGAAGGGACCTCCTCCCCTACGATCTGACTACTGCCTATCAGGTCTCATCCTAATAGCCTACTTGCTATTATGTGTTCTTAGTTATGCACTGTATTTCATTAAATTACAGCTTTTAAAATTTCTTTTGATAGTTTCTTGACCATGGCTGCTATTCTCTTCAGTTCGAAGTATTCCTTCAAGTATTCAATATTCTGTATAGTGTTTCGTTGTTATTGTTGGATCTGCATTCTTTAGGTTGTCTGGATTCAGAATTTTTTTCCTTTATCTATATAGTAGATAGTTTTTGGAGGGAGTCTAAGTTGATAACTGAGGTCTCTGAGAACTTGGAGTGCAAACCTTTTCTGGCTTTCCGAGTTTCATTGTGAGATCAGGTGTTATTTGGTGGATTTTGCTTTATATGTGATTTACGTTTTTCCTCCTGAAACTTTCAATAGTTCTTATTTGTTCTGTATGTTTACTCTTTTAGCTGTGATATGCTATGGGACTTGCTTCTTTTTTGTTTTGTCTGGTTGGTGTTCTGTGTCCTTGCATGTGTATGGATGTGTCCTTCCGTCATCAGAGTAAGTCCTTTTTTTATGTGATATTGTTAAACAGCTCTTCTATTTAATTGACCTGGGATGCTTCTCTCCCATCTATGACTATAATTCAAAGATTTAAGTCTTTTTAGTGGTGCTCCCATTTCCCTCCATGTTCCTTTTCCATATGTTAAAAAGTTTTTCATATTATTTGTTTACTTCATGTAGATTGTCTACTTTATCTTTGAGTCCTGACAACTGTCAGTGTCTTCTGCCTAATTTGTTCTACTTGTAAGATAATCCCTTCAGCTTTCTACTCAGAATATTGAGTTTTTCATTTCATCTTCATTCTGTACTCTTCAATGCTAGCATCAGTTTTAAAGTACTGAATTATTTTTATCATTTCATTCGGATTCATATTTACATTCTTTGATATCCACAGAAGCATGCATTGTTATCCTTTTGGAGTTCATAAAGTACTTGTTTATGTCTTCTTTAAATTCCTTGACTCTTTTGATATAGTCTATGATTGATATTTTAAATTATGTCTACTTGGATTCTTGTAGAACTTCTCAATAGAGAACGCATCTATATGACTAGTGGCTTTGATGGGAGGCATGCTGTCTTGGCCATTCATGATACTCCTGGTTTTTATATTTGACCTGGTCATGTGGACTTCTGTTGTGGATTTTCCCTTTCTTAAATTAGATCAATGCAGCATGACCTGAGCTAGGCCATGTAAAGCTGATGGATGAACTGTTTAACAGGACCAGGAAAATATGGCTTCTAAACTGTGGGTTTTGAGCTATGTGTGTGGGTTAAGGGATGCCAATGGACAGAGGAAAGGTGGGAGAGTAAATATTATCTCACCAGTCCAAGGTGGCTTGTGAACAAAGCAGGTTTGAAGTCCATGCATCTGGACCAAGGCTTATGGGTATGGAGATGACCATAGGCACAGAAGATGGCAAAATAGGCAAGCGATGAAAGGACTCATCCAGAAAAGATGGCTCATCAACTGATCTGAAATAAATTTGGGAGAGATATTTGACACATTTAAAGCAAAGCAACAGTTGTTAATTGCTCCTCATAGTTTAGAGATGTTAATTATGTGTATAATCAACAGAAGTTGGTTTGCATAGTTCTCTAGATAGAGAAATCAGAGCATGAAAGAGCATTCTTCCTGTTGCTAGTTGACTGTCCCCTGTGCTGCTGTCCTCACATGCCTAAAGGATGGCAGAAGCTCTCCTGCCTTTAGTATGGACACCACTCCCAGCCACTCTGCTTTCCCCGACTTAGTTACTGCCAAAGGCCTTATGTCCTAATGTTAGCATCACATTGAAATTAGCACTCAACATATGAATGATAAGGTGACAGAAAAAAATCAGCAGATAGCATTAGTTTCTCTCCTAAACCTATTTTCTCCATCTTCGGATAATTGTTATATTTTGTTTTAAGATACAAGGTTCCCCATTCTTCCATGCTACTCTCGCCTAAAGTCTCAATAGGATGTCCTCTCCTCTGACCCACTTTCCTGGTAAGTAAATTTTTTTCATGGTATGTATCCCTTGGACTAGTGTTTTGATATAAGTGAGTATATACCGTTTGTCTCTTTTTGCTTCTGGGTGAACTCACTCATTATTATAATTTCTAGATCAATCCATTTGTCCACAAATTTCAGGAATTCCTTGTTTTTAATAGCTGAGTAGTATTCCATAGTGTAAATGTACCACAGTTTCTTAGTCCATTCTTCTACTGAGGGACACTTAGGCTGTTTCCATGTTCTGGCCTGGAAACCTACAAAAAGAACTTTATGACAGGCAGATCTGGGTCCTGGGGTCCTCCTCAAACTAAGGCACCAGCCAAGGAGAATATAGGCAGTAAACTTCGAACCCCTACCAAGACCTAGCCGACGAACATGATATTCTCCACCGTTGAGTGGAGAGTGAGATCTGACTCTCACATGAACTCTGGTGTCCCTTTTCTGGACACGTCCCCCGGATGGGGAGGCCTGGCGGCACTCAGAGGAGGGATAGCACGTTACTAAGAAGAGACTCGATATCCTAAGAGCATATATAGGGGGAGGAGGTCTCCCTCAATCACAGCCATAGGGGAGGGGAGAAGGGGGGAAGTGGGAGGGAGGGAAGAATGGGAGGAAACAGGGGAAGGGCTAACAATCGAGATGTAATACGAATAAATTAATTAAAAAAAAAAAGATTCAAGGTTCCCTTTGTAGCTCTGGCTGTCCTGGAACTCACTCTCTAAACCAGGCTGGCCTCGAACTCAGAATCCCACCTGCCTCTGCCTCCCAAGAGCTGGATTAAAGTCATATATCACCCCCATCCAGATCATTCATTGATAATTTGTCATGAGAAATTTCTTATCATTTTTTTTTGACAGACTTTACCAAATTCTTCCAATTTGCAAAGGAAATTGTTTCATTCATGTAACACAATCTTTGCAAAGCCATCAATTAACTTCTCATGTTTGGTTTCTCATAAAGACCATGATTTTATGTGGAGGAGGCATAGTTATAGAATAACTTTCAAAAATGATTTAGGTCACCTGGATAATTGATAGTTATTGCTATTTAATCGTTACTCGGAGCTTTGTATTTATTTCTTGCTGGGCGGTGTATTAAGTAGTGTCTACAGCCTGTGTCTTTCCCTACCTGTCTCCGTCATACCTCCAACTTGATTTCCCTGCTCCTTATCTTGCAGTCTAAGCACGCCTAGCTTGAGCTTGCAAATCAGGCTGAATTCCCTTTAAAATATGAACAGAATGATTCCGAATGAGCAGAAGGGAGAACTTTGATTATGTTTTCCCTGAAGTAACTTCTGCAAGCGTCGTGCCTCACCAATTGGATGGCCCCCTGCTCAGCAGACCCTTCCATAGTCATGAATTCTACTGCAAAATTACCATGCTTCCCAATTACAAAGCCAAGTTCAAGCCTTTGCATGGATTTTTCTTACAGTGTTTTTTCAGTTGGCCATTCCCAAAGTCGCTCAAGCTTTCGTTGATATATGAACAAATATATGATTTAATCGCCTCTTCTTCTTATACAAAAGGCTTAAAGCAAAATTGAATTGAACAACTGTGAATTGTTGACCTCTCTTTACCACTTAATAATAGAAGGCTCAGAAAATTTTGCTTTTTCTTCTGCTTTTATTTCCACTTGGAAACACCTACTGTCCACCTGTACCACTGAGAGTTGTCACAGGTGCATCACCAACAATAGCTGTCTGAAATTGCTGTCATGAAACTTATTTTTATTTTTATTAGTTGAAAGTAGCAGGGCCTTAGATCAACTAGTGGGCCACTGGTTGTTAACTCAAAAGGTGGAATTAGCATTCTGCCTCTGGTTATTTTGAAATAGAGAAAAAAAGGAACCAGAAACCTCTGTTATCTCTCATGTTTGCTTATTTCTTCTTCTTCTTCTTCTTCTTCTTCTTCTTCTTCTTCTTCTTCTTCTTCTTCTTCTTCTCCTTCTCTTCTTCTTCCTTTTATAATTCAGATAGCATTTCATTTGTTTTTATTAGAGGAAGACTAACTGCTGTTAGCTCATTATGCATAGGAAAGCACTTTTTTCTCATGCAGGCAAATGCGTTGTTTCACTTTGAGTGATAAAAATATTAGGACAACCCTGTCAATATCAAATAGCACCTTTCAGTTCCATTGTCTGTAGCTGACACGATGGATCATGTGCTATTGCTGAGTGTTCTAAAATAAAATTATATATATGCTTCACTTTTTTTTTAACCGTTGCCCATGGAAAGTGGTGGCATGGTAAATCAGACTGACCTTGATATCACCAATATATCGCCATTTCACATAGGTAAATAGGAAAATAAAAATGGATCTCATTGTAAACTATTAGTTAGAGCCATATTTGAAAAACTACTTTAAGTATTTAATTTATAAAGCAAGTTTATTTTGCATTTGGGCATATAGTTTTATGAGCTATCAATATTTTCCAGTGAACAAGCCAACATTCTTTAAAAACAAAAGCCCAAATTGCCTTCAGGTAGACTTTCTTCAATCAGCTGGCTCTCTGTCCATCCTTGGCAGGGCATTGTATAAATGCTAAAGGCTTCACATGTGTTTAGTTTTGCTAAGTTCTGAACTCAACTACTACCAAGATTGTGCTTTTAAAGAAATAATTGTCTTCTTCAACTACTTTTAAATAAACATTTTTTTGGTATTCACTACAACCTGATTCTGATTATATAGCACACAAAATTCAAGGGATCAAATCACCAACAATTTGCTTCCCCAAGTTGCTTTCTTAAATCAGCTTTTAAATAGATTTATGTTGCCTGTGGATACAAAGTGGTGGAGTAAAACTAAACCTTCCTGATTTCCAAATCAGCATTGAAAGAGCTATAATTCATATTTAATGAAGAAAAACAGCTAAATAAGCAGCCACAAGCATTTAAATAGAGACTTTATGCTCGTTAAGTTTTTATCCCCTGCTAAAAGCCCCTTCACCATATATTTTTATTATACTTTGATGCTAAACACTAAAAGGAAGTTGGATATTGTTAAATTGCTATTAAATTATAAGAGAACAAATATTAGGAATAAATTCCAACTCAGTTAACTACGACAGGATTGTCATTTTTCCTAACTCATGCTCAGCATTTATTTTTCAAACAGAAAATGTTTTATTGCCAAGCGAACATGAAGAAATATTGAGGCCAGATGTCTCTGACCTTTTGTGTAAGAATGAAGCACTTTATGGTCCAAGGGTAGGCATGCTGTTTATAAATGACTACATTGTGGCAAAAACTGACTTTGTTTTACCTGGAAAATTGAGTTTGATCCTTTCCCCTGACATAAAGATGGGCTGTTGAGATTTTCTTGCCTGAAGGCAAAGTAATATGAAGTTCTATTATAATGTGTGTGTGTGTGTTTGGGACTTCAGCACTGCTCAAGTATAAATGTCTTGAGTCTCCATCACACACACACACACACAAAAATCACGTATTTGTATGAAAGCCAAAATCACGGCCAGCCAAAATGATTCCCTTGGACACTTGTTGACCACTAAAGACATTTTCCCTCTGACTAATACTGAGAGGGCGTGGTAAATCTATTAAGATGCTACTTTAAGATGCTGAGATCTTAGCATTTTCATTGAACTACCATTCTGACTACACGCATGAGAGGAACATCGCATCTTCCCGGCGTGATCGATATCTTCCACATTCCATCATTCTAGACAAAGACAATAACACAATAGACCCCAGTTCCCTGAATTTAATCAGCTTTGAGAGAAAAATAATGCAATCTTGGTACAATAATAAATTAACTTTTTAAGCTTCTGTTCTTATTTTCAAATATTTATCCAGTTCTTCTTGATTGAAGAAATTTGTTAGTCTAATCACTTATTTAAATAGATGAAACAAAATGTAAATGTTTGTTTACATTTCAGCACATTGAAATGTTTGCCTCTCCAGAGGGAATACCAACATCCACAGCTAGATATTTATTTCACTTTGATCAGAAACATAATTTCAATCAGTGCCCAAAGAATAGATGGCTTGAGCGGTTGACTCTCCATACACAGGCCCCATAAACTGGCTATGACTCGGAGTCTCATGTAAGTAAAGAGAACTTTGCAGTTATTAGGGACTAAATGACATGTTCTATTGATCTCTGGAATGAAATGTAAGTGGTACCCAATGGGCTGCCTCTTACAATAAGGCAGAGAAATTAAATGAATCTAACAATTCTCTGGGGCCCTATAGAAAACTACTCAAGACATTGTTTTACTGGAGAAAATGGCAGAAGAAAATGAAGTACAGGGGTCCTAGAACTCATTCATTAAGGCCATGGCATTTCAATTGTTGTCCCCAGAATACTTAAGGCCCTAATAGGAAAATTTAAGACTTGAGTATGCTCTAGCACTCAGGCCTAGTGTTTGTAGGGAATGAGGCATCCTGCATTTGGAGAACAGGTTCGTCTATTGACCTGGTTGTTTGCTTATAAAGATGGAAGCATCCTGTCAGTGTTGGGGTCCTCCATAGAAAAGAACTGAGTATTTTGCCAGTGTTGAAAACATACACAGCACATATTAAGCCACTTTTAAGGGCTCAGGCAGACCTTAATATAAAAAAAAATAGTGTCATTGTAATGAATGAGAACTTTTTTATGGTCTACTATTCTTGAAGAAAATATTTTAAAAATTGAGAAGATAGTGTATGCCCACATAGTGCATTTCTAGCTAGGTCTTGAAAACTAGTTTTCTTGTACACATTTTCAATTTATTTATACACATGAGATTATAATCATACTATCCTGAATGTGCCTGATTTTGTGTAAAAATATGAAAACTTGTCCTTCAGCTTATATATATCATATGTGTGCTATATTCATAAATAATATGTAAATAACCAATTTTGAGTTTTCAATTTTGCATGTTTTATATTTATCTCTGTGTCATTTTAATTGCTTCAGGCTCTGTATGGACATATCATAATTAATTTAACCAGCCATTAATTATGGGCATTTAGATTGCTTCCAATTTGAAAACATAGCAAATATTTCTGTGGTAAAAATAATCCTTTAGAAACTATTGTACCAACTTCTTCCCTTCTGTGGACAGTTGTTGAGAGTAAGTGTAGTGGGACAACTGAGTTGCTCCTCATGATAATTCTTGTTTGGATTTCCAAGCTGCATTCTAGGAAAACCACACCAGATTTCCTGCATGCTAAAAAATTACAAGAATCTGGTATTTCATTTTCACTCAACACTGAGATTGTTTACCTCAGACAAACGTTCTCCACCACTCATTTGATAATAAACCCCATCTACTTTGAGAAACCTTATAAACATAAAGATTGTGATAAGTTCTTTGCCCAGGCCTCAATTTTTCCAGTGCCTTGTGGAACCCATATATGAGAGACACCTTACAAATCTAAACAATGAAAAGAATACAATGTGGGAAAGCCTTCACCACAGGTCTCATCCCAAAGCACATCAGAAATGTTGTGCAAGAGAGGGATTTGGCAAAAACATTAATAAATCTCAAACTTAATTCACTATTTCTGTATTTATGAAAAAAAACCCTTGACCAATGTTCCTTGTGAACAATCAGAAACATCATACTAGATAGGCCTATACTTTGTATGAATTTGTAAATATTTTATTCACCAAAGAGTTCGTTGGAAAATAATTTAAATATGAGATTTGGTCCATTTATAAAAGACTTTCCACCTTCTTTACACTTGTGAGCTTTCTCTACTGTATGGATTCTGTGATATTCTTTAAGAGTTGGTTGATAATCAAGGGCTCTATCACATTCTTTATATTTAATGGGTTTCCCTCCAGTATGGATTCTTAGACGGGCTTTAAGACCTGAGCCATACATACAGGAGTTTCCACATTTTTTTGTGTTTGTAACTTTTAATTTCAGTATGGATTTAGTGATGAAATTTAAGAGTTGAATCTTACAATAAACAGCTTTGCCACATTCTAAAAATCTAATTTTGAAATGTGGATTTTAAATTCTTTATACATCTTTTACACTGCTGTCTGCTCAGGTCTTTCTTATGAGAGTTTGCTTTATTCCTAATGATGCTATGACTGCTTTATATGTCAATTATAGTAACACATGTTTGTTGTGCGCATTAAAATACTACAACCCCAATTTTGCTGTTTTGGAAGGGGCATTTTCCAGTAGATTTTTTGTTTTCATATTTCAATCACGTTGATCTCAAAACTGGTAAATACACTCAGTTGTACAAAGTCAGTCAGGCAATGGGCTACACCCTGAGGGTAATGTATTGATCCAGGCAAGGGGCTACACCCTGAGGGTAGTATACTAAAGACTGGCAATGGGCTACACCCTGAGGGTAATGTAATGAAGCCAGGAAATGGGCTACACCCTGAGGGTAATGTATTGATCCAGGCAAGGGGTTACACCCTGAGGGTAGTATACTAAAGACTGGCAAGGGGCTACCCCCTGAGGGTAGTATACTGAAGCCAGGCAAGGGGCTACACCCTGAGGGTAGTGTTCTGAGCCAGGCAAGGGGCTACACCCTGAGGATAGTGTACTGAAGCCTAGCATTGGCTACACCCTGAGGATAGTGTACTGAAGCCTAGCATTGGCTACACCCTGAGGGTAGTGTACTGAAGCCAGGCAAGGGGCTACACCCTGAGAGTGGAGTACTGAAGCCAGGCAGTTGCAGACTGCAGTTGAAGTTGCATGCTGTGAGCTCAAAAGGAAGGAGACAAACCTGTGAATTCATAAACAATTTACTGACAGCTACTGAGAATCTTTTTTCACTAACAGTAATTTGTATTTAGATGGAGTAACAAAAAAAATGATAGGTCGGTAAAGGCGAATAAGCATTCTATATGATGATTACAGGAGGATATTAACTGTCAAGGTCATTAAGGTCACACATGGCTCAGTGCAGATTTAATTTACTAGTGACCTTTAAGGGTTGTTAACTTTTCAAACACACTTTTTTTTTTCAGGAAGATTTATTCAAAGGAGTCCAGTTCATGAGGCTTGACTTGTGTTCTGGCTTCCCTCCACATTCACAATTGATCACAAATCCTAGGCTGACACCATTAATAATCTTTAGATTACTAAGATAGTGCCTTTCACTACCAATTGTTTGCCTGGGGTGCATTTGGGGCTAGTGTTTCTCCAGGGATTTTCTGACTCTACATAATAAAAAATCTTTCTCTACCTTAGGAGCCTTGTTTATTTCTCTCCATTACTGTTTCTGTGATGCCAAGGACTCCAACAACATTAGGGAGACAGATATAGCATGTTCTTATTTAGCAAGCAAATTAATGATAATCAAGAGGGTGCCACTTTTTATCACACATGTTGAACGTTTGAGTATGGAGTTGACTTTGCTGATAGACTTCACAGAATCAGCATTTAGCAGAATGGATGGAATGAAGTACTGTTCATTCCTTATGGTTGCTTAAAATCCACAAGTCCTGAATTTTTCATGCTAAGAACATGCATGTCTAGTCAAAGGGGTTAAAAGAAGATACACTGTGATATTTTTCTAATAGATCTTTGGTAACCTTTGAACATCTTCTTCTCCGCCTTTATTACTTTTCTCCCTTATTTCTGATCACAGCATTTATTTCTGAAAAGCAGCCTTGGTAGCTAAATTATGGAATGGATAGAAATGTTGTGAGGCTTGAACAGACTAAAGCATGAGGAAAGACTTTGAAAAAATTACCAAGCCCTTCATAACTTCTATGTACAGATATGATTATTTCCAAGAAAGCTACAATATTTTCTCCTTTGCCCCAACTTTGGCAGAAATCACTTCTACTGACAGAAAGGATGAATGATAACACTGGGTAAGGTGAAGATGAAGGATGGAAACCGCAGGATGGGAGATCTGCTAAACTCCTTAAGCACAGAAAAGAAGGAAATGTTTTTCTTGGAAGAAGGGCAGTGGAGTTGCTTTGTTTGTGCTAAGACATCTGTGTAGACTCTTAATCACTCTGTGGAGCCAAGAATTGCAATGCATTTGTAATGCTGCTGCATTTGTCACACCCTTCTTTCCTGCCATGGAGTCAGCATGATGCCAAGGCATCAGCCTGCCCTGTAAGTTGCAGAATTAAGTGTAAGTTGCAGCCATACAGACATATGGATTAAAGACTCTGGGACATCCAGAGATGTCATTAGTTTCTCCATCCACAGGGGGGCATTTGAAAGAATATTAATTTCTAAGTTGAGATATGGATACAGTCATGGAAGTTGAGATAATTTTAGGGGATATGTAGCATGCTATTTAATATACACTTAGTAAATATTTCAATGAATATTAAAATAAGCAGTACATGAAGCATATAACAGGGCATACTAATTTTAAGTAAAGAGTAGTGAGGAATAAAAAAAAGCATTTTGATCAAAATAGCACTGGCATATTGCAGATATGGTAAAAAATATTGATAAAAGGGTATTTGGAAAACTGGCTAAGTATTCTGCACTATTACTTTGAGTTGTAATAGTTAAAATACTTAATTTCTTAGACAGAAAAAGAAGTTCAGTGCCAAGCTTCATAATAGAATCTCCCTGTTCATAGTAAATAGTCTTCTATCCCAGAATGAAGTCCAGAGACTCCTACATGTCTCCCAAGGAACTGCAAGTCAGATAGGAACTAGCCATGGTAACAGGCTAAATCATTTCAGAACTTGACATATACTCGATGGTCTAGTCATTCTCTATATCTATTGTATTGAATCTGTGTAGATGAATTTGCCTTTTATATGCACGTAATTTCCACCCGTGAAGAAAGATCTTGAAGCCATCTCATAGTGTTGTCTTCTTTTTTGATTTCCTGTTTACTTTTTATTTATTCTTCTCTCATATAGTACATCTTGACCACAACCTCCACTCTTTCTGGTTCCCACCCCACCTCCCCTCTCTCCCAGATATAGTGCTCCTCCTTTCCGATGAGAAAAGAGCAGTCCTCCCAGTGACATCAACTGAACACAGCATAACAAGATGCAATAAGACTAGGCACAAACCCTCATATCAAGGCTGGCCAAAGCAATCCAGTAGGAGGAAAGGGTCCCAAGAATAGGCAAGAAGAGTCAGAGATATTTTAGAGGGTATCTGTCCAAAAGAGAGGACTGTTTGCAGTACCTACGGCTTATAGCAAAATTTCAACCAGCCATTTTGATTGTCTCTCAGTACCAGAGCTCCTGATTTAGTAAGGAGAAAACAACGATACCGTACTAGTTCCTGCTGAGTTTCTGAAAGGAATAAGAGACATCACCCACTGGGTTGCAGGCTGTTCAGCAAGCATAATCAGGTATTTTATAGAATTCTCGCAGAAGAGACGATGTTACCTCTATCCAATAAGCATTTGTTTCTGGGAACTAGAATCATAATAACTGATTGAGTTTGTTTTACTCTATCAGGTCCACTAAAAGCAGTTAGTGTTTGAGCTTTAGAATCTCAGTGCCCAGCAACGGAACAGGAGACCTTTGTACTTTCTCAGGGCTCCAGCAGCATCTGCAGACAGGTCAGTGACCTCTGGCCGGACTTGAGTGAGAAGATGGCTGCAGCATATGGTGGTTCAACGGTTCTGCTTCTAATCAGAGAAGCTGCTAAGGGAAAGGTGGCATCTACCATCCCTTCTTGTTTTGTGATGAGTCCAGGAAATGTTTGGCTGTTAAGGAAAACCCATTCGCAACCAGCGTACTGAGCTGCTTGTCTTTATCTGCTTGGAACCTGAACATGCTGGAAAGTTCGTTAGGGTTGTGGTTAAGAGCCTCACATCAAACAGACCCTCTTTTAGCTCTTGGCTCTACTATACTTGGCTTAGATGTAGTTCTTGGAATTTGCTTCTTCAGTGTAAGATGAGGTAATCAGAAAATGCCATGTAGTAGGCTTCTTGTGAAGATCACATGAAGTATCAGGTGCCTATTACATGCCACTCAGTTCTGTCAGTACCATTGCTTCTGAGAAGGTTTAATCTTGCTAACATTTGTTTCCTGCTTGACGTTTCATCTGATGCCTGTAGGAACCTGTGGGATCACATGACATTCACATTACAGCAATATACAATTATTAGTTTATGCACATGAGAATGCTATTGATGGTTAGACTTCTCTGACATAGATAAATGCCTTCCATGTTATTTTTGGGGGGGGGAAGCAAACAGCTTTGAGCCACATTTCATTATAAACTTGAGAGTCCCACAGTGGGACCAACTTGACAGCACAGCATCATTTTGACTCTTCCTTAGTTTTCTGTTTTGCTTCCCCTCAATTCACTCTTTATTCCTATGATAAGATAGGCAAATAACTGCCTGAATGTGACCATCTGCCTTAGGATCTATTCTCCAGATAAGCCACATCCTTGAGCCAGGACTGATTGTAACACCAAAGTCTATGAGTCTGCAGCTGGCTCCTCAGACATCACAGCTGGAAGCATCACTTTGCTAAGATTCTCTGATAGTGGATTAGAATGAGGGTTTGTGAAAAGTGAGTTGTTGGGGTACATGACAACTGTGACACATCAGGAGTGTGAAAATAATCAAGACCACTGAGTTGCTTGGCTTTTCAAAGCTGCTCAGCAAAGTTACAAAGTAGAAATAAGAGACAGATAACTTATCAAATAAATAAGAGACAGATAACTTATCAAATAAAGGTCAGCCCTGGAAGAGTTCCTCCATGGCAGCACTAAAGAGGTTCTGGAGTATTTTGGCATTGTTATAAGACAGAGAGAGAGGTATTTTTACCTTAGGCTAAATTGTTTTATATAAATAGCACGAGTATCTGATATTTTAAAAATATATATTATACATGTGAAAAAAAAAGAGGTTCTGGAGGCTTACGCTGTATGGTGTTGGGATAAGAACCAGGTCAAGTGTCTTCTTCTCAAGAATTGCAAAACCAATGATTTTTATTATTTATTATTTAAAAAATTTAAATTTAAATATATTTTGATCATATTCTTTCCCTCTCCACAGTTCTTCCAGATCCTTCACCTACCCAATTTTAAGGTCTTTCATAAAAAGAAAATAAACACCCCATACAAAAAAGTTCACAAACCAAGAAGACAAAATAAAGCAACATAAAACTGTAACCAAATAAAAGCAAATATTAAAGCTGTGGAGCCCATTTTATGTAGGTCAACTACCCCTGCCCTGGAATGGTATTATTTGGCTTCATCTTAATTCCTGTGGATATCTAGTCTCAGTTTTTGCTTGGTTGGTCACACAAGCAGTGTCAAGTATGAGTTTCATTTCATAATACCTGAACACCACCATTTCTTTAGTATGTGTTTTAGATACAACACCATTGTATATAGAGGGTTTGTGGCTGTCTTTGTGTTTATGTACCAAAGACACTGAAACATAGGAGTGAAAGCGCTATGTAAGCACTGGCTTGAAGTCTCTGTGATCAGGTGTTATCTTGGTGGTTGCTCTTAGTTTGTGGAGAGCTATCTATAGCCTGACACTTTGGCCAACAACTCAATTAGATGTAACCAAATCAAGGTCCTAGAAGCTTTGTTTGCTGACAAGAGATGACCAATTGGTACCTACAGTTAATCATGGTCCTTATAAAGAAATAATAGGGCATGGGGACACAAGACAAGTAAAAATGAAGTAACTCTGTATACTAATAGAATATGTAGCTGACTAAAAGGGCACCTTTCTCCTCCTTTCCTGGAAGCCACAGTAAGCACATATGAGGTAAAAATCCTGACATTATACCTTATTTTCTTGAGTACCCAAACCTGTCACCCCCACGCTATTTGACTTCAGGCCAGTTGAGACTCAGCAGAGCCCTGCAGAAAAATGAAGTTTCTACTTAAAAAAATATTTGCTTAAACACTGAAGGAAATTAAAGGTTAGCTCATATGTGACACTAAGAAGTGGAAATGCCTTGTGGAAATAGGTCTTGAGGGTCTTATATTATGTGCTACAAATCACAAGGCGAAATTATAGCAAAAGCCGACACAAGCCCTAGACCATACGTTAGGATCCAGAATCTTGGCAAAGGTGAATGGTTGGATGGGTTCTTGAAGTTTAGACATAATATGGGGGAAAGGCACTGGTGACTATCAGTAGAAAAGCCTGAACAATGACAACCTGTCTTCTTGAGCAAAGCTTTACCTTATGAAGGCAGAGAGTGCTTATTTCAAAAAACAGGACCCTGTGTTATAGACTCAGAATCGAGTCCCTGACTGTGTAGCTACAGCATTTTCTGAAATATAAAGTTGAACAGACACAGCAGAAGTAACAGTGAAAGAGAAATGCCGTGCTTGGGGGAATAAGGAAAAGCAGGCCAAAATGATAGAGTAAATTGCATGGCTCTTTGTCTATATCATTGGTTCTCAACCTGTGGGCTGTGACCCTCCGGGAAGGAGCATCTATTAGATATTCTGCATATCAGATACTTACATTGCAATTCATGACGGTAGCAACAGTAGTAAAATTACATTTATGAAGTAGGAATGAAATAGTTTTATGGTTAGGGTGAGGAGTCACCACAACATGTGCAGCTGTATTAAAGAGTCGCAGCATGACAAAGGTTGAGAACCACTGGTCTAAAGGAACATGAATATGTAGCTTCTTTATCTCATAGCTCATCATGGGGATTTTCCCAGAACCACCTGCATATTAACCTTGAGTCAACAGATGAGCTTTTATTTTTTTCCTCTTTGGTTTGTGTCTTCTAAAAATGGGCTGTGATCACACCTCCCTTCTACTTCATGGTGGTGTTAAAGGTATTTCAAAAACAGTATCTAAATGCACAAAACTGATTCCTAGTCATGTAGTTTATATGTATAAAGATGTTTCCTAAAGTCGAGGTTGTATGGCCTTATGCTTAGACGGTTAGTTCCCAGGCTAGAGGGAGCAAGCTGATCTGACAAAAGAGCTTTGTGGAGAAGAACATAATAGATGGGTGCAGGAGTACGCTAAAATGTGCATCACTTTGCCTCTTAGAAACCACCTACCACGGAAGAACAAGGAAACACAGTAGTACCCGTTCTGTGATGTCACCCATTCTCTGTCTCAGCCACTCCAACCCCGGCACAACCCAGGAGTGGAGTGAACACACTGGCAGTGACAGGGCTTGTTGTGCACAATTTGAACTTCTCTGTAAGGTTGACTTAGATTTTTACCACTTTGCAAGACCAGAGACTCAAGGGAAGTCACAAAGTTTCCTGATTCTAGGAGGCTACCCACCTGTTCCAGGTAGGTTATTTGTTTGTTTGTTTGTTTGTTTTCCTATATGCTGCCCTTTGAAAAAGGTGTGAGCAAAAGATGGTGGTATCTATGAACTCTGCATTTACCCAACCTACCTGAAGCACCTAACTTACCAGGTGTTAGGGGATCTGTTAAGTAGTTCTCTTAGGCACAGGCCCGGGGGCTTGGGACACCTTCCTCCAGCAACGGTCCCTGCTGTGTTGGAAATCAGAGTGAAAGTGGAGCCAGTGAGCAGTTTAGTCCTGGATATCTTACCAACGTTGCTCATGAATGCCAAGTAGCATCATCGTTCTCAACTTCACTTTCCATTGTAAAAAATACTATTTAATTAATTCAGTGTCCCTTTAAAAATTCAGTGATTTTTTTTCTTTAATATGAAACTTGGAGTAAAAAGCTTTTTTTTTCTGATATAATTCCTATTGACATATAAGGGGGAGTAAAATATTTTTATGGCAAAATTTAAGTCACAGTAAAAGATGTAAAATGATTAAAAAAAAAAAAAAACCTTTCCTTTTTAACCCAGCCCATTTCCCAAAAGATAATCCTTTAATAGTGTTTAACAGCTTAGGCATTTTTGATCAGAAATAAACATGTATGTCAACATCCCCAGTGTGTATGTGTCTTTTAAGAAAAAAAATTACTAAGAAACCAGTTATGCCACGGAGTGCTCTCTCCTTTGCTTTTTGCCATAGGCTACAGTATAGGAGGTACTGTTCTGGTTTAGTCATTAGGAAGAACCTTGATAGGGCTGGGAGGGTAGATCATTAATAAAGCTCTGTCTAAACTGCTTGAAGCACTAGGTGCAGTTTTCCAATACAAACATACGAGAAAAAAACCACTTTATTGTACACCAACTCTACATTTACAATTCCTGTCTACATAGACTTTTAGGGCAGTTGATAACCCTTACTTTTCTTCCAAAGTCTACAGAAAACATGCATACATGAGTGCATTAATTTTCAACTTTTGGACCAATAGATAGATACGCTTTTGATCTATATTGGGTAACTGCCTAGCTTTTTAAGTACTAGTTGACCAATGATGTCTGGTAAGGTGCCTCTTTTAATTTTCTATCTTTCCAATTGAGTCCTTTTTTCTTGTGATTATGCTTTAGTCATACTTTCCATATTGTGAGTTGAAGCAATTTGTCTTGTGTATTTGCTGAAAATACCTTTTCTAAGTCTATGGATATTGTTCTTAAAGGCAGTTTTCAAAGGATAAAAAAATTAAGTTTGGTTCACTTTGTTTTGTCATTATTTCTTTATTGCTGTGCTTGTCATTTTCTGTAACAAGCATATTACAATTTTTTTCTCCTATGTTTTAATTTTTTTTTCCTCTTATTTCTTTGTTGTTGTCATTGCTTTATTTATGCGTTTTCTTTTTCGAGACAGGATTTCTCTGTGTAGCCTTGGCTGTCCTAGACTTGTTTTGTAGACCAGGCTGGCCTTGAACTCAAGATCTTCCTGCCTCTGCCTTCAGAGTGTTGGGATTAAAGGTGTGTGCCATCAGGAAGGCTTTTATTTTTATTTCTTTTCAGTACCTCTTTCTTTTTTAGAGACAGCCGAAGTAAGCGAAGTAAGCAATGCTAATGCTTCCTCTTCACTGAATACTAAAGCAGTTATCAGATGCCCAAATAACAGGAAGCTCTGCTGCTGCTGGTTTACCATTCATCACTCCAAAGATGTAAGAATACAGTCAGATAGTCTTACCTGCTATTAAAGTATGGATGTTAAACTACACCTTCAAATCTAGTAGTACACTTTTTAATTAGGTGCACCAGAGTTCCATGCACGTGTTTTGTATAGTAATGTCTTCTTGGTTAACTGTTACCCTGTGAAATCATTAGTTTTAGTTTGAAGTCTATTTTGTCAGACTTTAGGATAATGGGCCTCCTTGATTCCTGGTCCCAGTTGACTGAAGTACCTTTGTTTGTCCTATCTTTAAAGCTAAGATGCAGACAAAAAACAGATGTATCTTGTTTCTTGACCTATTCAGATAGCCTGTATCTTTTGATGGGAAAAATAAGGCCATTTACACTTAAAGATATTCTTGAAAAATGCAAGTGTTAGTTGAAATCATTTTACTGTTGATTGTTGGTGCTGTTTGTATCCATGGTGGCGTTTTCTGTTTTAATGGTTATGACTCCATTTTTATTTCCGCATTCACTTGGCTATGCTCATTCTTCTCTTCAACCTGAAACATTGCTTCTTGTGTTTTCTTTACATTTGGCTTGATGGATATACCATGAGGTTTTTTCCTTTCTTTTTCAAATATGGTGGCTAGTTTAAAGGGAATATTACTTTAAGCTGGTCCACATGACCTCTTTGGATTTCAATTGCATAGTTCCTAACTCTTCTTGCTTTCAGAGTTTCTATCAAGAAATCAGCTGTTCTGCTCAATTTTTCTTTATATGTGACTTGTGCTTTTTCTTTTGCAACTTTCAATTCACTTTCTTTGTTCTGTATATGTAGTGTTTTAATCATGATATGCCGTGGTGGTTTTATTTTCTGGTTTTGTCTAGTTGGTGTTCTGTGTGCTTTGCTTATCTATATGGGTGTGTCTTTAGCTTGTGGAAGTTTTTCCTCTGTGATCTTGTTGAAGATCTCATCTATGCCATTAATTCATGATTCTTCTATGTGTATAATTTGAAGCCTTCCCCTTGCACCCATATTCACATTACTTTACTCCTTTCCTGTGTTTTTAAATTTTTTCATATTCTTTGCTTATTTCATCTATGTCCTCTACATTATCTTTGAGTTCTGATCTTATATCTCCATTTTTATTCTACTACCTACAGGACTTTTCTTTGAGTTGAATTATTGGGTTTTTCAATTTCATCTCCATTTCATTCTAAGTCCTCTTCAGTGTCCCCCCCCCTTCTTTTTTATTTTAAAATACTGCATTATGTTCTCTAAATTTTTGTGTATGGACTTGATTCAAGAGTTGATTTTCATTTTTCCTTTAAAATATTCAATATCATTTATGTAGTCTTTCTTTTTTTATGCATAATCTTTGTCGAAACTCTACTGACCAAAGATATATAGGCTCGTGGTCCTCCTGACTCTGCCTCCTTCAGCAAATCCTACCTCACATACTCTGGTGCCTCACCTTTGACCATGTCCCCTGGAGGGGGTGACCTGGTGGCACTCAGAGGAAGGACAGCAGGTTACCAAGAAGAGACTTGATGCCCTATGAGCATATACAGGGGGAGGTAACCCCCTCAGGAACAGTCATAGGGGAGGGGAATAAGGGGAAAATGGGAGGGAGGGAAGAATGGGAGGATACAAGGGATGGGATAACCATTGAGATGTAACAAGAATAAATTAATAAAAAAAGGAAAAAAAAACCCAAAGATATATAGGCCTATTTCTGGGCTTGATTCCACCACAATACAATACACTTAAGCTTTCTTTCTTTCTTTCTTTCTTTCTTTCTTTCTTTCTTTCTTTTTTTCTTCCTTTATTCCATTCTTTCTTTTTCCTTTTCTTTTTCTGTGTTTTTTTATATCATGAAAAGATACCAATACCCTATTAACACACTTATTAACCAAAAAAGTTCAGCTCTTTTTTTAAATACCACAGCTCCCATAGGTACCTTGTCATAGGTAATGATATCTTGATACCAGGTGGGAAAATCCCTTCTCTCTCTCTCTCTCTCTCTCTCTCTCTCTCTCTCTCTCTCTCTCATCCCTCCTTTCCTCTTTCTTCCCTTCCTTTCTTACTTCTCATCTCTCTTTCTTTCTCTCCTTTTTTCCTGCTGTCTTTGTTCTTTGAAATTCCGCCCCCCCCCCCAATTTTTTCAGGACCATTTGGATTCCATTCTAAATTTTAGAATCATTTGCTAGTGTCTTCAAAAGCCACTTTGGACTTGATGAGACAGGCCACATAGTTACAAAAAGTTAAGCTGTTTAATTTGTCTCTTTCCTACGGTGCCTAGGTTTAATTTTATGTAAGAAATCTACATTTTGAAAATAATTAAAAACCACACACACACACACACACACACACACACAGACACACACACAGACATACATACATATATATATATATATATATATATATATATATATATATATATATATATATTTCTAAATGTTTACCAAGTTGCTTCAGTACTTTTTATGGCAAAGTATTCACTTCTTTAGAATTGAAATACCCCTTCAGCTCAGTTTTTGTATATGTTTTCCACTGAGCTGGTGACCAAAAATGCTTTAATGTTTAAAATTACAACTAATGTGTAGTGTTTGTTTTGATCATGATTGGTTACACATTTGTTTCCTTGGTGTGTTTCTCTGTTTATTGAGTACTTAGTTTGTTTGTTGAGACTTTGCTGCTGATCAGCAGTTTTTCTGTCTATCTTAGAGCTAGATACAGCTTAAGATTTATACATGAGTGTAGTACAAACTTTGTTACCTCAAAAACAACAGATGATGGTTGCTACTTACACACCACAGACTGATTCTAAACAATCACATGCAGTATTGCCAGTTAATTAGTGGTAGTAAAAAAGCTACAGAATGTTTACGGTATGCAGTTGCACTTAGGACACTGGGATGTTAATTCTAAAAGGGCAAAGGCAAACTATAATTTGTAAGCATTTATAGACGTAGGCAACATTCCAGGTGGTTTGGCAGTTTATTTGATCTAACCCCTTGAAGAAATCTATAAATTGGAAATATTAGTACTATTTTATAGATAATTTACATAAAGGATACACTTTAAGGAGCATGCCTGGGGTCAAAACAAGTTCTTACTTTAAAGTAGAATGTGTTCTTAGTGTTCCAGATGCCATAGAGAGTCTAAATGCTTTTATTGTTAGAAAGAAAAAAGGATGGCGCAGTTGAATTTCTCCTTCCATGTTGCAGTGAATGCGTCACAGATGGAGGTCAGGGGACCATATTTTACTTCTTAGATTCTGCTATCTAGTTTGCCTAGGAAGTTACAGAATAGATTCACTCTGTGGTTTTGGATGTGTACCTTTTGATGTGTAAAAATGTTGCCTTTGTGGAACTGGAAATAAATACTTAGAAGGCGCTTGCACAGCAGTACATGCTCAGCCATGGCGTAAATTCCAACACTGAAGGCAGTGCAGGGATCTCCTTATCGCTCTCCCATCAAAGCCTCACCATTAGAATGAATCAGCCATCACTCTTTAATACAACACTGTGAATTCGGTTCTACTGATTAGCACTTCTGTAGAATATTTTCCTATTTTATGCCATATGTTTTTATTGATATTTATAAGTTGAAGGGAAAAGAAGGAAACAATATGTAAAACCCATCTGGGTACCAAGACTGCATAGATAAGCATTTTAGAGAATTTAGGGAGTGATATTATTTAGAACAAACTACTGTACCATGTCACAACCAAGTATAAGGTTGTCAGTAGAATAGGAAAGTCTTCGTGTAAATATCACATTGTGTAGAGGTTCTGAGTATGGCTGCATATCTCTGTCACCTGCTGTAACCACTGCATAGAGATGGTAGATTGTTAAGGTACCTGGCAGTGATGGGGGAAATATTGTGAGAGTTCATGCTGAGAGCCATGCCACCAGAGCAAACCAGGTGGTACTCTCCCTGTGACTATCAGGACCAGCGCCAATTTTAAGGAAACTTAAACTTAGATTTAAGAGAATCACTTCTGACTCCTGAATTTGATACTAAGTACTTTTCTGCCTTTGGAAAATATTTAAGGCTGGGTTGTTTAATACATTAATGACTTCTCACAGGGGAAATTAAAATTAAATTAGATGAAAATTCAGTTTCTTGGTTGCATAACCCATAAGTGATTTTTATCATTGTTGAAAGTTTTAGTTGACAAGTACTGGCTGATCCCCTTTGGCTTTGCTTTCTACCTTTATACTCTTATGCTTCTGTACCATCCTGAGCCTTGAAGGAGAGCCACTTATCCTGGGATAGGTAAGATTAACTTGTGCTATTGCATAAATTGGCTCAAAAAGCCTAGTGAAATGCAGACTCCGCTTTTCACCATCCTCAGTCCTTGCTTGGAAAGCTCTTGACTGCAGCAAAAGAGAACAGGGAGCGTGAGACTCAGCCCTGGCATGTGGTGCTCCTTTGCCAGTATTCTGAGTCGTGCATGTGTACATGTAGGGTCCAAGATGAGTTCATGGCCACATACAACCTTCAGAGTACTGGTGACTATAAAGCTACAACATCCCTGGAAAGCAAAATAGAAACCTCTGATGGACAGTAGGAACTATGGTTATAACGCTCACATTATATTCACATAAGTAAGAATTTGGTCATAAAGATCATGCCCTACATAGTCAGGAGTAGATATATGCAAAGCAACGTGTGTTAAGCACATAGTGACATATGCTAGAGCTGTGTAGGAGCCAATTAAGGAAGGTGAAATGCAAGTGCTGTAACTGAGTTCATGCCTGTTGTCCCCAGGTTGTTCTGCACATAAATGCTTAATCATGTCTTCCTTTAAAAAAAAAGTGACTCCACATTTGTATTATTAAATGGAGTCCTATTTTTAAAATTGTCCTACTCTTTACAAGAGTCATACAGATAAAAAAAAATCACAGTTCATATCCCCACTACTAGGAGTCCTCAGGAGTCCTTCATGCATTCCAGGATGTTTCCGTGGCACTAGGTTTCTACACCACTCTCTAACTGTCCCCTCTCCAGTTCTGGCTTTCTCTCCCCACACTCTTTCCACTCTATCTCCACCCATATTAATCTCTTGCTCCCACCTCAACCACCCTAACTGAGTCCACCCTTAAAATCTATTCTATTTCCCACTCCCAGTGAGATTGCTGCATACCTTGTAGATCCTTCCTCTTTACCTAACTTCTCTGGGTCTACAGATCATAACTTGGCTATAATTTACTTAATAGCTAATACCGTTTTGCAAGTGAATGCATACTATAGTTACCTTTCTGAGTCTGGATTACCTGATTCAGGATGATTATTTTTTTCTGGTTGCATACATTTGTCTGAAAATTTCATGATGTCATTCTTTTACTCTACATACATTTAATACACCAATAGTAATAGTCTATTGTGTAAAAGGACCACATTTTCTTTATCCATTCTTTGGTTGAGGGACATCTAGGTTGTTCCCAGGTTCTGACTATTATGAATAAAGCCACAGTGAGCATGGCTGATCATGTGTCCTTGTGCTTGGATAGAGCATCCTTTGGATATATGCCCAAGAGTGGTTTAGCTAGATCTTGAAGGAGATCAATTCACAACTTTCTGAGGAACTGCCATGTTGATTTTCATAATGGCTATACCAATTTACACCCCCATCTTTTGGGCAGGTGAGACTTCCTGTGGCTGGACTGGGCTGGATTCAATAGACTTGTTGGCCAAGGGAGTCCCATGGAAATTTCCAAATAATCTGGGCTGATGATACTAAGTCAAAGGGTTGTTCTCTTCAAACTGACAGGAGATACCCCATTGCAGAGGACAGTACACATACAACTCATTGAACATGGAGAAGTCAAGTTGGTGCCTACATGGAAACTTCATTTCTACACTCCAGTCTCTTGGTGCAGGAAAGTACTCTGCAAGCTACCAAAAGAGAAATGTAAACACCAACCTAGCTACAAAACCTTTGACCTACAATCTGACCTGCCTGCAAATATACTATGGCAATGGTGTCACAGAACTTGGCAGAGTAGCCAACCAATGTCTGATTTGACTTAAGGCTCACTTAATAAGAAAGAACCCACACACAAAAACTGCTTGAGTAACCAAGAACCAGAGACTAGATAGCCCAGAGACCCGGAATAAACCAGAACACTACTGCTTTCTTTTTTTTTTTTTAAAGTGTGAATAAAATTGCTCCTACTAGGGCTTGAGAGATGGCTCAGTGGCTAAGAGCACTGTTTGCTCTTCCAGATGTCCAGAGTTCAATCCTCAGCAACCACATGGTGGCTCATAACCATCTGTAATGTGATCTGATGCCCTCTTCTGCTCGGAAGGTGTATATATACAGATAGAGTATTCGTATATGTAAAGTAAAATAAGTCTTTTAAAAAGTTATTCCTAATGATATTGTGTTATACTCATAGATCAGTGCCTTTTCCAGTCTTTATGAGAGATTTTTCTCTGTAAGCAGATGGGAGCAACTAGAGAGACCCACAGCCAGACATAGTGTGGATTACACTAAACTGGCGATCTCTATCAAATCTTGCCCCTCAGACCTCAGGAAATTCCATGGAAAAGGATGCAAAAACTTTGTAAGAGCAAGAGGGGATGGAGGACACCAGGAAACCAAGATCTTCTGAATCAACTGAGCAAAGCACATATGAGACTGAATCAGCAAGCACAGGGCCTGCATGGGTCTGCACCAGGTCCTCTGAGTATGCTATAGCTATTAACTGAGTATGTTTATGGGACTCATGACTTTGAGAAAGGGTGGGTCTCTAACTCTCATGCCTGCTCTTAGGACTCTTTTCCTTCAGTTGAGTTGCTGTATCCAACTTCAACATGATCATTTTTTTGCATCATTTCGTATTTTATTTTGTCATATTTGGTTATTATCATCTCTCAGAAGCCTGTTTTTGTTTGTTTGTTTGTTTCTAATGAGAGACAGAAGTGGAGTGAATCCAGAGGGGAAGTGAGGTTGGGAGAAATGGGAGGAGTATAGGTGAGGAGAAACTGTAAGAGAAATAATCTGCTTTCAATAAATGAAATAAATATATAATGCTATTAATGCATTGCTGAAGATGAGAGAGAGGAGAGAAGGACGGAGGCGGGGAGAGAGATATGACAATTGAGAAGAATTTTGGAATGGAATGCCGAGGATTACAAATAATGCATGTCCAACAGTTGAGGAGATAAGTGTCTGGAAGGTACATCCTAGTAATTTGATAAACATTTAGTGAGCTACCTTAGTCATCTGTTTCTGTCTACACAATTGGTAGATTTGCAAGATCAATGGCAAGTCTGTGATAATTCAGCAAATGCAGGAGTAAACTGGGCTACAAGTTATCTCTCTATTCTCTTGCTTGCGGTGGTATGACTTTTTAAAACTTGCATGATAGCACCTTCTTTCATTCTGCTAAGAACTGGGAAAAAGACCAGTGATCTTATAGAAGATTTTAGTTTCTCAGTGACAGGTATTAATCATAGTTGGTCTACAACAATATGACCACTAAAGTCTCAATATACAGAAAATAATGGAACTATATAGATACTATACCATCACGTATATTGAAAGGGAAGGTGATTACTATGCATAATTTAAATTCAAATCTAAGACAAAAGCCAATGATCTTAGTCAATTGATGACCTAGCTTTCTGGACTCAGTTTCTTCATCCATGAAGTAGGAATAATAAATAATGGTATTTACTCCATAAAGATGGTGAGAAGGCCAAATAATAGAACATAAAATGACTACTAAAATCTCTGAGTTACTACTATCCTTGACTTCCTCGCCTACTCCCAGACCCTTCCACTCAATTATTCTGAAAGACAGAGATGTAGTCTCTGATCTGTAGCCAACATTGTATTAAATATGTGACAGAAAGACATGTTAAGTTTATTATGTTGGGTTTTTATTTGTTTTTTCTCTAATATGATTTTAGGTAAATGTAGCAATGTGCCTATAGAATTGGGCATCGAGTGAAAGATGGCTTGCTTTGCAAAAGCATTGTAGAAAAGGAATTATATATGCATTAACCAGGGAGGATTCTCAGAATATATTAAATCTGGTGGCAACTTCAAATAAGTGTCTGAAGCTTTGTTCCTAGGCCCCTCTTTCTCCCTGTAAGTAAATCTAAAACTTGTCGCAAATCAACAAAGTAAATATTTTTTAAGTTTATTGAGGTTCTATTTTCCTTGGGAAAAATTAAGAGACCTCTGGCAACCAAGGTTAATTGGGCTCATTTCAGCTTCAAAGTGCAGGAGCTTTGATTTCAAGTTTTAAAGACTCCGCAATACCAGTGATTGTGGCATTGTTTTATTGGGTGTTTATCTTTGGTATCACTATAGGGATCAGGCTTGGATCATTATACAATCAAGTACCCAGGAAATGATTAATGATTTTATATCTGTAGTTTACAGAGAAAAAAGTATATTTTCCCTGGAAAGGATTCATTGTGCATAGACTGGCTTCAGTAAAACCTTCCAGCTAATTGTTCTGAATGTTGACTCTGAGTCACCTACTCTAAAGATGGCTTTGGGTTCACATGCATTTTTTTGTGTGTGTGTGAATGTTCTACTTTTCTGCTAAAGCATTTGCTTTTTATTATACTCACTTTGTCAGTGGAAAAAACTTATTTTGCTTTTCCAAAAAAATTGAACAACATTTCCCTTTTCAAGTAAACCCTGTCATAAATGCCAGACACTAGATTCAAAATGAATATACCTCTTTAGAATCAAAGAGAATTTATATTCCTTTGTTGGAGCTTTCCTCAAAGACAAAAATCCATGTATATCTTTCAGAAAAAAATAACACATTAAAAAATAATCTCACTGCTTTTTCTTCATCTTTAGTTTTAAATTCACAGTTTCTCATTGTAAATATGTAGATATATCACAACACCTTAGTAGGTAGACGTGGCACCATGACCTCCTTAAATTATTGTCATTTTTGTCTCTTTCCAGACTCCTAGCAGCATAAACACTACAGCTTCAAATTACCCCAGAGCACTTATAAAACTTCTTTAATTGGATGTTTGCTGTATAGCCAAATTTTGTTTTATTTTTTCTAACAGGTAGATTGCTAGTTACAAAACATATTTTGTAGTAGAATCCAATTCTGCATTATTGTTCAGGGATCAAAGCAACTCTGTTATTTCTGTATTCTCTTCTTCAGTGGACTGGATTAAGTTGACCTGGGTAGGAGTGAGCAGCTAGAAAGAAAGAAACAAAGAAAGAAAGAAAGCAAAATATGAAAAAAGAAAGAGGAACATAGGGAGGAAGGAAAGAAAAAGAAAGAGAAATAAAAGAGAAGAAAGAGAGAAAGGAAAATAGAATCTGAAGTTCACTGCTAGCTTGTTTTTTAAAGACTTCAGAAGCTAGGAACATTGAACAGATATTAGAAACTGTCAGTTTAACAAAATGTCGATTACAAGCTATAAAAATACCAAGAAAAGTAAACAAAGTATGTGATATATTTTCTAAGCTGGATTATCACCCTGAACTCCTAAAACTAATACAGTATTTATCATATTTCAATGGAAACAAATGAAGTTAACACATTAAAAATGTAGACTTGAGCTGGGCATGGTGGCACTTACCAGATTTCTGTGAGGTTGAGGCCTCCCTGGTCTAAAACAAAACAAAACATAAATTCAAATTTGTTAAAAATGCTGTCCTTTGCACATTCATTCTACATTATGGGATAAAACTCAAAGGAAGTTAGCCTCTTTCTGGAATCAAGCTGTAGGCTCCATATTCAAAGCATCAGGAGACGTGATTAGGCTGTTGTCTGAGTTTAGAGAGTAGCAAACTCTAAATCTAGCATGCTAGACTCAAGAAAGTGAAATGCCCTCTCTTTCTTCAATGCCTATTATCCTCAGATTTCTTCTCTCCTGGTGGCACTCAGAGGAAGGACAGCAGGTTACCAAGAAGAGACTTGATACCCTATGAACATATACAGGGGGAGGTAATCCCCCTCAGGAACAGTCATAGGGGAGGGGAATAAGGGGAAAATGGGAGGGAGGGAAGAATGGGAGGATACAAGGGATGGGATAACCATTGAGATGTAACAAGAATAAATTAATAAAGGAGAAAAAAAAAGAAAGTGAAATGCAATGACTGCAGGACACTACACAAGATATCACTAGACTTATGTTTACAGGAAGATTTCTTGTCCTTTGGGTTGACCACACTCTTTCCCCATAGTTCAACTTGCTGCTTTGAGTAGCGTAACCTCTAAAGCAAAGCTACTCAACCTTCCTGCTGCAACCCTTTCTTACAATTTGTGTGCTGTGGTGACCACAACCACAAAACTACTTCTGCTACTACATAATTTTGCTACTGTTATGAACCACACTGTAAATAACTGATATGTAGCATATCTGAAGTGTAGCTCTTCTGAGAAGGTCTTTCAAGCCATGGGTTGAGAACCACTGCCCTACAGTAAGTGTGGGGGATTTACTGATTGCTTTTTTAATATTAGAGGTTGTCTCACTGGGCTCATAAAGAAAGTCATGTTTTCATTGTCCGCACATAGAAAAAAAAATCAGAAAGAAAACCACAACTGAATTTATACCATTCAAATGTATTTAATTATCTTATGGCAGAAGCATCTTCTTTCAGCCTGCTGGGCAATCTTCCCAGTCCCCCATGCTTAATTTCCAAATGGCTTTGGCAACCAGCTAAAGAATCTTTGTCTCATCTTTCCAGCTGCTTTTTGCTTGGTAAAATGACCAGCCTGGTCTACAGAGTGAGTTCCAGGTTGGCTAGAGTTACAATGAGAAACCCTGTCTGGAAAACCCAACACCAAACTGAACCAAATCAAATAATAACAGCAAACCACCTCAAGATTCACTCAGGTTAACTTTTCTATGTTAATTCTCTGTTAATTCTACTAACTAGGCACATGATTTTATTTACTTTGACTAGAATTTGCTTTCTTTCCACTTTATTCTTTAATCTAATAATAAAAATTATGAAAAAAAATCATATTTCCTACTTGCAAAGTCTGGGAAGCTTTATTCAGGATGGAAATGGAAACAAAGATACAAAGCCACAGAACGTGCTTGTGTATGTGTGTGTGTGTGTGTTCATACATGTGGAGGCTGAAGGTTGGTGTTGGGTATCTGCCAGAATCATGGTCTACACTTATTTTGGGGGACGAAGTCTCTCATTGAATCTGTATTTTATTGATTGGCAAGACTGGCCATGGAGCCCCTGGGAACCTCTTGTCCCTGCCATCCAGTGATGGATTACAGCAATGGACTATCACACTTAACTTTTTACATGATCCAAACTCAGGTCCCCATACTCTTACATAAATCATTTTACCTTCTGCTCCATCTCCCCAGACCTTTGAGGTATAATTTCTATATAGTAAAGTGTACCCATCTCTATGTGGCACTACTTTACTATATTATACTGTACTATAGTAGATTGTGATATGCTGTGTGTGTGTGTGTGTGTGTGTGTGTGTGTGTGTGTGCATGCACATGCTCATGTATATGTAAAATAGTATAGCACCAACAAGAAAAAGATCAGGTTTTTAACTTAATGCTCAACTTTGCTTCTTAAAATTTGTTGAGTACTGAATTCTAAACATTCATATGGCCTCATTTGATTCTGGGTGAAAGAATTTTCTCTTCTCTTGCTGTCCCTCTTACACTAAGGTCCTTGCTTTTCATCCTTTTAGCCCCTGTATCTCTCAACTTGGTCCGATTATTCTGATTATTCTAGGTGTTAGGGTTTAGGTGATCTACTGAAGAAAGACCCCAAGGCAGTATGCAAAAACAAAGAGTGTTTTTACTTTAGCATGTGAGGATCACCTCTCTCCTTTGGAGGGTGAGCCCAAAACATACATACAGGCTCAATTTATAGACAGTTGGAGGCATCTGAGATGACAGAATTTTGTCAGAGTATACGAGATGATTCAGGACTGGCTGTTTGGTTATTGGGGACTTTTAAGTCAATGAAGTTTTGGCTCTTATTCTGGAATTGGCCTTTAATTTGACTGGATTGGGCCAGCTGTGTTCTTTACCAAGGCCATGAAGTAATAAAAATATGGTATATAGTCATTTTGTTCTATGAACTGATTAGCTGCCCATGAGTTGCCCATGAGTTGCCCATGACCTGTCCATAACTTGTGGGTTTTTTTAGGAATTCTTAGAAACTTGGCCTAGTTAGGCAGAGTGAAAAACTGAAGCCTACTATGGAGTTGTTCTAGTCAACTAACTGGGGTCATTGGGGGTTTTGGGGTTCCTGGGATTGGGTCCCTTCATAGGGATCATTTTAACCTTTAGGAACACTAAAATAATCTTCCTCTTCCTTCTCCTCCTCTATGTCTTCCTCCTCTCCCATTTCTGGTGTTATAAAAGGTACACCATGGATCTTCTGCACATAACAAATTCTGTCTAGTAGAAAAGATGCAGAGAAAGCAATTACTGCTTTTCTTGTCACATAAACAATTGCTAATTAAGAATAATGTGCCGTAATGAAACTCACATGGTATGTTTTTTTTCATCAGCAGGCCAAGGCTTAGGTCCTGATTTTAATTCTTACTAGTTAGGTTACCTTGCTCAAATAAATTTAGTCACTAATCATTGAGGTCCTCATGAGTTAGACAGGCATGATCATTACAGTAACTTTACAATAAGAAGCGTGTGTGTTGTTTTCAATTACAAGGAGGCATCTGAATGCCATTAGTGGTTTTCCAGTTCTTACTAGCTTGGTTTTCTTGTAAAAACACATTAACTACTAATAATTGGGGTCTTCATCTGTTAAATGGGGTTGATAATTATTCTGACCTCATAATAAGGAGTGTGTATGTATGCATCTAATTGCAAAGAGCCTCATGAATGATCGTTATTAGCTCTTTTCTTTGGGACGTTTTAGAGTCAGTTTATCAAGTTCAATGAAGAAGAAAATTATGTTTGCATTCTCTTGCGAAATCCTATGCTTACACTTATAATGTTTTCCTAGCAATTCTATCTGGTGCTCAGGGCATGCAGGAGGCTGCTATGCTGATGAGATGCTTGCCCTGTTCTGAGCCTCCACTCAGACCTTGCTTTTTAGTTCCTCCGTCTCTGTCCCTCCTTCTGAAATCCTACCAGTGTGCCTGCTTTCAAGTAAGCTGTATTCAGCCAAAAGCAATAACAAATAAAACCAAAACCAAAACCAATTGACGATAACTCTATAAACCCTGCCTTAAGAAAGTGCTAGCAAGACCGGTCAGACTATATGGCGTGTTTCTATTCAACTCCTGCATGTGAATGACCATTTAGGCTTGAAGAGTTATGTTTTAATGTCACATGGAATACATGGGCCCTCTGATATTGTACTCACAAGGTCAAAATCAAAGTAGTCACCGGGAAATACTCATTATGGAGCGAAAAGTGATTTGTTCTCTGACCTTGGGCATTAATTATTATTAACTGCCTTAGTAGTGGTTTTATCTACTAATATTTCCCCAGGAAAAGAACTGTTTTAAGTCAATAAAATTACCAAATCCATAACTCTTGATGTCATTATTTTCCAATGATGGAGATTCTAATTTAATTTATGTACTACTTTAGTTCAGGAAATTAACTGATGAGCCAATTTGTTTTAGGAAAATAATTGTTAAACACAGATGTGTAGCAAGGCTTTTGAATTAAAAAGAACATCACTTCATCTCCTTTTGAGACTTGACATTTTATTAATATAATAGATGTGAAGTCTGATTGCTTGCGATTGCCAATACATAAGCCACATTAAGTCAACAGTGCTCACTGAGTAGGTCTTGGGGAACCTATTCATTAGGCCAGAGAGGGGGCAAAGTAAGTCCTGATCTCTCCTGATAAATTGGGAAATGGGTTTTCCAAAGCTGTGTGCAGAGTGGTGCAATTGCCAGGGCCTGAGGACAAGAGGTTGTCTGAGGCTCTTATTTGCTTCCTGACAGCAATTTTCAGCCTGTTTGGATCTCTGTCCTAAATGGATGTCCCGCCTCTCTTGGCTGTGGCTTTCAGTGCTGCATGTCATAGAAACAAAGGGAAGAGAGTCCCAGGCATACTTGACACTTCTTACTTTATTAAACTTTTAGAAAGAGGAAACGGCATTGTTGGTGTGTTGGCTTAATAATTCTAGTTGGCTGGAACCTAGGAAATACTTGAAGAGAAAAATATTTTGAAAACTTTTTAAAAATATATTTTATTAATTTATTCATATTATATCTCAATTGTTATCCCATCCCTTGTATCCTCCCACTCCTCCCTCCCTCCCATTTCCCCTTACTCCCCTCCCCAATGACTGTGACTGAACGGGACTGCCTCCCCCTGTATATGAAAACTGTTTTTATAACCTAAAGATTTTATTCCTTCCTTTTGTTTCCCAAATCATTGTTTTATGGTCAAGATGACATTTACTGCTTTTCTGGTTCAACCTAGTAACATGCTTGGAACCCCAGGATTGTGTTTGACTTCTTTAAATTTAATTTCTTGATTTAAAAAATTATTGTTTTACCAGTTGTGTGTGTGTGTGTGTGTGTGTGTGTGTGTGTGTGTGTGTGTGTAACAGCACAACTAAATCAGAACCTGACCCACAAAAATTTTTCAATATATCCAGTTCTTTTGTTAACTAATCTTATCTTTAGTAGGTATCTGGGTTTGGCCTTGAAAAATTGTAACACATTTACACTACAAAAATAGTTGTTTCCTTGATACAGGCACTGTAAATAATAGCAATGTAATCAAATTTTTACTTATGCAAGACTAAGAGTTGAGAGGAAACAGATTAATTTCAACTTCAATTTAATACCATCATGGGTGCAACTTCATATAAATGAAGAGCTCTGGTCTAGAAAGTGATTTCAACAGCAACTGAAAGAGCTGTAGTGATTGGCAGTCAGAGGCGTATGAGGGTCACGGGGAGACAAGTCAAACCTGCAGTAGGTGTCTTTCATGTGTCAGCAGCCGTAAATATTTGATTCTATTTTGAGTGAAATAGAAGAGTCTTATTCTTGTTTGTTTGTTTGTTTTTGTTTACTTTGAGACAGAGTTTCTCTGCATAAGAGTTCTGGATGTTTATAGACCAGGCGGGCATTGAATTCACAGAGATCAACCTGCCTCTTCCTCCTGAGTGGTGGGGTTAAAGGCGCGAGCCACCACATCAGGTGAGAGGGCTTGTTCTTGATATAATTCTAGGTATGACTTTCAGGTGTAATTTTTGGGTTCGTCTATGAATGAAAGACTGTGTGTGACATTCTTTCTTAAAAGAATTTGTCATAAAAAGCACCCAAAATCTTCCTGAAATTAATGAAGAGAATTTTGTCTAGTTGCAAAAGGGTCTGGCTGTGTTTTCTTTATTTATGAGAAATGGGGTAAATATTTAGGTATGTGCTTTAAAGAATGCTTTACTTTTAAAAAATCTTTTTTGATATTATAATATAATTACATCTTATCCCATTTATCTCTCCAAACCATCCCATATACACATCTCTGCTGTGTTTTTAATTTCATGGTCTCTTTTTCATTCAGGAAAATCAGTCTTCCCCAGGGAGGAGTATTCCAAATGCTTATCCAATACCAAATGGTTGATCCTGAAAACATACATTCAGGTAACATCATACAGACTGAGAAGGATATACTTGTGTATTTAGGAGTACACACAGACACGCATGCATGCGCGCACGCGCACACACACATACACACAAAACCATACACACATCAATTGCTTATAGTTATATATGAGTTTTCCTTGGATAAGGTTCTGTTCATAAAAATATTTAAAAGTCTATCGATTTTCTTACCTGAAAGAAAAGATAGTTGTGTGCCTTGCTTGGAATCTTCCCACAGGTGAGCTAATTCTCAGTACCATCCTCTGAAGTAAGCATTTTTGTCTCCATCTCCTGGAAGGAAAAGTGAAACTCATTGAAATCAGATTACTCATGGATTAGCTTTCAGACATCATAATGAAACACCTTACCTAGTCAAGGTATAGTGAGAAAAGATGTGCCTTGGTTCACAATCTTGGATGTTCTAGTACACCACTGATGGCTAGATTTCTCTTGCGCCTGAAGTAAGGCATGACAGGACTTGCCTCAGAACAATACTGTTTATCCTATCGCTATGGAGCAAAAGAAAGAAAGAAAGAAGAGGCTGGATTCCCACCATCCTTTTTTGGGACATACCTATAATCATGTGTGGACCTTGTCCTTGAAAAGACTCCACCATCTCCCAATGCGGCACCATCCTGGTCACCAAACGTTTAATGCTGGACTTTTGGGGGATGTGTGAAATTCAAATTGTTCAAAGTATTGTAGGTTAACTTGGAAGGCAATACTCCCATTATAGATCCATCTTGTCTCCAGTTTCTTCTTAATCTTGAGGCACAAAGGTGTGTAGGTGTGGGAAAAGGCTTGCCCTTATTTCCTACAAGCCCACAGTGGCATATTTAGAAAGGAGAACATGTTTGCAAGATGATTAAAAAGCCTTATATTATACTTTCCTATTTATTTTGAAACACTGTCTTGTGATACCATGAAGAAAAACAGATTATTCAAGGATTAATGTAAACTTGTAGATGTTCTGATAGTGGGAGATATGACTAAGGAAACATCGTGCTGATTTCTTAATGGACTGTTAAGATTTGGGTAAGCTTTAAATCTGTGGCTTATTCTTTATTTTCTGAAGTGAGATGTGAACTCAATAGTTACTGTTACAGGATGGTCACTGTTCTTTCCTAATCAAAGCTGATCTTAAAATATTTTACATCCTTTACTTCTAAACACTTTTTTGAGTCAATTTAAAAATCTAGAAGCATAATTTTTAAGGGAAGGTAGTATTTACTGTATAAATGAGCTATGTCCAAGTAGTAATTACTCAAATGTTGATTAATAGTGGGATGAATAAGCATGTCATGTTTACAAAGTGTAATACCATGTAGCAGTTAGAATGACACTCCATCAACAGTAACAGTGAGTCCTGCAGACAACAAAAAGTGAACAGTATACAATTATACATACTTTTACTTTCAATTATGTAAGGGTCCAAAATCACAAAACTAACACGTATAATTGAAATCCAGCACAGAAACTTTCTGTGAAAGAAAAGTAGTAGAGGAGGTTTGGGTAATAGCCTGTTGGTTGGTGTGGAGGGATAATTTGTATGTGTTTAGAGCTCATGTAGATCTGCTGAGCTGTGTGGGTAGGATTCTCACGGGTTCTGTACCTATGGCTCTTTAGTCAAGCATCCATTAGCAGTCAAATCTAAACAAAGCAACAAAGACAAGTATATGATTTTTTTTTACTGAGTGTAAGATCAGGCTCTAAGGAGGCAAGTTTTTCTATATTTTACAAGCAGAAAATCTCTCATTTGAAATTTTTGTCATACTTGGGTTTTAAATATATATAATCACATAGACTTTAATTATTAGCAGTGATTTTTTTCTTAATTGGGTGAATAATAATTGTATTAAAGTCTGTATTATATAATAAAAATCTTAAATGAAAATTTAATACTTATAGACATAAAGTCATTACCTTAATCTTGAAAATATTTTACATTTTGTTTTTTTTTGAACAAATTTATTTGTAGTAATCAATTGTTAACAATCCTAAAATATTTGACTAAAAGAGAAAAGATCTAATAGTTCAAATTCCAAAATATATTATTAAAATACGGAACTTAACTAGACTAGATAAGCTAAGTAGTCATTACCCAAATAATGAACAGTGTCATGCAAAAACTTCACAACAGGACAGGAGAATCTAGTGTGGAGGAACTGTAGCATTTCATATTAGTGCAGAGAGCTCAGAGGATGTGAAGGAAGGGCATGGGGCTGGCCCTTCAGGTGGTCACTTTCAATGTGTATGTAAGGACTGTATGTGGAAGACAGGCCGGCTGTATCAGAGGACGAGGTTGTGACAGACAAGGCTGTCAGCCTCCTGGTGTAAGGAGAACTGCCTCTCTTTGCCCTGGAACCATATTTGTTGCCCATCACCTCAAGGACTCTAACTCCTGAAAAGGAAACAGCTCATCATATGAAAGTATTAGCACGGAGGAGAAGCTTAAATATGTACGATTTTCCTACAAGGTGTTCACTGTCTGTAAGTCTTGCTATACCTCCCACGCCTTATGGAGAATGTTATTGGAATTTAAAAATGCCTACTTTTAAAGGGAAATGATAAAAAGAAGTCCTATTCCAAAAGAAACCATTTCTCATTAATGGAATGTATGAAACACATAGGACACTGCACTGATTGCTCTCTAGTCTTTCTTTCTTTTCTTTCTTTCTTTCTTTTTTTTCAACATTAGGTCAGGAGGAAAAAAAAACCAAAAAATTTCAATTACATTTACAGCAGCAGCTGAAGGGGAACAAAATCAATGGCAGGCGCGTATGTATTAGAGACCTGCAGTTGCCATAAAACTGAAACTAAATCACAGTGGCAGTGTCTGAACTCTAGATAAATTGCTTTGAATTCAGAATAGGAGCCTGGAGAAATAATGGAAATAATATTGCAGTTGGCGGGAACTTTTTACAGCCCATTGCTTCTCTGGATCTTGTAGGTACCGGCAGGATCAAACACTGGTGTTTTATTTATTTATTTATTTACTTATTTATTTATTAGAAAAAATAGATTCTATTGTTTCTCCAGCAGATAACTCCATCTTCGAAGTCGCACTGCCATCAAAGGATGGAGAATTGTGATGCTTAGAGGAGAAAGCAGAACTTTCTGCAAGAGCACAGCAAGGTGACCTTAGGGCAGAGGAGAAGCAGATGATAAAGAAAAAGGAGCAGCACTGGCTATGCCCACAATGGGCAGCTACACAGCTCACCTTACTCCAGAGGGAGTCCTCAGATCCCCTTTACTGAACATATGTGGATTAGCACCCAACAAAGAATAGCTTTGTGTGTTTTCACATCACAAGACTAAAGAAGCCTACAAACCAGAAACTAAGACTGCTGAGCTAGCAACCAGAAGCATCAGCTCTTCTAGAATGTATCTTCATGGAGAGATTTTTCTGACATACATGATCTTCCATGATGCATCTAGGATGCTCCATTGAGTTTTACTCTGTTTACTTGTTTTGTTAGGGAAAGAAAAAGATAAGGCAACTCATAGGGGAAGAAACCACACAGGGTTTTACTTTTACTACATAAGAAACACATTTTCACATGCAAAGGCAAAAGACTCATAATAGGGTCTGGAAATTGATTAGTTGAATAGTATCTCTGGGGACCCTGGAGAGGAAAACATATGAAAAACAACATTCAAATGGCCTTGCAAGGGAAGTGAGCAGGAGAGAAGGTGGTAAGAAAGACGCAAGAGGCAGGAGGTTCTCACAAAGCCGACTCACTGTTTGTGGAGTGGGGAAAGGCTATTTGCCGAAAGGATGGAGGTAATTTAAGTAAGAGGAAACATTTGGCATGTGAGTCAAACTCTTTCAAAGTGATTATTATTTAAGTTCAATGTGGAAGCAAGGAGGAAAATAATGTTTCTACTGACATTGGGCATAGCTGTATCATTCACTTTTGCTTGTCAGGGTTAGGTTGCATATGTAAGCTGAGAGGACAGCTTGATTGATAAACAAGCTGGTTTCAAGGGACTGCACCAGCAGCTTGATCACACTTAGTGTCTTCCTCTAGTTTGAAAGTCAAGGACAGTATCTGTAAACGATAAATGATTAAATTCATCCAATGATTTGTGAAATGAGTGACCGAGCAAACACATACAGCAAAAAGCGTAAAAATTGAGGGAAATATTGCTTTAGAATGGGGTATGGTGTGGATCAGAACTGACAGGAGACATATGAGAGATTGGAAGAAAATGACACAGAGGCAAAGTCTGAATAATAAAAGGACTGGCCAACATAAGGCGTTACAAGTCTACAAGTGAGATGAGAGAATTTATAATTGCAATGGAAGATGATTTCAAGGTAATATTTTATTGTCTTTAATTTTTAATGTATTCTGTTTCCTCTACTAGGTTAGGAGATCTTTGAAAGTGGGGACCACTTCTTTTATTTCTCGATGCCACTCATGGCACCAAAGCATATTGTCAATAAAGAATGAATACATGAATAAAGTTTACATAAACCAGAACCTCAATTCCAGGAAATTCCCTCAGCATTCTTCTTCCCAAGTTTATTGCCAATAAAGCAGATGAAGTCTTTTTAAATCATCTATATTCCACGAAGAATGCTAATACAATAACAATGGTAAACAACTTCATGTTTCTGGACTTTTCATATGTATTTGAATATAAAAACTTCCCTTAACTTGTTGAATATTCTTCAATTCTATCACTATATTAAAAACAGTGTATTCTTTAATATCACTTTTAAAACGTGCATCTGTATAGATTCTGTTATGGAAAATATTGTAAAAATGTGTTAATCATCATTCACCAAACAGAATTTAATGGTCTTCTGTAATACTATCAGTATATGTCAGAAGTGCCAACAACTGGGGCATTTAGAAGTGTCACATTGACTGTGGTGGCTCTCTTGTTTATTTTAGGACTTAGGAGTCTAAGTCAGGAGGGCTTCCTGACTTTGACACCAGCCTGAGATCCATAGTGAGAACTTGTCTCATATTGTCTCCAAGCACACAAACACAGAACACAGAGTCCGAGGTTAATTATGATTTCTGAGTCAACAGAAAGTCATGTAAAACAGCAGTGAACCATGAGCCATTGTTTGCAATGTGTCTCTGCATCTTAAATGGCTGGACCCATTGCATTGGCACTGTGGGAATTTCAAGGAGATAAGATTAATAGAGACAAGAATATACAGATAGATATTCATGGAGAAGGTGAATTTGATTCATTTTTAAAGAATTGGTAGAATCAGAAAATATAATAAAAGGTAAGCAGGAACGGCAAGCAATAAAAGTCTAATTTCAGCATAGTTTAATTTCCTTGACAGCAAAGATATATTGAACTTCTAAGTGCATTTTAGAATGTTTGTCCAGCCTAACTATGCACATCCCTTATTTCTCAACAGAGTAGATGCTTCCAGCTCTGTGGATCCCAGGGGGCTCTTACCTATCACAGAACCAGGCTTTAATTAATTTGATCAAGTTAGGCATCTGGGCCAAACTGAATGGGATTCTCTCTCCTGTGATCTTGAAGTCAGAATGAAGGATTCAAGTTTGATGTTAGGAAAAGAGAATGTGAAAACTTGGGCCCTCTGGATTTTTTCCTTTAAAGAGAAAAAAGCAGAGAAAGATGAGAGACCTTGGGACTTTGAGAAAAAGAGAATAGTTGACTTTAGTTTTTCAAATCTTTTTTCTTCAGCAGCTAATCAGTTCAAAGCCTGCTGAGTGTCATGTCTTTGAAGTCCGCGATCACTGTCCTAGAAGGTAATCCTACTGGAGCTCACTCTGAAGACACCGAGTCTCTTGCAGAGTAGCAATCTGAAGCAGTACTCCATAGTCTCTGTGATAAAACGGGAATGAAGCAGAACCAATATAACATCCCTCTTCTGTAGGTTTTTCAGGTTTTGCAATTTATCAACTGCATTTAAACTATCGATTAATGAGACGATATGACTTAGTTTTGTAACTTACTATAGTGGCTTACGTTTGTTTATTGTAAAAATTTAAGTCAACCTTTTATTCCAGGAACAATTATGTTTTCAAGTATAATTTGTCTGTACTAACATTTTGTTTGTTTTGTCCATATTCATAGGTAATATTTTATTTTTTGTGGAGATTTATTTGTTTTCCTATCAGGTAAAATTAGGTTCATTGAATGAAGTAAGAAGTTCTAGTTTTGGAAGAGATTATATACTGTTTGAGTTATTTCTTCAAGTATTTGGTAGAATACTCCAGCGAAATAATCAGGCTTAGACCTTTATTTTTGAAGAAGCTTAAACATTATAGCTGTAGTGTGGAGAGATAACTCAGTGACCTGTAACTCCAACTCCAGGAGATCTGACATCTCTGAACCCTTAGGTTATCTGCATTCACATATATTACCCACACACATAATTTTTAAAAAATAAACTAAATTAGCAGGCCCCAACTTCAACAGGCACTCCTGCTAATGCAAAGATCATTCCTGCTGGGGAAGGAGACATGCTGACTGCAGATCCCCACTTTCCTTCTGTGCCTTCCAATCCCCTAATCCAGTCTCACCGCTGCTCTATGGGAGACATGCTGGGATGATGACTCCTCAGTCTACTCTATTCCAAGAAGACGAAGTTCGAAGAATGGGATGGACCACCTTGCTTTCCTCTGTCCTATGAATCACCTCAGACCCCTAGTCTATCCTGCTCTAATACCCAGAAACATATTTTAACTGGGACCCCCAGTGACCATACCTATCAGGTCCATGGAAATTTTCTTACCAGCCAAAACACATGTACCACAAATGCCTGCAATCCAGAAAGGAAACAGATACCAAAGAATAAAACACCCAACTGAACAGAAACAAAACCAGATATCAACACCTAGAACTATAATAATCTCAGTCCAGATGCCAAATGCCAGTGTAAAAACATAAGCAATAACAAGTACAGAATATATTCACTAGAGCTCTGCAATGCTACCACAGAAGGTGATGAATATTACAACATAACTGAAGCACAAAGAAAAGACCTTAAATACCTTATATGCATATAAAAGAGGTCCTTAAAAAGGAAAGAAATAAATCTCAAGGAATCCAGGAAAACATAAACAGTAGGAGGAAATGAATAAAACTATTCAAGACCTGAAAGGGAAAATAGAATCAATAAAGAAAACCCAAACCAAAGGAAATCTGGAAATGAGACATTTGGGAATTCAGACAGAACTACAGAGGCAAGTTTCACCAACAGAACACAAAAGATGGGAGAGAGATTCTCAGGCAGTGAAGATGGAATAGAAAAAAATAGATACATCAATCAAAAAATATTGAATCTAAAAAGTTCCTCACAGAAACAATTCAAGAAATATTGGGCTCTGTGAAAAGACCAAATCTAAGGATTATAGGAACAGAGGGAAGAGAAGAAACTAAGGTTAAAGGCGCAGGAAGTATTTTACCAAAATCATAGAGAAAACGTTCCTAGCCCAGAGAGGGAGGTGCCTATCAAAGTACAAGAAGCATACATAACACCAAATAGACTGGAACAGAAAAGAATATCTCCATGGCACATAATAGTAAAAACACTAAGCATACAGAACAAAGAAAGAATATAAAAAAGCTACAAGGGAAAAAGACCAAGCAGCACATAAAGGCAGAACCATTAGAATAACTTTTCAATGAGACTCTAAAATCCAGAAGGTCGCGGACAGATTGCTTCAGACTCTAAGAGACCACAGATGCCAGCCAAGATGACTATACCTAACAAAACTTAGCTAGAGAAAATAAGACATTCCATAATAAAGACAACTTTAAACAGTATCTATCTATTCACTCAGCCCTACAGAAGGTGCTAGAAGGAAAACTCCAACCTAAGGAAATTAACCACAGCTATGACCACACAGGGAATAAATAATCTCAGATCACCAGAAACAAAAGAAGTAAAGCACACACACACACACACACACACACACACACACACACACACACACTCCCCCCCCCCCACCATCACCACCACCACCACCAAAATAACAGAATTAACAATCCTTGTTCATTGATATCTCTCAACAACAGTGGTTTTACTTCTTAGCTAGAACAATAAAGCAACGAGGGGGATCAAGCAGATAAGAATTGGAATGGAGGAAGTATCTTTATCTGTATTTGCAGATGATATGATATTATACATAAGTGACCCTAAAAATTCCACTGAGAACTCCTACAGCTGACAAAAACTTTCAGTAAATTTGCTGGATAAAAATGAACCAAAATATCAGTATCTTTCCTGTATATAAAGAACATACAAAGTGAAAAAGAACTCACTGAAACAACACCATTCACAATAGCCTCAAGACTTGTCTGATAAAAACTTCAAGTCTTTGAAGAAATAAATTAAAGAAGAAATATTAGGAGACAGAAACAGCTTCCATGTGCATAGAGATGTAGAATTAATGTACTAAACTAATCATCCTACCAAAAGCTATCTATAGATTCCATTCAATCCCTATCAAAAGTCCAGCACAATCCATCACAGATCTTGAAATGACAATTCTCCACTTCTTTAGAAACACACACACAAAAAAATACAGAAAAGCTAAAATAATCCCAAGCAATAAAAGAACTTCTGGACATATCAGCATTTCCAATGCCAAGTTTTACTACAAAGCTCTAGTAATAAAGACTCTGTGGTATTGGAATGAAAACAGGTAGTGGACTCAAATTAAAGACCCAGACATAAATCCACCTACACATAGATTCCTGATGTTTAATCAAGAAAGCAAAAATACACACTGGATCAAAAGATAACACCTCCAATAATGGCCAAACTGGATGGCTGCACATAGAAGAATCCAGATAGATCCATACTTATAACCTGCATAAAAGTCAGCTCCAAGTGGATCAAAGACCTCAACATAAAACCAGATACACTGAACCTAAGAGAAAAGAAAGCCTTGTACTCACTGGCACAGGAGAAGGCTTTCTGAACAGATCACTGTTATCATAAGCACTAAGATAAACAATTAATAAATGGAACCTTAAAAACTGGAGAAAACTTCCATAAAGCAAATAACACTGTCTCCTGAACAAAGTGGCAGCCTACAGAATGGGAAAAGAGTTTTACCAACTTCATATCCAATAAAGGACTAATATCTAAAATATAGAAAGAACTCAAGGAATTATATATCAGAGAACCAAAAAATCCAATTAAAAAGTAGAATACGGATATAAACAATTCTCAATAGAGTAAACTTGAATGACTGAGAAACAAAAAAATGTTCAATATCCTTAACCATAGCAGAAATAAAAATCAAAGCTAGTTAGATTCTATCTTACACATATCAGGAAGGTTTAGATCAGTAACAAAAGTGACAGCATGCTGGTTAAGTTTTGGAAATAAAGGAAACACTCATCCATTGGTGGTGGGAAGGCAAACTTTTACAGTCATTATGGAAGTCAGTGTGCAGTTCCTCAGAAAGATGGAAATCAGTCTAACCCAAGATCCAGCCATGCTACTCCTGGGTATATACCTAAAGGACTCTTCACCCTACTACAAGGACATATGTTCATCCATGTTGACTGCTGCTCATAATATTCAGAAACTGGAAACAGCCTCCGGGTCCCTCAACAGAAAAATGGATAAACAAAATGTGATACATTTAACACAATGGCGTATTACTCAGATATTAAGAAAAATGACATCATGAAATTCCAGGAAAACAGATGCAACTAGAGAAAAAAAATCATCCTAAATGAGGTAGCCTCTATCCAAAAAGAAATACATGGATGTATGTGCTAATATGTGGATATTAGCTGTTAATGATAACCAAGCTGCAATCCACAGACCCAGAGAGATTATGTACAGAGGAAGGGATTGAGGCACCATGGATCTCCCTGGGTGTGGGATGTGGCATAGATTTTATGGGTGGACTGGGAGCAGGGTGACAGGAAAGGTGTCAAAGGGGAGGGGTTGAGAAAGGGAATGCAGGGAGAGACAGGATTGAGGGGATCTGAGGGATGGTATGGAAACCCAGTGCAGTAGAAACCTCCTAAAATATATGAAGGTGATTCTAATCAAGTCTTCAAATAATGGGGAGAAGGAGTCCCGGCTGGACCTCTCTTGTCATCAAACCAAGCTTTCAGTAGCAGGCCTGAGTTACATTTAATTGAGTTGTTGGCCAAAGGAGTCCAGTGGAAACCACTGAACAACACAGAGTGTTGTCCACACAATAGGCTGCTCTCCACAAACAGACAGCAAGGTCCCATTGCTGAAGACAACACCCACATAGTTCATTGAATATGGAGAGGTAGAGCTGGCACCTACACAGAACCTTCACCCATACATTCTAGTGCCTTTGATATGGTAATGTACTTTTCAGCCTACCAAAGAAAAAAAATAATAGGTATAAACACCAATCCAGCCATAACTCTTTGGTCTACAATGCTGTTCAGCCTGAAAACTATGCTGAGGATATGGTAGTATAAAGCTGTGGGGGTAACCAACCAACATCTTATTTGAGTTAAGGCGTACTCTAGGAAATGGAACAGGTACCTGACACTGCTTGATTGACCAAGAACTGGAGACTGGATAGCTCATATACCTAAAGTTAGACTAAATACTACATGGTATCCAAAATTACAAAATAAAAAGTAGTAAGAAAATGACCCCTAATGATAGTCTTTGATGATATTCTTCTATACTCACAGATCAGTTCCTTGCTCAGCCATCACCAGAAAGCTTCCTCCTGCTGCAGAAGGAAGCGAATACAGAGACCCACAGCCACGTGTTATGCAGAGATAGAGAGAAACCTTGGAACACACTGCTCTGAATGGGCTACCTCCATCACATCTTTAATCTCAGAGTTTCGTGCACAGTGTTAGCGTTTTTATTTGATTCTGAGTGTGTGAGTCGCTGAGTTTTGTCTTTTCTTGGGCTCCTTTCCTTCTGTGGGCTTGTCTTGCCCAACTTCTATGTGACGGTCTTTATTTTACCTTGTTATACATTTTTTTCTTATGTTTTGTTGTTATTGTCTAGAAGTCTGCTCTTTTCTAGTGAGAGACAGAAAAGGAGTAGATCCAAAAAAAGAGAGGAGGTTGGGAGGTCCTGGGAGGTATAGAGAGAGGGGTGACTACAATCAGGATGTATTGCCTGGGGGAAAGAATCTATTTTCAATTAAAGGGAGAAAATAAACTACATCTAAAAATTGTTAGTTTGATTTTTCTGAATAGTTAAAGAGATCTATTCAAACGTTCTCTTTCACATTGGATGAATTTTTATAATAGGTTTCCAGTTTGTGACCAATGGAGGGACTGGTCAATCTTATTTGTGTTATCAAGTTGAGTATGTACAGAATCCTCCACAGTACTTCCTTAGCCTTCCAAGTCTTCATAGTGTGGCATCTCCTGTTGTGTGCATAATGGTTGTAACGTGGGACTTCTGCTTTCATTGTTTTGTCATTGCTGCAGTTGCTTCCCAATTTTTGATACTTTCAAGGAGCCAGCTCTTTTTACTTGATTTATTTCAGCTTCTTATATATATATATATATAACATTTCCCTTCTTATGCTTATTTTATATTTATTTTGCTCTTTTCATCTAGGTTCTGAAGGTGAGAATTTATTATTTTAAATATTCATTCTTTTCTAATAAAAGCATTTAGTGATACATAATTTTCTCTCAGCACAGGTTTATCTGTGTCCCATCAAATTTTAAGTGCTATACTTTTATTTTTATTTATTTCAGTGTATTCTTTTTATGTTTTTCTGAGTTTCCTTTTTGAACTCATGAATTAAAATGTTTCTTAATTCTCAAATAATTAGATATTTTTTCCTATTACGTTTTTAAAATAGCTTGACCTTTATTCTCAGAAAGTACACTGTGACTTTTGAACAATTTAGAGGTTATTCATGTTCTTATTAGATTTTACATTTTGACTATTTAATACTGTGTACAACATATTGTGATTACATTCACTCCCCATTGCTATACTGCCTCTGACTCCTCTTACTTCCTGTTGCTCACACTTTTCTCTTTCCAGTTAGTTCCCTCTTCCTTCCATAGTGATTTTGTAGTTGTATTGTTGCTGTTGTTTTGTTTCGTTTTTAGTCTTGTGAAGTGCCACTGTGCGTATGATGTAGCAACACCCATGACGATGGAACTTACTTCTTTAGCTGAGTGTGTGTCAGGGTGCTACATGGCACATTGTGTAAATGACAAGTAGTACTTTGTCTATTGGTTCTAAACTTTGTTAAAAGTGAGTTAAGTTCTCCAAATACGCTTGTGAATTTGCCCATTTCCCATTTCCATTCCATGTTGGTATTGCCTCTGCAGACTGTGACTCTATTTGCATTACACGTGTCAGGATAATACTTTTGGGTGGCCTGATCCTTTAACAATCTATAATGCTCTTTTCTACCATGGTTAATATTCTTTGCTCTAGATCAACCTCGCCTGATATCATTCATATCATCTAACTGAGGATTATTTTTGTTTACTTTTAATTAGTGTTTGTACAATGTGCCTTTTCTTCCTCTACAGCAGTTGGTGCAGTATGGATTTAACTAGTATTTGTGTTTTTTCTTGGTATTTATTTCTATTTTTTTCTTTATTTCTGTAGGTTATTTGAATGTTTGCCTTAAGACTCCAGTTTTGTAGATCTATAGTAATGTTTGTTTACTCTTTAGAACTTTTAAACTTAATTTTAATAATTTTCAAATATAAATTATGAAATTCACTCATTCTACGATTTTCTAGTACTTACTATGGGTAATAATTAATTATATATAATTTACTATAAGGCTACCGATATTGCTTTTATTGTTTCTGTAAAATATACAAATGTTACATTTTCCTGTGTCACTTTACTCTTTCTCATTTCGGTAATCTGTTTTAGGTTTTAATTTATGCATTGTCCAGTCTTATTAGACACTACTATAACATTTTACTTTAACAAACAATTTGGACCTCCCAAAAAAAGAAGTGTGTGCTTGATACATTTTAGTGACAACAAATTGTGAATGTGTAATATAACAGAATCACACATATATTTTATTTATATATATGAACAATATTAAAGAAGACTTTCAGTAATCTAAAACCAATACAAATTATAATCTTAAAGAAATTCTCAATAGGGGAAAGACTATTACGTTTACAGCCACTTTTTGCCTATTTTGTTTTTTCTTACTGATATTTTTTTCTCTTTCAAAGCTCTTTTTCTTGTTTTCATTTTTTGCACAAAGTTTCCTTAGCCATTATTTTAGAGTAGGTGTCCTGGCAACAATTTACTTAGTTACCTATAATTTTGAAATATTTTCCCTTTACTACTGAATAACATTTATACTGGATAAAGATCTGGGTTGGCAATTATTTTTCTTTCATCACTTCATAAATCCTGTGGCATTTCCTTGAACTACTATGGTTTTTAAGGAGAAAATCCATTGTTCAAAATACAATTCCCCTAAAGTTGAAACGTCAGTTTTTCCTGGCTGCTTTTAAGTCTCTTTCCATTGTCTAACTTTCTAAAGTTAAATTACAGTATGTTTGGAATATAGACTATTCTGCATTACCTTATCCAGATTTCCCACAGCCTACACAACCTATTACGTTTCTGTTCAGGTTGATGCGCGTTCTGATATACTTTTCTTTGCTTACATTCTGGTCTCTCTTCTTCTTGACAAGAATGTTTTATCTTTGGATAAATCCCAGAAGCCCAGGACATTTTCATCTTTCTTATCAGTGCAGTATTTGTATCTCACTCAGACTGTGTAATATTTTATTTCATCAGTCAAGTGGCTCTTCTGTTTAAATATTGAACTATGAGTTTTTATTTTTAAATATCAGTTATTTCCATTCTAAAATTTCCATTTGGTTCTTCTTTTCTGGTGTTTTCTGTTTCTGGTTTATCACTTTCTATTCACATATTTCAAGCATGTTGGCTCACTGGAGCATTTTTATAACTGTGCTTTGCAACCTTTGTTAAAATTGTCTAGTATTTTGTTATCTTTGTATTGACAATTGTTGAACGTCTTTTGTCATTGAGAGCTTTCTTATCCTGAATTTGATGGGTACTTTTGTCTTTGCTTAAAAGCTTATTGTTTTGTAATTGTTACAAACCCCAAGATCTTTAAATATTTCATTTTCACTAGGCTAACTGTGACACCATTCTGACTAGGGAGGGGCCTGATGCTGTGCTATGCTCTACACTCTAGTGTTTCCATTGCTGAGACTGTTTGAATGCAAAGACTGGGCAGGTCCCGAAATTTGCTTAACAAGAATGGAGACCTAGTGTCCTTGCACAGTCTCCTCTGACTTTATCTACAATGGACTTAGTAACTCCTAGTGTGAATGATGTTTCTAGTATTTTCCCTAGTGTTTTCTGGTAGCGTCTCATCAGGTAGAGGTGCCTCACACATAGGGGGCCATAGATTTTTCTGTGGTATTTTGTTGGGCTGTATATTAGCTGAAGATTTTTGTTTTGTCTTGTTAGGCTACTTTCCTTTTAAACAATTACTTCCCTCAAGAGGGAGCTAGGCTTTTGCAAGTTTAATGGTTACTTTCTGTCCTAATCTGACATACAGGAAATGAAAACAAAACAGGAAACCTGTCACTATGACAATCCTGGACTTGAATTCTTTAGCCAATCTAAAGACCAAATTTTGTGTGCGACCAACTTTGGTAGTCTTACACTTACCTATGTACAGTGACCATGTCAACCACTTGCATCAGCAATGGCAATAAAAAAAACTATGTCCAGTGCTTATATTTTTAAACACTTTTTTTGTACCTAGCCAATTACAAACTGAGTTTGTGCTGCAGCCAATGTGCAAAATGTCACTAATACAGATGTCACTGTGTTATGTAATAGTTTTTTTCCAAGATTGCAACATTCTATCCTATAGGAAGCTCTTTAAGTAGGAAGGTAAACTACTCAAAATAGCTTCAGGAAGTTTCTGAAACTGAACAGATTCATTGGGCCCCTCCCTGCCAGAGTAAACAATAAAATCTGATACTCCCTCCCAGACAGAAGGAAGCTAAGCTACAAAGATGACACTAAGACCGGACCAGCTGCTTGAATAGGGTTAGACCAATTTAATCACTTGGAACGGACACTCTCCAACCTGATGAGCTACACGCAGGTTGTACAGAGTACTCCGGGTTTCCCAGCCTTTGTGAGCTGTCACCCATGTTAGGGTGGGCCTTGGGGATGCAGCATATTTGAGTAATTTCTGCTGCTGTAGGTAGCCCCAATAAAACTTATTGATCCATGAATTTGGAATTTGTTGGTATCTGCACTTTGGTCTTGTATAATGAGTTAATTATTCTGTATATATTAATTAATACAGAAAATTATTATCCCAGCAGTTATCCTTAATTAACTAGTTCCCCAATGATTGACACAGAAAGACTATGTTTTATTATTAAGTGGTAGACACTATGCCGGGCAGATTCTGAGCTCTTCTAATCCTAGTACTCCTAAAACCGACATAAAAGCCGATCACTTGCCAATGTGGTGGCTCCCAGGTGGCTTCTGCTTTATCAGTCTGTCCTCGTGTGCACTTCTCTTGACATTGTCCAGTTACTAGTTCCTTCCTTCTCTTATGCTACATCTTATGTTCTATCTCTTTCCCTACCTCGTGGTCTCAGTACCTCAAGTCTAGAAACCTAAACTCCGCTTAGCTCTCTTCTGCCCAGTCACAGGCTTCAGTCTGTTTATTAACCAATCAGGGATAATTGAGGAACATTCTTTACATCACATGGATAAAAGAGATGGTTCCACATTCACAACAATGCCCATGACAGGGCTGTAACCAGATCTTGAGTCACTGAAATCAGCATTTGAAAACAGTGCACAAGACCCTCCTCCAACATGGCCTATTGTGGGATTCTTACCTGGGATGTATAGATGTATGTTGTGTCTGTCTTGAAAAATTTTGTCACACAGCACACTGGTAAGCTATTTTTGATTATAAATATATTTTAGTATCTTGCCAAATGAAAATGTGGATAACTGGTTCATGGACTCCAGACACAGATAGGTATGAGGCAGAGAACATAGAAGGAGATGTCCCTGCTAACTTAGAAAAGAATGTCTTTATTTGAACTGGATAGCTGTCAATATTTACATTTCACAATAATTTCTTAGGATCATGGTCCTAAGTTCTTTGTTAATGGTGCTTATTGTCTTAGGTCATGTGTCTTGAATCTGATTAGAGTACACGTCTTGTTTTTATACATTTTGCTCCATGTTTCTGGCATCACTTGGCATAACATTACTTCTGTGAAACATTCCTAAAAATTTAAGATAATTCCCAGTTTCATTATGTTGTGTTTTGTGTTTTTGAGACAGGGTTTCTCCGTGTAGTCTTGGCTTTCCTAGACTTGATTTGTAGACCAGGCTGGCCTCAGACTCACAGAGATCTGTGTGCCTCTGCCTCCCTGAGTGCTGGAATTACAGGCATGCACCACCGCGCCTGGCTGATAATTCCCAGGTTTATGCACTGAATTTTTAAACATCTCCCATTAACTGAGATTCTTCTGAAGTCAAGCAAAAATAAATATGAATATTTTGATTTTTAAAGAGTTGATTTTTTTTTCAGTGAACTCATATAACTTATTTGCAAACTTACTTTATTGGGCTGTATCCCTGAAGGAAGCTTGCTTGAATTTACATAAGATTATTGAGCTTGTCTGGTTAGATCTCAGGCTATCTTGAATTGCTAATGGCATGTGCATTGACTTTTCTCAAGAGAGACTCGGCTCAAGCAAAGCTGCATTACCAAGAGACTAAATTTTTTCTGTTAGCACTTTTCTCTAGATGAAGCTTTTAAATTTATTTTCCATCTGGAAGACTTTGCTGAGATGGAGTTCGTAGTAGTACATCCTCATGGCATATATCAGTGTCCTGGCACATAACCTGCCTGTGGATAGATTTCATCTGAACTAATGGGAAGATAAATGTGTTTACCTCTGAAGCTAGTGCTGTTCCTTTCCCCCAGATTGCTCTGTCATTTAGACACAAGGCTCGAAGTGTAAAATTGCACCATGGACAGACTAAGAGTGACAAACCATGTAATTTTATTAATCATGTCTTCACTAATTAAAACGACACATCAGAAACACATTCCCCAGCTTATACTATAATAAACAACGCCTCCACACTGCAATTTGTTTTCTGAAATGTTGGCCATTTCTCAGCAGTAGATAGATTGATGGCTTTACTGGTTGTATCCAAAGTACTATGTAGAAAAATAATTATTTGGGACTTCATACAAGTTTCACAGTGCCCCACAGTACTGCTGGCATGCTGTGTCAGTCACAATGAGATTTACTGCTGACATCCCAGGAGTGGAGCCCACATGACTAAAAGACGTGTGACACTGACTTCAGGTAGTCTACAACACCAGCTAGAGAAGGTTGGTCCTCTAGGACTCACCAACAGGGATGCTGTGTCACTGCACCAAATTGTAGGTTTGGAGTAGGCCAAATATGTATGGGACACTACAGTTTTGCTCAATAAAAATAATTATTTTGGTATATAATTTTAGGCTTACCAGACAGCTTTTGGTTCACAGTTTCAGATTTCAAGGAAAGAAAGCAGGACACACTCTGAAGTTTCATTCGAGACCAAAATCTGTGTCCCCTAGCAAATGATCATAATGGACAAGGCAAGTCAGAGCCTCTCTATCTCTGGAAGTTGAGCCTTTTTTTATGCCTTTCTTAGTGTGTGGAAGTATCTCAGATAATCTCTTTCTGAATGTCAGGAAAATATCACAGCAGTCTCCATTTCTAATGCACTCTCACCTCAGGTGTCATAGGCTGGCTTTCTCTAGTAGTGTCTGTGTACTTATTTGTTCTGTCTATTGTTGAAGTCTGATTAATTTGATTCTTTGTCAGGCAGGCATTAGTAGATACTTAACACCAATCAGTGATTTTATCTTTCATGCTTTCAAGATGGAGACATTAAATTAACCGACTTCACACACGGGGGGAACTGTAATCCAAAGAGATTAAATGTTGACCAAATTCTGGCAGCTAATAACAACAGTATGCCCTGTAATCTATGAGTTATGTGAAGAAACAGATGATACAAATTTACAAAGTTAATACACAGGAATTCAGAGACTCAGAAGTACCAGGATGGAATTAGGCAGAGCAGTGTTCTAGAGTGTCACAAGAAGTGATGTTGATTTATTTACTTCAGGTGCCTAGAATGCCTGACTTAGAAATAGCATAGGGTCTGAGGTATGGATGGTGTAATTGTAGGTGTTACAGCTCAGAAAGTAAGGGTGTCCTTGAAGTCCGGAGCCAAGGATTACTACAAAGTCTACTGTATAACAAACCTCACACAAGAGATTTACTGGGAAAGACAGCAAGAGGGCGGCTGTGTAGTGGTTGTAAATATGTTCTTGTTTTGATCTCAAGTGTGGGATGTGAAACAGACTTGTGTGAGGTTGTGCCATGTTTTCCCGTTGGAAACAGGCTTGTGAGAGAACAGGAGATATATGTCCACTATACGAGGAACTGCCACTTGCGGGGGCATGGTCTTTGTCACCTGATAAACATCCCAGTATGGACTCTGAGGGAGATATGCATGAAAGCCCCAAAACAAGAGGCTTGGTTTTTCTTGCTTTTCTTTATGGTTTTGTCATTGTTTCTTATTGTTTGCCTGTTCATCGCTCCACTTTGAGATGCTGCTAGAGAGAACCGCTACAGAATCCTTCAAGGTTCCAGCTGCTGCTCTGGGTTCTGGCTGCTGTGGTTGCAACCAGTTTTGCTGATTTCCTGGTTTGCTGTGTAGTGGGTCTGCTGAAATCCTGACTGCAAAGAGCAGAATCACTCCAAGGGACTGAATCTAAAAAGGTCTACTTCTCCTGTTCCCATTCAACCTCTTTTCTCTCCTATCTAGGGTAGGTGGGTTAAAAGTGAGGTATAAGCATTAAAAAAAAAAAACCCAAGTTAAGTAGGTTTTAAAAAGTTCAAAGCCTATGTGGCTGCCTCTGCTCTGGAGAGAAGAATCCGGGAGCTGAGCAGGCGATGGGCTTATATAGGGTTTCTTGGGGGAGGGAATTTTTCTAGGTAGAGATTTCCAGGGAGGGTATTGGTAAGATCTCAAACCAACTCCAGAGATTGGTGGGATTTGGAGCTGAAGGATTGGTGCGGTTTGGGGGCTCAGGCCTTGGTGTGTGTTGGTAGGTTTTCAAACCTTGAAGGGGGTACAAATGATTTTCCCTACAGTAAAGAAGGCCAGAGAGTGTTGAAGAGTGATTCTTATAGGAAGCCCAAAGTTCTATGGCCTCAAAAGGGAAAAGATTATAGCATGCCAAATAAGGACAAATCAGACAAGACGGGCAAAGGAGCTGAACAGTAGTGAGCAGTGGTGTAGAGGAGCAGTAAGGCTGTGACTTGGTAGGAGGCTTACATTTTTATTGAAAATAAGATCTTGACACTACATGGCATTTTCATCAAACAAAAGCTCTCCTAGCACTTCTATATACAATCTTTTATATTCACAGCTCCATATGAGATAATGTTTTAATCGGTAACCCCACTTTACAGATGGCAAAGATTAAGCCTGGACAGTAAATAACAAGTAATAGGAATCTAAGAACAAATAATAGGAGCAGTTTATCTGGATACACACACACACACACACACATATGGTCTGATATATATATCAGTCCAGTCCACCATTTATGATGAAAAATAATTGTTTTGGGGTTGTGTAGAAAATATCGTGGGGGAGTGGGTGTGAGAAAAATGAACAGTTTAGTAAAACACTAAGGCTGCTGTGGATGAAGCAGAAAGTGAAACTCAAGGATTTGTAGATTCTGGTTTTTAAAATATATTTTATTAATTTATTCATATTACATCTCAATTGTTATCCCATCCCTTGTATCCTCCCATTCCTCCCTCCCTCCCATTTTCCCCTTACTCCCCTCCCCTATGACTGTGACTGAGGGGGACCTCTTCCCCCTGTATATGCTCACAGGGTATCAAGTCTCTTCTTGGTACCCTGCTAGCCTTCCTCTGAGTGCCACCAATTCTCCCCATCCAGGGGACGTGGTCAAATATGGGGCACCAAAGTATGTGTGTAAGTCAGACCCCACTCTCCACTTAACTGTGAAGAATGTCCTGTCCATTAGGTAGATCCAAGTAGGCGTTTGATGTTTACTGCATGTATTGTTCTTGGCTGGTGCCATAGTTTGAGCAGGACCCCTGAGCCCAGATCCGTGGTTGGAGGGTGTGGAATAATGTGGGAAATCAAAAGAGGTCTCTAAACTTCTACTGGAATATCAGCTGAGAAGCAGTGTTATATATGTGACAGTGAACAGTAGGGAAGGTTGAGGAAGCAGGTCAGGATGGAGTGCACTGGGTGAAGATCGTGATAATTCCTCAGACCCCAAGGGGCCAGACCAGGTAGTAAATGCATTTGTGAAGCTTGAGCCTTATCAAAGAACTTGAAGAGTGTTTTGTGTGCCAAAGCTTTGTGGAAAGTATCTGTGTTTCCACAGGTAAATCTTGACCCAGAATTTTGTGTTTGGATAGAAACCTGAGCAAGGAATTTCTGTTCTTTGTTTAAAAATTTGTTAGCTATTTGTGTATTTTCACTGCAGGAGGAAAACATGCCGAGTTTTGTTAAAGTGTCTTTGGCAATGTCAGCAGAAACTGGCCTATTGTTTGGCATTTTTCTTTCTGACCTGAAATCTCTGGTTCTGGAGCTTCATGGCTTCTGGCATCACTTGGTGCACTTCGGCAGAAGTTCAGGAGGCCATTGATTTTCAGTTCATCTTAGCATGGCCATGAGAACAGAACGGGTATAAGGCGAATGGATAATCCTAAGAGATGACAGCTGCTCATTTGAAAGTATTGTTCTCAAAGAAAGTTCAAGTGTGCCTATTGAAAATGGACAGTTCTGTCCCAGGATGGATATTTCCGATATCAAAAGTTCAGCGATCACTTTTATTGCGGCCCAGTGTGTAGTTTTGTTTGTGCCCGTGCAGTTTTCCCCTTCAACCTGAATTTGCTCTCTAAGCGTTTAACAAAATCCTAGTGTAATCTAAGTGGGATTTTTAGGCTTGCCTTACATTATTGGTTCTTTATGAAAAGTAAAAGTTGGATTGACTTCTTTTCCTGAACTCCAAAATAGGAATGCACCTTGAAATGAGAGAGAGAGAGGGAGAGAGAGGGAGAGAGAGGGAGAGAGAGAGAGAGAGAGAGAGAGAGAGAGAGAGAGAGAGAGAGAGATGAAAGCCCAGTGCATAACTCCTTCATCTTCTCTCAGCCCTTTTTTTCCAAATAATAACTTCCTGTGAACAGACAGGCGTATTTTCATGAGTTTTATGCTGTGTACATTTGAGTATTGTAATATCTCTGAAGTTAGAAAGCTTCTTACTGGTATAATTGACAGTGTATTTTGTTGCTTGATGATGTCTAAAATCACAGCGGGCTTTATAATTGATATTTTATATCTGTGAAAATCCCTAGCTTGCAAGGTTAACAGGATAAGTGATAAGGAACCAATATGCACAGAGACACAATGGATAATCTCATGTGATTAATAAATTTAATGATATAAATGAGACTGGTTGATGGATAGTTCTTGATTATGATGCCCTTTTAGATAGATAACATACCGATTTTATCAGTAATCCCCAAACAATATTTACATCATGACATGTACAATATTTTCCTAAGTACTCATATTAACTATGCTTGAATGTAAACTCTGACGAGATTTAATTTATATTACATGCTATAGAATTTGTTCTTCATTATAATTTACCTTAAAAAATCTAAGGACTTTATAAAGAAAAGACACAAATGAAATGTCTTAACATGGATCAGTAGGGTTCCTGAAGGCAAGTGCCCTGACTGTCTTGAACTTGGTTTGTAGACCAGCTGGCTTCAAACTCACAGAGATCCACCTGCCTCTGTCTCCTGAGTGCTGGAATTAAAAGTATGCCCTGCCATGCCTGCCTTCATCCTTTTTTTGTTTTTGTTTTTGTTTTTTTTTTTTCAAGATTTCACTGTTTGGCTTTGGCTGTCCTGGAACTCACTTTGTGGACAAAGCTGGCCTCAATTTTAGAGATACTTCTGCCTTGTCTCCCAAGTGCTGGGATCTATAAGCCATGTTGATGTATAGGTTCCGTGCTGGTGCTAGCTGCTATGGGCAGGAAATTTTTTTTTTCAGTGGTATGGATGACTGCAGACTTAGAACTGTGAATAAAAGAAATTGAAGGCTTCTATGACATCACCTTATCCCCACAGAAAAAAGTCCACACTGGTAGTTATTAAAGAGTACTTAAAATAAAATTATGATAAAGATGTGGAAGTGTAGCTCTTCATAGTTGCTGCTCTCTGGTGTGTTGGGGAACGACTCAGTTTTCTTTAAGGTTCTGGCCGCTGGGAGTTTGGCCATACTTCAGTGAGGATATGGGCTACACCAATTGGACTTGGTGGGTTTTTTTGTGTTCTTTTGTGTGTGTGTGTGTGGGGGGGGGTGTTACAAGAGTAAGAGGGTGGACCTGGGAGGAGTGGAAAGTGAGTACTATAAGAGCACAGTATAAAATTCCCAAATAATTAATAAAAATATTATGTTGGGGAAAAACTAAAGCATAATTTTAATGATAATAAATAAATAAATATCAGTTCCTGAATTAAGAATATGTCCTAATCAAAATCTGAAGAGCCAGGGTCATCCTTCTAATTCGATACTCAAGAATTACAGCCATATTTGAGGTTGCTGAAACATAAAATTAAGACAGATCCTTCTTTTAATCTTTTAAATGCTCAATTATTTATGAACATATTCCCCTTAGTATTCCATTTCTGGAAACTTTGCCAATAAACTTCTACGTTTTGCTCTTTACACTTAGGGCTTAGCAAAGGCAACTTGATAAATGGAAAAGTTGTGTTAGGTAGGGCATTTGCCAATACCAGGTCTATAGGTTACACTGTTTGCCCCAGCCATGCTACTGCTCCAAACACCTTGGCACTTAGTCCATCAATCTTCCCATAAAAGGACAGTCCTGTTTCTAAGGGTGACAGTCTATTTGTGCCAGTCTGCCCAGTTAGCAAAGCTGCCTTTGAAATACACCAGAGAGGAAAAGGTGAGAGGCAAGGGTATAAATTTCTGAAGATATCAGAAAAGCTCAACTTGTGGGCCGAGTTACATATCATTCAGCCTTTTAAGACAACAGCAACACCTCATAGACATACTCCTCACCACAGTCACTGACCCACAAAGGCAACTTATACACAGATGTCCTAGAGAAAACCTTGGTAGAGACTAGACTACCAACTTTTAATACGTTTCTCCCAGATTGCTCTGTACGGTATGGCGGATGAATTTTACAAATGCTATAGTACTGTAATAAAGCTAACATTTTCTATTTGCCCCTTCTTCCTTAGGTTAATACAGTATATCCTTCTGTACTGGAGTCATTATCAGCATCAAGGTGAGATAACACCAGGAGCTTTGGCTAGAGAGAAAAAAAAATATCAATCCATATGATGTACCTGCTTTTGAAATTGTAATAGCAAGATGAAAGTTACTTTCTCAAGTAGGTATATCCCTCTTAAGTTGTGCCTCAAAGGGGGTGATTGCTGATCCACCTCCCTGTAAGTAACACTGAGGAAAATCAAATGAGAGCTTGACAACCCTGTATCCATTCCACTCAGTAGCTTCCACTCCCAAAGAACAATAGATTACCATGGACAAAATTTCGTATTTATCTACAAAATACTGTTAGTATAAATGAGGATTTATACCAATGTTTCTCAACCTGTGGGTTACGATCTTTTTGTCAAACCTCTATCTCCAGAAATATTTACATTATGATTCATACTTATAAAGTAGAAACAAAAGTAATTTTATGCTTGAGGGGTCACCGCAGCATGAGACACTGTATTGGTTAAAGAGTTGTAGAAAGGTTGAGAATTACTGCTTTAACTTCTCTATTAGCTTCTAATTTTCACCCTACCAACTATTATGTGGAAACTCTGCCAGAGCCCCATCTATTAGCATCCATAAGGAGAAGGACTGAGATCCTTTGGAATGTGCTAGAAAGTGGTTAGTCTAAAACACCATGAGGCATAGAGGTAGCAGCTGTGATCTTAGAGGAGCTTCTTTTCTGCCAGCTGAGCATCTGAGCATCTGAACAGCTGGAGTGCATTCTATATAATGAAGGGTTTCATAAGGCCACAATACCTGCTTTGTATCTCCAAAGTTCTGTGTTCACTTGGCTATTTGGATGTCTAAGAATTTGTAATAATAATGAATATTGCAGAGGAATTCGAATTCAATAATATAGCTACTCTTATCACATTGAAAGACCTTCTTGGTCTTTGTGATCCGGCTGGAATGCAGACATGCCTTTAATGGCTAATAATGATAGTAAAGTTAGTTTGTAGAAGTAAGCACCCATGTTTAAAAGTGATGTCTCATTGAGGAGCAGAGAAGTGAAAAATAAGAGAAGTATTTGACAGAATGAGTAAGAGATAGGATATACCCAACCCTTGCAACAACAGAGAAGAAAGAGAGGTGACTTGAGAGAGTAGGGCAGAGAGAGGGGGGAAGCAGTTTTTACTGGGACAGTTGGACAGAGACTGGTTGCAAAGGGAGAACAAGCTAGACACAGTGAAGACAGATCAAGCCAGAGAATAAAAAGGACCCAGAAGATAAGAAGGTATTGCCAAAGTTAGTATGTGGTCAATCAGAGTAATTCAGTCAGAAGCTGAGAGAAGCCAGTTTGAATCAGTCAGCTTGGAGAGGAGTTTGAGCCAGTACAGCTGAGTTGAACCAGCCAGTCAGAGTTCAGAAAGAGTTAGAAAAGGTGAGCTTATTCAACAGTAAATCTCAGAGGCTGAAAATATTCTAGGTCTAGATTATATTGTACAGAGTCTAGAAGCTTCTAGGACTAGTCCTAGGCTAGCAGATGGAGGCAGGAAGTCTCCAAGATGACAATTACATCAGGAGAATAAAATATACTTTTACAGAATGTAACTACCACCTCATTCTTACGAATGCTAATGGCAAGGACAAGTGGCCACATCACATCAGGAATGAAATGATAAATAACGTTTGTGTGATGTATACATAGGCACCAAGTTGAAGAAAATACAAATGACCTTCAACTTCTGGAGTTTCAAGTTAGTAAATAGCTAGTAAGCCTAATTTTAATTTCAAATCTAATTCAGGAGTTTGGAGCAGATGACTCCTGATGTCTCAGTAAGTCTTTAGAATGTACTGTTCCCAGATTCCAATTATAGGTAAAATATACTTGCCGTTGGTTAGTTTTACAAACTTCAGTTATTATCTACATCTGACTCAAAGTTGTCTTAAAATGTGCCATTGAGGTGTTAATAGCTTCTTTCACAGTGAAAAGATATGTGGCATGTGTTGAGAGATGGTAAATGCTTATGTGAAAGCTCCTATGAGTGGTGGTATGTATGTGATTTCCTTGTTTTCATTTCAACTTCTAGGTTTTCAGAACTGAAATTATCCCGGCATGTTTTGCTAATCTTGTACAATTTTCTACTTTTGCTTAGCTATCTTTTAGCATGAATAATAGTGTAATAATGATAGAGTATTTTTAGAATATAAATTTTATTCATATTTATTCTCATCTCCTATAGACCATTACGTCTTATCATTGACTTAAAAGTGATACTGAAATTTCTAAGCACACTGAAATATTTAGTGGATTGGATGATAAGCAAATAAATTGGAAATAAAACATGGGATAGTCCTCTTCCTGGATGAGTGTAATGGTTACTCTTGTGACACATTAGCTAGGTAGGAGGCCGTCTATGTTGACTTGTAGACTCTGGGTGCTGATATGGGTCAGCCTCACATAAGCTGAAGTTTGCACATGGAGGTATTTTAGCCATGGGAATGTTTATCAAATAGATACAGGGTGGGAGAAATAGACTGAAATGCATATCACCTGAAAGGGAAGACTTCAAACAAAGAAGAAGCAGGTATTATGGGGAAAGAAACTTAATTACCCTGAGGTCTGTTGAAGTTAAATTTCCTCAGTAGCTCATCTAAAATCTACAGTTTCTTATGATGATTATTTTCCTACTTCTATAGTAATGTAAAGATGGAGTCACTGGAAATTACTGCTTATATCCCTTAAAATTGAGTGTCTAAAATTTGAACAAAAAGCTGAAGTAAAGACTGAAATTGTCAAGAACAGATATATTTTCTTTTGCAGTGATGATTTTGATGGATTTGGATTCGAGTTATTGACCTTTTCTGAACAATGTGTCTCTACAAAACTCATTTATTTCAGTCGGTTGCTCAAATCAACTACCAACATGATGGTGTGGTATAGGGCCTTTGAGGTTATTTGGCCATAACAATAGGATCCTCGGGAGTAAAATTAGTATTCTTCTAAGAGAGGGTACAGGTGTTGCTTTTGCCTTTTCTATGTGGGAACATAGTACAAATAGTCACCTTGGACTAGACAGGGCTTGGATGTCAATCCTGAACTTCCCAGCTTTAAGATGTTGTTAGTTAAATATATGCAACCGGTAAGTTCCCAGTTTATGGCATTTGATGATAACAACATATAGAGACCAATAGTTACTATGTTTTTAATTTAAGGAATTTTGTATTTACTCCTGGGCTTCTCTCTGGTAGAGCCATGCCTCTAATGGCCTGTAGACATTTGAAGCTTGCTATGGTTTTGACTACAGCAATATTGGTTTAGTGATCTTGTTGTGTTGTTTTGTGGCAAACAGACTGTTTTGCTTATTCACTTATATTACCTACTAAGGTACTACATACATCATGTGGTCATTTGTGCTTGCATTATAGGCCAAGACCGTGCATTGATTTTATATTTGTTTTTGTCCTACCAGAGTGTTTCCAAATACCTAGTATAGGGTGAAGGTTTCTCATCAGTGATGCATGCATTCAAAATTAGAACTTCTGTAATAAGAGAACTGATAATAACTCAAATTTTTGGAGCTTACAATGTCCATCCCTGAACCATTGCTGATGTCTGTATAGCTTCAGGTTACATTTAAACGACACATTCCAACATGCTTTATTTTCCTTCTGTGAGTCTGTGGTAGGGAATCCACATTTGGAATATGTCTCAATTTCTCTCCCACCTTAGTTTTAAAAACAAAGTCTTTCACTCAACCTGAAGCTCTGTAAGTTTCCAGGACTGGATAGCCAACAAGCCTAGGGATCCTACTGTTTCCTTCCCTGGGTGCTGGGATAGAAAGCACCAACTACCATACCTGGTTTTTAATATTGGTTATTGAGATGTTAACTCAGGTCTTTGTACTTGTTCATCCACTTGCCAGGACCCTAGCATATGTGTTTTTATTTAAAGATTTATTTACTTTACATGTATGGGTGCTTTACTGAATACATGTATGTGTACCATGAGCAAATAATGCCTGAGGTATCCAGAGGAGGGTGGCAGACCCCTTGGCCCTGGCGTTACAGATGGTTTTCAGGCACCATCTGGGTGCTGAGAATCAAACTCTGGTCCTCTGTAAATGGTGCAAGTGCTCTTATCTACTGAGATGTGCTTTTAGCCTCACCCAGGATGTTACGTTTTTAATTATTTTATTTTATGTGTATGTGTCTGGGTATTTGTATGTACACCACATGCATGAATGAGCCAGAAGAAGGCATCAGATCTTCTGGAACACTGAAATTACATGTTTGTAAGCTGCCACATGTATATTTGGAGCCAAACCTGGGTTCTCTGCAAAAGAAAGAATTGCTCTTAATGACTGAGCCATCTGTCCAGCTCCATTCAGCATTTTTTTTTAAATGAGACTATATTATTTCAAAAAAATTTTCATAAGAATTGTGTTGTTTGTATTCCCTTGGCTCTGGGCTCCAGCTGAATTTGTGATCTACCCAGGGAAAGTATTACAGACAACGTCTGAAGAGAACACCTTGGCACATAGTTTCTTGTGTGAATGGACTTTTAGCATTTCAATTTATGTATCTCTATGTACATAACTAATAGATACTCTGTCTCAAGCCCCTTGGTCCTATATTACTACCCCAATGTAATAAGTAGAGGAGTACTTTATTCATTAAGTATAAGAAAAAGAGACATGTCTTGATAGGGTTTCTATTCCTTTGAAGAAATACCATGACCACAACTCTTATAAAGGAAAATATTCAATTGGGGCTGTTTTACAGAGGTTAGGTCCAATATTGTCATGCCAGGAAGCATTGCGCCATCAGGTAGACATGGTTCTGGAGAATGAACTGAGAGTTCTACAACCTGATCCACAGACAGCAGAAGGAAACTGGCCAGGGATGAGCTTCTGAAACCTCAAAGCCCACCTCCACAGTGACGCACTTCCTACAACAAAGCCACACCCATTCCAAGAAGGCCACGCCTCCTAATCTTGCCACTCCCTGTAGGCCAAATATTCAAACATGTAAATCTCTGGGGGCCATTTTTTTTCAAACCACCACAAGACATTATTGAGGTGAGACTGTTAAATTCCAAGTGACTCAGTGACAAAGTTAATGCTTTCTATATGTTTAGATTTCTAATATTTAATTTCTTCTTGTTATTAGCTTTAAGCTTCAGTATTTAACTTCTGCCAAGGACACAGTTTTACTTTGCATCAAACCAGAATGACACCAAAAGCTTAGTCTCGTCGGTTTTACGGTATGGGAGAGCTTTCTTTTCATTTGCTGCTCCGCAAATGGACAACGAAACCAAAGTGAACTTCTCTGGAAGTTGGTTTATTGTTTCAGTCAGTTATGACACATAAGGGTGTGAGCAGTGAGAAAACAACGCTGTAATAAACCTTATCCTCATTGTCACCTCTCTCAGACAGTGCTGCCTGGTTTATATTGCCCCATGTTGGTGAGTGGTTCTCAAAGTGCCATCAGTAACTGCTAGAAAAGACTCATCTAATTTAACTGCTCTCTTAGGTCATCATTTTAATCTTGGGTTCATGTTATTCTTTTATCAAGCAATTCCCTTTATCTCAGAATTTATAGTTATCAGATTTATAAAAGTGGCCCAGAGGCCTGTCTATTGTAATACACCAGCAAGATTTGGTGCTCAGTTCATGAACAACTCTTTCACTGTAAAATTCTTTTCCATCTCCGGTCTCAAATAAATTTAACTATAAATATTAAATATTAAACATTCCTTAGGCTATAGTCAAATGTAATGTAAGGCTGTAGGATCTTGAGCGTGATCTAAGCATATTTATATATAGAAACTTTTTACAGTAATGACTTTTTTAGCCTTCAGTATTTCAGAGAGAAGCAGAAACAGAGCCCTGGCAGAGGCAAGCATAAAATCAAGAATAAACAGAAGACAGGAAAACAATTAGGAGGAATCTGTTACTCTCTCAACATTTTTTTTGATACCGAAAGTATCTTTTTTTTTTCCATACAATATATTTTGATATGTTTCTCTTCCCTCTATTCCTCTCAGTTTCTCCCAATTCCTTCCACCTGGATCAACCTCTTTTATGACTCTTATTAGAAAACAACTGATAATAATAATAAAATAAGATAAAATAGATGCAAATATAAATTAGACAAACAGACAGAAGGAAAAGAGCCAAAGAAAAGGCAGAAAAAAAAACCAGACACAGATGCAGAGATGCTTGCATTTGGGAATCTCATAAAAACACAAAAGAAGAAGCCATATTATAAAGTTGAAATCTGCAGGGGGGGTGGGTGAAGGAAAACTAAATTAAACAAAATAAAATAAAATAAAAGTAAAAACAAGACATAAAAAATGCCCTGACATGGCATTATGAGACAAGAAATCTCTAAAGATGCTTTGAGTCCATTTTCTCTTGGCCATCTACTGCTGGACATGCAGCCTACACTTTAATACACTTAGTTAGGCCATGTTTGGTGGATATCCCTGGGAGGCCTATTCTTTTATTTAAAGGGAATTGAAGGTTTGGATCTGGGGGAGAGGGAAGGTAAAGGAAAGGACTGGGAAGAGTCGAGGAAGGGCAGACTGCTCTTGAAATATAATGTATAAGATAATGATGATGATGATGATGATGATGATGATGATGATGATGATGATATATGGAGAAAAATAATTTTTTTTTCAGTTGCAGGTGGTTATCAGTTGGAGGTAGTTTCTGGCTTAGGGATAGGGGTCAAATGTCCACTTCTCATTTTAGCTCTAGGGCCCTTTGTGGTACAGCCTCCTGTGGGCTCTGTGTGTGCTGCTTCAGTCTCTGTGAGTTGTTATGTACTTTGATCCTGTTGGGTAGAAGGCCTTGTTTCCTTGCTGTCCTCCATCTTCTCTCTCTGCCCCATTTTCTGTAATGTTTCCAGAGCTCCAAGGGGAAGGATTTGATGGGGACATCCCATTCAGGCCTGAATGTTCCAGGGTCTCTCACTCTCTGCATATTGTCTGGCTGTGCATCTCTGTATTTGTTCCCATCTGCTGCTGCAGAGGAAGGTTCACTGATCTACTACTAATTTGGTGACTGGTGCTGGGCCCAGACTTTTTGGAGTAGAACCTAGATCATTTTACTTTAGCTTTATTTAAGCAGAACACAATTTTGGGGAAAAATAATTTTTCTGATAACACCAGCTCAATTCCAAGTGCACAGCCATTTTAAAACATGCTTACAATGAGACTCTTTACAAAGTACATCTGGCTTCTTTCACAAGAATGGGTACTGTTGACTCAGAGATAGTGCCTAGGATTTAGGGTCTAGGGAGTTTGACTGAGGTAAACATAATGTCCATGGGTTTGATCTGGCCCTAAGATAACATTGAAGTCAGTTAGCCTGCTTTAAAGTACAAATGCTCTCTCTCCCAAGGATGGGTTTCATAGCCTAGAAGCAATTCTCAAGGTTTTAGGGGAAAAGGGTCTGGAATAAGTAAAACATAAATTGTGGAAGATATGGGTGGGGCCTGGCTCAACGGGTAGCAATGGATTACCAGGCTATATGCTACATTTACCTCCAGGATTCTGGGAAAACCTCTAAGCACCTTATTTCTTTGACGATATAAGCTGTATGTTTAACTTTCCTGCATTCTACAGTGCTTATCCGTGTGCACATCACCTTTTATGCATTTTTTGTGTGTATGTGTGTATGTGAGTATAGCAGAATGTTATTACATTCCTTTACTAGGACAGTCATATTTGGTTTTCCCCCAGGTCTTTAGTTGACCAGTTCTTGGTCACCAAAGCAGTATGGGGTATGGTTCTCATGGAGTGGACCTCAAACCAAGTCAGATATTGGTTGGTTACTCCCACAAGCTATGTGTCACTGGTGCGCTAGCAGATGTTGTTGGTAAGACACCATTGTAAGTCAAAGGTTTTGTGGCTGGGTTGATGCTTACCTTTTTTCTTTGGTAGTATGCAGATTACCTTCTGTTACCAAGAGTGCCATTGAGTGGAGGTTCTTAGTAGGTACCAGCTAAAATTCTCCATGTTCAATGAGTTGTGCAAGTGTTATTTTCATCATTATAGCCTTGACATCAGTTTTTGGAGAGGAAACCATAACATTTGTAACAGCCGGGGTTGTTGGAGGATTCCTGTGGTACTCCCTTGGTTAACAACTTGATTGGGTATAACCCATTCTCTGTACTGAAGCTTCATTTACTGATGAGAAACATTGAGTTGCAGTTCTTTGTCCCCCACTATTTGGCAATTTTTGGATGTGAAGCTGGGAAAAATCTTTTCCAATCAGGAGGCTGCTGCTTTGTATGAATGATGGGGTTCTTTGCCATACCGAAGCATTTCAGTTTCAGGAAGTTCTATTTATTACATTATTATTATTATTGTTGTTATTATTATTATTATTATTATTATTATTATTATTATTATTATTATATTCACTTTATATCCTGACCACAGTCCCTTCCCTCCTCTTCTCCTGGTCCCATCCTACAGCCCTTTTCCTCATTTCCCCTTCTCCGAAAAGGGGAGCCTCCCACACCCCTGTATCAAGCCACCCCAGCACATCAAATCTATCAGGATTGAATGCCTCCTCTTCCACTGAGGCCAGGAAAGGCAGTTTCGCTAGGGGCAAATGACACAGTAGAGGACAATAGAAACAGCCCCTGCTCCACTTGCTAGGGGATCCCCATAAAACCAAGCTGCCCATATACTACATATATGTAGGGGACCTAGATTCAGACCATGAGTGTTCTTTGGGTGGTGCTTCAGCCTCTGTAAGCCCCTAGGGCCTAGGTTAGTTGACTCTGTTGGTCATGATGAGTTCTTGTATCCTCTGGGTCCTTCTATCCTTCCCCAGACTCTTCTGCAAGGCTCCCTGAGCTCTTCCCCAAGTTTGGCTGCAAGTCTCAGCATCTATTTTGATCCGCTGCTAGGTGGAGCCTCTCAAAGAACAGTTATGCTAGGCTCCTATTTACAAGCATGGGAGAATATCATTAATAGTGTAATGGGTTGTCTCTTTATGACCTCTGACATGGTAGGCTCCTGGGACTCTAGCTGAGATTCAGCAGTGGGGGACATGGAGACCGAAATGGCCACCTTCTAGCCAGGCAGGACCCCAGTGGAGGGAGGGAAACACCAACCCACTCACGAAATCTTTGACCTAAAATTTACCTTTCCTGTAAGAAGTAAGGGGATAAAGAAGAAGCTGAGACTGAGGGAATATCCAACCAATGATTGGCCCAACCTGAGACCATTTATTAATTCTTGATCTTAGTACCCATGTTAGTGGTGGAGTCTCTTCAGAAAATCAATTTTCCCATGCATTGAGTTCACTGCTATTCCCCACTTTCTATTCTATCAAATTTTGTGCACCTGGTCTTACATTGAAGTCTTTTATCCATCTGAATTTGAATTTTTTACAGGGTGATAAGTATGGGTCTATTTGGAGTCTTCTACATGCAGTTCTGTAGTGTGACCAGCACCATTTCTTGAGGATATCATTTTTCCTGCGTGCATTTCTGGCTTATTTAACAAAAACTAGGTGCTTATAGGTATATAGATTTATGTCCTGGTCTTCAATTTTATTCAACTGAAAAATGAAGTCTGATTTGTGCCAATACCATAATGTCTTAATTACTATGGTGGTGTAGTACAAATTTAGGTTGAAAATGGTGCTACCTCAAGCAGTTATTTGATTATTTAAGGTTGTTTTACCTATCTTGTTTTTTCCATATAAAGATGAAATTATCATTTTAAGATCTATGAAATTGTGTAGGAATTTGGGTGTGGATGTCATTGAAACTATATATTGCTTTGGTGGGATTGTTTCCACTTTTATGTTTAAACCCTACTGAATCATGAGCATGGGGGATCTTCCCATATTCTGATATCCTCCTTAATTTCTGTCATTGATGTCTTAAAGTATTAATCACACAAACCTTTCACTTTCTTGGTAAGAGATTCCTAAAGATATTTTATATTACTTGAAATCAAATTCTGTTGTTACACTGATTTCCTTGTCAGTCCTTTTGCCATTTTTATATAGAAGGGCTTCTGATTTTTGTGAGTTAATTTCGTTTCCAGCTGCTTTGCTGAAAGTGTTTACCATCTGTAGGATTTTTAGGATTAATTATATACTATCATATCATCTGCAAATAAATATACTTTGACTTCTTCCCTTCCAAAATATATCCCTTTGATTTCCTCATTTCACTAGAAAAGACTAAATACTAATTGAATAGGTATGGAAAGATTGAACAGCCTTGGCTTGTTCCTGAGTTTTAGTGGAATTGCTTTGAGTTTCTCTCAATTTAAGTTGATTTTGGCTATGGGCTCAATGTAAATTATCTTTATTATGTTTAGGTATGTCCTTTGTATGCCTAGTCTCTTCAGGACTTTTATCATGAAGGAGTAAGGGAAATTACCAAAGACCATTTCTGCATCTAATGAGATGATCATGTGGAATTTATTTTTCAGTTTGCTTACATGGCAGATTACATTTATTAATTTTTTATATTGAAACATACCTGTGTCTTTGGGATAAAGCCTATTTGAATCATGGATGGGTAATCTTTTTCATGTGTTCATAGATTCAATTTGAAAATATGGATCCTGTTTTTGCATTTATTCTGTCAGTCTGTATTTGAGAACATTGATGTTGAGAGTTATCAATAAGTAATGTGTGTTGATTCTTGTTATTTTGTTGTGCTTGTTCCCACCTTTGATTTTGATATTTTTATTGTTATGTTATTCTTTCTTTATTTTTTGAGGGGGGTTGTGGTTAACCTCTTCCATTGAAGTTGTACTTCAGGCACTCTCTGCATGGCTGGGTATGTAGATAGATATTGCTTAAACTTGGTTTTATCATGAAATGTATTTCTTTCTTCATCCATTGTGACTGAACATTTTTCTTGGCATAGTAGTCTGGGCTCACATCTGTGGTCTCTTACAGTCTGTGGAGCATCCATTTAGGCCCTTACAGATTTTAGAGTCTCCCTTGAAGTCAGATGTTATTCTGATTGGTCTACCTTTTTATATTACTTGGTCTTTCTCCATTGCAGCTTTATAAAAATGTCTCTTTCTTCTGTGCTTTTAGTGTGTTGTGTATTATGTGACAAGGGGAATTTCTTTTCTGGACCAGCCAATTTGTTGTCCTGTATGCTTCTTATACTTTGATAGACATATCCTTTTGTTTAGGTTAGGAAATTTTCTTCTATGATTTTGTTGAAAATATTTTATGTGACTTTGAACCAAGTTCTTATGTCTTTAGTGCCTGAGAATCTCTCTGGTATTCCATTGGTGAAGCTTGTCTCTGATTTTTCTGATTGAGTTCTTAAATGGTTCATGTCCAGATTCCTGTCAGTTTAGGTTTTCTATATTGATTCTATTTCTTCTTTCAGGCCTTGAACTGTTTCTTTCACCATTTGTTTTTTTATCATAAAATTTTAGAGGGATTTATTTGTTTTCTCTCTAAGGACCTTTATACTCATAAAGACTATTTGAAGATGCTTGTCTAGTGCATCTGCTATGTTGCACTTCTTAGGGACTACTGTTGTAGTATTGCTATTGTTTTTACTGGTATTGATTGTGTTTTTACACTGGTACCAAATCACCTTGGTTTGGGATGATAGTAATTGCTGGAACAGCTATCTGGTCTTGTCATTTTTCAGTGACAGGTGTGTTCCTTGGTTTCTGTTGCCTTCTCTGATTCTTGGGAGGTTGTAGTGGCTATGTGTTACCTAGTAGAAAGTGGTTCTTGAATCATGCTAGGAGGGTTCCGGATACAATGTGTTTCTAGGTATTCAGGGTTGATACTTAGCAATGATTATTTGCTTAAAGAGGGAACTGAAGGTGTCCATAGGAGAGAGGAAGGCATGGTGTTCCACTGAAACTGTTTAATCCCTTGGATGGGCCAGAGAATGAGGAGAGGCCACAGTAAGTAGTCTCTTACAGAATTGGGGATGTGAATAGGGGTTTGCATAGGAGATGTGAAAATATGCAGTTAGCCTACCTACTTCCCTGGCAAGGTGCCTGGGACATTCCCTCTCTCCAATTTCCTTGTTAGAATGATAACTTCAGGCCTTTATTTTACTGACTGAGAATTGGTATAGCTGTCCTGTGTGGTTTTAGGTCTTAATTTTCTTCCATCCTTATCTTGGTTATAAAAAGGAGAAAAAGGTAGTTAATTCTAGACTCCTGGTTTACTCCTACACATGATGTTTCATATTTCATCAAAATAACTCAGATCTTCCTTTATTTGAGTAAATACTTATTCCTCAGATGCATGTAATTATACCTAATAACCTTCATCTTGCATAGGAAAACAATTGAATGGAAACAACAGAGTAAAAAATAATTATGTGATAAGTACCCTGGCTTTAAGGACACTGCAAACAAAATAGTTAAATATCTATGAAAGTAATCAAATTTTCAACTGCTCTAAATAATAACTAAAACATGTTGAATATACTGGCCAGCATATTTTCCTTGTGCAATTTAGTTTCTCTAATACTAAATAGTCACTCTTATGGCCAGACTGAGTTAAGAACTCTGCTATAAATGGCACAGTTATATCTAGTCTGGGCAGTTGAAATTGACATTACTATGGCTTTGTAGTTTTCTACTGATTATTCTAAAACTTGTAATTGTGTCATAACAAGTGTACAGTTTTGTGCATTTTGTGGCAATTGGGTAAAAACATTGTCATTACTGAGCCACCCTGTTTCACAAGCCCATGGTTCACTCTTTGTATGGATTTGGGCATCTCTAGAGTAGGATGGAGTTTTTCCACCTTTTGACATTTTTCTGGAAGGATTCATTTCTCAGGGATTGATGAAAGGCCATTCATGCTCCTCTACAAAGCCTTTTCACAGGAACATTTAGAGATCATTCTTCTCCCAACACAATTATTGTTGTTCATAAAATCGCCAGAAAATTAAACACTGAATAGTGTCCCAACCAATATTCATAGGTTCTTAGTGAGGTTAAGATGTGTTAATGTGGAAAATTTGTTACCCTATAAAAGGAGTCATTATAGTTTCAATATTTATTTAGATTTTATTGTGCCCAACCTAAAGACATCTCAGTTAACTCTTGATATGATATAACTATAGTTCTATTATGAAAAACACTACATGTGTGGATGTAAGGGTTTTTTTTTTTTTACCAAAAAGTGATGATTACAATTTTTATTTTATCTACCTAGATTTACTCATTTTACAATGCATATATACTTCATAGCATGTTGTTGTATATAATAAACATAATAACTTATCTGTCATTCAAAGTAAAGTACAAAACACTTACTTCCATTTATTTTATTCTTTTGTAATTTTCTGTGTTATTTACCAGAGGTCCAGAATCCAGAGAATAGAAACCACTGAGATAAAATACCAGGTCAACACAGAGGACTGACTCTGCATACGCAGAATTGTTTTTTGTTTACCTTCATTAAAAAGAAAACACTGCAAATTCTCATATAATGTTACTTGGTGGATTAAGGAAACATTGCAGTAGAACACACTGAAACTATCCCTGTAAATAAACCATGTCATGAGAAGAAGAATGCCACTTAAGAAATGAACACAGTTGATGTTTCTGTAAGCCGACTTTCCTGCTTCCTGTGGTTTTCACAGTACTTGCACACGCATATGTTGTCCAGTATTTGTATATAGTTGATATGTTTGGACTCACTTGATATAAAAATTATCATGGAAAATTATAAAAGTAAGAAAATAAGCTGGATGTGGTGGCACACACCTTTGATCCCAGCCCTCAGAAGGCAAAGGCAGGCAGATTTCTATGAGTTAGAGGCTAGTCTGGCCTACAGTGAGTCCAGAACAGCCAAGGCTACTCAGAGAAACCCTGTCTTCAAAACCAAAACATACAAACAAACAAAATAGGATAACAAGCAACCATTTACTCATCAGATAAGATTTAGTAATCAACATTTTGAAGTCTTGTTTCATCTCTCATTCATTTTTCTTAATTATTTTATAAAGAAATTCTGGGTGCCCTGATTTCTAAGAAATTTATTTCTAATAGTTACTGGCTTTGTCAATGTGTACCTTGTTGGTAATCACAACCTGTTAGTATTAAAAAATATCTGAAAAACAGTGCACTTCAAATTTTCTCAGTTATCTAAAAATACCTCTGCATTTAAAATTTGCTCAAATTAAAATATAAACGTGAGCAACACAGAGAACTTGGTGGTACTCCAATAGTTGTCATTTGTTGACTATAGACTAAGGTTTCAGATTTTTCTTTTTTAGAATTTGCTTTTGGCTGCTTGTCATGTGCTGACATTCACTCACCTGCCTCAATTATAAATCTGATGTCTTAATTGATTCAGTCTCATTTCTAAAGCATACTCTTCAAAGGACATTTGGATGATTCCATGGGCTTTCTAGAGCATCATGAAGGGAGCTTTCACCTAGGTGGACTGTTGGGACTCACATTACTGGTCCCTCATCAGCGTTTTATCTACTGAATTCCCAGGGACCATTGGCAAGATCCTTTCTTTCCTTTGAAGTTACACTACCATGATGTTCAATTTTTAAATAATTTGTTGTTAAATTTGTTCCATAAAGAATAACTTATTCAAGCAATATTACTATTACCAAGAGCAGTGGCATAAAAAGGGTATAATTGAGCTTCTGTTAGCCACCTTCATCTATTAACTTTCACAATGCGGAATTGTTATTGATGTGACTTCAAAGTTCATTTACAGTGATTCGGAAAGAAATAGTTGGTATATTTTAATCAGACACAGATGAAATTCTTTTTGATTTGCAAATAGCCCTGCCAGTGACTAGAGCTGGTCAGCTCTCCTGTCTTTTCTCTGTGACTCTCTAGACTTTGCAGTGTTTATTAGCTCGTGCTTTTGGTTTTAGTTTTGACCCCCCCCACACACACACCCTGCAAAATCCTAGGCACATTTGGAATATCCCAGGACTTAGAAACATGCTTTTTAAAAATTGCCTTTGCTCTTTTAGTATTAAATGACAATCTGACTTTAAATGAGGGTATAAAGTTACCTATTGTGACTGAATCATTGTGTCATTTTTTTGGGGGGATGTCCTGAAAATAGAACTTAAAAGTACATCCTTCCTTATATTAAGGAAATGTTTCAGAAATTGATGGTGATAATGGCAACTTAAATTTCAGATTGTGTGATATGTACTTAAATTCTCTGATTTTTAATTTGCAAGTATTGAAAAAATATTTGGTAACTTAATGCATGCTTATGATATATTTTGATAGTACCCACTCACCATTCTCTATCCTCTCCAACTTCTTTCTAACCTTCCTCCACATCTCCCTCCTTACTCTATGTCTTCTTCCTCAAAACAAGTATTTATCGATTTACTTTTATGACCCATTGAATCAGGTTTTTTTTTTCTCAGACTGTCCTAGTCCTCTTTGTATGGCTGATGGTGACTTGGAATTCATGATACTATTGCCTCTGCCTTCTAAGTGCTAGGACCGATGGTGTGTCCCATGCCACCATACCCAGAAAAATTATCTGATCGTGATGTTGAGATTTTTACCCTTTATTTTGAGAACTTTGCTTCCTAAGTTCTTAGAATGCTACTCAGTTGTTTTGTCTTACACATATTTATAATGCCCTCTCAAAATAATGCCAGGATTTTTACTAGTAATGCCATTGAAAACATAAAAAAAATAGCTTTGAACAGTTTGTATTTATTTTGCTCTTTGGACATATCCCACAGGAATATGTTTTGTAAACATCTCAACATATGTATATGCATGTGATTATATTGTTGCTCCAAGATATAATGAGATTTATTTGCTATAGTTTCTTTCCAAGATAACAGTATTGTAGTTAGCTTTATTTAGTTGATATGATGCCCAGCATAAAGCTTCAAAGTAAAAACCCAAGACAGAATTCTGAATTTCAACTCTATGCTACCTCCTTTTATTGTTTTTGTTTTTAGAATACCTTTTGTAATCTTTAATTATGTGTACTGTTATGTACATTCCCACAAGGCAAAGGTGCTGGAACTCCCTGGAGTTAGTAGGTATTTCAACACAGGGATTTCTGGAAGAGCTGAACAGAATCTTATCCATGTGTATGCACATATGTATGCATTTTCTATACATAATCACACACATGTGTGCCCTTGAGTGCCCACTCATGTCAGTGTTGATGGTCTCTTCCTCAAAACCAACTTTGGGTTTTTTTAATACCCAATAATTTATTCTGGTGATGAGTGTACACCAAACCCAGTGATGTTTTCTTCCTTTATTTTTAAAGCTGCAGAGTGGCCCATTGAGGTTTATAAAAGGAATCTGGACATTGTTCTACTTTATGTTCCTAGCATTTCCTTATTACTGATACTATTACCGTGAGTAGTCTTGACACATTACATTATGTATCATTGTGGATGTTCTTGGGAGAAAATTCCTGTTCATTGGATTGCAGAGAGTAAAGGGTAATTAAATACAATTTTTTTAGATCCCAAATTCCCTCGGGTTGTGTCATTCTCCATTCCTACCAATGGTATCATAAATTTTGTTTTCCACAAGACACTATACAATATGTTTTAAAATATTTTATTTTTGTTTTATTTGATAACAAATGACACATAAATTAAGTTTAATTTCATTTTTCATATTTAAATTTTTCCTGAGAGTTTTATACTTGAGAATTGATTTTATAATAAAATCTCCACTTTCTTCCCCCCCAACTCCCACATATTCTACTATCTCTCAAATTCATGACCCCTTCTTCTTTAATTATTATTGTTACATTTATGTACACCCTGTTGTTGATCTCATGTACATGTGTTTAGAGGTGACCACTTAGGACTGGATAACATTCTTTCTTGCAGAAGGTATTGATTACCTGTAATTCTTCCTGTAAAAGTTGGCCTTGAATTCTCCCATTCATGCCATCATGATGATGGCGTGATGTGGGTCTTGTTTAGGCAACCATATTATTGAGATTTTATGAGTGTCACTTCTCTGTTGTCTAGAAAATACTATCTCACTCATACAATTTGTTACTTTTGCTTTTACATCCTTTTTTTTTTACCTCTCTTGTATGATGTTCTTTGAGCCTTATATGAAAGGACTGTGTCATAGAAGTATCAATTAAAGTTGAGAATCCAACAGTAAATTATTCTATGCATTTTGACTAGCTAAGAATCTTGGTAAGTGTCTCCATATATTGCATAAAGAAGCTACTTTAATAAGTTGTGAAAGCTACATTTATCTCGGGGTATAAGGGTATTTAGAATATAGTTAGAAATCATGTTGGTTTAAGAAAATAGCAGTAGAGGGTTCTCTTCTGGGGTGTATGACCTCCTTAGTTAAGGGTAGCTGGCCAGGTTCACAGTACCAGTCATGAATTTCTTATAGTGAGTGGGCCTTAAGGCCAATTACACTGCTATTGTCTACCCTTAAGAAAAATCACCATTTTGGCACCATTGAGGCTTATTGTGTTGGTTGTTGCTGTAGTTTGTAGACTGTTAGCTGAGTAGGACCATTGATTGCTTTCCCCCCTCTCAGTTGGCATAGCAGGTGCTAAAAGAGCCAGTTCTTATACAGGAGGCTTCTAGGTCCGTTCCAGCTCAATTCCAACATACATGGTGCCTTCAGTACAGGGTCTTCTCTTTAATGTCTGGAAGACAATCAAGACAAACGGAAATATTCCATATTGATTTGGGAGTCTCTTGGATTAGCAACTTGACGAGAGGTTTCCCCATGTATGATACTATGGTTTTTGTTAATATATAAATCTTGAGGGAGCATCATCATTCCAAAGGTCATAACAAACACACACATGTTTTAAAATATTATCTTTCCCTGTGAAGTCTCAGTAATAAATGTTTTTTTTTGTCTCAAGTTCCTCCATTTCCCTCTGTATTACTCTTTCCTTTTACAAATTAAAATCCCCCTTTAGCCTTATAGCATCTGTACCCTACATTCTTCCTCTCTAAGGCTCCATGATCCGTTTCTACTTTTCTGGTTTCTATAGCTAACTTATAGAATCAGATCTAAGGATCTGGAACTAGTAACCACAAACGGAAAAGAATGTATGGCTTTTGTTTTTCTGCATCTGCGTTACCTAACTCAGTATAATATTTTCTAGTTGAATCTATTTACTTGCAAATTTCATGATTTTCTATTTCTTCACTAATAAGATTAATTCCATTGTATAAATGTACCACATTTCCATTATCTAGTCATCAACTGAAGGACACTTAGGTTATTTTCATTTCCTACCTACTGTGAGTAAGAGTAGCCAAGAACATAGCTGAACAAGTTTCGCTGTAGTCTAATATATAGGCCTTTGAGTATATGGCAAGGAATGCTATAACTGTGTTATATGGTAGATGCGCTTTCTGCTTTTTGATTTATGTAAGTGGTGCACCAGTGTACAGTCCCACCAAGAGTGAATGAGTGTTCACCTCTTCCCACATTCTTACCAGAAGTTATTATTTTAATCTTAGTTACTCAGATTAGGGTGTGACAAAATCTTTTTTCTCTCTCTCTCTTTTTTTTTATTAATTTATTCATATTACATCTCAGTTGTTAGCCCATCCCATGTATCCTCCCATTCCTCCCTTCCTCCCACTTCCCCCCTACTCCCCTCCCCTCCCCTCTGTCTGTGTCTGAGGGGGACCTCCTCCCCCTGAATATGCTCATAGGGTATCAAGTCTCTCCTTGGTGACCTATTATCTTTCCTCTGAGTGCCACCAGGCATCTCCATCCAAGGGACATGTTCAAATATGGGGCACCAGAGTTTGTGTGAAAGTTAGATCTACTTCTCCACTCACCAGTGGAGAATGTCCTATAGATTGTTAATTCACATTTTTCATAGATTTCTAAGAATGGATAACACTTAAAGAGATTTGTTAGTCATTTCTCTTTCTTCTATTGAAAATCTTCTGTTCAGATTTATAGACTTTTTGAAATTTTGGATTATTTGTTTCTTTGATTCATTTAATTTCTTTATGTATTCTTGGATATTAATCCCCTCTTAGAGATGTTTAGATGGCAAAGATTCTCTACTACTCTGTGATTTGCTATTCACTCCATTGATTGTTTCTTCAGCGCTACAGATTTTTAAATTTTTAAAAATGTTCTATTTGTCAAATATTGGCCTCATTTACTGAGCAAGTGAGTTCTATTCAGAAAGGTTTTTCTCCCACCTGTATCTTGAAGAGCATTGCCTATGTTTTTTTTTTTTCTAGCAATTTCAGTATTTCAGGTTTCACTTTGACGTCATTGATCCATTTGGACATGGTTTTTCAAAGGGTACTAGATAAGATATAGGTCCATTTTTACCTTTCTAAGGTTGGACACCTAGTATCCCTAGCACTATTTGTTGAAGATGCTCTCTTTCTTCAAGTATGCACTTTTCACATATATGTCTAATATCAGATGCCTGTAATTACATGCTTTCACATTTGGGCCTTGTTTGTTCCATTGATGTACATGATGTTTGTTTGTTCATCAACGACATGTGTTTGTTATTACTCTATTTTTGTAATGTAGTTCAAGATCTGGTATAATAAAATCTCCAATATTGTTCTTTTTCTCAGGTTTGCTTTGGCTATTCTGGGTCTTTTCTGGTTCTACATGAATTCTAGGATTCCTCATCCTCCCTATGAATCTCCCTATGAAGAATGTCATGGGGATTTTGATTGAGATTCCATTGAATGCGTACATTGCTGTTGGCAGAATGATCATTTTAATAAAATTAATTCTACCCATTCATGTGCATGGAAGATCGTTTCATTTTCCATTTTTCTTCTTTAATCTATTTCTTCAGTGAATTAACATTCATTGTAGAAGTCTCTCATCAGCTTAGTTACATTTATTTCTAGATTATTTTTGAAGCTATTGGGGATAGAAATGATTCCACATTTTCTTTCTCAGCATGCATATTAATGGTTTATAGAAAGTCTACTGATTCGTCTGTTGCTTTTGTATCCTGTCACTTTATTGAAAGTCATCATCATTTCTAGAATTTTTCTGATGGGATATTTAGAATCTCTTATTTATATCTGTACACAATGTATAAGTATCATCTGAATTAGGAATGCTTTGACTCCTTCCAGAGCTATAGCAGTAATTAACTGTCTATTTGAATTAAAATGAAAAACTTGGGACTCTAGATGAAAGAAGCATGGGAGAATGGCAAAGTAGAAGGATCCAGAGGGTCCTAGAAGCCTACAAGTAGAACATTATGATAGGCAGATTTGGGCACAGGGGTCCCGCTCAAACTAAGGCACCAGCCAAGGACAATACTGGCCGTAAACCTTAAACCCCTACCCAGATCTAGCCAATGGTCAGAACATTCTCCACAGTAGAGTGGAGAGTGGGATATGACTCTCTCACATACTCTGGTGCCTCAACTTTGACCATGTCCCCTGGAGGGGGAGACCTGGTGGCACTCAGAGGAAGGACAGAAGGTTACCAAGAAGAGACTTGATACCCTATGAACATATACAGGGGGAGGTAATCCCCCTCAGGAACAGTCATAGGGGAGGGGAATAAGGAGAAAATGGGAGGGAAGGAAGAATGGGAGGATACAAGGGATGGGATAACCATTGAGATGTAACAAGAATAAATTAATAAAGGAGAAAAAAAACTAAAAAAAAAGTCATAAAAAATTCATTTAGGCACCCCTTAGCATATACAAATGAATGCTGCCTTTTTTCTGTTTCTATCAAAATGTATAAACATTTGCTTGATTTAATGACAATGACAAAGGCATAAGAAAAGGCAAAGTGTCTTGAAGTCTGTCAGCCTAAAATTATGATTTATAAGATTCAATCTGAAACACTGCCTCTGTTTTATGCTTACATTACAAGTCTATAAAAATAAATGTCTGGGTGGAATTCACTGTCAAAAAAATATAAAATGAAATGAAAAACTTTAATTATATTTTCCTATCTTTTCCTTTTTCTCCTTTCTTCATTTTGTCCTTCCTTCCTTCCTTCCTTCCTTCCTTCCTTCCTTCCTTCCTCTCTTTCTTTCTTCTTTTTCAAATTATCTATAGGTAAAATAATCATTTACCTCCCTAAATAGTAAATAGTATTGCATTTCCCTATGAAAATAGCCTTTTATTTGTTACATGTTATTGATATTTAAATTTCTAGCTCACTGATTTCCTTTTTTATTTATTATTTCTGTATGTGTTTCTGCTATAGACTTATAGAAAAATAAATATATGTTTGTTATATCAATATATCAGATTCGTCCTTTGGCATATTATACATTATCTCACTGATTTATGCTTTCCTTATAAAAAAGCACAGAATAAAACTCACCAGCCCCTTTCCTTATCACTTCTGTGTTATGCATCATAATTAGCAAGTGATCTCAGCCTTATTTCCAAATGAATTTACCCATTTTAAATATATGTATGACTATATTTTCTATATCTCAACTTCTGTTATATCTAAAATTTATCCTGATACATAACATGAGCAATGAACCCAGTTTATATTATACCAAATACTCTATTGTTTTCTCAGCACAGATTTTATATGCTGTGTTTACTATATTCTAATTTTTCTTCTCAGTTATACCATGTATGTACTTTCTGTCTGGTAGACTAATATATATAGATAAATAGATAGATAGATAGATAGATAGATAGATAGATAGATAGATATTCGCTCAGCTATTTTTCCATGTGAACGTTAAAATAGAGTTGTATATCTCTGGAGATGATTCTTTGATTTTCTTTTGATATTATACTAAATTCAATAAGACAATGTTTATTTATGAAAAAAGAAAGAAATTACATTTCCCCAATTCTATTTTTAAATCTTTCTGAAATTCTCAAAAAAAATTATCTCAAGTAATGTGTTACAAAGCATAGCGTTTTAGACAATTATAGTTACAGAAATCTACAATTTCTGTCTTTGGATATGCATATATATTAATGAGAAGTCCCTGACTGTCTACCTTGTGGTAAGTGTTTACTGAACAGCACACTTTGCTTAGGAAACCTAACTTCATCACTTTATGAATAATCATTTTTGTACTCTGTTTAAGGTATAACTTGATATGAAGTTGATATATCTATTGGGGTGTTCAAAATATTTATATAATAATATATTTGGACCTATATTTATACATTTCATTTAAATATAAAATATCTCACCCTGGTACTAGAATCACATTTTAATTTGGCTACCTACATTATCAGATTAAATACAAGTACATAATGGTGAGAATTTATGGGTATAGTACCTAATATTGCTAAAAGACACAATCTCATAGCAAATTCCCCTTTGCTCTGGCTCTAACCACCTTTATGTCATCTCTTTCACAATTCCCCTTGAGCCTTAGATAGGAGGTGTTTTTTTAAATCTCATCAATATTACTTCTTAAACAATAGGTGAACAAATACAATGATAGACATGTTAAATGGCCCCTGGAAAAGCCCACCAGGCCTGAAGCCTACACAAAGAGTTACAGAAAATTAAGGAAGGCTGAAAGTAGGAGAAATAGTTTTCCACAGGGTAGAGCATACCAATAATACACTATTTGGTTATTCAGTACCAATTGATCATTCCTGAAAACATGCATACATACATACATACATACATACATACATACATACATGCATACATACACACCAAGCTGGCTATATATGCATTTAGACACAGACACAGACACACACACACACACACACACACACACTACCACCACCACCACCACCACCACCACCACCTCTACCACCACCACCAATTACAAAAGGATGCCATGAATTTAAAAGAGAGCAAGGAGGGAGGAGGGATATATGGGAAGTTTAGGAGGGATGAAAAGGAAAGGGGAATTGATGTAATCGTAGTATAATCTCAAAAAATAATTAAGAGAAATAGTGATTATATAATTCCTGAAGCATCCAAATCTCAGGAGCAATAAGTATTTAATTGTACTACTTTGTTTGACTGCCTGCATAGTTCTCTTATTAGTTTCATTAGAGTAAATAAATTAAACATTTAAATAATATAAATGATCAAACTCTATACTTGCATTATTTGCCTTTGTGATTAAATGCCTATTGTGTAACAGACTTGTCTTTGTCATTTGGGGTTTGGGACTTGCAGAACTTACAAGCCTGCATTGTATTTGCAGTGGTTTTTAAATGGCAATGGTATGTTGCTTTCCAGGGACAACTGGCAATTGTGGGATTTTTTTTCCTGGTGTATCAACATGGGAGAAATGCTGTTGAATTTTTGTAGTAAGAATCAGGGAAGCCAATAACCTACTGAAAATTGGAATCCTCAGTGGCAATAGATTGTGTTGCCCTAGTTCTGGGGAGGTTCTGGAAATGTCTAGGGACATATAATATCTTGTCTCATGTTCCTCCTGGTTCAGCCTTTATAAGTTGTACATGGACAACCCACTGACCAACTCCTGTTGAGTGCGTGTGTCATATTGAGGACCATCTGAAAGATTGGTGTTACTTACCTGTGGCTTGGAGCAAGGTTATGAAAATTTCTACAGTAGACCCATACATGAATAAGACACTCTACAATATGCTGAGAATAAAACTTAGTATATTAATACAATGTACCGATTGAATCAATAATGTGTGTTTTGCTTAAGATTGCTTATCTTGTGCTGAGGGCTTGTGCATATTTTATCTTGGGCTTTGTACTTACACAGAAATGAATTTCCATTACATTTTGCACAGCGCATCTTTTCCTATGAAAGTATACAGGCATAATAAAAGGAAACTGAAGCAGCAAGGACAGTTTTCCAATGAAATTTTATATGATTAAATATGTACTCTCCTGGCCTACAGTGTGGCCCTAAATGTGAGCTTCGTGGGTGGCAAGATATTTATACTGAAAAGAAGTGTCTAAGTTTGAGTCACTGTTTCATAGTGTCTGGAGTAATTGCTTCTCTTTTCTAGAAGTCATTTCTAGAAACAATATACAGTTGAAAAAAATCAATCTTGTTATTTTAGCGGTAATTCCTTGTAAGATTGAAAAAAAAACCTACCATTAAATGCATTACTACAAGAAATGAACAATGAAACTATAAAACAAAACCTTGGAAAATAAATTGAATCTTTTAAAAGAAAGGAGATACTAACTTCAAAGGTAAATGGAAGCTCAGAACATACCAAATAGAAAACAAATGTAAGAAGATTTCATGCAAAGTACTCAGATATTTTCCCTCTTAAATTCCAAGCACTAGAGCCTGCTCAAACTGGCAAGCCCCAGCCCTGCATGTCAATCCCACAATCTCGTTTAAATATGTCAAAAGTAGGCACAGGAAACAGGAGCTGGCAGTTTTCCCACCTGTTATAAAAAAGACGGAAGCCCATCGTGAATGAAAGCACACAACACTATATCTGCCATCTGCATAGCTTCCAAATCTCTTGTATTTTATAGCAGTCGCCTGCCAAAAACCCGGAAAGCCAAAACCAGAATAAAACCCACAGTCTGAAAGAAAGAATATGGTGAATAATAAAATCATCCAGCGACAGAGAAGCAAAACTGCAGAAAATCCGACTGAAATAACAAAACTGTCAAGCATTACTGGGAGAGTTCAGAAATGCCAGCTAGAGGGTTTGGAGGGGGAGCGAAGGCTCAGGATAATACAAACCATTGTTCAGTTGGGAGATTTTGCAAAGCAAGTGAGCATACTCGTAATAAAATGTTAAGCCTTTCGAGAAAATGTTACTTTTTTTTCTTATTTCTAATATTTTAGCTATGTTTGTTTGAGATAAAGAAAGCCTTGTGTCTCTGAGCATTTGCTTTCATTTTATTTTGATAAGAATGGGCTTCTGAGAGGGACCCAAACCCAGCCAAGGCTTAATAGCCTTTAATTTGTCATTTGGGATACATTCAAAATTAGAAGCCAAATAAACATAGCTTTGCAAGAATTAAATCTAATAACTTGCAAAGCGTTTTTAACGCATTTTTTCAGCATTTTGAGACAGAGATTTTAATGTAAGTTCATGGAGCAACTGCCTCTAGGAAGTAAAATTAAATTCAATTCTCTCAGTGTAAGTAATTAATCTGGAAGAAACAAGTGTACATAGAGTTTTTTAGTGCACTAACTTCTGAGAGGTTAAAGAGGTAAATCAAGTTAATACTTATTTTAGGTGTGTGTTACTTCTCCTCTTTTTCTCTACCCAACTCTCTCTCTCTCTCTCTCTCTCTCTCTCTCTCTCTCTCTCTCTCTCTCTCTCTCTCTCTCTGATACTATATGGTAAATATGTGATTCTCCATTTCCCTAAAAACTAGACCATAAGAACATGGACTACATCCTTGATATGCCTCAGCAGCTAAAGGTACCGCTGCCAAGTCTGAAGATCTGTTTGGTGCCCAGGACTCACATAATAGAAAAAGAAAAGCAACTTCTGAAAGTTGTCCTCTGGCTTTCACATGAATAGGCACACACACACACACAGAGTTATGCATGTGCATGCAAGGACACACATGCATGCATGTGTGCGTGCGTGCGCGCACACACACACACACACACACACACACACACACACACACACACACGCATGCATGCACACACACTTCACCAATCATCCAGTCAATCATCTAATCACTCAATCAATAAAAGATTTCTTTTTTATTGTGCCCAATTTTTGCCATATTCTCTTAAAATCCCCAGGTAAAGAAATTCTTTACTTAAGGTAATATGGTATATTTAAGACTTTCTGTCTAACTGATAACTGCACTGCAGGGAAAAGTTTTGCAGAAATGTATTCCATTACTGCTCCTCTAAATCCAGAAGCATATCCATATTTATCAGTCAAACCTGGGTCATACAGATGCCATCCTCACAGAGCCTAACATTGATTGACAGGTTTTATTTAAGAGCCAGGGAAGCCACTTAAGAGATGGGTGGCCTGTTTATCCACTAACTTCCATGTGCATTAAGGAGCTCTCCCACTGGAGTAGACATTGAGTGCTGCAGTTGTAGAAAACAGAATGGCATTTCTACTTTTGAATTTCTGACAATGAAGTTAGTTTGCTTCACTTAGTAACACAACAAGAAAAGGGAAAATAAAGAGTAGAGGTGAGTGCATTTTTAGAAATGCAGAGAAGGTATTCCTAAATTTTACTGTGGGGCATTTTACTACTAACGTCTTGCTTTTAAAGGCTTGCTTTAGCAGTTCCTACCACATAGGAGCTTCCTTTGATGTTTCTAAGCAATCTTGGTCAAGTTCTTATCTGAAACAGTGTGATTCTTATGTCAAAGCTTAATTAATGGAGAACAAGGAAGGCAATTAAAAATTCATCTATATGAACTAAAATAGTTTCAATATTAACAACACACACACACACACACACACACACACACACACACACACACACACACACAGTCTATCTCTAGGGAATATTGAAGAGGGGAAGTAATACAAAGAGGAGTCAGCAAGACTATGGGCTGGATGCTCAGTCTTTCTTAAGTCACACACCAAGCCTAAGTGGGTGTCTACAGAGAGTGGGTGATGGGTCTCTGTGCTTCATTGCAGCCTTTGACAGTCAATGCATGCTCAATAAACACTTATGCATAAATTTATGTCTCAGTGTATTATGTATCTGAAGACATTTAGAATAGAGCTTGAAAGCTTAATCTGATGGCTTTATAGCACGGGACAAAGTCATAATTAACCTCCTTAAACCTCAGTTTCCACATCTGTGAACTGTGTCATCACTAAATATCTTGTGTAATGTCTGAGCTTTTCTCTCTTCCATTTTCTTTTTCATGTACTGGCCTCTTTCATAGGAGTGCTTCTTCTTCCTATGACTTGTTTTCTTATGTTTTCCAAGGCTGATTTCAAATATAGATTTATCTGTAAATGTTTTTATCCCCTTTTTTCTTCTTGCCTCTATTTAATTGGCTATTTCATTTAGCCTGGGGGCTGATTTATTATAAATAGTAATCAAAGTCAGCCTGCCAGTGTTTTATTAAAATTTTACTGTTATTATTAAGTATTTATGTAATTGCACACACTGACACTGACAAACAGACACACACACACACACACACACACACACACACACACACACACACACATATGACGGACATAGCTGTGGAAGTCAGAGGACATTTTTCTGGAGTCATATTTCTCTTTCTACCTTTATGTAGTCTCTGGGGATCAAATATGGGTTTTTAGCCCTGGTTTTGCAAGTGATATGTACTTTGACCTCTTCAACCATCACACTAGGTCCACATGGCTTCATTTCACTGTTGTGGGTCAAATTTTTGTTAAGGTATCTTTAGCACACGCAATAATTTGCAAGGGAAAATATCTTGCAAACGAACTGTGACTAGGCTATGATGGGCCTGAAGTTACAACGTTAGGAGTTTTAGTTTTGATGTGTGGCAGAATGGTAGCCACTGATCATTTTCAGGGAGATGATCAATATACCATTCTAATTCTGTTAAAAGAACTATCTTAAAATTCTAAGGAGAATGGAATGAAGTAACCAAAACATTATCAATAACAAGTTATTTTAGTAGATATATAAGAGACGATGATGTAATAGTAATAGGCGTCATTGGGAGTGTGGATGAGGAAGATGGAAGAGGGCATTTGGAGTTATATGTAATTGGTGAGACAGTCTACATGTGTGGACTCTGGCAAATAAATAGAGAAAAGACAAAACTAAACAGTCAGATATGTCCTAACCTTCGACTGTATGTGGGGAAAGATCAGATCAATTCTTGGTTTGCCTCAGTGTGAACTATATGGACATTTGAACAACAAGTCATACATCATTTGAGGGAGGAGTGGGGGATGTTATGTATCTTTGTCTTGCATATCTTGGGAACTAAATCTTTCTCACAAATGATAGGTTCTGGATATAAAACCCACCTGGAAACTGGAACATGCAAGCATTATTATTTTCCGTGAGTATCTGATCTGTCTACTTATTCATTTTTGGTCTCTGTGCTAGCTAGTTAGTAGGTCAACTTGAAAAAAGCTAGACTTTCTTTTTCCTCCTTTCATTAAAACCAGCTTTTTTTTCTTTGCCTCATCTAATATAATCTGATTACAGTTTTCCCTTCGTCTATTCCTCTCTGTTCTTCCTTACTGTCCTTCCATCTGTACCAACACTCTGTCTCTCAGAAGAAAACAAATGCCCTTCTAGGGGATTAAAAAAATACTAAACTGGAAGCCATATATGTATACAATGGACCTGTATGGTAAAGTAGAGAAAACTGTAAATAAAATAAAAGTAACATAAAAAAAATAGCAAAAAAAAGTAACAAAAAAAAAAAAGTAACATAAAAGAGCCCGACATGACATTATGAGACATAGGACCTCCAATAATGCAGTTGAGTTCATTTTCTGTTGGCCACCTATGGCTGGGCATGCAGCCTACGCTTAGTAGTTTGTATCTCCATTGAGACTCCCTCAGAGAAAAACTAAATTTTCATTTGCATGTGTTTATCAGCTGGAGATAGTTTCTGTCATAGAGAGGCAGGGATGCGTCCACTTCGCCTTTCAGCTCTAGGGCCTCATCTGGTGCAAACCCCTGCTGTGCCTGTGCATGCCACTTCCGTTTCTGATACTTCCTATGAACAATCTTACAGAGCTGTGCTTTTTAAGTGTCTTCCATCCCCTATGGCTGTTACACTTTTTCTGCCTCCTTTCTTTACAAAATTCCCTAAGCCATGAGGAGAGGTGTATATGATGGAAACATCCATGGAGGACTGAGTGTTCCAAGGTCTCTCTTTCTCTGTATAATACCTGGCTGTGAGTCTCTGCATTTGTTTTCCATCTACTGCAGGAGGAACCTTCTGTTATGATGGCTGAACAAGACAGTGGTCTATAAGGACAGCAGATTTCAGTAGGAGTCTTTTATTGCTACCATTTTTGTTTGTTTTGTTAAGAATAGTAGTATTTGGTTTTGCCCTAAGTCCCTGGTCTATCAAATCTCAGGTTTGTGGTCACTTAATTAGTGTCAGGCATGGGTTCCATCTCATGGAGTGGCCCTTACATCAAATCAGATATTGATTGGTTGCTCCCATAGATTTTTTTTTTTTTTTGCTGCCATTGTACTAGCTTATCTTGCAGGCAGGACACAACTGTAAATGAAAGGGTTTGTGGCTGGGTTGGTGTTTACAAGTCTCCTTGGTTGTTTGTAGAGTAGTTTCCTGTAGCAAGGATGCTAGTACTTAGGGTAGAGGCTTTTTGTAGTGACCGCCTGGACTTCTCTATGTTCAATGAGTTGGGTAGGTTTCTTCTATAGCAATTGTCCTTGCAATCAGTTTGTGGAGAACGACCCATACTTTTGGCAATAGGTGAATTGTTTGGGAGTTTCCCATGGTACCCCTTTGGACAACCACTCAATTAGATGTAACTCAGTTTCTGTACTGGAAGCTTCATTTAATGATGAGAAATGTCCACTTAGAGCTTGCCTCCCCTGTTATTTAGCTAATTTATTTAGATCCCCTTTGTATATGCATATAATTTATGAAGCTTCGAACATAGTAAGTTGTCATTCTACTTCTCAAATTGATCTTACTTTTAGCTCTCTCTGCCATATTTTCTCCCTTGTCTTTTTACCTCCCTCTCTTGACTTGTTCCTTGTATTCTGGTCTCCCACGTCTACCCTTAGCTATCTGTTCTATTTTCTTTCCCTGGGTACTGTATCTGATCCTACTCCTAGTTACTCACTCTGTCCATAACCTCTGTAGTTTTAGGTTGGATACTATTAATTTAACAGCTAATACCATCTGTAAGCTAACACATAACATGTTTGTCTTTATGGGTCTTTGTTCCCTCACTAAGGATATTTTCATTTTCATTAAATTACATAAGAATTTCATGTTTTCGATGGTTGAGTAATATTCCATTTTGTAGTTTTTCTTTATTTATTTTCCTTATATATTCATCAGTTGAGGTACATATAGGTCATGGCTATTATGAATAGAGCAGGAATGACCATGGTTGAGCTCGTGTCTCTGTGGTAGGATGAAACATCCTTTGAATATATGCCCATGAGTATTAGGAGCAGGATCTTTGCATCTTCCTGAGAAACCGCCACACTGATTCCATAGTGGTTGTACAAGTTTGAACTCCCACCAACAGTAATGGGTCCAAGATCCCCTTACTCTAGAGCCTGACCAGCATCTGGTGTCACTTTTTAATTGGCCTTAGACATTCTGATGGCTATAAGATGTAATCACAAAGTAGTTTTGATTTGCATTTCCTTAAAGGCTAGGGTTGCTGAACATTTCAAGTGTTTCTCAGCTATTTGTGTTTCCTCTATTGAGAATTCTCTATTTAGTTCTGTACGCCATTTTTAATTGGGTTATTTGTTTTCTTGATAGCTGGCCTTTGAATTTTATATATTTGGGATATCACTCCTCTATTATCCCTCTAATTGGTAAAATCCTTTCCTATTCTGTAAGCTGTCACTTTATGTGAATGAAGTGAATTCTTTGCGTGAATTAGATTTTTAGTTTTATGAGATCCCATTTATTAATTGTTGACCTTAGTGCCTGTGCTAATCATCTTCTAATCAGAAAGGTTTTTCCTGTGTCAATAAGTGCAAGGCTATTTCCCACTTTCTCTTCTATCAGGTTCAGGTTCAATGTATGAAATTTTGGTTTTAGTGCTTCTATCCTTTCTTTATTTTGCTCTCTTTCTCTTTCTTTCTTTCTTTCTTTCTTTCTTTCTTTCTTTCTTTCTTTCTTTCTTTCTTTCTTTCTTTCTTTCTCTCTAGACAGGCCTCCTCTGTATAGATTTGGCTGTCCTGGAACTCACTCTGTAGGCTGGTTTCAAGTTCACAGAGATCTATCTGCCTTTGCATCTCAAGTGCTGGGATTGAAGGCAAGTGCATGTGCCACCACCACCTGGCTTGAAGTAGTTTTGTGCAGCATAATAAATATACGTCTATTTGAAAACTTCTGCATGTAACAATCCAGTTTGACGCCACCATTGTGATCTTCTGGGTCTTCATTTTGATTGACATGCCAGCTTTGTGTCAATACCATGCTATTTTTGTTACTAATGCATTGTAGGACAACTTCAAATTAGAAATGGTGGTGCCTCATTATTGCGGATTGTTTTAGCCATCCTGATATTTTTTTGTGTGTTTCCATATGAAGCTGAACAATGTCTTTTCTGCATTTGTAAGGAATTGTGTTTTGATAGGTATGGCTTTGACTCCGTAGATTGCTTTTGGTAGGATAGCCATTTTTACTATTCTACTGATTTGTGAGGATGGGAGATATTTCTTTTTTTTCTCCTTTATTAATTTATTCTTGTTACATCTCAATGGTTATCCCATCCCTTGTATCCTCCCATTCTTCCCTCCCTCCCATTTTCCCCCTATTCCCCTCCCCTATGACTGTTCCTGAGGGGGATTTCCTCCCCCTGTATATGTTCATAGGGTATCAAGTCTCTTCTTGGTAACCTGCTGTCCTTCCTCTGAGTGCCACCAGGTCTCCCCCTCCAGGGGACATGGTCAAAGTTGAGGCAGCAGAGTATGTGAGAAAGTAATATCCCACTCTGTGGAGAGTGTTCTGTCCATGGGAGATATTTCTATTTTCTGAATTCTTCTTTAATTTCTTTCTTCAATGTGTTAAAGGTTTTATCACACAAAGCTTAATTTTCTTGGTTAAATATCCTAAGATATTTTATATTATTTGATGCTATTATGACAGGTGTTGTTTCTCTGATTTCTCAATTAGTCCATTTGTCATTTGTATAAAAAACACTACTTATTTTTGAGAGTTAATTTTGTTTCCTACTTTGGTGAAATATTTATTATACATAGGAGTTTCTGGTGGAATTTGTGTGGTCACTAATAAGTATTATCATATCAACTGAATATTAAGAGTATTTGACTTCATTTTTTGCAATTTGTATGTCCTTGATCTCTCTCAATTGTCTTAGTCCTTCAAGATGTCTCTTAGAATGACCTTTGTTGTAACCTGTAAGTTAGGGTACAATGTGTATTCATTTTAATTCAGTTGTATAGAAAGTGTTTACTTTCTTTCTAGATTTCTGTCTTGACCCATTTTTCACTCAGTAGCAAGTTTTTTCCATTCTGTGAATTTGTAAGATTTCTGTTGTGGGCAATATCCAGCTTTAATTCATTTGGTCATTCAGAAAGTAGTGTGTTATTTTACTTTTCTTGTACCTGTTAAGACTTTCATTGTGTCCAAGTATATGTTAGTTTTGGAGACAGTTCCATGATATGCTGAGAAGAAGGTTTTGTTTGGGGGTTAACTGTTCTGTGAATGTTTGCTATGTTCATTTGGTTTATAATTAAATATTTGTTTAGTTTTCATTTGAATGCCCTGTCTATTAGTGAGAATTATGGTACTGAAGTCTCCCACTATCAGTATATGAGGCTCAATATATTATATAAGCTATAGTAGTGTTTCTCTTATGAATTTGTGTGTTCTTGAATTTGGCACACTTATGTTAAGAATTGTAGTGTCATCTTGGTGGATTTTTTTCTTTGAGGTGTATGTAGTGGCCTCTCCAATATCTTCTGATGAGCTTTTGTTAAAGTCTATTTTGTAATATATTAAATGTTTACAACTTGCTTCTTTGATCTGTTTGGTTTGAATATTTTCCCTATCCTTTTACCTTGTGTAATGTTTATCCTCAATGTTACTGTGTCTTTCTTGGGTGGAGGAGAAGGATAGATCCTGTTTGCACATCCATTCTTTTACTCTGTCTTTTTATTGTGGAATTGATACCACTGTTGTGGAGAGATACCAATGAGCAGTGAGTTTTGATTCTTCTTATTTTGCAGTTGTGGTATATGAATATGTGCACATAGTGTGTGTGTTTACCTTTTTCTTTTTTTCCTTTTTGGTCTGGTATTATTTTTTCCTTGTGTTTTCTTAGTTATGATTCACATCCTTAGGCTGGAGTTTTCCTTTGAACACTTTTTTTCCTTCAAACCTTTGCTGTCATGCTGGAAAATATTTCCTTAGCTGAAAATACCCTTATGAAGATTTATTTAATTCTGAGCTCAAAAATGCTAATGGAGGGGGAAAATCATGTCTAAAGAAGGGACTTGCTTCAATTCCAGGGCTAATGAATTGCATCAAGCAGAACAGATTACAATTCTAGTTATCTTTTTTTCCAAGATTGCTCATTATTATTTTAATTTCTTACACTCAAAGCCACTAACCTTGGCTGTGTCTATTTGACACTGAGATAGAAAGTTGGAGAGGAGGATATTCAGATAACCTCATTTATTATTATGGCAGCCTAGTTTATGCCTTGTGTTATATTTATTTTGGCTGCTGTGAGTATTTCTATAGAATGAGTGGCTTGACCATAAACATTTACTTCCCCATGGAACAGAAGGCTTGGGATTAGAATGACAGTTCTGGGGAGGATCTCTGTCCTTCAGGTGGCCATTGCATCATTGTGTTCCCACAGAGTAGAGATGGAACATGAGGGTACAGAGGGGATGCTTTCTTGTGTATCTCCTTTAAAGGTGCTAATTTCATCACTAGGCTTTGACTCATGGCTAGGATACATCAGAAATATATTCTTTAAATACCATTGACCCAATCATTAGTGTTTGAGAATAGGAATTTAAGATGGGCACACAAACATGCAGTTCACAAAGAGAGCAAAGGTTAATCATGCTTATTTGAGGGGATTCATTCTTCTTCCGTATTATTTTGGTTATGGGCGATGAAGTCAAAGCCCTGCCTTCAGAGAAATTCATGAAGCAGCATATGAAGAGCTAATATTTGTCTAAAGTCCTCATTGTGTGGTAGGTTCACAGTAAAAGTGGTTATTATTTCACAGAGTAGAAATTGGAGGGCTAGAGAGTATCTAAATTGCAAATAAGGTATTTTATCCATTTCCTAAAATATTGCATAATTCAGAGTCATTACTCTCTTCCTATGGGGCAAAGATTCTCAACACTTCTTTAATAGCTTTAGTTTCTAGTAATCAATCAGCAATTACATAATAAAGAGGGGAAATTGGGTGTTTAGCATAGAACTATGTAGAGCTACTCTATCCAACCATTGTAATCAGCTCTTGATTGTGATTTCAGCACAGGGAAACTACAGTGCTGTCTCTCTGGGGCCTCCTCAAAAGTCCACATGAGCAAGACCTCGGTTGTCTGCACTGTCACTTCCTTTTATTCTGGAGGTAAGGAAATGGATGTCATCACCCTAAATCATTATTGTTACAATCATTTAGCATAATTATTTGAGACCATTGAGCTCTATTTTGGCCCCCAAAATAGAGGATTTAGTTGTGAAAAATTATTAGGAGTTGTTTTACATTTTTTTCTTCTAAGACAAGTAGATGAAAATTTAAGAGGAATTTAGGGAAATATGAACATTGGCTTAATATTGATAATATTACAAAATTATTAAGGTGTTTTTAGATGTGATAATGATCTCATTATTGTATTTCTAAATACAGTTGTTAGCATTTGCACCTACATACAGTGTCATAAGTATGGGTAGATAATGACATCTGGACTTAAGTCAAAACAATGAGATGGAAGGTAAATGGATGTATTCATGAAAAATTTGGCCATAAGTTGACAGTTATTGGAAAAGACATTCACTATAATTTACTTTTTACTTTTGTTAACGGTTATATTCTTATGAAATAGAGTTAGAATTTATTAAGATGGTATATCATAAATTTAAGCATGCCTTTAATAGAGATGTTTAGGGATAGAAGCCAGAGTATAACCATGGGCTTCTTAAAAGAAGGTTGCCTTAAAAATTTATTACTAAAAAATCACAATAATGAAGTAGGCAAAATAATTTATATCTTACTACTTTAAAAAGGCAGAAAATGTTGTTGGTCAAACTTCATCACTTAGCAAATCATAGACTTACAAATGTAAAACTCTAGTAAGTCAGTAAAAGCCTATATAAATAAGAAAAAAGTCAAGTTACTGTAAGAAAAAAGGCTGTAAAATCTCACCTATAAATTTAATTAAATAGGAATGTACATGGATATTCTGTGTGAAATATACTAAGTTAAAATCTGGAGATTTGGAATATATATATATATATATATATATATATATATATAATGTTTTATATGGTATAATAGAGTTTAGAATAAAATGCTGTGAGAATCCACATAAAAGGATAATTAATTTATTCATGGCTTGAGAATAAGAGATACGGAGAGCATTGTCTTATCAGATGAAGGAAAAGAGAATTGCCAGAAATACAGATATGTTAATGACTTTGCTTGAAGTCTCACATGGTTAGAATGGAAGGAAGATTTTATGGCTCAAGATACTGCTTGCTAGAGAGGAGTCTGGCAATTAAGCTGTGGTTGTGCTATGATAGGCCTTAATTTTTGACCTTAGAAGTCTTGGTTTTGATATGTGGTGAAAGAGAAGCCATTAGTCATATTTTAGATGATTCGTATAGCAGAATTCTAGTTTTAAGAATGAAGCAACCAAAACCATTGCCAATAGCAAGTTATTCTAGTAGATGTAAGTAAGAGATGATGGTGAAATTGATATCATTGGGAGTAAGGAGAAGGCAGATGGTAGAAAGCATTTCGAGTTATATGTAACTGGTAAGACAGTCACCATGTGGATACTGGCAGAATGGAGAAATCACACGTCAGATATGTCCTGATAGGCCTGTTCTACAGTGGTATGTTGAGAAAGATCAGATCAGTTTCTGGCTTCCACCAACATAAAATATGTATAACTGTCAAAACTTTTCTGTATGTGGTTATTTGAAGAATTAGCCATGCATCATTTGAGGGAGGGCTGGAAGATGCTGTATCGTTTGTATTTGTTTTCAGGTACTTTGTCCTGAGATTTCAACTTGTTCAAGAAATGATGGGTTTAGGTTATGAGAACCACTTGAAAACTGGAACATGTGCCAGGATTACTACTTCCCACTGGATATCCAGTCTCTACCTCCTTATTCACTTTTGGTCTCTATGTAAGATATTTATTAGGTCAATTTGACAAAAGCTAGACTTATTTTGGAAGGGGTACTCATTAAGAAAATGCCCCAGCAAGGAACAGCGGTGCACACTTGTATTCCCAGCAATCTGGGAGGCAGAGGTAAGCAGATCTCTGTGAGTTTGAGGGCAGCCTGGTCTACAAAGTGAATCCAGGAAAGCCAAGGCTACACAGAGAAACCCTGTCTTGAAAAACAAGAATAAGAAAGAAAAACAAAAAAGGAAATTCCATGGCATATTTGTTTTTTTTTTTTCAGAAAACCTGTTGTCATTTTTCTTGACTGATCATTAATGTAGGAGAGTCCAGCTTACTCTGGGTGGTGCCACCCATGGGAAGTGAGCAAAGCAGGCCTTAAGAAACAGGCTGGCAACAAGAACTCCTGCATAATTTTGGCATCAGTTTATGTCTCCATGTTCCTGCCTGGATTTTCTCTTGGCTTCCTTGAGTGACCAAGTATGCCCTCAGAATTTTAAGTTGAAATAAATGCTTTCCTTTCCAAGTTGTGTTTGGTCATGACTTATTACAGCAATAGCAACACTAAGACAGTTTCTACACAATGGACTGTTATATTCAATAATAGCTCAATTAGCTCAGTATCCACCTTTCTCCAAGAATTCCAAGTTGTATTAAGTAGTTTCATACCTTCCTGACAGACAAACTTCCCTGTTTTTAATTCTTCCCTATTTCATGTTACACTGGAGCATTTGGCTATTTGATCCTTTTGTTCTGAATTCCATTGTCCTAAGTGCTGTTTTCTGCTCTGTTTCCAACTCTGTTATCCCTTCAGTCTGCAGAGGATAGTTGCCATGAGGTTCTTCATCAACATCCTTTTATCTTTCACCAATGCATTACTTATTGCTTGATAAATGGACCATTTTCTCTTAGATCCTTGCACAGAACATAGTCAGCTCTATACTGTTTGTTCTCAGATGACCCTTCCATTGTTATATTTTTAATGAATCTTTCATCTCCCCATAATATATCACAACATTTTTTATGCTCTATGCAACTTAGAATGACCTGAGACTTCTCCAAGCATCCAGTCACCTGAAGAGCATCTCAGAACTCTTTATGGCTTTGTCAGATAGTAAATGTCCTGTGGTGAAAGATGACACTTAAAAGTGACAAGCATGCACATCTGCCTGTAGCTTCACTCTAGATCCAGGATTCCCAAGATCAACTCTTGGTCAACAGTTGAGTTCCTCTTGTTACAACTGGATATGCTTACAGATACTTCCACATGCAATTCTTTTCCTTTCTTAGAAGGTCCAGATTTGATAAGTTGGACTATGAAGGAACAGACTTCTTATTGGTGGTCAGAAAAAAAGATTTGGCAAATCTAGTAGAGTACAGTTACTGCCTGTAGAGAAACTGCCAGTGAGATACTGGCTTTTTTTTTAAACAGGGGTTGGTTGGAGAAAAAAATCTCCTTTGCCAGGAATGTTGACACAGGGCAAGAAGTTTGGGCAAAAACTAGGTTTTTAATCTTCCCAAGTGCATCTACCCAGATACCCTTTACTTGTTTCTCCATCCTGTAGCTTTACTGCTAGGGCTCTAGGAGCTTTTAAGATAAGAAAAGTAGGTCAGTATATAACAGGGTAGTGAGGTGTTGAGCACAGATGTGCCATTTGAAATCTAGCTTTAGGCATACTTCTTGCTGAGCTCTAGGACATGAGTGCTGCTTCAGAGTTGTCCTGAGCTACAAAGTAGGTGGGCTTCCATTGTGAATTGCCCCAGGGTTGGACAAGTCATTTCTTGAGCAAGGCGATTCTTATGTACTCAAAGTTACTCTCTGAAAACATCAGAAATTGTGAGCTGTTATCAGCGAGCATGTGCCATGGCTGAGATAAAAGTTCATGAGCCTGGTAAAGGGAGTCAGGATGGGAAGAACATAATTCATTAAAATAGGCATTCTATGTCATATTTCCCCCTGTTCTTCTTCTTTTCATAACACAAATTATGTTTGTCTATGTCTTTTTTGTAGGTCGTATGATGTAATTCATCTATTCAGTACTGATAAGAAACACTAATACTTATGAGATAAAGCAGGAGAGATATGACACCTATCCTCCTATAATGTACATTAAAGTAGATAATTAAACCAAGAAACTAATATATAATTTCAGATAGTTATAAGTAATACTGAGAACTGAAGATTTAAATGTGAAATTAATGATGAGTATACATTTTTGTATTAAATTATAAACCAGTTTTTCTAAGTCTAGCTTTCAAAAATGGGCATAGTTATGGATATATAGATAAAGAATAGCAATAAAGGAGCTGCAGTCTTTTAAAAGGTGTAGAGGTCTTAGAGAAATTATGTTACTATCACATTGAATTACATCAGAAATGTCTAAATGTGTGTGATTGAGTAATGCTTAACTTGTTACTTGTAAAATAACAAGATATGTAGGAATGTGCCCAGTGTACTAATGAATTTGTTTCTTTCTCTGAAGTAGTGAGAAGCTATTATGGTCTCTAAGCAGTAAATAAATGCCTGTGAATCTATCTAAGTGTGTGTGTGTGTGTGTGTGTGTGTGTGTGTGTGTGTGTGTGTGTGTGTGTGTATGTGTGTATTTCTGTGAAATTATTTAGATTTTTATACAACTGATTGAGATATTCAACTCTTTACAAGTATAAAGAATTCTGTCATGAATATCCATGAACACAGGAACATGTCCATTGTGTGAATATCTTTACATTATGTTTTCCTAGAAGTGTGATATAAGGAGTATCCATCTGAGATATGAGAATATTGCCCCTTTTCACACAATCAGAGTGTTACTATCAGCTTTGTTGATGATAACAGAAGTTTATGATCAGGCAAATTGTGTATCTGAGTTATCACTTTAATTTGAATTTTTCTTATTTGGATGAACATGATATCTTCAATTTAATTTTTCTTTAGCTTTAATATGCAAGCACTATATTTATATTATTTCCACATCTCATTCTCACCCCCCCAAGTCCTCCTTGTCCTCATACCTTCTAACTTATGCATATATGACCTTTAATTATTGTTACATATGTATATGTTTATGAATATATGCATATATCATTACAATCTGTGAGTCTATTTAGTGTTTCTCTGAGGTTTATTTTTTTAGGCTGACTACTTGGAATTAAAGAACCTATTAGAGAGCTCATCCCTGGAATAGACTCGTTCTCCTTTTCTCGTGCCGTTCTCCCTCCTCCTGCTTTAGCCTGTCAACTGGTATGGTTGCAAAAGTTAACTATATCTTTGTAATGTCATGGGTGCAGTTTCTCTGCCACATATAAATACTATAGCATAGCAGATGTTCTTGTCCTCTGGGTTTTTAAATTTTTCTCCTCCTCTCCCATGATGTTTCCTAATCCTTGTACAAGTACAGTGTAGATAATTCAGTTACCATAAATTGTGGTTGGTCACCCCACAGTGATTTGTTTTCTACGTTTTCACCAGTTGTGGATATCTGTAATGGTCTCTCTCTGCTGCCAAAATTTTTCTTTGATGATGAGTGAGAGCTATGAAAATAAATGTGGAGAACTGTCACATACACAAAACATTGATCTACCATATGGCTTGGATGCATTATTCCATGGCATATTCCCAAAGGACATAACATCCTACTGTACAGATACTTGCTCTGAAATGTTCACTGCTACACTATTCATAAAGGCACAAAGTGGAAACAACTTAATGTTCTTCAATTGATGAATGTTCTTGATTTTTGTGGGTTTATAATACTTTGAGGAGGGACACTTACAAGTAGAATTACCTCACGATAGAAAACATCTGTGAAGTCAATGAGAGACTCAGGTCTGGATCCTGTATGTCTCTTTTCATTAACCAATGAATCTTTTATTGCAATATTTTGCTAATTTTTAGCTCAAAGCCCATGCCCTGTGTTCTGTTTCTATGCATTAGAAAAACAAATCACTCTCTTGTGTGGTTCGTTATTTTTCTGATAATACCTTGGCTCAAGTTTAATATTATGTGTATTATACCAAATTATTTTAATTTTAAGTTATGCATTCTCAACAAAAATCCAAAGACTATAAGAGTATCATAGATGGATTTTTATCTTGTCTTCTATTCTTATGTCTCTAACCCTATAGGTAGAATTTGTGTGAAGTACAAAACTTTTGTTTTAATTCTCTTTGCTTATACAAGAACGATATTTACTTAGGCAAAACTACGTAAATATTGTGAGAATGGATACCTTCAGTTAGCTTGCTTGTAATCCATAATATATTAAAATATGTTCATTTACAAAAATGAATTTGTAACAATTTGTTTTGAGCGCTTTGGAAGATTATATAGAATGAACACAATGCAATTTTAAAAATCCTATACAGTGAGTACTCATGTGATTTCAAGTGTTTTCTTTTGAAAATAGTGCTACCATGAATATATATATATACTTGTATAATATATATATATACATATATATATACATATACATACTTGTATAATATATATGTATAGACATACTTGTATATTTGTTTAAAAATGATACTTTTCAAGTGCAGAATTATGGGGATAACAGCTATGTATTTTAAAGTTTAGTAAATAGTTTATAATAACCTTTCCTCCAAATAATGTATAACCTTACCGACACTGAATAAAGTAAATATTTATCTAAGCTCTTATTATTGCCAAATGGTGCTGGTGTTTAAAATTTTTATGATATTATTGGACAAATGTTAAAAGTTTCATGCTTTTTCTCCTTTTAAAATTTGCACAATTATACTTCTGACACTGTGTTTGCATATTCTAACATGTGAAACATCTTTTCATGATGTTTCATCACATTTGTAACACAAAGTTTACATATTTCAGAAGTTCCCTGAACATTTGTTATATTGTTTGTTGTAAAAATGCGTTTCCCTAGTTTTTAATCTTTTCACTTGTATGTTGGGTTTGGTAGCCATATCTTTTACCTCCAATAAAACCAAATACACCTGCATTTCCTTTTCTGGCTTTTAAGGGTCTATTTTTAAGATCTGCCTATGCACAAAATTATTAAATAGTCTCATTTTTCTGAAAGGCTTATAATTTTCCTTCTTATATTTAGGCCTTTGGCATACTTACCATGACAATTTTAGTGCATTAATGTTATATTTTCTCAGCTAATATGCATTTGCCTTAGGTAACTCTAAATACTGAGTAGCATAACTGAGACTCTGAAGTAAACTGATTCCCCCAAGATCATTGCGATTCTCTCTGTGTTTACATTTATGTTTCTTTCTCCCTCTAGACCAAACTTAGTCAACTGGGGTTGTGCTTAGCTCTTATTGACATTTAGCTGCCATTATAACATATAAGAAGTGAGGCAATTATGAGGCGCTTAGCCACAGGAACTCTTGTTTCTTAAATAGATTGATGCCATCATCACAGGCATAGGTTCCTCATTATGCTGTTGAAGATAGGGAAGTGGACAGGAGCCTTCCATAGATGTCCTCTCAAAGAATCCACCCAACAGGGGATTGAAGCAGAAGCTGAGTCTTCTGACAGAGGGCAGAGGGAAGGAGCCTTATGGATGAGTGTTGGGGAGGAGGGAATAGAAGGACCAGGAGGGTACAGGAGCTCCACAAGCCTAACAGAGACAAGTCTGGACCCAGGGGGCTGGTGGAGACGGATGCACCAAACAAGGACTGTGCATAGAGAGGACCTAGATCCCCTGCTCAGATGTAGCTGATAGCCAGCTCAGTCTTCATAGGAGTCCCATAGTAAGGGGAACAAGGGCTGTCCCTGCCATGGACTCTGCGCCCATTGCGGGGGGGGGGGTGCTTTACCATGCCACAGAGGAAGAGGATGTAGGCAGTCTTCATGAGACTTGGTAGGCTAGCATCAGTGGATAGGGGAGAAGTGCTCCTCCTCTTTAAGGACTAGTGGAGGGGCATAGGGGGATAGAAGGAGGAAGAGTGAGATTGGGAGGAGCTGAGGGGGGGGGCTGTGATCAGGATGTAAAAGGAATACATCAACAAATAAAGTTAAATTTAAAAAGGCAAGTTAAGTCATCTTGTAGCTTCTTCTCACCCTCTTTTTGTCCTTTCATCATGGGGTGACACATCAGGAAAGACCTTGAAACACGTTTGTTCTTCTGTCTTGTACTTCTCGGTTTCAGAACCTCAAGACAGAAAATGACTGCTCGGGTACAATTACCTAGTTATCTCATAGTAGCACAAAACAGACTAAGAGGTTTGCGAAGGACTTGTCTGTACCGCTCACTCCTCTGTCACTAGCACCTGCCGGTCCCAGTGAATCTGAAGTTTCTCCTCTCATTAACATGGTTGTGTCTGCCTTTTTCTCTCCCAGTGTCTGTCATGGTGTTGATGAGTTACACTATACACAGGGGAGTTTCCCACTGTGGAATGCCTAAGTAAGAAAACAGCCTCAAAGTGTGAGAACAGCATCTGGTGTTAGTCTTGAGGGTGTTGCATCTCGAGATTCCTTGTATCGAAAAGGGGATACAAAAGATGCATAAAAAGAGGAAGTAACCCAGAATGAGCCAACTGTTTTGGCTGAGTAGGAGTCGCAACAGGGCTCTGTCATCTTAAATTAAATATATTGCACTAAGTCAGGATTTTTGTTGCAGTGACAGATACTTGTGAGAAACAATGGAAAGGAAACAAGGCTTTTGGTTTTGTTTCAGAGTTTCAAAGCCCATAAACACTTGTCTTCATTGTGCATGGACTTGTGATGACACAGACCATCATTATAGAGAGAACATGGTGGACTAGAGTTGGGTATCCCATCACAGACAAGAAATAAACAAAAGGACAGAGAGGAATTCAGGACAAGAGATAGCCCCCAGTAACACATTTTCAGTGATCTACTTCCCTCAACCAAGCCACAGCTCTGAAAGTGTTATCATTTACCAATATTATCAATATATGACTCTATAAGTGACTTTGCCTATTGATTAGTTATATCCCTAATGACTCAGTGACATTTAAATGATGGGTTGTCTAGTTGGCATTGAAACATTTAAGACATTTCCTCAAGCACAGTTCATACCCAAAGCCTACCCCCTTCCTTCCAGAGAATTGTTTCATGTTCAGTATGTTACAAAGAGACTGTTCCCTTAACAGGGGCCACTATGATTCCATTACCATTAATTATTTAACTTTAATGGGCTTGAAAATTTTTACTTTTAAAATTAACCTAATAATCAGCAACATAAAACACCATTCAGTGAACTCTTACTTTATAGAAAAGTTTCACATTCCAGTCTAATTTTTTAATCACCACATCACTTAATTTTCAAAACAATTTCAGAAGGTGAGAACTCTGACATTTTTCAAGTGACAAAACTATGTCTTTGGTTAACTTGTTTGCATCCTTAAGAAACTGTAACCAGTAAGTTGAAGAATCAGGATGTTCTCTGAGGTGTGTCTGACTACCCAAGGTTTATAATCAGTCTTTCTAGGCCTAATGCGTGAAGTTGACATAGAATGAGATAAAATGAAAAATGGTAACCTATTTATAAGTGTGCAGTACTTTCTTAAATTCTTCATTATCTTCAAACTCTTAAGAAGAGGTGCATCGTGACAGCCTTTTTGTGGTTGATATTTTCCTAAAGATAAATTTCCCCCTCATCATGGACAGAAAACAAACAAAAGGCCAGGCAAGAATTGGGAACAAGATATAGGCTCCCAAAACACATTCCCAATGACCTACTTCCTTCATGATTTTTCCTCTTGTCTTGGAAAACTGGCAACCATCGCCAATTCTAATATATATGAAGCTGAGAAAACTAGTGGTTTTCTAGGAAGGGCCTTTTCAGTAACGATTTTTCTCCTACCCTATAATTACAGAGGACACTTGGATAGGCAGCTATGGCTGAGAAGCTTGAGAGTTAGTGTTTTCATCATACTTCTTGGGGTCCAAGGGAGCAAGCATCAGTGGCAAAGCATTAAGTCTGCAAACATATTCAGCAGAGTCACTCATATCCATAGCATGTGGCGAGAAGGGAACACAAATCCAAATGTCACAGTTCGTGAATGGCATTTAGATGTTATTAGAATAATGAATGGGAAACACTGGGAGCCATTCAGAAGCATCCAGCAGCATGTGCCTGTACTCTGCATGCACACTTCATGTGAGTTATCTGAGTACCATCGGCAGTTCCGGTATAATACTTCAACCACCTGTATAATCTGATATCAGATGCGACTGGGAAATGCTGATTTGGAACAGCAGTCAGAGGATTGTCACCAGTCATCTGACCCAGAGGACACACTGAGATAAATTAGTATGCAGCATTCCCTTACATCAGAGCTGCAGCTTTGTGTCCCCCTCAACCATCCTGTGGCTGACCTCTGCTCCGTCAGAGGTTAGCCATTTGTGTGGAATTTTGAGAAATTAAATAGAGAACCCAGAAGTCTGAGAGGAACTGCATATTTTTCTTTACCTGAATGCAAGTCAAAGGTCACTTCTTTTAACTGTTCAGAGTGGTTTTATTTCTCAAGTATTACACACATTTTCCACTACTCCTGTTCTCTCTTCACATATTGCCTAGAAGTCGGTCCTTATATCTGTTTCCACTATGAAAATGCTTCAAATCGAACCACAACTCAAATATCATGTGAAATTGAAAACAAAACAAAACAAACAAACAAACAAAAACAAAAACAAAAACATGCTCAAAGTACTCAGAGGATCTGAGAGAAAATTTAATTTTCCTAATTTTATGTTCACAGTGACTAACCTGGGGTTCTTTCTTCATCCTTCCTTTGGTCGGATTAAGGAAGAAGACTGAGTTTCTGGGTAGCCCGGTGATTCATTTTTTAGTGTATAATAATCTATTCTACCGAATCTTTAAAATATCCACACAACATCATCAACAACCACAAAATCCAAACACTGAGACAAACAGTGTTGGTAAAAGCCTCTCCACGTGTCACACAGATCCCAGCTGGAGAGAGGTCGTTGGTCCACGTAGCTCCCAGTTTTCCAGTTCTATGAAGAACAGCTGCTGGGCCATTGTGTTGACTGGATCCTCCTTCTATCACTCTGTCTCCCTGGTGGACGTTATCGGGAGGTCTTTTGTCAGCACAGCAGTAGTTTTGCAAACAAAGGCAGATCCCAGTCAGAGAACCACCCAGCAAAGCTGTGCATGCCAAGAACTACGTGAAGATCTGCTTCACCGGCTGGACTAGACCAGTAGGTGGGCAGTGGAGGGTCACTGGGGTCATCTTTGGATTTCTCTCTCTACTTGTTGACAATAGACCCCCATTCAGTAGATAAGAGGAGCTAAGAAATGATTGGCCTAAGTGATTAAGGAAAATAGGAACATTTAGTAAAATGCATCGTGAACTACTTAATGTCTCCCTCTTACACATTTTTATCTCAGTCTGTAATAAAATAAATGAGAGATTAAAAAACTAAGACTAAAATAATAAACTGGAGTTGAGAATATGTAAATTTATTGCTTGACTGTGCAAGTACATAATCAGAATGCCTACTTGTTCTAAGTACACTTGAGTAATTCTCATTAATGGCAATGGGAGGAGTTGTGGATGCCCAGAAAATTGTGAGCAACGTGCATTTCACATCCCCTCGCTGATCACTGCACGGTCTGTTTCTGTATGCACACTGTGGTGAGATGAAATTTGCTCCTAGTCTTTTCTCAAGCTGAAGCAACATGCATCAGTGTTCATTTCTTTAAATGCCATGATTGTATATTTCCCACATTTAAAAAATTAACCGGAGATGTAAATGTAGCCAAAAGTATGTGCTATTCCAGGCCAAGCTTTGCGGTGTAGGCAGAGTGATTCACCAATGGGTTTTTCATTGTGCTGTTTGAGGTCATGAATTTTTCAAAACTGCGCAGTTTCAAAATTGACAGTGCATCATCATCATAAGGCCTTTCCCATGCAGGAAACACCCACTTAAAACAATTCTTTTTTTTTTTTTTCCTGAGAATTCCTGCAGGCAGACAATTCTCCTAATCAAGTTGCATAGAAGCTCTTCATTCATAAAGGATAACATTTGAATCGAATAAAGGAAACATGCATGACCTTTGCTTTGCCAATTGGCAGGAAGAACACTGCAGTTTCTCATTCCATTTCTTTGAAAAGACTCAGAAAACTGCGTCTGCAATGTGGTGTGTGTGTGTGTGTGTGTGTGTGTGTGTGTGTGTGTGTGTGTGTGTGTGTGTGTGTGTGTGTGTGCGCGCGCATGCGCACATGCAGTTACACAGTGATGGCGGGAATCCTGGAGAGAAGAGGCCGTGTCTGTTCCTTCTGCAGTGTAGCTGTGATGCCCTACAGCTGGTCATGATAGAGGAGTCTCAGGTTAGAATTACAGGTAGAGTGGGCATTTATTCTGGAAGCCTACAGAATCTGTCAGAAGTAACGGCAGCGTAGCCATCAGGTCACCACCGATTGTAGCTTAACGTTATTGTTGTATTGCTGTGCCTGGTTGCCCAACAGTGCTTTCACAGAGCAAATTCAAGTAAGTGGAATTCTGCTTTCCAGTTTTTTTTTTATGATCTTAATTTGTTTCTATACATTAGAAGTGAAATTGTGAAAAATCAATGATAACATGCACTATTGTTTGACAAGTAGTAAAAAAAGGTCAAAATAAGGAAACTCAAGCAGCGTGTAACTCGGGGTAGTTACTCCTTACAGGGAGTTACCACTTACTCCGCATGCGCAAGAACATGGATTAAACCCTCAGCAGCAATAACATACAAACATCATCAACCACGAACAAAGCATCAAGGAAAAGAGCTTAATAGAATACACAGATAATGCTTTGAAATTTACTTAAAGATGAATTTCAAAAGCATTGGTTTTGTTGTTGTCGTTAAATGAGATTATGCAACTACAGCTTGAATGACGCAGTTCTGGAGCCACGGTTTTATCATCCCTGTGAAATGACTATGAAGATGAGCTGCACCGGGGCTGCCTATTGGTGTGTGCCGTGTAGATGTCCCTCATGCTGGATACTTGGCACAGGCCGACATCTTCTAGGTCTCTTTTTCCAGTGAGGAATCCATTAGAAATTCCATTCTAGTAGGAAAGTCTCTCACTGACGGGAGAGAGTGCCTAAAGATTTGGGAACGTCAGTATTTTAAATTTCATCTACGTTTCAGCTTTTAGATATTCCTGCCTTGTTTAAAAAATGTTCTTTCTGAGAGCTTGGCATTTTACAGTCTCGGAACTTTCCTTAACTACTTGAACAAAACTTTTTATTCATGCTTGGAAACTAGAACACATAGACTTATTATTTTAAAAATTAGGATACGGAAAAACAGCAATTTAGGAAGGAACACACATTGAATATGGATAGTATTCAAATTCCCTGATCCGTTTTTAAAGTAGATATGAATTAGTATGGAAAACATGGGACTTAATTCCCTTTTTATTACCTCAAATATAAGAAATTATAATGTAGTCGGCGATTAGATGAATATTTTGTGTGTTGTATAGAATTAGAAAATGCTTCCTTATAAGAGATTTGGGGAATTTTAATGTGTGATTTCCTCCTAAATATTTCAGTCTCTTTTAGTAAGTGTGCAGTTTTCTAAAAGGAAAAAAAATTGAAAGTTCATAAACACGGTTCTTTTAAACACAGACAAGAAGGAAACTCGGTGGGAGATTTTGTGTATCTCCTCATTCCCCCTTATTTTAGCTGCTTGTGTTGAGACAGCTTTGTGCTGACTAAGGCGGCACCCAAAGAAGTCTCTTCAGCTGCCACTGTGATGGGAGCAATTCCCTGTGTTCTGAATATTTTCTCCCATTCCTGAAATTAAAAAAAAATATTCTTCCAGATATGAATTGTTTGGCCTCTGAAGGCTGTAAATCTTCACATTTAAACTGTTTATTTGTAGGAAGAGCAACTAAGATGAACTTCACCTTCATCCCAGCCAAATATTACATTCAACCCCTACCTCTTTACTACAACCCAAATCCTACTTGTACTTGGTTTTATTATGGTTGCAGGGAATAAATAGAGTGATTAAAGTACAAAAATAGATACATCGGTGGCAATGTTAGTAAATAAGGTGTACAAAATATTAAAAAAGCCTTGGTAGACATAAAGAATAAGAGAAGCTTCCCCCCCCCATTGGGTTTTCAGGACAGCAGTTCTAAGGTGGTTAACATGAAAGTCGTGAGGATGTAATCCACCTGTACATCTGGACCGTTATGTTTTCAGGAGACAAGGGGCATGGATGCTAACAGCCTGGATGTCAGATTGTTCATCTCCCTGAATGGCAGGAAGAACAGTGTGGCTCCAATTACTGGAAAGAGGCACATGAGTGTAGAGGTGTAGCCAGCCTCTACATAAAGAGGGCTTAGATTTCTAAGGCCACTGTAGCTGTGGTGGCCTAGCGAGGCTAAGGCACGCAGAAGCAGTAGCTCAGGCCTTCTGTTGGAACTTAATGCAGATCTCGGCTACAGACAGCAGTGCATTTGGGATGATGGATGTGATGAGGTTGTTCAAAAGTAGTTGGGCTTCTGGATAATGTGAACTGACGTTCTCAGGAAAAAAGCCACACCATTTTTAAAGGTTAGTCGGTGCTGATTGGTTAGAGCCTTGTGGCTGTGGAAACATGGACTATTACAGGTCTGGAACCAAGTTATCGTTGGCTACTTTCACACATGTAGTAGCCATTCATTGTTCACCTCGGAGTTTGACCTGAAATTCACATGACACCTTTGGGGATGCATCAATAACCAGATCACTAGCTTCCACCAACACAAGTGCAACAGATGTCACCAGATAGGCATCTGAGATGTTGAGCAAAAGCTATAAACTGCCTACCTGATGTTTCCACCAAAGTAATTTAAAAGTGTCTTGACATATGACTATCTTTGTTTTGCAATTACAAAGACTTCATGACTGTTACATGTTGAACTTGCTATCTAGCATAACCTGAATCTTTGTTCCCAGGCCACAGTCAGTCTTGACCCTAGAATATAGTTTCTCATTCTCTACAAGGCAAGAGTTGTGGTTTTGCATCAGTGAGTTGGGTGCACATTAGAGAAGGTGGCACTAAAGAAAGCCTGAGAGTCTCTATACCCGGATGATAAGGCTTAAATTACTCATACATTCTTACTCTGGAGTAACCTTTGCTCTGTTCTGAAAATTTGTGAAGTTTGGTTAAACACCTTCCTTAGTTGGATTTGAAAGGACTTTCATCCTAGTCATAAGGCTTTTTCTTTAGTGGGGCCCCAATTCAAGCTATCCTTCAATCAGCTCATGAGACTGGTAGCCACTGACAAGGATCATCAACTGTATTTTTGGAATCCAAGTCACAATTAGCTTTTTTTCCCTTCACAGAATTATTACTTACTTACTTATCTTTGATTCAGTAAATATTTATTTATTTAATGAATATTTATTGAATATTGTTATTAGGTATCCAGAACTAGGCAAAATAGGAAATACTTTAGTGGAGTAAAGCAGATAGTAGATGGGTAAACACATGCAGCATGCTAACTGCTAGTAAGCACCTGGACAGGCTGAGGAAGGAAGGGGAGAAGTGTGGAAGGGGAAATCTCAGAGTTTTAGTCCTATGTCAAGGAAGTCCTGCTTGAAAAGGCAGAATCAATACTGGAGGAGGGAGAGGGAACAAGTCCTGGGTGTACTTGGGAGGAAATTAGAGCAAGGAAAGTTAATGGCTGATGCAAATGCATAGGGTGGGAGTCTCCCTAATGAAATCCTCAGAAAGCAGAGAGATCATGAAGCTTTGAAGATAAGGAATCCAACACCTAAGCATATAGGAAGAATTACACCAAGTGTTCAAATGACATTTATTCAAGAAATACAATGGTAGAACAGTTGAATACTGATTACTAAAATTCACATTAGTAGAGAAAAGGGAAAAAATGTATTGTTAAAAACAGATTAGTGTGACAGTCTCCTGCTGCTGCTAGTGGGTCAAGACATAGAACTCCTGTCTCCTCCCAGCACCATGTCTGCCTGCACGCTGCCATGCTTCTTTCTCACCACGATGATACTGGACTGAACCTCTGAAACTGTAAGTCAGCTCAATTAAGCCTTTTCCTTTATTAGCAGGCCAGTGGGATTACAACAGTTTTAAGTGAGAGACTGGAGAGCAGAGAGGGTGAGAAGTGAGAAGTGTACCCATTGGTCTGGGTAGAGTATGGGGTTGTTAAGTGAGAAAGGGAGGCCTTAAATTTTTTTAGTAGGCAAGAGGCAAGCTGGTAATGCTAGCCTTTGTGGTTTGATTGTATCTTTTGTTTGCTTGTTTTCTTTGTGTTTTTTTTTTTTAACTGTGGCTAGGATGAGAATTTAGTAGGGTTTATAGAGGAAGGAGGTTGGGGGGCCTTGCAAAGTTTCGGGTATTTATTGCCTGTTACCCTTAAAAGCAGTCCTGTCACACTATTGATTTATCCTATATATAGGAAAGGCAGATTTTACTTTCTAGCTGTACTTGGTTTATAAATACAAATCTTTCAAATATTTTTATTTTTAAATGTGTTTATTATATTTTATGTGTAGGAGTGCTTTGTCTGCATGTATGTGTGGGCATCACATGTGCGACTTACACCCATGGAGTGAGCTGTATCCGCTGGAACTGAAGCTACAGATGACTGTGAGCCACCAAGTGGGGGCTGAAAATAGAATCTTGATCCTCTTCAAGAGCCACACGTGCTCCTAACTGCTGAGCTACCTCACCAGTCCCTATATGTAGGTTTTAAATTACGTTTGTTTTCTTCACTGCTGAGGGTGTAAGCCTATTTTTCAAAGAAATTTATGTGTTCTGCTTTTTCCTCTTTTTGAGTTGCTAAGGGAAACAGCAGTTCATGCTTGCACATCTCGAAATCAAGTCAAGCATGCTAAGTGCTTTTCTGATAAAGGCGGACTTAAAAAAATCCACCTTGGTTCTAAAACTAGAAAGCATTATCTCTGAAGGCTGACCTGCTTTCTTTGGGGAGCCAAGTCAGTATAATTTTATTTGTATATATACCTTAAGAATGTATAAGCTGAGAAATAATTGAGAAGCCTCTATCCAAAATTGCACTAATTGTAATTCACTAATATTTGTACTTAAAACTATATTAATTTGAGGTGTTGTGCTGTTCTCAAATTTGAATGGTGAAGCTTGAAGAAATGATTATGAATGCTGGCTCTTTCTCATCTGCGTCAAGTAGTGAATTTCTCCAGGATCATTTCACATTGGGTTTGAATGCCTGATTGAAGGATTCATGTCAAACTTCTATGCCAAAGTACAGTGAGAGCTAGAAACACAACAGTAAGCAGATCTTTTGCTTCCTTCCAAAGGATTGTTTATCTCAACTTGTAAATATAGAAATGGAAGAATAAGCAAGTTTTCAACTATAATTTTGGAAAGAAATCCTAGCTGTATCTTACAGTGTTGAAAGGAGATTTGAAATACAATATTATATAAAGTAACAAGACAAAACCACAATAAAAGTTATAGTTCAATTTTTGTGTCTATGGAGTAAGAGAAGCAGTATGTCTTATGTATTAGCAATTGTTAGAATTTACGTCTTAAAGTTTAAATGACCTTCTGGTTCTGCAGATTTCAGCTGAGTCACAAGTGGACAATCAAAACCTCTGACACACTCATCACTTCTTTCTGGTCAGGGTTGCTGAGCTCTGGTTGCTTAGCATTCTTTCTCCCTAGGCCGGGAGCTGCCTCTCTGTTTACTGTCCTTAGCAAAACTCTGTTGTTTTCTCTCTGATTTTCTCCTATAGCTGCTATCATGGATAGCTGTTTCAAGCATGGATGGTAGAGTACCCAAATAAAATCTGGTTAGAAACAAAGAGTGTAGTTCAACAATCTCAGGAAATGCTGAACCTAGAAATGAAGGAGACAGAAAGAGCGTGTGTATGTGTTGTTGTTGTTGTTGTTTCTTACTGTATTTTCATTGTGTCTCATCTAAATGCCAACATGAAGGATGCTTACTAAAATGAGAAAATACATGGGCAGAAACATGTTTACATTAGGTGTGATGCTTTTCTTTATTTTATAAAAAAAAAAATACAGACATACTAAAGGTATTGCATAAATTGCTTTCATCTGGCATTCATAATTTTCACATGAAGAATTATAGTTTGTCTTTATGTAGACAACCTTCACTAAAATATCTCATTTTGTATTTGCTAGTATCCCAAAATAATAATGTCTAAAATCCAAACATTTAAATCTGAGTATTGTAATGTACACTATCTTTGCTCATATATGTTCCTTTGTTTCCAGTGGCTCCTCCTCCTTGGTTCCCATCATAATTTACCAGACTCTGGTCAGTCAGTCTCTGGGCATGTCCAGGTTTGGCTCCAGTTGACTCTACGTGAAGGCCTGCTTCTGCTCACGCATGTTGCCAGGTGGCCTTGTTCCTACTCAAGGCAGGTCTTCTATATATCCTTTGTTCCTCCTCCAGGAAGGTTTGGAAAGAGGAAAGAAAAGGAACAAACGCTGTAATTAAATTATAATCTCAAAATAAAGAAAAATAGTCGCTGTGTGTTCTAGAGCAAAGGATCTATATTGAGGCCAGAAAAAAAGAAAGGTTTAGGAAGGGATAGAAGGGACACCTAAAAAATTCTATGAAAGAGAAGAATCTCTACAATTACAAGAAAAGGAAGAAATCAAAACAAAAATAAAACTCTCTATAGAGCTTTATTATATACATGGCAATCCAAGTGATGGTGCTTATTGAAACAGAACTTTAGATAGAAAGAACTGTACCCAGTTAAAAAATGTTTTCAACAACAGGGTATTATGTAGACCCAAATTTCATATTAAAAGGCCCAAATTACTCATTTTTGACTTAGTGTTTTCACATGTTATTAACTTATTTTTGGCATCAAAATACCTGTCAATATATTAGATATATTATTGTAATATATTATTTTCTGTCACTTAGACAAAGATACATAGCCACATATGTAGGCACACACACACACACACACACACACACACACACACACACACACACACACAGAGGCCACGAATGATTTTTAGTTCAGTAGTTTTATAACTGAATGGGAACACTAATTTCAATTCTTGCTGTAGATATAAATATACATATACACATACACACATACACACACACACACACACACACACACACACACACAAACACACACACACATCTCATGTGTCTCTAGAGCCTGGCTGCTAAAAAGTAAAGTTCAAAGTTTCCATTTACCTAAGTCCCAGCTTTATTTTCTAAGCACAAGCTCCATGCAGCAAGCCAGGTGCTTCTCCTTTGATGACTGACACCATGTCTCATCCCACTGTGTTTCTAAGGTCAGCCAGCATCTTAGTTCCTAGGGCATGCAGTTCGTGCCTTTCTCCCAAGTGCATGGCTTCCATTCTGAGCAGGTTCCTTTGGTACTCGGCATATGAGCATTTCCTCCTTTGCCTTCCATCGTAGCTATATTTGTTTCCACAAAAATCACATTTAAGAAGAAAGTGACATTCTGCTGTATATTCAACTTATCATCCTGAGTAGAAGTCTCAAAGATCCTTTCTTATGTTAAAAGAAATCCTGTATAAGTGAAACTTAAGTGCTTAATTGGCAGCTAGTGAAGTCCTCAGGTGTCATGGAATTGAACCTCCTTGTGACTCTTACTTGAGAATTTTCTTTTCTCTTTTTTCTCCCAATTACTTTGCTTGTTCTTAGCCTATCATTAAGAAAAATGAAGATCTCTTGAGTTCTTTTTGCTAGTTTTTCTAATAGGTGGAAACAATATTTAAGTATGGTTTCTCTCCTTAATTCTTTTTTTTTCCTTTAACCAGTTTTTTTCTTCTTAAAGGACCATCAGGCCAAAGGCACTAATTACTTAAACCTTTGTGCTTTCATCTTGTCTGAGACTTGCAGGCATGCCAAGAGCAAACCTGGTCCTTTAAGAGAATTCTCCTTTGTCAAATAACTGTCCCTTTATTCTTGTCTCCTAAGTCATAGCAGCAAATACAAAAATATGCTTATAATGGATTCATATTGATGCCACGTTTTATTCAGTTGTGGACATATTAGTTCATCCATCCCAGAAGTACCTCTTGGACACTGCTTGCATGACAAATATTAGCAATGGGATTTATACACGTCAATAATGTTTCAAACTATGCTCAGTGGCTTCCTGGAGTGTGTCATCTAAGGAAAGAATGGATTGTCCCTGGCCTATGAACCATGGGAGCATGCACATACCTACTTATTGCCTATGGCTGCTTTCTCCCTAATGGTAATCTTGGATAGCGTTAAAGAGGGCCATGAAACTTACAAGACCTAATATATGTACTATCTTAGCCATCACCCAAAAAGCTGTGCTGATTTTTTATTTAAAATGATGCCAGAGAATACCAAACAACTAAACACAAAAGCCAGTGAACTAGAAAACACTAGAGGGTGTCAGAGCATAAATGAGGAAGGCATGTCCTGCCTGAGTGCAGAAGAATTTCATTGAAGGATTATCTAAGAATGTGAAAATCCAAGGGACCAATAAAGGCCAAATTGTGGGATAGCAGAGAAAGCGTGGAGGAAACGTAACTATAGCACACTATGGACATTGAAAAACTAAGTAAGAGATGAAGAGACGGATGTAGGAAGGGTCAACTGTATGAAAACCTGTTTATACCTTCTCTTAGTAGCATAAAAAGAATCACGGGGATGCTCAAACAAGAAATGGGAATGTAATGTCTACTATTTCATTCTAAATGAGAGAATGGAGATCCAGACTCATGATGAGCAAGATGAAAGAGCAATTAGGTAGACTGAACTTGCTGTGGGTGTTTTAGTAAATGGATAGTTTCCAACCCTCCTTCCTCTGCCTAAAGCTGTCAAATACAATGAACACAACAGAGGCCATGGACTGGAGAAGAAATCTTGTGAGTTATATTTAGGGAGTCTGTTGAGTTTTAAACTGGTACCTGATTATGATGGCTTGCAACCAAGAAGAAAGACAGGTGTGAGTGCAAGTGTGGTAATTTTCCAACTAGTAATTCTTTCTCTGGAGTGAAAATAATGAGCTCTAAAGAAGGCATGCTAATAAATCATTCTCTTGTCATTTGCAGAGTATGGCAAATACTCTGTGACATTGGTGTCTGTGACCTCTGACAGCATAAAGCCCATGTGGAGGCCTTCTTTCTGTAACTCTGTGGCAACATTCCGTGTTTATATCATGGAAATATTTAGATCTTGAACAATAAAAAAAATTGCTACAAGAGCGAAGATAGAGGATAATAGTGGAATTATGTGTCATTTATACAAAGCTCTCCATTATCTTCGTACACAAATTAATCAAAATCAAACTGTGGTAGATGTCCTAATGAATAATACTATGCATTTAAAATGTGATCAAAATGTGACCTGATACAAAGTGATAAAGATAACACAATGTTACATTTGGAAAAGATAAGTTGATGTTATGCTTGCTAAGAACTTTCAAGGTACAACTGAAAAAGTATATTTCTACTAGGTGGGGAGCTTATCAGTGGGTGTTTTTATCTACTCCCTTGAACATCTATGAGTCCTGATCTTGAGTTCTCCCAGACTTAAGATCTTATAATTTTATCAGAGGGTTCTGTAAAAATGTTAACCTATATGTGTGCACTTATCTTTAACCGAACACTTATATCTCTGGTTATAAAAGAAAACAATGATGTCAAGCCACCAGTGTTTAAGGGAATTTATTGTGTCATTAACAGGATTGGTTTTGAAATGTGATTTGCTTTCCATTGTTTGCATAAATTATGGAAATTTATACAATAGCTCCAGGCATCAATCAAACGCAAAACTAACAAATGGAAAAATATTGGCAGGCTAACTCTTCAGCATTTTCTTGAGACTGCATTGTTTTGAAACAACATTCTGCACTAGAGGGTCTGAGAGATGCTTAGAAATCCTCCTGATGTCCTCAGTGAAATTTCCTCCCTATGTATCTTTATTGTTCTATTGATGTTCCAACAGACAAGGATCAAATTTTCTCCAATGGCGGGGTCATCCATAGAAATATCAAATATGGAAACATCAAGTATTTCCACCTTAAATCCAAGGACAGCAGATTATCCTTCATTTGATTGTTAAAATAGTGATAACATTCCTATAACAAAAAATTATGAGATGTTTTAACTGTGTTCTAAAGCAATGACCATCATAATAAAAGTACACACTTTATAAATGATATGCAAAATAGAGTGGGATTTCAGTGTGTGTGAGACTTTGAGACTTTGTGTGTGTATGAGCACATGTGCGTGCTTACCTGTGTGTTAGGCTGTATTAAGTAAGTAGTTAAATCAGTACATTAAAGATAAAAAGTGAATGTAATTATTAGTAATACATAGACACATTTTCAAGTTTAAAGATCCTAAAAGATCCTACATCATAATTCAACCTATTAGAGAGATCCAGCAGGCGCTTAGAATATTGCTTCAAGCTTAATATGAACGGGTTGGAGGCTTAATCAAACCAAATTAACTTCCACAAATGTGGCCTGCGGTAGGCTGCTGATTATCACTCTCAATTAGAGGGCCCTCTGTTCTTCTGTTTGACGGTCAGATTTGGATCTCTCCAGGCAAGGACAGCTGTGGGTGATTCCTGTCCAAGCAACTCAGCTCAGTCCCTGCCAAGATTTCCCCAGTGTCTGGACGTCAACCCCAATGTTAGTGTTTTCAAAAGAGTGCTTGAAGATTGTTCTCCAAGGCAATAGTTTTGAATCCCACAATTGCAACGTTTATGTTTGCTTTAATGGGCTACCATGTACAACAAAATTCGAGCCCTGGTGCCCTCCATGGGCAGATGTATAGGAATACATTTATTTTTATATATTGTAAATTTCTAAAATTACTTGCATTATTCTTACATTATCATGCAATGAAGACATACATGTAGCAAGCGATTAAAGCATCATGACATTCTATACATGGATAGCCAGCACTCTGCCCTTCTAATTGCAACTCCTTGAAGGCCCTCTTGTTGACCTGCCCTGCCCTGGTATTTACCTCCATGCTAGATGGCACAGAAATTCTTCACAACAACCCACTCTTTTGCATATGAATTTTCAATAACAAAATGGGAAATGTAACAAAACCTTGCTCATGTACTGCAATGTTCACATTTTTAGCTACAGTTATTTTTTTAATATTAAAGAGGTTTTGACATTCTTTCCTGAAACTGCTTCCACCTGTCTACCTGTCTCAAAATCTAAGCATTCTTTCTTTCTCACACTTTTTCTCCCTCTCCCTCCCCTGCTGTTTTCCTGATGCATCCTTCCAGCAACCTGGGACTTGCTAGTTCATTCGCTTCCCTGGGGTCATGTGTTTCTGCTTATCTCCACTTCCCAGTAAGGAGGACTCACACTCTGACCCTTATTGTAGTGGATGAGGGAGGAAAGAAACTTCTCAATTGCTGTCTTTGATGCCATGGTTTTCTTACTGCCTCTTTTTGCTTACCTCCCCCTTTGAGGGGAAGCACACTGGGAAGGTTAAAGCGTTTGACCCCTAAAGTGGGTGAAGATGCCTCTTTTCTCCCTCTGTGCTTGGCTGCCAGCCTCACTGGTGTGGAAACATATGCAGCCAGGTATTTCCTCGCTAAACGCTAGAGGTATGGCTCCATTGCCTGAAGCTTCTACATGGTAATTTAGGATGCCGTTGATTCCCAGTCTTTCCTATGTGACCTGAGGTTTTCATTGGAAGTTGTTTTAGAAGCTGCTCATTCCTCTTAGTCTTTCTGAGAACTGACTTGGGACCTTTTGTATTCATTGTGTGAACATTCATATACAACTTCTATTCAGAGAACTCACTCTCTTTACTTCCGGACATGTATCTTGCTCAGTTTCCTCCAATTGTTTTACTCTCTTTTTCTGGACTTTTATTATTATCTCGTTTGGATTTTTTTTTATAAGGAACTGCTAATTTATTTATCATTTAATTGCATACTTACTGTTGACATTTTAAACAGCAGGTTTCCAAGAAGAGACTTGATACCCTATGTGCATATACAGGGGGAGGTAATCCCCCTCAGGAACAGTCATAGGGGAGGGGAATAAGGGGAAAATGGGAGGGAGGGAAGAATGGGAGGATACAAGGGATGGGATAACCATTGAGATGTAACAAGAATAAATTAATAAAGGAGAAAAAATTAATTATTTTTTAAAGTTTTACTTATTTTTTTTATTGTACGTGTATGAGTGTTTTTTTTTCCCTGCATGTAATCCGATAGCTGAAGTTATGTTTTAAGTTTAAATCAGTGTGTTTAGGATATCTATAAAACAAAAATGCTTCTAATCTGTAAGCCCCACTTGCACAAGGAAGAAAACTTCCTGGAATACTGGGACTGTTCTTCTTGTAAAATAACAAGATAGCATGTGTTTTCACTTCTATAGACAAGCTTGGTTTCCCCAACTGCACAGGATGAGACTGAGCTCCAGAAAGTATGTAGGCAGGAAGTGTGTAGGATGTTTGCTTGACTTGACTGGATGAAAGCAGAAGGTTTGTATGTAGCCTTGTAGACTTTGCCCTTATAAGCCTCTGATGAGTGTGTTTGGGGCCATACTCTGGGAATCCCAGGTATGGACCTGGCCAGTGTCTGTAGTTCTGGCTACTATTTAATAAACTTGCTTCAAATTGGGCTAAAATTGAGGTGGTGTCTTATTCTCACCTGGTGGGAATAACATGGCCATTTCTCTGTGTACCGTACAGGCCTGGTACCCATGGAGGCCAGGAGAGAACACTGGAGCCCCTGAAATCAGAGTACAGAAGGTTGTGAGCCAACAAATGGGTCCTAGGCATCCAAGACTGGTGAGTACCAAGGGCTTGTAACTGCTAAGTCATCTCTCCAGCCCCAAGTAATTAATTTCTTTGCAGCAGAGCCTAACTGTTTAGCACAGACTGGGCTTGGACACACTATTGCCACCTAAGTTACGGTTGTATGTGAGATGTAGCCCATCCTGGCCTGGAACTCAGGATTCCTCCATTTCAGCCTTCAGAATGTTGGCATGATGGATACGTACTACCTTGAGGAGCAAAAACATTTTTAAATTATGATAACACGTTTGTAACTGTCTGGAAAGTTCTCTTTTTTCTTGGTATCCTTTTTACATATTTTACATTGTTATCAAGATTAACATAAAGCAGTGTGCATCTTCATACACAGATCTCATTGCTCTCGGCTCCTATTCAATTCCCTTTGTGCTTCCCATCCCTCCCTCTTTTCCTTGTCCCCAATCAGTCAGTAGGCAGATGGACTGAACACATAGTTCTTAAAGAAGAAATGCAAATAAATAAGCATTCTATTTATCTCACCTTCTGCATTTGTTTTTATTTGAAAATTTCAAATAAATGTACCTACAATTGTTACAGGGGAAACAAACTATATAGTTTTTGTACAGATCTTATTCTGTATACTCCAATTGCTATAATTTATTAACTTATAATATCATTGTTGTGATATTGACATTAATAGAATTCATAAACGAACTCAGATTCCTTCAGTCTCATGTGTTTGTGTGTGTGTGTGTGTGTGTGTGTGTGTGTGTGTGTGTGCCTAACTCTGTGACTGAGTTTGTATAATTTTGTCACATGTAATCTTTGTGCTTCCATCATTGTGATGACATATTTTTCTTTAAAAAAAACTCTTTAAAAACATTTTCATAAATATATTTTTATTGTTAAATTTTAATTCAAATACAAGTCAGGTAGTTAACATAAATACAAAACAAATGCACATAATTTAGAGCAATTTACAATAAAACAAGAATAGCAGTACTCACATGAATAGCACCCACTTTTATAAAGCTGACTAAGCTATGAGTGGTTGGTGAAATTTAATTCACATCCACTAGGTTCATTTAATGTTTGTTAACATAAATGAGTAGAATAGACTTCATAAGTTTCTAAAATGAGTAGCATAAAAATCAAGGGATAATTAAGGAGACACAAATGTTATGATGGAGAAGGCATGTGAAGGAGCAGAGAGCACACTGTATTTAAATGCTAATATTCCTTTCTGAAAATACCTCTTGCTTTAAAGAGAATGAACATTTCTGAGACCTTGCAGACAAGTTAATGATATGCATTGAAATCAGTTATAACTATGTGCATAGCCTGCTGTCTTACTTGTGCCCAGCCTGTTTAAATTTAACCTGACTTTAACTGAACGTCTATGCTTGTATTTACCATGGAATCAGCATTTACAACCTGAGCAAATGCATAATCTTTATCTTAAATTATCTACTCCTTAATACCCTGGCCCAGAATAATATATGTTTGAACTGTGGAAATCATTTGCTGAAAGCAGCCAATAGGTTGGAAGGAACCTTAAACAAAGCAAATAATCCATAAATGTTAGAAACAACTTGAGGAACGGGTTGATAAATCTGTGGTTTTGAGTGTTATTCTGGGTCAGCTGGGGTTTCTAAAACTCTGTTAAAGATCACTGCAAAAAATGTATTCCCATGTCATGTTCTCTTAGCTTCTCAATAAATATAAAGCAAAGCCCATTATGACATACGCACACAACACAAAGGAACACACCAGACATGGGCATTACACATTACAATATTTACATGGACTAGGGAAAGATCACCAAATACAACACAGACGGGTACACAAAGCAGACAGATGACAGATAGGCCAGTAACTACAAACTACAGACACACGGAAGAAACAGAATACAAAGTTGAAGATTCAAATTTGAGCTCATTCTTGGTCAAACTGTTTCAAGAGGAAATCTATTTACTTTCCCTTAATGCTACATCAACACACATACTACACTACCAGTGAAGTCCCATAGCAAAGATGTTTCTTATACTTTTACAATCAAACTTACTTCCCTGTACTTCAAGAATATGCATTCCTAAAATATTGCCATTTCAAAAATGTTACAGAAATATAATAAAACAATAATATCATTTAAGGCTATCTCTGTTGGCTAAATATAATGATTTGGAGATTAAGAAGGGTCATTGCATCAACTGTCCATTCTTTTGCATTCCTAAGTAGTAGTTCATGGCATGAAGTTACCACAATGTTAACTATTTACCTACTGAATGAAACCTGAATTGAGTCCAGTTGCTTGCTATTACAAATGAAACTGATAGTTGTGGGCTTTCTTATTTCAGTATCTATTGCATTTCTTTGAGATAAATGCCAAGAGTTGAAAGCTCTACAGTAATTGCCTGTCCAATTTTAGAAGAAACTATTTCCCAGAATGTCTCTTTAAAACTGTACCAGCAATATCCTTGTGGTCCATTTTATCTTCATTTTTACAGGGATTTGGTATAACCCTCCTGCTTTACTTAGCCATCCCACTTCTGAATGTGAAGCCAACCATCTTCTCATGTGTGCATTTTTAGTCTGCAAATCATCCTGGAAACATCCTTTCACACGTTTTATCCAGTTCCTACATGGGATGAATACTTTATGTTGTGTTCAGGAGTTTTGTTTTTGTTAATTTAAAAGTACGACCTAATAAATGTTTGTTATTAGGCTTATGTTTATTGCAGTGATGTTTTCTAACCCACTATCAACTAATAAAAGACACAGACACCTCTTATATTTTTGAATAGCTTTAGTTATCCTGGGTCAGAGCAGGTATCAATCTCCTAAACTATCTTCCATTATCGTCCCTCCTCCATCCCATGCCATCTGCTTCTAAGAATTCCTATTGGACCACCTCCCATCCATAATTCCACAAATACTTGCTAATGTTCTCCATCTCTTCCTTCCACGCTGATCACGCCATGAGCTCTTCTCCCCCTAACCCATTGCTGCAGTCCTGTTTCCTCTTCTCTATTCTTTTCCTTTCCAATATCCTTCTCTCTTCAAATCCCACCAACTTTGGCCACAGCTACCCCATTCTGTCCTGCCCAGGTTCAGGCTTTTTAATCAGCCAATCAGGAGTAATTTCTTAGGCAAGGTTATACAGCAATACTTGGGGCAGGAGAGATTGTGATTGTCTAGATCTTGGGAGCCAGCAGGTATCATCCAAACACATAGTATCAGACTAACCTCCAACAGAGTGTCTTGCAAAATCTAGACATTGCTACTCGGGCATCTTTATGACAACTATTATCTTGGTGTTGGGATTTATTGGTTACCATTGAAAGCATGACTTTTCTTGCTTCCTTTTATAACGGTTTTTAAAAAATTATATAATGGATGTTACATATCTGTTATAAGGCTCTTGATCCCACCTAAGTGTCATGTCTTTACCCTTAGCCTTTCTTTCTGGGATTTGTTCAGTTTTCAAACCTATGAGAATACCTGGTTTATTTGGTTTCTCTGGGGGGCATTTAGGTCTCTATTCTCTCCTGCTGACATTTTCCATAGGGATAAGAGGGGCCACCCAAATGAGTTTTCAGGTGGCTTTGTTGGGGGAGAGATGTGGTTTTTGTAACAAAGGTGCCAGTAGTCATCTAGAGGCTCTCCAGCTCGTTCCCTAGAATGGACAAAGATTGAACATGTGTCCAAGACAGAAGTCTGTGCTGTGCAGAACGGACAGTAACAGCTTTATCCCTCCAAACTGTAAGGACCCATAGGCAGGAAGTCTGGTAAGGGGACACTGGCCCCTGTGCTTCACAGGGTCCCTGGTCCCTCCCTGTCTCCTGCTGATCTTGTTTAGATATTAACTCCATGCCTTCCTATCACATCTCCTTGAACTGTCTCCTGAAAACTGTGCCTACTGTTGTCCCTTTAAGCTGCCTTCACATTTGACCTCAGCTAATGTCTTCAGAGATGCCTGTAAAATCCTAGAAGAAACACCCTCCTGCTTAGATCAAATTTGGAAGTACTGGTCAAAGTTGCTTTTCGGGTGACCTGGAGTTAAGGAAAGCAACAAAAGATAGCTGCTTCTGTGTGCTTCTGTAATCCTGCTTTTGCCATGTTTAGAAGTAACTAGCCCCTATTCAGGTCTAGCAAATGGATAGGACATCCTCCACAGTTGTGGGAGAGCAGGGACTGACTCTGACATCAACTCTGGTGCCCCATATTTGACCACTTCCCCTTGGTGGGGAGGCCTGGTGGCACTCAGAGAAACGATAAGCAGGCTACTAGGATGAGTCTTGATAAGCTGTGACCATATGGTGGGGAAAAAGATTCCCTTATGTCACAGACCTAAGGGAGGGGAAAAGGGTGAAAGAGGGTGGAAAGGAGCAAAGGGAAGATAAAAGTGAGGGGATAACAATTGAGATATAATCTGAATAAATTAATAAAATAAATTTTAAAAAGTAACGAGCAAGGTGAACTTTGTTGGACTAAGTTAATAATCATATCCTTGTGCCCTCCTCATGGATCAGTATTCAACGCTTCAAGTGCACCACACATTTGGCAAATTTTCTGCATGATGTTAAAGAAGGTCACAGCTTCATTGATTTTTAAGTAAAATGTCCAGTGGCAGGCTGTTCACTCACAATGTTAGCAGCCATCGTTGCTCTTCTGTTGAGATGTCTGCATCATCTCAATAGAAATTCTGCCCTTTCCTCAGCTGTTTGCGGTTATCCTTAGCTACTTTCTCTCAATGAGTTTGTCATGGCTGTTTCAGGGGTAAACATAATCAGATAATAGTTGTCATTTTGTCCAACTCATTTCCCTTAGGAGAATATTTATAAGGCTGACCTATGCCAAATGAGTGTCGGAAGTTTATCTTTGAAGAATGAATTAGGAAATTCCTTGCTGAATATACATTAATTTTCTCTATCTATTCAATAGTTCATAAAATTTGACATATAAATTCTATACCTTATTACAGTAGTATTAACATGCGCCTACTATCTCCCCACCTCTATTACTCTCCCAAGAGAGGTTAAACACATGGAAGACAGTCTCACAAGCACGCGTGATATGGAGTGGATCTAGATATATGTGCATCTCATACTGAGGTGAAACTATTTTTAGACGAGTGGCTTCTTGAATTGCAGTTGAAAAAAACAAAAGATGAACAAACGCTGCTTCAGAGAGGGCCATGCCTTCACTCTGCTAGCTCAATTTCCTTTTCTTTCTTCTTTCCAACTGGCTTATATGTTCTAACAGCCCAGAGACTGCAAAGTGTCCCCTTAGTTACTTAGAAAGATTACATTGTTTATTTCCTGGGTACAATTGAAAATATGTAATAGTAATATGACAAGTAGTGCTGGGTTGACTCCAAGTAAGCATACACTTCTTCATCTGTATATTAATACTCATATTTCAACAGGCACATGATAAAAATGTGTGTGTGTGTGTGTGTGTGTGTGTGTGTGTGTGTGTGTGTGTGTGTGTGTGTGTATGTGCACATGCAGGAGCACATGTTTTGTTGGCATGCTTGTGCCTGTTCTGGAATTCTGTTCAACCAGGGCTTATTATTTTGTTTTCTATGCTTGTTTTCATGAGCCCAGGACAGCAACAGTCACAATACAGATGTGCACATGTCTTTGTTAGATTGATTAAACAATTAATTTGTACAGTGAAGACAATTGGAACAATTCAGCTTTACGAAGAAATAAAATGTTGTCATTTTTAAAGGCACCACTTTTAAGCGAGCACCAAGATGGAATGGAAAAAATGAATTCTACAAACAACTTGAGATATTGCACATTTCCCTCCACATCTGCTGGGAGATGAGGGTAAAGGATCTCTATGAGTGACTCATTTCTTGGGGAAAATGAAAGAGAAAGTGATAGATGGGAAAATGACACTAGAAAGATAGAAAAACCTAAGTGTCAAAGAGAAAAATAGATTTCAACAAAGCAGGGTGAAGAAGGGACTGGTTAGTTGCCAGCTGGACAATTAATCAAAATACACAGCAAGAAGAAAAACTGCACTGTAAAGACTATAAAGAACAGGATGGCTGCTGACACCCCGAGTTCGGGGTTTAAAATTGGAAAGACTTGGTGTTTAAAGGAGAGATTTATCATACTTGCCATCTCAAAGATGAGGAGCCGAACTCAAGTGCTGAGAAACATACCTTGGTTTCTATTTTCCAGGAAAATGTAAAAAGGACGTTTAGATTTGTCCCTTTAAGTGTGTGTGTGTGTGTGTGTGTGTGTGTGTGTGTGTGTGTGTGTGTGTACCTGAATGCACATAAGCACACACACAGGCACACTCATAAAGTTCAGGGGTCAATCTTAGGAATCTTTCACTTTTTTTTTTAAAAGCAGGGTCTCTCATTGGCCTGGAGTTCACCAATTAGGCCAGGGTGGCTAGACATTGGTCCCCATCATTCTGTCTGTCTCTTTCTCTGCAGCATGAGCATAGAAACAAGTGTTATTGTGTAGAGGATTTTTTTAAACCTGGGAATTGAACTCAGGTAACTGGCACTTTAAGAATAAGCTATCTCACTCTTAAGGAACAAGGAATGTTGTGGAAGAGGAGAAAGAAGCATTGTCAGAGCCAATAGAGATGGAAGATGGCAAGGAAACAAGGCCTCCTAGACACAGCAAGGCTGATGAGTATATTAACTCAGAGACTGTGTACCACGCATAAGGCCTCGCGCATCTGTGCTGGATGGGCTCCTAGTGCTAAGAGAAAGTGGATGCATGCCCCCATCCCTAACCCAGAAGCTACCCTCAAGTGATAACTACTTGAAAAGAAAAATTAGGTTTGTTCTATGGATTCTCACCAGGTATACAAACCTCTCATAAGGGCAACCCATATGCCCAGCAGTAAATGTTCAAGGCAAAATGAACTCAGTGGTATTTTGGAGGATTTTTGTTTCTTAATGCTTTGTGTAGCTTTTTTTAACCTTATAGTTTCTTTCGCTTATATAATATGGTTTCTAATTTTGTGTTTTTATGAAATTTCCCTGTGTGTGAATGTGTGTCTATGTATATGTATGCGGTTTTTGTTTTGTTTCTTTTTACTCTTTTCTCTTTTGTTTTATCCTAATATAGTTTATTAATTCACTTATTTTTTGAAGTACCCATTTGCTTGAGAGAGAGAGAGAGAGAGAGAGAGAGAGAGAGAGAGAGAGAGAGAGAGAGAGAGAAAGGCTATGGGTTTGGGTGGGTGAGGTAGAGAGGGTCTGGAAGGAGTTGGGGGAGAGAAAAAAATATCATGAAATTTTCAATATCAAATAAAAAAGGTTCTATTTTCCATAAAAACAGAATAAAAGAATAAGCCATCACCCCAGATTACTGATTTTTAACAGTATGATGAAAATGGAGTTTATTTCCAAATTCAGCTAAGATAATCTGAGTATCTAAAAACATATTAGTGTAGTACATTTCATTAACCTTTCAGAAATATGAAATTGTTGGACTAACCGTGTGTGTGTGTGTGTGTGTGTGTGTGTGTGTGTGTGTGTGTTGTGAAAGGGACTATTGAAAAAAAACTGATATAAAATCAATTGTTCTTGTTCTGGTGATCTTTTGTTCAAGGATAAATAAGACACACCCCTCTGCCCTGCTGCACACAATGGACACCAGCTAATAATTTTTCCTAATGGATAAATAAACAAAATACAAAGAGGAGAAAAGCTACTGAGTGGGGGAATCTTTGAGAGAAAATTCTTTGAGAAATGAGTCTGAGATACTCCTAAGACAAAAAGGGGGTGAACACCTGAGTCAGAGGAAAAGTGTTTCTTGGTAGAGGGAATGACTGGTCTGAGCTTCTAGGGAAACAAAGAGCAGTTTTGTTTGTTTGCTTGGTGTCCAGAACTGTAGCAGGTGACAATATCTGACCCATGCTGACAAGGAACAAAGTAAGCTACTGCTGTGGCTGCATCCAGGCCCTGGGGAGCTTATCCCAGGAGACACAAGTCAGCTTAAAAATTTTTTTTGTTTTATTTTTACTTTTAAATTAATTAATCAATTCACTTTATATCCTGATTGCAGCCCCCTTCCTTCTCTCCTCCTGGTCCTACTCTGCCTCTCTTTTCCCCCACCTCCATTCCCTATTCCTCAAAAAAAAAGGGAAAACTCCCCCAACTCATTGAATCCTATCAGGGCTGAGCAAGTCCTCTCCCCCTGTGGCCTGGTGAAGCCGCCCCACCAGTGGGGAGTGATCAAAAAGCCGCAACAGAGTCCATGTTTAGAGACATTCTGCTCCCCTTACTAGTTGAGTTTGAGCTATGCATGGGTTGGCTACATCTGTGCAGGGAGGGGGCCTAGGTCCAGTCTATGCATGGTCTTTGCTTGGTGCTTCAGTGTCTGAAAGCCCCTCTGGGCCCTGTGTTAGTTGGCTCTGTTAGTCTTCTTGTGGAGTTCCTGTCACCTACAGGTCCTTTTATCCTTTCCCCCACTTTTCCACAAGACGCCCTACTTGTCACCCAACATTTGGCTGTGAGTCTCAGCATCTGCTTGGATCTGCTGCTGCATGGAGCCTCTTAGAGAATAGCTATGGTAGGCTTCGGTCTGTGAGCCGAGCAGAATATCATTAATACTATCAGAGGTTGGCTCTCTTCCATTGGGTGGGTCTCTGGTTGAGCCAGGCATTGGTTGGACATTCCCTCAATCTCTCAACTATGATTATCCCTGCACATCTGATGGAAAATTGTCTTGATTTTACTGGTCAATGTAAAATCAAGATCCGGTTAACCAATTAAATAGTCCTATAGCCTTAAGGAAATACAGTAGTCATTAAATGTCTCCCATTGAAAACAAAACAAAACAAACAAACAAAACCAAGGGCCAGATGGTTTCAGCAAAGAATTCTACCTGACTTTCAAAGAAGAGCTAATACCAGTACTCCTCAAACTATTCCCCAAAATAGAAACAGAAGTCTTCTTTATTGTAAGGGCAGCAAAAGGCTTTTGGAGCAGGAAAAAAAAAGTGGACAGTAATGAGCCCTTGTTCTCTATTCTTGGAGAATCAGCATCAGAATTGAAATTAGCCTAGGAATACTTGTTATAGTAAGACACTTATGCATTTGAGTCCATTAGATAAACACCTGTTATAAAAGTCTTTATAGTTTGTGCAAACAAGATTCAGGCTGTTATGTTTCTTTTTGCTGCTGATGCCTAGAGACAAAATGTCCAGGGGAGTGTAGACTAATTTGATTGTCCTACTTTTTACCTCAAGATATTATGTTTGAAGGGGAACCATGTTGACCTTTTCTAGCTTTGAGTGTATAAGCTATTTGTGCTGACTGTCACATTGAAGACATGCATTTTGAGTAGCCTCAGTGGTTAGCCTACTATAAAATATCCGATGACACTGCTTTGAGATATACTATCAAGTGAAGGGATGGGACAGGTGACCTATGTGTATTTGTTTTAAGAATTCAAATTTTGACATATAGTACACAGTCTCCAAAAAGACATAGTTAGGTTATGTTTAAGTATCTGTCAATCTTGTTTTGAGTAATACTTTTAAAAACATTCATCCTGTGACTCTAGCGTTTATCCTTCTTTTATCTTGGCATATGCAAGACTCATTTCTCCAAGGACTTTCTCTCAAAGATTCCACCCTTCTGTAGCATTTCTTCTCCCTGGTTGTGTATTATTAATATACCTTAAAATGAGCAACAACATTGTGTGTCACTTCCAAATGAAATTATAAAATACACAATGGAGGGAAAGTGGCATTAAATAAAGTTATTTCTTTACATCCATTAACCATGCACTAGAACTCTCATTTGGGTGGTCAGACTCGATGCGTCCTGAAGAAATCAGTAGCAACAGACTGTGACAAAAGCATAAGCAAAAATCGAGTCACAACTCCTTTTTAATTATCTGGACTTTCTGAAGCTACTGAAGAATGGAATATGCCAGCATCTTGGACTGATGGATCTTGAATTGCACGCAGAAAAGGAACCTATAACTCTCAGTTTTGCCCTGGGTCACCAGCAACATGCCTTAAGCTTATGGATAAGAAGCCCCTGGCTATAGCAAGCTAGAGGAGAATGTTAATACCATTACTCATATGCCAGGATGCTATTTTCTTCTCCTGCTCCTCAATTCAAAACAACTTTGTCACACAGAACTCTATGACTGTCTAGCAATTAAGATATTGGAGTAAATGACAAAGCAGGAGGTAAATTCACAATTAAAAGTGAAATTAGTGTTCAACCTAATTTGGAAGAAATAGAGCCTTGGCCAGGGTCAATAGACACCAAATAGCAATGGAACTGAATTTTGGCGCATTCTCTTTTAACTCTCTCCTCAAGGAGTGGATATATAGTTTGTCATCTTAAAAGGGAGAAATTTGCTTGTTAAGACTCATTTAACCTTCAGGAACATGCTTTAAAACAAACTGCTCAGAAGATCGATAGCTTTACAAATGAGAGGCCGAGATAAAGGTTAGGAGTAGAATTTACCATGATGAATTCTAATGGGATTTGCTGGTAATTTACTGTTTTCTTCTCCTTTTAGCTAGAATCATATTTCAAAGCTCCTACTTGCTTTTAGACTATAATTTAACCTAATTCTTTAAGGCATTGTAATGGTGCAATATTAACATGATAAGAAAGCCACATGATGACAGAATGCTGTATAAAAACAGGCAAATAGCTCATACCTTTGAGTCCTGCACTTGGGAGGCTGAGGTAGGAGGATTACTATGAATTCAAGACCTTTTTGAGTTACATGCCAAGTTACAGGACACTTTGGGTTACAAGGAAGATTTCTAGAAATCCTCAGTGCTATAGACAGAATGCTGGTGTATGCACTGTGCACCTTAAAGAACTTTTATGGAGCTAAAGTGCGATTTGAGGTCTAAGGTGAGTGAGGGTTGCTACTTTTGACTCAAGGCAGAGCCACTGAGCAGACAGAACATAGAATTCTCATTGCTCATTGTTACACTTTGGGAGCTGGAGAAATCATGACAGTACTGAAAAACCCTTCACAGACTCATACTTACATTAACACTGAACATGAGAACATGTCATGGACAGACTCTCTCTCTGTCTCTCTATGTATGTGTGTATGCGTCTCTCTCTCTCTCTCTCTCTCTCTCTCTCTCTCTCTCTCTCTCTCTCTCTCTCTCTCTCACTGAAATTATGAGCAAGCCCCTGATTCACTATTTGTAAGCTCCTCTACCATTATTGAGACCCTGATGATAAGCTCCTTGTTATAATGTTCAGTGCTATGATTTTCACTTCATGATTTTCAGAAGAAGAATAACTACATTTGAAGCACAAAATTATGAAGCCTGACACCTTTGGTAAAGAGCAAAGAAGGGGGGCGGGAAACTCTGGGAAACCATTCCAAGAAACTTGCTATTCAATATCTGATCATTTTGGTTCCTGTCATCAAGATGAAATTGTCATCCCTAAGGAAGAGCAATTGCTTATCCGATAAAAATTGCTAGCTCTAAAAATATACATATAAACAACATTTACAGATGGAGTAGGTTATATTTAGGGGTAAACATGTATGTCCATATACATAATCATATGATAACAATTAATGAAAAGAGAATTCATGAATGTTGTTTATATTTGAATATTACCTTACCTATGCTAAATACAAAACAAGCCTTTATTTTATATGTATTCTAAATAGAAAATAATAGCATGATGATCACAAACTAACAATGAAGATGAACTAGGGTTTCCTTGTATAAGCACCTAGTTGCTCTAGTAAATTATATTCTTTATTTTATTTAACTTCATAAAGTGAGAACACTTAGTGACTTAGAGTTTTGAATACTTGCCTAAGAAAAAGAGAAGTAGTAAAGCTCAGTTTCAGAACAAGAATTAAGATTTTTCTCTATGCCCTTTTCTATAAAACCATAAAAAACTTTATGCTGAAATCTACATATGTCCAGCCCTGAGGTCTAAACCCTCCCAAGACTATCTTTCTTGTAAACAGTAAAGACCAACACATAACTCATAAACACTTCGAGTGGAGCATCTCTGAGATTCTTCGTGCCCATTGTTTACATGACGATTGAACGATTTGGTTGATTAATCAAAAAGAAGCAAAGCGAGCCATCATCTTCTGAGTCTGCTTAATTGCCTTTGCCCTGGTCTGGGATCTATTTTTATTGATTATACTTCTGCTCTTTTCACTATTATGTTGTCAAATATTGTAATATTAAGTGGTTTGGCTTCACATTGTGATTTAAGCTGCACTGAAAGAAGCTGCATTAGTCAGAAATTTGTCATGATTAATGAAAAGAAGAAATGTTAAATGTCATCCTGAGCTGCCTTTCTAATCCATTGTACTATACAGTGACCTCTTGCTATTAGCACTGGGGAATAGGTACAACTGCCAATGGCTTATTTCTCCACTTTTCAGTGGTCTGTGTGCATGTGTTATTATTGTCCTGAGTTGCTGATTTTCTTTTTTTTTTTTTTTTTTTTTTTTTTGGTTTTTCGAGACAGGGTTTCTCTGTTTAGCCTTGGCCATCCTGGACTCACTTTGTAGACCAGGCTGGCCTCGAACTCACAGCGATCCACCTGCCTCTGCCTCCCGAGTGCTGGGATTAAAGGCGTGCGCCACCACGCCCGGCTCGAGTTGCTGATTTTCAACTTGACACAAATTAGAGTTATTAGGAAGGGGGACTCTCAACTGATAAAATGCCTCCTGAAGATTGGCTTGAAGGAAAGTCTATAGAGCATTTTTAAAACTAGTGATTGATATGGGCACACCAAGCCCAACCATGGGTATTGTTATCCCTGGACAGGTGCTTTGGGGATGCTGAAGAAAGCAGGCTAAAGAAACCATGGCGAGGAAACCAGTAATTAGCACTTTTTCATGGCGTTTGTTTCAGTCCCTAGCTCCAGGTTCCTGAGTTTTAATATGTACCTTGGCATTCTGGACTATGAGATGTAAGATGAAATAAAACTTTTCTTCCTTACATTGCTTTTCCTAGTAGAGTTTTAGCACAGCAGTGGGAATCTTTACTAATACACGTAGCAAGACTGCTGATTTTCCAGTTGATTTGAAGTTGTTAAGATAGTCTGTGAAATGGTATATGATAACAAAAAAACTGTATGGAAAAAAAGCCACAGGTGGCTTAGAAAGAAGAGCCTAGAAGATGCTTTAATGCTTCTGGTGTGGCAAAAGATGTAGCATATGCATAATCTATGAGAAATGATGTAATAGTAGGGCTTATTTAAGCAGTTATTTAAAAAACAAGTTCATATTGGTATCATTGCTTCCTAAGATTCTCTTTGAGAGGTTTAATTATCCCAAAATCTCATCAATGGCTGTCAAAGTTAGTCAACGCTTGCCCAAAACATTTGAATGACACCACTGGAGTAGGAATTTCTTATCATTTCAAAAGTCTACTCCCATATCCAGTGGATCACATAGATCTTCCTTTCCAACCTTTCTTCCCTCCTCTTATGGCTTTACCTCAGCCCCAAGTTCTTGTCATTGATGAATAAGTGTCTCCAAGTCCACATCCTGTTCAAGGTTAGTAGAGACCATCAAAGTAGCATCTTGAAGTTCAGGGAGGGGCAAGAAGGCAACCCAGGTGTCCTTCTGGACCTCAGAGCCAATTATGGACTCTGGTTCACCTGGATAGTAGTTCTTTTTTTTCTTTTTTATTATTATTTTTATTTTTACATACATACTTATATTATTACACATAAATATAGTAAGCTACATACAACAAGAACCACAAAACCATCATGGATTATAAAAATGTTACATTCATAACCTTTTGTCTATTTGAACTTGGAAACCTTGAAGAAAACATCTTTCCTATCTTGGTGAGTCTAAAATTCTGAATGTAAATCAATATCTATCATATCTCATCATTATCAACTTAAAACATATATCTAGACCTAAAAAAATTTTAACCCCTAAACAACTAAGGTTATTGTAAAACTAAACTGTCCAGTCATTTTTACACACAATATATATCTATCTATATCTATCTATATCTATATCCATACAACTCAATTATAATACAAGATTTACTTCTAATACTTTAAAAGTGCTATTGCAGGCTGCTTAGAATAATTAAGTAATACAAGCTAATTGTCACTTGATCAAATAATGGTCATGTCAATTACTAGTCTACTTTTATCACAAGGATATATATCCTAGGTTTAACAGATAGATATGATTCTATATATAGATAAAGTAAAATAGATAAGGCCTTCAAAAACATCAGAGACATACAGAGTACGGCATTTAAAATGTTTTTATTATATTAAAGATTCACTGACAATGAGACAGATTAACTCCTGGCAACACCCAGCCTACCTCAAAGTGGATGATAAGCATCAAAGAACCTCCTTATGGAGATGGCTTCAAATGTAGCAAACTAGCTACTGGGCAAAATGACCTCATTTCTCCACGGACAGAATTTTGCATAAAAATGGGCAAGCTTGGATACAGGTAGAGTGGATGGCCAAACTCTGCCAATATGGGCTAAACAAGTCCTCAGTAGTTCCTGCCTCACAAATGTGTCTGTCAGATACACTGGGCCAGAAGGCTGAAGATGATGCTCCAATGTTTAGAGAGTATTTGGTGACTGTTCAGGCAACAAACTGTCTCTGTCATTTCTTATTTTGGAAGCTGCTAACCTACACTTCCAGTTTACTCTGGTGCTCAGGATTGAGCAGTGAATCTATGCTGGAGGAAATCTCAAATGTTCCATCTTGTCCACCAAATGAGTCACCTGACCGAGGGAGTATTCTACGAGTCCTAAGGAAGAAGAACACTAGTACTTGGCTCAGAAGACATTCTTAGAGTCCATCTGGTCAATAGCTGTCAAGTTTTTTCTTTTGATTGGAAGGCTTCTAGGTGATTTGGATACCTTTCTAATGTACCCATGCCATGTACACAAGTGTAGACATCAAATGAGAGCCTGTAGGTCTTTGATGTCTGAAAGCACTGAGTACAACAAAAAGAAGTCATAGTTGACAGCATCTTTATTGTTAATTCTTTGTGTGGGTTTGGCACCAGCAGCAAGCTGATAAGGTCCAGAGTACAGGAATCAGGTTATATGGGCCTTCGGACCCTTCTGCTTCTGGCTTTTCACCAGATTTATCTTTTCAATCAGCTCATACTTGTTCATATTTGATCACACCCCATTGATGATGGAGATGTAGAGCTTGCTGATGAGTGAAGCTGCTGTCCCATGGCTGTGAGCTCATATCTCTCCTATGATACAGAGCACCACACAGGTTAATGGCTGGGCCGAAGTCCCATTCCCTCTGCAGAAGCTCTGGGGACTGTTACCATAGTGTCTCCCCCTATTTGGTATAGAGGATGGTCCCCAAATCTGTTAGCTTCAAAATGTTTCCCAGGTAAAGAGCATCTTACTTTGGCAGATACATGTCCCATGCAGGATCTTGTCTGTAGCAGAGGTTATTTAGTGGTATCTGCATAATCACCCTCTTGATCTCAGACATGTGAACTTAATGAGGAACAGTTAAATGGTATCTTAGTTGGGGTTTCCATTGCTTTGAAAAGACACCATGACCACAGCAACTCTTATAAAGGAAAACATTTCATTGGGGCTGGTTTATAGTTCAAAGGTTTAGGCAATTACCATTATGGCAGCAAACACAACAGTGTGCCGGCACAGATGGTACTGGAAATAGAGCAAAGAAATTTCTAGCTTTGGATCAGCAGGCAGAAGGAAGTGAAAACTGGGCCTGACTCAAGCATCTGAAATCTCAAGTATCACCCCCAGTGACACACTTCCTCCAACAAGAGCGCACCTACTCCGTCCAGGCCACACATCCTAATAGTTCCACTCCCTGTAAGCCTATGGGGTTCATTTTCTTTCAAACCACCACAGATGGGGAGACATTGGGTCAACACATCTACAGAGGGTTGGCCACATTCTAGTGCTCTGGAAGTTTTAGGATCTCTACTTCCCACAAGGAAATACGAGAAATGTTTTCTTGTCATTCTTCATCAATATCTTTTTTCAGCATTACCTTCTGGCTGATCTGGCAGTGCCCACTGAAGGCTCTTGACCAATCCTGGCAAGTTTATCATATTTGAAGACCCTATAACAAGAGGGTTACCTCTGAGTTGTATTGCTTTGCCCTGGATGTGTCCTCCAACCAGTTGTTGGTGCCTTTGGCTTCAGATGCTGCCAATCAAGTCAGACTACACTCTAGACTTCTCTGAAGCTAGACCACTTTTTATTCTAATATTTTAGCATAAATTTTAAACAGGTATGGACAACAAAAATAATAAAGTTTTAAGATCCTATACACACCATGGGATAAATCCATATGGAAATTTATGAGTAGAAACTTATTGGATGTCCGCTTAAATCTCCAAAATACTATGAATGTAACATTTATATAATTTCTGATTGTTTCATGGTTCTTCTTGCTGTAGGTAGTTTATTGTATATATGTGTAATAATATAAAAATGTATGTAAAAAATAGAAATAAAAAGTCAATCATGTAACAAAACAAATTTATATAATATAGAGAAAAGAAAAATAAATCTCTATTAAAGAAGAGTGAATATAGGTTTTAAGGTCCATTTTATAAAGTCGATATCAGTCAGATAGACCCCATGGTGTCGGCCCAATACAGGTTATTGGTTGAATACACTATAAACTTTGGTTGTAGGACGAAGAAATCAAGCTATAACTTGACCTGGAAAATACCTCCATGTTAGCTAGTTTTCAGAGTTCTGGAAGCTGTTAAGCAGGCTCCTTAGGAAGAAAAGTCTTGGTTTTACACATCTGTGAAAACTGCATGTTACAATACCACAATGATTTGTAATATATGCCCCAGTACAACAGTGGCATGACAGTTATTGGAGCACCTAAAAATTTTAGGATTGCATTTTGGCTGGCTTTATGGGAGGAATTTATATTCATATTGGGTACTGCAAATGTGGTTTATAGTCCATCACTGGGGATGTCTTATTGGAAAACCTCCTACTACTATAGTTGCTAAATGAATATTTTGTCAAACTAATTTCTAAATTTTATATTTATAAGCATTGGTTAGTGCTGATCTCTGCCTTGATAAGAAAAGCTTCTGTTTGTAGTGGATGGAAGTTAAGAGGGAACTTCTAAGCAGTCAAAGTGCTGAGAATAAGTGACTGTTGAGTTCTGAGCAGCAGAAGCCATCTATATTAACTGCCTCGATGCCTAATGACCCTGGCCTCAGTGGGGATAGGGCAGAGTGAATATAAAAACTAGGGGATGGGAAGGAGTGTTGCACATCACTGTCTTCTTGACATGACAAGAATATTGTACCCACTAATTAAATCTGAAGTCACTTTCCCAAGACCTGCACAAGAGTGGCCCTATTGACATTCCATCATGGATGGAACATAGACCATACGGTCCCTGATTCCCAGGAATTATAAGTAATTATATGTGAAGAAATCATAATCCTCAGTGACATAGTCACTGTTAAGTGACCTTTGCTTAGGCAAATAACCTATAACCAGTGCTCTTGTAGGAAAATTTAATTAAATGCTGTAAGCCACAAAAGATAGGAAAGTGTGGGCCATTTGGTAAGCGGGTAGAGTAAAGATTGAGGGAGGACAGTGAGTGGTCAAAGTACTTTCTATGTATTCACCTGAAATTGTGAGGGAAAAAAAGCTTTAAAATGTGTGTGTGTGTCTTTTAAAGGGCCATTATTTTCAAGGATATGTTACAAAGCATGGTAAAATGACAAACCTTGCAGTCTTTTGATGATGTGGTTGTCAGAATCCTTTAAGTGGTCCACGTCTTCACAGTCGGCTCACTAGATAGGTTTCTAATGTACACTTTCCTGAGAAGAGTGACAAACAAGGATTCTAGGAATCACACATTTCTTCCTTTTCTTTAACAAAGAATGTTATCTCTAAGTGTACAGTCTGTTTCTGTGAGATGGCTTTGGACACTTGAGAAAGATAGGAAAAAGAAAAAGCCTTACCACTTGAATCTTCCACTAAGGCAAACCTGAGTAGCTAGCTGGAGCTCGGTCAAATATGAGCAGACTTCCTGAAAGGCCACAGTAGAAACAAGCATGACACATTTGTTAAAACCTATAGAATGTACAATACAGAAAGACAAAATGGCAAACAATTGATTTTATTTTAGTGTTAATCAATATTAGCACATCAATTTCCCTATTGAAAATATTCAAGGAAGGTGAAAAGATCTGATTGGAGAAAAAAAAAAGTGTGTGAGAGGCTAACAATAGTTGTTTAAAATTAACTAGTCCACGTAAATAGTCCACATAACCAGTCCAGCTGGTCAGTTATTGGGGGGCCGAGGGGGGTCGCAACCTGTGGTTAAAGATATGGGCGAGAGAGACGCAGGGCTCAAGTGAACAGTAGCTTGTCAAGAGCCGTTTATTGAGGGTGGGGGCAGGCTTTTTAAAACCTGCTTTAGGGAGGGCGGGGTAAGCGGGGAGAGTAAATGGAAAAGTACAAAATCTTCTGGGGTTGAGCCCCGGGAACATTTGCAAGGAGAGGGGTCTTCCTAGGTGAGACAAAGCAGGATGTCTCTGTGGTTATCTCAGGATCGGATCGCTCTCTTCTCAGGGCTAAGCCGGATGCCTTGCATGCCTAATGAGTGGCCCAGCAGGATGTTTGCTGCAGATGCTGAATGGGTGGGGGTCGGCCACAGGCCGTTTGGTCTCTGGCATAAAATGACTTTTCAAAAATTCAAAAATCAAGATAAACTATATGTAACAGAAATTACTTCTAACACTTTAAATTCACCATTGTTGTATTAGTATAAATGTCTTCTGCAATATACTAAAATCTATAAGTGCTTATATTCTGGTACTTCTAACTTGCAGCATTATCACTTTATCAGGCACAAACATTAATAAACATAACTTCTGGAGAAACAGAATACCCGATGAAGTATTTTATTTAACCTTTGATATCTGGCACAACAGAGAAATGTACTTATTTCTGATATGTCATGCTGTGTAAATTTTTTCATATGTTAATCCAGACATTCTTAAATGTAAGTGGATTTGATCTATACAATATCACTTCCATCATTTTCCATACTTTAGATTTTTAAAAAGTTATTGTAAGCTGGGTATAGTGGCACAGTCTGTAATCTTAGCATTCAGGGAGGCAGAGGTAGGTGGATCCTTGTGAGTTCATGGCCAGACTGGTCTACAAAGTGAGTATAGGACAGCCAAGGCTATACAGAGAAGCAGTATCCCCAAAAATACTAAATTTAATATTATGAATGCAGAATTAAAATTAACTAAATTTAATTTAAGATTGCAGATTTGAATATATGTGGTTATATCGTAATATATTTTAGACAATGAAAATAAATATATTTATTTTTATCACAAGATATGAGCACATTAACAGATAAAGCAATTTTATATACTAGTAAATTTATACTGTGTATACTATTGTATATATTAATATTAATTTCATTTTTTCTTAATTTTCATACATGTATATGGTGAATATAATCATATCTACTCCTACTTCCCTTCCAATTCCCCCAACACACCTCTTTCCAAATTACATGTCTTTTTATTTTTAGTATCACACTAATCTAATTAGTGCTGCCCATATGTGCATAAGTGAGGGGCCGTGCACTTGAACAGGAGACACCAGCAGATAGAGCATCCAAGAGAGAATGCTTCTTCCTCTTCCAGCAGGTGGTAACTGGCAATAGCTCCTCAATAAAGGGTGGGGCCTGGAGATTTCCTACCCCATCTGGCTTGATCTTGTATAGGTCTTATGAATGTAACCAAAGCTTAACAGCTTTGCCACTTCCAGAAGACAGCATTTCATAGACTCTTCTTCATCCTCCACCTCTTCTATTCTTGCCTCTTCACAGATATTCCCTGAGCCCCGGTGTTGTATGTGTGTCAGGGGATTAATATAGCTATTCTGTTTATGACTGAGCATGGAGTCTCCTGTTTTCAGAACTCTGAGCAGTTATGAATTACGAGCCCCACTGACTGCAGCGCACTGTAAAAAGAAACTTTCCTGACCATGGTTAAGAAGAGACTTGATACCCTATGAGCATATACAGGGGGAGGTAATCCCCCTCAGGAACAGTCATAGGGGAGGGGAATAAGGGGAAAATGGGAGGGAGGGAAGAATGGGAGGATACAAGGGATGGGATAACCATTGAGATGTAACAAGAATAAATTAATAAAGGAGAAAAAAATGAAAAAAAATAGCCTATGTGTATATGCATAAATATATAGAAGGCAACTTTGACAGTGTGACCATTTAGCATGGTAACCACAGGAGGCTCTACATTAGGACCTATGACCTTCCCAGACATGGCATTTTGGCTAAGATTATAGTGATCTTGATTTCTCTGTGTCCTGTAGCCATAGTTTGACATGTCCTCAGCAATAGACATCCTAATGATAGCAATAGGTGTCTTGGAGATTTCTTGGGTTTCCCTGGGCAACAACTCATAAGGAGGTATCCTATACCTTGCGCTGTACTCTCTGGAAACATGAGTGTCTGAAGCAGGGTAGATCTGTTTGAATTAGTTTTGGTGGCGTTTCAAATTTTCTATTTTGAGAACATCTCATTTGCCCCTTCATGTTTATTACTATTCTATTCACAATAGCCAGAAAATGGAATGGACCTATTTGAGCAGCAGATAAAATTAATAAAAATCTGTATTATTACTCCGTTGTGAATGCTGAACTCTTGAAATTTTCTGGTAAATGAATAGAACTAGGAAAAATTACAACAGGTGAGGTAACTGAGTCTCAGAAGACAAACACTCTCTGGCCTCTCTCACATGTGGCTCCAAGCCCCAAGGTTTTTGTTTTTGTTTTTGTTTTTGTTTGTGTGTGTGTGTGTGTGTCTTTGAACTTGGATCTCTAATGAGAACCAGGAAACTAGAAAGAGATTGTTGTGGGAGGGGGAAGTTAGTGGAAAGAAAGTGATAGATTACAGGTAAAGAGGAAGTAGTGAGGTGGGATAAGGCACAGGGAGAGATGTGGGTATACACGGAAAACCAGGGAGTGAAGTGGGAGGAGCCAGTGAGCAGTCACACGGAACACCACTGTCTTAGAAAACAATGTCTTAAAAAATGGGCATGAGAAATGAAAGAAAAGGGAGGGCTCCTGAGAGTTACAGGGTTAAGACAGAATGGTGTGGGAAGGTAAGTAGAATGGGGCATAGTGGGTGGATTGGTTGAAATTAAAGATATATGAAAAGGCTTTGAGAAACCCACCAGTTTGTATATATTATTTCTAAAACAATGTATTTAAGAGCTTTTTTACCCGCTTAGCACGAACAAACTTCACTTATTTATAGACTTCCAAGTAATTTTACTGCTTTGCTATTGATGGTAGGTCATTTTATGTTTCTTTTTGAAAAATAATACATTAAAACTAATTTGAGTGTATATTTGGGCATAGGTGAAATAATGTTAATAGGTGACCTTTTCAAAGTTAATTTGAGGTTGAAGCAGAAAAGGCACTCTAAATTTGGATAGATGCTGTCAAAACTGTAATCCCAGTTTCCTAAAACTGTAATGAAATAGTATGTAGGTTTGACAGAAATTAATGATTAGTAATGGCAAACAGAGAAACTAATATAAAATTGTACACTGCTGAAACTGATAGATTCTCAATGTAAAGCTAAGTCTGTACACAGCTAAACTAAAATATTATACATAACAGAGAATTGCCATCATGATTGACAACAGGTGAGCCCACTGTACAGTTAAGGCCATATTTAACACAGTTAAGAACTCTGTGCTTAAGATTGAATCATCTTCTGCGGATCCGAGGGTGGTACTCTTAGCATAACCTGTATGCCTAAGACAGCCTGTTTGATCCACCCTTGGGTTAGTTCATCTTATTTGTGTTTACAACCCTCCTTGAGATGTTCTGTGTCTGCTATGATAAGGCCTGATTGGAATCACCTTATGAAAAGTCAAGTAATAAAACAATTTCCCCTCTCTAGTTTTCACTGGGATGCTAAAATGAATTTGAGAGGAAAAATGTATTGTAAAACAAAATTGGTCATGGGCTGAGAAATTTCCCCGCACACCAGTATTTACCCTTGGGCTACAAATTAGCTAATGTGGATACGGGCATTTGATCACCCAAGACATTTTGATTTCTGTTGAGGGTAATGGTTAGTACAGTTACAGTCCACCAGTGACGGCAGGAAGCCTGGTCTCCTGGTGGCTGTGCTTCACAAACCTTTGAAGTAAGTAGGAGCTCAAGATTATAGCGTACACTTCCTGGGGACACCATGGAGATATAGTTGAAAACCGCCATCTGGATTCTTTATATGCTATGCTGAGGCATGCCTAATGATGGTAGCTCTGGTAATATGCCCCATACTGCCTGGCAACAGCATAGTAATTGTTTTTAATACATGGTATGTAGGTCACACAGCTTTACTCAACCGAACTGTAAAGGCTTTCACTCTCTCACTTTATTAAAAAACATTGAGGTTGCTCGCATTTTGCTGGAATAGTGACCCTGAAAATACACATGGCCAAGTAGTTAAACAAAAAAAGCAGGGTTGTTTTAAACATTAATACACTCTCTGCTATAAAGAACCAGCCCTTATAAAGTTTTAAGTGAACTGTGAAAAGTTTATGCCATTATTATCCAAATGTAGTTTAGCCCAAGGTTACCATTGTAATGTGAGAGCAGGCGCCATTGAGCCCTGATGGGAAGTGGTAAGGCTCTGTCTGAGTGGGCTGGTCCCCTGCCTGCTCCTGATGTGACAGGATGAATACACTCAGCTCAGATGCATGATTCAGAAACATACTTACAGGGTGTTTAATGTAGAAGCTGAAAGCGTTCTGCAGCTGTTTGGGGCTGCACATGACTCTTGGCTACTTGACTTACTCCGTGATATTTAATGGGCGACGTTCTCACCTTGTCCTTTCAGGCTAAAGACCTAATTGAACTGTGAAGTTGGAATTGAATCTCAGCTATAGTCCCAGATGAGCTTTGTAAAGCAGCTGAGCAATAGAGGGATTCATTCCACTGTGTGCCCAGATGCCCATGTTTAAGTTTAATGTTTTTGAAGGTAGCTCCTAGGGATGCCATGGAAATGGTGGCATGAACGGAATGTTGGGCAAAGGCCAATGAGACTGTTCATCTCTTTGAGCAGAGACGTACTACAGCGGTGATATGGAAACCTCCTAACTTCCACGGGGAGTCAGATCAGGCTACAGCCTCAGATCCAGCTCATCTGTCTTACTTCCCCAAGATGTCTTCCAAACAAAAACCTCTCATATGGAAGGGTCTTCCTCTAATGGTTAGCTACCACCTGTTGTGCTGTCCCAGAAAGAGAAATAGATAAGGTTTCCTGGCCCATATGTTTTGTTGACACCTTCCATGTACCTGTCAGGGTATGTAGTGCTATATATAACCTCAGGGAATCTTTATGGCTGTCATATATGTTAAGACCATCTGTATTTGAAAGCTGAGGACAGTGGGATTTAACTAATGTTTTCAGAGCGCATGCCCACAGGTGGCAGACATGGAAATCTTACTGTCTAGCAGGAAAGCTTGTGCTTTGCTGTACTCAGCATTCTTGCTGCTCTCCATCTGTCTTGCATTACAGCAGAAGACAGTGATGAGAAAGAAATCAGAAAGAGTTATTTCCATTAATTATAACATTCTAAATATGTAAATAATATAATGTACTATTCAAAATTTACATATTAAACTAGTCATGTACTTCTCTCTTTTGTGTTAAAAATATCTTCTCATCTATAGTTATCAGCCCATCCACAACTACTGTGCAAAAATAGAATTGATATCTAATAAATGCAAATCATACCATGATTTTTTGAACAATAATGAAAAGTATGCTGTATAGCTGCTCTCGCATTTATTTTTGGAATACTTTCCTATTATATGATGCTTATAATTTGGATGAAATAATAAAATTTGTTTCATATGAAAAATATTAAATACTCAGTGCATTAATGATAGGTGAACATGCTTTTTGTATGTATGAGAGTTTTGGCTGCATGTATATATGTGAATTTCATGCATAGCTGGAGGCCACAGAGTTCAGAATGTGTGAAGTCACTGGCACTGGGATTACAGATACCTATGAGCTTTGATTTAGATACTAGGCATTGAACTTAGTTGCATAGAAGGGCTATAAATGCTCTTGACCACTGGACTATCTCTATAATTCTGGATACACGTGATTTTTAAGTATTTCTGATAAAAAGAATGTTACATAAAAAGAGTACTATGTCATGTGTCTCAGGCTGGCCATAGATGGTGAATGTGATAGATAGAAACAGCAAACTATTTTTTTTCTTTTTTTCTTTTTTCTTTTTTCTTTTATACTTTATTAATTTATTCTTGTTACATCTCAATGGTTATCCCATCCCTTGTATCCTCCCATTCTCCCCTCCCTCCCATTTTCCCCTTATTCCCTTCCCCTATGACTGTTCCTGAGGGGGATTACCTCCCCCTGTATATGTTCATAGGGTATCAAGTCTCTTCTTGGTAACCTTCTGTCCTTCCTCTGAGTGCCACCAGATCTCCCTCTCCAGGGGACATGGTCAAATGTGAGGCACCAGAGTATGTGAGAAAGTCATATCCCACTCTCCACTCAACTGTGGAGAATGTTCTGTCCATTGGCTAGATCTGGGTAAGGGTTTAAGGTTTACCGCCTGTATTGTCCTTGGCTGGTGCCTTAGATTGAGCGGGACCCCTGGGCCCAAATCTGCCTATTTTACACACACACACACACACACACACACACACACACACACACACACACACACACGATAAAAACATACTACTTTCCAAGCCATTTGATTGCAAGGAATATTTTCTTATGAAGTGTCACTTTAGAATGCCCTTCATGGAACACATACTGTTCATAACTCATGGGTAAAGATTATAGAGTTCAGAATCCTTTTGGTGGGTCTCAAATTTTCCTAACTGTTGACAACAATTAAATATATTTATGTGATTCAAGGTTAAAAAGTCAGGCTAAGTTGATAAGGAGTGAAGATTTTTAGGGTGCTTTTTAAGATACAGTGGTGTAAATGTGCATTTTTTGAGATAAAGTTTGAATTGGCCATCTCATAAAAGAGATTTGGACATAGGTAAGATCCGTATGTCATCTTCTTTCTTGGTATCTTTAGAGCTTTGTCTGAATTTTCAATTGATCTGTAGCTCAACTTCCTATTGATTGAATTTATTAGAACCCAGTCCTAGTCAGATAATCTGGCAAATCTCAAAGTCTCCTCAAAATGGATCAGTTTCCATCTGCTTTATATAGACTGCAATAACACTATACTAACATAAATGTATGGGAACCTTACTTAAAAGTAAGAATGACTATGTATGAATTGCTGCCACATAGAACAAATATCACTAAAGTTATCTAGAGCCCACTCAATATTAAAGTTGGCTTGGAAGCTGACTGACTTTGTGGTTGTTAAACTGACCTGTGCAGATAGCTGTGAGGGTTGTGTATTCAAGTAGCCAAATACTTTCCTCCTTGAGGGAAGGAGACACACACAGACAGACAGACAGACAGACACACATACACACACACAGAGAGAGAGAGAGAGAGAGAGAGAGAGAGAGAGAGAGAGAGAGAGAGAGAGAGAGAGAGGGAGGGAGAGAGAGAGAGAGGAGAGGAGATTGAGAAATGCAGTTTAGGAATAGGATGGATTATTTTGGCTTCTGGTTTGAGAGAATATTATGTGCATCATGGTGAGTAAGCCATGGTGATGAAAACTTGAGACATTTGGTCACATTGAATCCAGTCAACGAACAGAAAGATATGAAGGGGTAGTGCACAGGGGAGTTTACCCCCTTTCCATTTGTATTAAGCATGGGACCCTGGATCATTGAGTGGTACAGCTCATATGAAGAGTGGTATTTATGCTTCAGTCTCACAATCAAAGGAGTCTCTCCTACATGGTTCTAGACTAGTCAAATTGACAATTCAGATGAAGCATGATGAGTATTTAACCCAACTCCTATTCACTCTTGTGTCTGTAAGATGTCTCTCTGATCATAGGATTTGTCTTATGCTCTTTCTCTCTGTTGTCCTTTAATATTAACCTCACAGTATTCCCATTCTGTCTTTGGATGCTTGTTGCCTTCTCTGTCATGTGATTTGACTGCTATGCTACGTCTGAGACCCAGATTAAAAGACTGTTAAGAAGCGAAGCCGAGAATGACTTCACCATGAGCAGTTCTTCATCAAGGAGGTAGAATCCCAAAGATGGTGATTAAAATATTAAATCAGTGACCTTGTGGGAAAAAAACTACAAAATTTCCTTTAGATGGCTTTAGAAAGAGATTAGTATAAATTTCTGAGACTTGAACACCTTTGTCTTTTATGACTTATTTTAAGCAATTTATTTACTTAGAGCCTTTTCATACACATAGCTCATACTTACTAATGTTTATTGCCTCCGTCACTACACTCTTCCATCTTCCATCCCCTTCTTGCTTATTGCCTATCTATACCAGACCTACACCAGATCTGTCCCTTCCTGCTTCTGTGTCACATGTTGTTGGGGGCTGTGCAGGAGGAACAGCAAAAACAACTTTAGAACTCATGGAATGTGGCCCACTGTTGAGCACAGCCGTGATGGGTGTGCCTCCAAGAGGCAGAGCTCCGAGGAGGACTATGGGTCCTGAGGACTTCATACTGTTATGGAGCATTGCTCTGCTTATTGCCTTCATGGTCACCACATCCCTCATAATCTATGAGTTGTGTGAAAACTCTAAGGGGGCTTCCTGGCCCTCCTGGCCAGTATCCTTGGCATTTAAAATAATAGTGCTTGATCTTTTTCAAGCATTGCTGCTACAGCAGGTTAATAATGATTCATCCACCACCCTCAGGATGACTTAGAGAGATAGATTATTAGTAGCTTCCACAATCTTTAAAAACAATTTGTAGATGTAGATTCTTAGCAAATCTAGGTTAAGATGTTTTTGCATGTGGGGATAATTTGAAGTTCAGAAAGGCACAATCTTAAGAGTTGAACTAGGGATATTTTGAGATCGGGGAAGAAGAACAATGATAGCCTGACTAGCACCTTTCTCCAGAAAGCTGGATTGGTGGTCAAGATCTTAAACCCATTTTTACCCTCAGCTTCCTGATGTGATTTAATAAAAAAGTTAATGAATAGGTGTGCAGCCTGACGATTTAAAGAGACATGACTGATTATTTTTAATGTGAAAGTTTAGATTTGTTATTCTTTAAAATTTTTATAACATCACTTTTAAGGTAAATAATAAGATGATTGATACTTTATTTATTACTGAAAACTGCAGCCTGCCAGGAAGAGAAAGTGGCTGAGAAAACTATCTTGCTTGCTTACACTTTGCTAATCTATAACAAGTTGCTTAGTTATGATTAGGACAGATTATTAGAGTTAGCTTGAGGCCAGACAGAGCAATTCAATCAGAAGCTGACAGAATCCAGTCTAACTCACTCAGCTTGAAGAGGAGTTTGAACCAGAACAGATGAATTGAACCAGCCAGCCACAGTTTAGAAAGAACTAGAAAAGGAACAGTTTTTCTGCAGTAAGCCTACAAGATGACAATTATATCAGGAGGATAAAAGTTACATATATAATTTTTATATTTTACTAAATATGATGCTAAGCTATTCCCTATATCCAGTTAATAGGCCTTAATTAAAACACTGTTATTTAGATTAATATACTACAATCTAGATGGAAAAGAAATGGTGTAGATTGAAACAAAGTATTTTGTTCAACTTTGTTTATTTGTTCAGTTTTTTTATAGACTAATTGGCTGACTTATGTTTTCTATTTAACATGCTTATAGGTGGCACTGGAAATGGCAACGAAATTGGCTTTGTTATAAAAATAGTTGGATTGGTGGAGTGCTGAAATAATTTCCTTCCTTATTTATGTGAACAGGTGGCTTCCTGCTATTCATCTAGAATCTTTGAACAATCATCCTATAATTTAACCAATGAGTTAAATTGTCTTTCTTTATAAACCATGTTTTAGATTGCCTGTTTGAATATAATATATATCTTATATAGTACTGTTACATACAACGAATGTTTCCTAAGGTTTTAAGGACATGTGAGTGGGTCTCTAAACCAGCTCTTACAGAGTTTGAATGCATTTGCCTTTGTACTATGTGCTTTTCCCTAGATATTGCTGGAAATTAATATTGTAGATTTTATTGATCACATTTCCTAAAAGTTAGCAATAGTTAGTTACTAAATGTACTGAACCTTGCGTTTAGTTACAAATGTACTTCAGACATTGTAGATACATTGTGATTTTATATTTATTTACTAAAGTGATTCTCTCAAATTTAGTTAGATGACCAAACCAAAAGGTGATTCTCATGTTCTCTGTAAACTCTCTGTCCTTTCTCAGCATTGCTAAGGAGGACCCATCATCCCATTCGCATCAGAGCATACTTAATTTTCTCTTAATTCCTCCTTTTATTTGTTTCCTTTAATTATATAATCATAATGGTTTATACAGACACTCATAATTATTCAAAAGGCAGAGAATAAGAGATTTTTAGTGTTCAGTCATTGATGGACCATATTTATCAATTCCATCACTACTACAGGTCAGGGAACAACTCAGAAGAGGAAGTGAAAAGAATGTAAGAGTAAGAGTGAGATGAGAAAGAGAGCTGTGGAATGCTGTTGGCGACCATATTCATGAACACATAGCAGCATATCTTCTGCTCTAGATCTTAGATTTATCATGACATATCTTCACATGATCTATATAAGATCAAGCCAGCCAAAATTTTGGCACAGGTAAGGTAGATGTTCTTTAGGACCTACATTTTGCTGGAGAGCTGTTGAAAATTGGCAGTTGCCGATGGAAGAAATCAGTGCCCTGGTGATGACTTTAGTTTCTTCATAAAGGGAAAACCTTCTTAACCCAATGAGCTCTTCCATTTTCTTATAGGACTCTTATTTTATAGAATTCTCTGAGAATTTGATTATGTTTGGTATACTAATCACCTTTTATTCTTACCACCTTTCAATGTTATTGTGGATTAAGTTTCAAGCATGAGTTTTAGGAAATATGTGCCTAACAATGTTTTAACATATTCCATTTTCTCTTGGCCACCTCCTAATACATGGTGCGGGAACTACATGCATTTCAAGTACATTTCCACAATGCTACTTATATCCTTGGTAGTTTCTACACAGTAATAAATACCTTGAATTTGGTTAAACTCGGCATTAGTAGAATGTCTTGAGGTTGCCATACATTTATTTATTAGCCCAATATTTATGGGCTATCTGTTTTGAAAATGAGTCTTTGTTTTATACTTATAAGTTTCTACTTTCATTGCTTCCTCAGAAAGCCCTGGAGATCCCTCCCTGAATCTGAATTCCTGTGCCCCTTCCATTTCTCCTCATTCTGCCATCCCATTGCCTGATTCTTTGCTCTAGGATCGATTTTGACTTCATATAATTCATATGATTATTATACATGTCTACTCTTCTTAGTGACGTAATGTATTATACATCTGCGAGAGATTTTAATTTTTCTATTGTGTCATATTGTTGCATTTCTGTTTTCCACATGTTCATTTTATTCTTGTCGCAGAAAATCCTTTGTGATGCTTTTATCTTTGATGGCACTCTGAAATCACATCTCTTGTTAGTTAGCTTCAGAGCTTGGAATTTCTTATAGATCCTTTCCTGTTTGTTCTAGTCTTTCTTATATGGCTCATTGGTTCCCAAGAGAGTGGGTAATTAGACTGACTTTAGCCCTTTTCCATTTGGGTCCTAGCAGCCATAGTCTCTCAGTTCTGTATAAGGTGAACTGGCTGAGAACCTCAGATGCTGTCATTATATTAAAAAGACAGACTAACCTCGACTTTTCTGTGTTGAGTATCTAGTGTCTACCTTGCTGATATTCAAAATGGGTATGGCAGAAATTTTGTGTACAGCACAATGTCTACTACAGGTCCAGACAGCAGTAAGTACACTAAATTAATTTACTCTATTATCAAAATATCTTGTACATTGCATTATGAATTTTAACTAGCTTTAATTCATGTTTTGTTTGTTTTATTCCTACAGATTTATTCTGGCACAATTTGGAACTTTAGAAAATAATGGAAGCAATTTTCATCAAAGATAGTTTTAGAAGTGACCAATAGCAGACTGCTAGGCAGGTGACTTTTCAAATTGTTTACTACATTTGTTTACTCTGTGTAGAGAGGTGGGTCACATGCATTGCAGATCATCGGACAAATTGCAGGATAATATTCTCTTTTTCGACCCTGCCCTTGTCAATGATGGAATGCAGACTGTTGGTCTTGGTGATAAGTTACTGTTGAACAGTTACTTTTTAATTTGTGATTTTAGAGGTCTATGCTTTTGTATCCAAACTTTAAAATTTTATTATAATTTTTTAAATTGATGAAGAAAGAGGCAGGTTAACAGAAGCAAGGTATAGGAAGAATGACTGAGAGTCTACCTGAATTGATAGTTGAAGTTTATGAATTTGAAAAATAGCTGCATCTCAAATCCTTCCTTAGAAATGTGTAGTTCAACTATGGGATTCAAATTCTTTATCTTTTAACAAACTGTGTGGGAAATGTTTGTCCAGATTTTTTACACTGATGATAAACTTCTGGCCTGTGTTTGCTGAGAAATTTGGTAAATTATCTGCTATTACTTGTGTTCCTATGTGTTTTCTCAGTGTTTTGAATATGTGTTTGGATTAACAAATACCTTTCTAGGACAGTAGGCTATTGAAATGTTAAGCCAGTGTCTTGGTTTTGTGGTAAATATCCTGTTGTATATTTGCCTTTACCTTAGTACCAAAGAAAAAATATTAAAGCTTGTGTACTTTATTTATGTGTGCTTTGTGAGAGGTATATTGAAGTTTCAGAAAGGATCATCTTTTTTTCCCCAGAAGAGATTTCTGGTGTGGAGACAACTCTGTTAAGAGGAACTAATGATATATTGATTAATGTGAGTTGAGCTTAGGGTTATCGTTTTTATTCTTCTCTCATTTACCATCTAATTCTGACACTTTTGGTCTTTTAGTATCGAATTTCTGCTTTGGAACAAAATTCTGCCCTATAATAGTCATCTCGGTTCTATTTATCTGACACAGATAAGCTGCAGCCCCTGCTGGATCATGATCTTTGTCATCCGTAGTAATCCCCAGAATGAGCCAGCCTCAGCAATAGATAACCTCAACCATTATGATGCAACTTGAGAAAAACCCAATTGCCTTTACAAAAATGTAAGCCATTCCTGGGTGTAAATAAAGGTCCCTGAAGATATAGCAGTAGGCATGAAAATATGCCCAGTCAAAGCTCTACCACAAGTTGGGAGTTGTGACAGTTGCTGTGAAGGGACAGAATCTAAAAAACACTGCGTGTAGAAATTGATCACCTTACCTACAGCCTTACATTTTTCTGTAGAATGAGATCTTTCTTTACTGTCAATTAAGCCATCTTTCAGGATACCTGCATTTTCCTTTCCCAAACCAGCTACAACTGAATAATAACATTATATAGGCAGTAATTTGTCAACTTGGTTTTAAAAAATGAACTTCTTGATTTTTTTTTTTAGCATTTCCGCCCCCTAGCACTTTAGATGCCACAAACATTGTCCTCTCTATCTAAGCAGCAGTATCCAGTGACATCTAAAGCTGTCTTTTTCAATCTGTGGTTTCAGTCACTATTCAACTTGTGGATGGTGTGTTGGCTCAGTTTATTAACAATTAAACTTTATTATACAACCCAACTAGCATATACAAGAAGGAAAAAAAGGTTAAAGGGACAGAAGATTAAAACCTCCTGGAATCCGTTCAGCAGGACGGGTCCTTAGGTGTCTCAGTCCCACGAGCTGGTCCGGTCCTTTCCTCTCTCTCCGCGCCTTTCCCTTCTCTCCTTCTACCTCTTGTTTTTCTCTCCCCCACCTTCCCAGTCATATGTAAAGGGCGGTCCCTTCTCCCTTCGATGGTCAATTAGGAAAACAATAGCCACGGTGGGGTTCCTAGGTAGGCTTCCTGAATTCCAAGCCCAGGAAGGCTCTAAACAGTCTCTCACAAGGTATTCATGGTGTGCCCCAAGGGTAAAGCCCGCCAAGACTGCTTCCATCTGCGACAAAGCTTAATCTTTCCCACAATGGTGACCTAAACTTTCAACTTTTGCAGGTGATGTAATAGGAAAGTGACAGGTGGTAGAAAATGGTGACTGAAGGAAGAGCGAATTTCTACTATGTTGAAAACTTTCAGTAGCTAATTGTGGGAGTGTAGCATCTCAATTAAAAATGAATGAAGGAATTGTGAAGTGAAAATAGCCTGAAATGCCATAATCCTCCTGTTGATAGCCAGCTATTCTTGTGACTATTGTTGGTTTCCTGTGAATATTATTAAGAGACAATTTGAAAGCAAACATAATAGCATGAAATCTCCTTTGAATAAATATTAGTAGGTGTTGACTCCTGATTGAGGAAATATTTTTACCTAATTCATATTTACAGCTCTATAGCACCAAACTTACATTTAAGGTAGGCAAAATGGTAGATCTGAGGATGTTTGTCATCTAATAATACGCTCAAATCACTTTTATTTCAGCTACAGTGGGACCACTTATGCTAGAGTAGACTAGTAATATACAATGCACCCAGGCAGACTCCTGAGGTGATTAAACAACCCTGAGGCCTACGTGGCCTGAGACAGGAGCAAAGGGAAGCTTCAATCATGCCAAAACCACTGCCTTCTTACCTCAGTTGTAAAAGACATGCTTGATGCAAGTGAGTGTGACAAGCACAGGCTGCCATGGGCTTTATTGGTCTTAAACATTTTTGTGGTTTGACATTATGAGTAGAACCTAGTCCTAACTAGAGCAATAAGACAACTAAAGAAGATCAAGGCGACACAAATTGGAAAGGAAGAAGTCAAAGTATTTATCAATATTTGTAGATGATATGATAATATAGATAAGTGACCCCACAAATTCTACCATGAAGCTCCCACAGCTGATAAACACCTTCAGGAAAGTGACTAGATACGAAACGAGCTTTAAAAACTCAGTAGCCCTCCTGTATACAAGCAACAAATGGGCTGAGAAATAAATTAGGGAAATAACACCCTTCACAATAGCCACAGAAAAAAATAAAGTATATTAGTATAACTCTACCCAAGAAAGTGAAAGACTTGTATGTTTAAAACAAAAACAAAAACAAAAAGCCTTAGAATTAAGGAGGGAGGAAGGGTGGGAATAGGAAGATACAAGTGAGGAGATAACAATGGGGATGTAACCTGAATACATTATTTAAAACAAAACTTCAAATCCCTTAAGAAAGAAATTGAAGAAGATACCAGAAGATGAAAAGATCTCCCATGCTTTGTAGATTGGTAGGATTAACATAGTAAAAATGGCCATCTTACCAAAAGCAATCTACAGATTCAATCCAATTCCCATTCGAATGCCAACAAAATTCTTTACAGACCTTCAAAGAAAAATTATCAACTTCATATGGAAAAAAAAACCCAGAATAGCTAAAACAATCCTGTACAATAAAAATCTTCTGGAAATATCGCCATCCCTAATATAAAGGTGTACTACAGAACAACACTAATAAAAACTGCATGCTACTGGCATAGAAACAGTTTGGTGGTTCAATGGAAATTAAATGAAGACCCAGAAATAAACCCTCACACCTATGAACCCTTGATTTTTGACAAAGAAAACAAAACCATACAGTGGGGAAAAAGATAGCATCTTCAACAAATGGTGCTGGCCTAACTGGATTACTACATGTAGAAAATGCAAATAGACCTATATTTATCCCCCTGCATAAAACTGAAGTCCAAGTGGATCAAGAACCTTACCATAAACCCAGGAACACTAAATCTGTTAGAAAAAAAGTGGGTAAGAGCTTTGAACTCAATGTTACAGGAGATAGCTTCCTGAACAGAACACCAACAGCCCAGACTCTAAGATCAACAACTAGTAAATGTGACCTCATGAAACTGAAAAGTTTCCGTAAGGCAAAAGACATTGTCAACTGAACAAAACAACAGCCCACAGACTGAGAAAATATCTTTACCAACCCTACATCTGACTGAGGGCTATTATGCAAAATATATAAAGAACTCAAGAAATTAAATACCAACAAACCCAATAATCCAATTAAAAATGGGATACAGAATTAAACAGATAATGTATATTCTTGTGATAAAATTAGACTAGTTTTTGACATGACCATGATATGCATCAATACACAAAATTCAATACCATTGAATTAAAAAATAACCTTATTTGTGAGTAACAATTAAGGCCTTGAGATGAGGAGTAGATTCAATAATCTACCCTTAGTTCTATCTTCCCTCTATATTTCCATATCCCCTTATCTTTCTTTTAAGCTCCTATATCCCTACCTATAAAAGAGAGATAAAGGAAAAGAGAGATGTCCCTGAGTCAAACCTAGTTTCCTTTCTGTAAAAGTCCAATAATAACTTATACCCAACTCCCAATGGAAGTAAGCATCTGTAGACCAAGAGAGTAAACCTATCCAACCCCCCTAAGAATAGGCAAGTGTAGACACAGGCACAGTTGACAGCCAAACTCTGCCAAGAGAGGGTAAGCAAGTCCTCAATAGTTCCTGCCTCACAAATGTATGTCAGATATATTGGGCCACAAGGCTGAAGATGATGCTCTGACATTATATATGGTTTTGGGTGACTGTTCAGGCAGAAGACTTCCTTGGTCATTTTTTTTTCATTTTGAAGCTGCTAACCTGTACTTCTGGTTCACTCAGGCATTTAAGTTTTATTCCTTCTCAAATTTCTGATGGGTTGAAGACCAGATAGTTTAGTCTTTCAGTTAAGCTTAGTAGTTTAGGGGTTAAGATGGTTTTTTAGATCAAGATACATGTTAATAGAGATGAGATATGATAGATATTGATCTTCATTCAGAAATTTAGACCCAACAAGATAAGAAATATGTCTACTTCAAATTTGTCAAATATAAATAGTCAAATCACTATTTATATACCATTTATATATTTCCTGATTGCCTCGTGGTTCTTCCTGCTGTATGTAGTCTATTTTATTCACATGTAATAATATAAATGTATACATTAAAAAACATAATAAAAAAGAATATCGAATGGCTGAGAAACACTTAAAGAAATGCTCAACGTCTTTAATCATCAGAGAAATGAGAGTCAAAATGACTCTGAGATTCCATCTTACATCTAACAGAAAGGCTAAGATAAAAAACTCATCCAACAGCCCATGCTAGTGAGGATGTGGAGAAAGGGGAACACTCCTCCATTGCTGGTGGAAGTGCACACTTGTACAACCACTCTGAATATTTATCTGGCTCTTTCTGAGAAAATAGGGAACAGCTCTCCCTCATGACCCAGTTATACCACTCCTGGCATATATCCAAAAGATGCTCCACCACACAACAACGACATTTGCTCAACTATGTTCATAGCAGTTTTATTCATAATAGCCAGAAACTGGAAAAAAAAACTTAGATGTTCCTTACCTGAAGCATCGCTAAAGAAACTGTGTTCACAGAGGAAAAAAAAATGCAGGAAGTCCTGATAAGACTTATAGGCTGTGGTCAGTTTGTAGGGGAGGAGGGATTCCCCCCCACCCCCTTCTGAGGATTAGCGGAGAGGGATGGGGGGTGGGAAGAGGGAAGGAAGGTGGGACTGGGAGGAGACAAGGGAGGGGTCTATGATCGGGATGTAAAGTGATTAAAAATTTAAAAATAAATCTAATTTTAAAAAAAGAAAAGAAGCTGCAGTGCATATCAACAGCCAGCCTAAGCTCACTAAGAGCAACTGAGCTACAGACTGAAACCCAGCCACTTTGGCAGCCAGGCAGCACTTCCTTCCTGTATTAGTCTTCCCTCCCTGAAGTGTTTCCCTTGTGGTTTGCACTCTTGATTAAGCATCTGCTTGCCACTAGTAGCTGACAAGCATTCTCACACTCCCAATGATTCTTGTGAATTTCTATGAAATGCAAGGCCCCATGAGGATCTCTGTATGTGTCTCACTCTTTAAAGGCAATCTTGTGATTTAGTGGTTGTCTGGTTAACTGGGAGTTTGCTTTTGATCTCTGATGCCATTTATATATTTGAGTCTTGGTTTATTGTTTTTAGTATGAGTCCATGTCTGCCTGGGTAGGCGTGTGTGCATGTGAGTGTAGGTGTCTGTGCCAGCCAGAAGAAGGCTCCAGATCCCCTTGTGTTACACAGGGTTATTAGCTTCCCAACATGGATTCTGGGAGACCAAGTCCAGCCCTCTGCAAGGGCAATTCATGTTCTTACCCACTAAGACATTTCTTCAGTGTCTCCTACCTAATTCTAATTAAAATCGCAATTCAGCATTTCAGGTCTCATGCACTGTATGGAGTTTGTTTTTAGCTTAACTTTAAAACCTGCTCAGCACACATCTCCTCTTTTCCCTTTGCATGCTTAATCAACACTATAGCCACAGGCTTTCTGTAATGTCTGCACAGACAGTCTTAGCAATCAGTTACTAAGCAATTTCAACTCAGGCAAAATACATGCTTCTGAAGTGAAGTGCGTGTGTACTTTTCAGCATCATTTGAATAAATGCATGTGTGGAATTACAAATCTCATATTTGCTTCACATTTCTATCTTGGAAGCACGCTTTACATTGGATTTTGAACTAAACTTGTAGATTTTTCTAGAGAGCGATTTCTTGTGTGTATTCTGTTGTGAAATATGGAATCTAGAAAATATCTTAGAAGTCTAGGTGACATGCATATTTTACTCATTGATTACCCATATTCTATAGCCAAGACTGAGTCTCTTTAATTGAGGTTTACTCATTGTTTATTACAGTTATTAACTTTCTGTTTTCCTAGCTAAGTTTTTAAATATTTATACTCTTACAATTTAAAATATGTGTTCAAGTAAGGACGAGGACTATATTAGGTAGTGGGCATATAAGACAGCAAGGTAAAGTTGTGCTTACTCTGATAGCTAACATTTAGGACATTATTTTAGGCTTTTTTTAGTCATACATAAGTCATACATAAGAAAAAACATGGATATATATCCTAATGAATAAACCTTCATGTTTATAAGTTTTAGGTTGTAATTTTTAGCAGTTTTTCAACCTCCATAGAAACTAAACAATATGTAGTTTTCGGATACTATTAGAGTCCTGAGAACTGTAGTGAATGTGAAAAGTAGCTGAAGTTACTTAATCTTTCACAATACCAATATCAAGCTGTCATTTTTGGCAGTATTTCACTTTAAGAGTCTAGTTTGCACTGTTCCTTTAAAGCAAAGGAGGTGAAAGATTTCTTCTTCTTTTGACCTGATTTGATAAGTCAAGACACAGATTTTAGAGATGACACATCTCAGAGAAAATATGCAATAAAGGGAATTGGTTAACAGAGACAGTAACCAAAGTTTCCTAGCTTCCAGGCTGCTTCTTTTTATACTGTTATACAAGTAAGAGCTACTTGAATTAGATTCTATCCGTAAAAAAGCAATTTTTAAAATTTAATGTGTATGAGTGTTGTAGCTGAATGTATGTCTGTGTACCACATGTGTGCCTGCTCCCTAAATGTCGACAAATGGCTTCAGATTCCCTGGAAGTGGAGCTACGGCAGGTGATGATCCTCTGTGTGGGTGATTGGAAATGAACCCGGGTCTCCTGGAAGGACAGCTAGAGCTCTTATCTGTGGGATCATCTCTCCAGCTTCCGATATGAAGTTTAAAGTGTTTCAAGGATGTGGTGGACATGAGCACCCATTCCTAAGCAAGAAGCTCTCTCTAACTGACAACCACTTGCAAAGGTAAAATAGTCTTCTCCAGTGGAATTTCACTGGGTGTGTCAACCACACATAAGGGCAGGTCCCATACCCAGCAGCAGATGGCCAACACAAAATAAACTCAGTGGTATATTTGGAGCCTTTTTTTTTTTTTTCATAGAGCCTTGTTCGTACTTTTTTCCTGTCTTACTGGGTCTTTTGCTTGTATATTATGGTTTCTGATTTTACATTTTGTTTTTCTTTGTTGTTGTTGGCGGTGGTGGTGGTGGGGTGTGTGTGTGTGTGTGCATGTATCCTATGCTTTTTTGTTACTTAAAAAATTCTGGGTTTATTGTTTATTTGCATGTTTTGTTGTTTTCTAAAGAAAGAAAGAAAGTTCGTGGAGTTAGGTGGATAGGGAGGTGTGGAAGATCTGGGAGGAGCTTGGGAAACATAATCTGAGAATATTGTATGCACAACAATTACTTTCAGCAAAACTATATTTAAAATGAAACATTCCATGGGAGGCACACTAAGGAAAAAACCGATTGTGGTAACAAAACCAAACATTTTCCGGGAAATATACTGTGTATATGGAAGGCTAGTGTTTCAAAGCTAATTTAGCACGTATTTTCGCAGGGAGGATTTGTTGATCACTTATTTTGTTCCAGGCAATAGAAAGACTTGTAGGTAAAAAATTACCTCACCTGCCCTGCCTAGTGGAACGTCATGGTCTTTGAATTTAAGAAAAAAATATAAGAAATTATCTAAAATGCTTTATGGAAACTTATTTCTTCTTTGTGCTGCATGTCATTAAAGATAAAATGTTTTCAAATGTAAATTTTTTATTTCTTATCATTTGTCTGGACATGACTATAAAAGAATGAAATATGATGGTTTTCCTTCTTTACATACCTCTGCTGCCCATTTCATAGAATCTGGCTCAACTATTTTATTTAAACAAGAAAACCTGTTGAAAGTTATATTTCAAAACAATCAGGAATAATATCTTTACATAAACACTTGAGCATCTAGCCACCAGTGAAGCACATGAGCTGATTATTTCTTACCTTTGTATAATTATTTTCAGTATTGCATTTAAAATTTAAGATGCATTTAATTATAAGGTCAATTGTCAACTCTTCTTTGAGATTTTTTTCTTTAGTGGAAGTAAACAAATAATAGGGGTTTGCTTGGGAACACAAGACATTAAAGGGCCATTACATTTTTTTTTTATCAAAATAAAATAGAGTGTAAAACCTCTGGGAAAAGAGTTAAAGTATTCATTAGTTCTTCTGTCATTAATTTTGAAATATATGAGTTGGGATAATCATTAATACTATACTCAACTTTCAAAATATGTTCAAACATGATGGCTACCTTTTAAGTTAAGCACTTAAATTATTTTTTCAGTTCTTCAAACCAAAAAAGGAACAATAAGAAGAAATACTTGCTGTATTGAGTGTTAAACTTTCAACTCAGTAATTTTTCTTTCGATACATTTATTCTCCAATGACAGTGTAAGTTAGCCTTAATTTGAAAAATTTAGTGTCTGCTTCTGCAGCTATCAACAAAGTTGTCCATATTAATTAACATACAAGTTTTTAATTAGACATAGTGAGCTGTTTAACTACATTAATGAGAACATGTTGAGGAAAGCCAGATATATAATTAGAAGAGAAAACTGGATTCCTTTAAGGTCAACTGTCAGGTCAAATTTAACTGTGGTGGAAACCGGGTGGGAGCAGGGAGGGTGAATTTGTACCCAGTTGAAATACATAGCACAGTGTTGTGACATTTTCTTGTAGGCTTCTTCATCTAGTAACATGCTGAGTTTGTCTAAGTTCTCAATCAGGCTGCCAAACTCACAAAACAAACTTTCTATGCCCAAAGGTCCGAGTGATGTGTATAAGGTGTGTAGTTCTAGCCACGTGTGCAGAGTTGAGTGGTGTCAGTTTTTTTCACAATGGAGGTGGCAGATCCTGCTTGAGAATTTGAGTTGTAGTAGTTTAAAATTTGTGAACATATGCTGGAATGCACTGTAAGATGAATTTCAAATATTAAATAGTCTTCTTTTTAAATAAATGTAATTGGTCAGTCTACTGTGTGAAGGTGATGATTTGCTATTTGAAAGTATTTTCAAGTCATCCCTAAACCAAGTAAAATTATATATGATTTCATATTTATAGCTTAGTTTTTCCTTAAATAACAATAATAAAATTATGAAATTCTGGACATAAACTCTGTGCCTGTATATCCTTTTTCTTCTCAAGTAATCATTGTCTTATCATTATATTTTCTATCAATTTTCTTGGAGTAAATAGTTGAGTATGGATCATTGTTATTAACAACACAGGTTGTCTAATACAGTTCACATCTGTTACATCTGTTAAATCTCAATAACAAAATAAAATTATAAGGATAATCCAGTAACTGTGTACAGAATCATTCCTCAAAATTTGTTATATTCATACCTACAGCTGTGGGTTTGCTATTTTCTATGGAGCAAAGTCAGAAAACTATGAATAAGTCAAAAAGCCTAAGGGGCTTTGTTTGTTTGTGGTTTTGGTTTTTTTTTTTTTTTAACCACCCGCTATAACCTTTCAGTCAAAGGAAAATGAAAAATTAAAGATCGTCTTTGTTCACAGCTTGAAGAAATTGATTTTCTTCTCCTGAGCCTGAAAAACTGAAGCCGGGAGGGTGGCAGGATAAGCAGCAGGTACGAGGTGAATCCTCAGCTTCTGCCCTAAGCAGTGAGCAGCAGGAGAGCAGCAGGCACGGGATTCAGCATCATGGTTGGTGCTTCTCCCAATAGCAACTTAGACAGTGTTTGTGTAATGGCTGCCAGATAGCTGTTACCCCTTCCCTTGCTCTTGCTCTCTACACAGAGTTACAATGACAGATTAGGATCTAGTTGGCAAAGAAAAAACTTTCCAAGACCTGGTTGTATTTTGTTGTTCTTGTCAGAGTATGAATGCCTTTATAAAACAAAACGAAAAATCCCTCCTGGACATTTATCTTCCTGCAGGTTGAATTGCACAGTTCCATTTCAATTTCTAGCTACGGTCTGCTTTTGACAATACATGAAAGTAAAACATATTTCATCGAAATATTATTAATATATTTCTCTGTTATCTAGAGTATATACCCTGAGAATGCTGGCAGTTTAAATACATGAACTATACTTCTGCACAGAAAACAAATAGAAAGTTTGGGAGAGTATTTCAGATTAAATATAGAATAATATAAATTTATAATAATGCAAACAAATATGTACCTCCTTTCCTCCATCACGAGTGTTCCTCAATTGTGTTAGAACTTCTAGCCATATTTTAGAAAATGATTATAAATTTATAAAAAAATGTTATTGGAAAACTGAATTTTTCCCATCCAATCTTTCCTTCTTCCTTTACCTCCCTCTGCTGTCCTTCCTTCCATCCTTCCTTCCTTCCATCCTTCCTTTGTTTATGTTACTAAAAGACCAGGAATAAAACTCAGCAAAAACAAATAGATCTATACTAAAAATGGAATTTTATTGTATTCCCTTAATTCATTCATTTTTTCCTTTAGAATAGAAATGCCCCATTTGTTTCTGGCTCACAAAAGTATGGCTTCCTGGTATTTTTTCAATGAAAGGCTTAGCCAGATCACAGAATTTCAGGCACAGGAGATTTGCATTCCCATGACACTGCTGTAACTTACCAAACACCAACACTGTCTCTTCTCCGGAAATTACAATCACTGTTTCTACTTAGTGAGTGGTTGTGAGTAAAAACAGGTACCACTAATGCCTTATCCAACTCTGCAGCTTGTGTTTGTTTTGTCTACCTTCTACACTCAGTTTTAATATTGAACTTGAACATCAAACAGTGAAGATGTGACCTGCAGACTAGGAAGATTCTCTAGTTCAGATGGACTGAATGCTGCAAAGGAGCAGCGTGTAAAAACTTGTTTCCCATGATTCTTCCATTTAACTTGTGTTAAACATGAAGTCTAAAGGATAAAGCTCTGACTCAGAAGAATTCTCACAGTGCTGAGGTTTTTGCCTTTTATGCTAATCTATACGATCCGTGGACTTTTGGGGATTCCACAACAAAGAATAAAATTCTAGGAAAGCATGTCTCTCATTGTAAAAACCGAGTCCACATCCATTCTGTAGGAACACGTGTTAAAACATCAGATATTTAGAGTAGATGGAGACTTTATGCATTATCTTCTTCGTCTGGATATCAGAGGTGCCTTCTGAGTAGGAGCCATGAGTGCAAAACCTTGAGGCAACCGCAAGCCTACCCAGAAGACAGCACACGCCTTAGGGACCGGCAGGAGAAGATTCAGCAATCCTACTTTATCTCTAAAACAGCGGGGACAAGACAAAGAAAGGAAGGACTGTGCCAGTAACTGTCGGACCGTGGAAAGATGAATCGCAATCCTTTTGATCAGTAGAGCCCAGGCAGTTTTCCCTTAGAAGCAGTAAGCAGAGGTGAAGACACTCTGTCAGGGTGCAGTGTCACACGCGTGCAGCTGAAGACCGTCATGTTCATAAACCAAGTCTCAAAGAAAGATAACAGGTTTTCTCCAAATTCTATATAAATTCTCTCTCTCTCTCTCTCTCTCTCTCTCTCTCTCTCTCTCTCTCTCTCTCTCTCTCTCTCTCTCTCTCTCTCTCTCTCTCTCTCTCTCTCTCTGTGTCCGTGTTTTAGTTGGGGTTTCTATTGATGAAAAACTATGACCAAATACAACTTGAGCAGGTGTGATTTGAATGAAAATGGCCCTTACAGGTTGATACGTTTGAATGGGTTTTCCTCAGTTGGTGATGTTGTTTGGGAAGGATTCGATACTTTGCTTAATTGGAGGAGCGCATCATATGGTGCTGGCTAACTTTGCAAGACTTTCGCCATTCCCAGTGTGCTCTCTGCCTCCTACTTGAGGCTTGAGATGTGAGCGCTCAGCTGTACCTACTTCCATGTCTCCACTCTACCATCTCCTCTAAGCTCAGGAAAAGTAAGAACTATTAAATTATTTTTTATAAGTTGCCTTGGTCATGATGTTTTACCAGGTCAATTGAAAAGTAATACAGGAGTAAAGGGCTTATTTCAGCATACACTTCCACATCACAGTCCAGTGTTGAAGGGAGTCAGGGCAGGGCCTCTTGGAGGCAGGTACTCAAGCAGAGACCACACAGGATGGCTGCATACTTGTTTGCTTCCTATGGCTGCTCAGCCTGCTTTCTTACAGCACGAAGGACCACAAGCCCAGGATTAGCAAAGCCTATAGAAAGCTGGGCCATCCCATTTTAATAATCTCTACCCCACGGCTTGTCGGCAAGCAATCTAGAGAGATGGTCCAGATTTTTCTCAATTGAGTTTCCCTAATCTGAAATGACCCCAGCCAATGTCAAGTTGACTTAAAACTATCGAGCTGAGGGCCGAGTATAGAAAACAGTGAGCAGTTATTTATTGTGCATCTGTTAGGTAATTTGAAGAAAATGTTTTGAATGTGAAAGGAATCATGAGGAACAGTTACCAGTCTAGAGAGAGATAGCTATTGAGAACTTACCCTTTAAGCCACAGTACCTCCATCACTGACCGTTATGAAAACTCCTGCCAGGCAGACACTGAATATAATTAAGGCGTGCATTGTTCACTGGAATGTAGCCATGTAAGAGTGCATTTTTTATTGCTAAGACATATTTATCTAAATAATCAGCATATTCTTATTGAGCTGAAAAGACAAACAATTGTCTTTGCATACATTATACCCTGAGCATACAACAAGTGTGACCCAGGCCCTGCACACAGGATAGTAAAGACTCTGGGGAAATGACACAGGGAACAGTGGCACCCCCCTAATCCTGTGCTGCAGTGGTCTCCCCTTTGTCCACACTGTAGAGGAGATTAGTTCTTGTTATTATTTAAATTAATATTCTCTTTTAGTGTGTTGTTAAGGTAGCACCCAAGAGTTACCAGCCTAAGGGAACAGGAAGGGCTTCTGAAAATTAATGACTTCTTTGTCTAGAATAAAGGCAACTCAAAAGCAAAGCTGGTACATAAAAATCAGCAGCTTCAAGGAGGAGGAAAACATGAAGCAGTAGTGAGGGAAGAGCTGCATTCTGCTCTTTATTTTTGTATTTGAGTGTGTGTTCTCCCCATCAGTTTCAGAGAGCAAGAGAGAGTAAGGGAGAGCAAGAGTGACAGAGAGCAAGAGGGAGGGAGGGAGGGAGAGAGAGAGAGAGAGAGAGAGAGAGAGAGAGAGAGAGAGAGAGAGAGAGAGAGAGAGAGAGAGAGAAGAGAGTTGGCAAGTATGTTTTCCTCCTCTCAGGCAAGATTTTAAACTGGTAATAGGTAGAAGCACCAACAACAAGAGGGGAAAATGTTTTGGGGTTGAAAACAGGTTAGAAGCCTGAAGTATGTGCTGCTATGGTCTTTTAATAACTGGCTTTCAGTTAACATTGACCATATAAATTTTAATAAGTGATGCTCACTACAAGGTCTGGGTCTTCTCTGTACCTTCCCAGAAACTTGATTGAGAATGAATGCAAAATTGTACAGTTTCAAATATGGATTTAAGGGAGTTGAGAGTGATGTACAAACAACAGATGATATTGATTTTTAACAAAGGCACAAATCTTCAGAAACAGTGTGATTTTGTGTAGATTCCGATTCAACAATTCTATCAGTCTGTGTCAACCAGGCATCTCAAAACAGCACTGAGCTGTGATCTTGTCTGTCTTTCTCTGTGCTTTGTCTCTGGATCTGTTTGTCAAGCCCTTTATTACCATAGATTTCTTGCAAAGAAAGCAGTAGAGGTGCAGAAGTGTCTTGATACAAGTGCATATGCATCCCCTGCAGGAAGCAAGAGGCTGCATCACATTTCTTCATTAGAAGGAGAAAAAGTAACTTGTCCATGAAAGCCCTCCAGCCTCAGCAGAAACAGGCCATACAATTCTCCCACTTTGCCATGAAGCTTAGCTTCTCTGATTTGAGGTACATCCTAGCTAAATTTTATACAGTTACTATAGGAAGAGGTGAGCTCGTACTGGGAATACACTCTTTTATATAGATTTATGATAAAACAAAAGATGGTCACAGTATATCTCAAGAACACTAAGAGTGTTCTCCAGGGATTATAGGCAATAAGTGATTGACAGAAAACACTGAACTAAACTGCTGAATAATAGGAGTCCAGATTTAGATCTCTGGCTTGGTCTCATAGAAGACAGATGAGATACCACTTTCCTTTCTTTCATAGGCTTCAAGGTCCCAAACATGCTAAATCACAGGAGTATCCAAGCCTGGAAGGTGGCTTAATTTTGCCTGTGAATGAAACATATTTGTGCTTTGCTACATATGAGCCTAAATATGTCTCATTGCCACATTTATATCACTAGCTCGAGGTTCTGAAGAGAAAGGCTTAAGAAACGCACCTATGAAGAGACTTGATACCCTATGAACATATACAGGGGAAGGTAATCCCCCTCAGGAACAGTCATAGGGGAGGGGAATAAGGGGAAAATGGGAGGGAGGGAAGAATGGGAGGATACAAGGGATGGGATAACCATTGAGATGTAACAAGATTAAATTAACAAAGGAAAAAAAATTAAAAAATAAAATAAAATAAAATAAAATTATGGGCACTAACACTAAAAAAAAAAAAAAGAAAGAAACGCACCTATGTCCTCTCTATTTGAGAGTGAGGCAGGGTGTATGAGGATTTTCTGAAGTGCCACCATCTTCGATCTAGATACTTTATACTCACACACTCTTTGTAAGAAATTCCCCAACATCATGATTTTAGAAGCAAACGGTGATGGGGAATAAAAGGTGGAAGGCGTGTAAGTAACTTAAATTGTAAGTAAACTAAAAATACGACCCAAACCTCAGTTGTTATTCTGATTTACCTACTTTGGTCTGAGTCTCCACTTTTGTAAACCAGTCCGTGGAAACTTTTAATCAGCTATGAGTAGGGAACGAAGGAGAAAGAATACTTACCAAGTGTGAAAGCACATTTTTCTTGGTGCAGAGTTTTATCCTGGAATGAATTTTTATGACCATATTATGAACCTCTGAAAATAGAGTTTAGCAGAGTGCTGAAACTGTCTTAAATATATTTAACAGGCAAAATGTGTTTCTGGAATGATTTCTGTAAAGGTAAAGATATTAATTTTATGCAATCCATATGTATGTGTGTTTTAAAACTTTTGAGGAGTCTCATTTTCAGCACAACAAGCACGTAATCAATAGGGGAACAGAACGATCTGAAGAGTTTCTGAAGAAATTGCACACGCTGTCTGTCAAAGGAACTGCATAATTCATCTCATTCTAATACTCATGCAGTTAGCTCTTTACGTTATAAGCACCAGGGAAAATGGATCAGTCTGGGATAATTCCAAAATTTCTTTCTCAGAGAGCAATGCCCGTTTCATTTTTGATGAGAGTTTTCAATCAAAGTGTGAAAAAGTCTCTTTTCTTTATTTAGAAGTGCGTGGTTCCAAATCCACCAGTTTATGTAAAAATTTAGAAACAATGGAATATGTTTTTAATTTAAACAGTATGGTTTTTAATGAGTAATATTTGAGAGAATAATAAAAAGTTATGATCTGTGTATGTTGAATTTAAGTGCAGTAGCTTCAGATCACAGGCATATTTTTACAATAAGATAAATTTAAAATACAATAAGATAAAGATTTAACTAAACTTCAATGACAAAACTTACATCTCCCTCATCTCCCTCAAAAGATACCATCTTTTCCCCCTTTTATGGTAGTTGCTCGCTAATTTCACTTTACCGCTATGAAGAAAACCTCTTAGATATCTTTAAGTTCTCATCTGTTGCTATCAAGATGAGAAACAAATATTTTAAAAAAAAATATATATATATATATGTAGATGGCTGGAAAAATCATGGCGCATAGCTGTAGAGAGCCTTAAAGCAAAGTTTACTTTGGATGTTTATAAATTTGAAATGCAAAGAAAAAGAGATAAGAAGATGGGGAAGAGAAGGAAGGTAGGACGGGAATGGAAAGGGGCGGCCCAAGAATAAGGATGTGTACTTAGATGGAAACTCCTTATGAAAAGAAAAATAAACTTATTTCCCCTACAATTCTTACATTTATTTCACTTAACTATGAAATATTTTCACACCATGTGGCACAATTAGGCTTAGCATAAACTAAAAGTCTAGATGGTATGAATCTCTCTCTCTCTCTCTCTCTCTCTCTCTCTCTCTCTCTCTCTCTCTCTCTCTCTGTGTGTGTGTGTGTGTGTGTGTGTGTGTGTGTTTATAAGAGGCATGCATGTGTGTTTTTGAGCATTGGAGGGACAAAGGACAAACTTGAGTCTTGTTCCTTAAGAGGCACCCATATTGTTTACTTGAGCCAGGCTCTCCCCTTGGCTCTAAGCTCTCCATGCTATGCCAGTGAGGCCTGGGGTCCCTCCTGTACCAGACTTCCTGGATGTGGCATTAGGAACATACCATCAAACATAGTTTCATATGAGTGCTGGGCGTGTGCCTCTGCCAGCTGAGATTCTTTTGGACAGATGTCTTCTGAAGCATGAGACGGCCCTCATCACAGCGCACTCTACTTTGGTTTTTTATTCTGGAGGCCACACTGGGGTAGCTAATGAAATCTTCTTTAGAGACAAGAATCTAGGGTATCCAATGTCTGAAGCCTGTAACTGAGCTACAGGAAAGAGGTTATTAATGGTTATGAAATGAAGAATTAATAATTAAATGTGATGACATCAGGTATTATCTAAAATAGAATACATTCTGAATGGCTCTGAGGAGATGAATGGGTGCCTGTTGGTCTAGTTAGGCCAAGTGTGTTTATCCTCAAATAAGCGACAATTGGGAGTTCTTTGAAGGTGGGAGATCTTATTCTAGAAACTAATCGGTTCACGTCTCATCCCTGGAAACATTAAAGAGAAGCTAAGTGCTTTGCTTAGAGTTAGAGGGTTGTAGGTTCTTCTTCAAGATCCATGACATTTCTAGCACTGACAGTTGGCTACGGTTCTAGTACCAGGTGTGATTTCCTGCTTGTAGAGTGGATCTCAGGTCATTTTGAGGGTTCTCGGTTCCTATCAGGCTGGGCTTGCCATCATTGTACCACAGGGTTATCATGCAACGCTCTTCATTGCTGTGCCTCATGGGTGTCACAGCTGGGTAAGACTGTTGGCTGGCTGCCTTCCTTCCGTGGAAGCTTGCTTGGCACCCAGAAGAGCACACAGTTTATTCACTACCAAATGGTCAGCACTGAAAACAGTGCAAGGAGCATCATAGAGACTGAGCAGGTTGTCTTTGTGCGTTTTGAAATATATACATACGCACATAAAAACAATTAATGAAAAACGATTAATGAAAAAATGAATTTGAAAGAGAACAAGATTTATGTGGTTGGGTTTTGGGGAGGGTAGGGAAGGGAAAGAGGCATGACATGTTAATTTAAAAAAAAAAAGAAATTTTAAAAAAAGACAAAGCATTGGTCATGTGGACTATAGATGTGTATACTTTCTCATTGTGACAACATTTCTGTCATTAGAGTAGTTGTGTTATAGACTTACTCTCTCCTGGAGCAACTACATCAGTGAAATATGTTAACACTGAAGTATTCTGAATTGTTTCCTCTCCCATGCTAAGCACTTGAGCCTTGTGTGATGTTGACACATCCCTAGAGCATAAGAACATGGGCAGTTTGCCCTTTACAAAAAAAAAAATCTAAAAATATCTTCTCACCTCTGCTTGTGCTCGGCTTTGCTTTGGGAGGAAAGTGAACATTAAGCAAAATACCACTAGGAAGAAAAGAAATGCTGTTGTGACTAAGAATAAACGATCCTTGAGATAGAGGAACAGTCTAGCTCACACTGTTTTAGGTATTATATGGCTTTTCCCATGTCAGACTTGGTTGGTGTGCACCTATGGGCCCAGGAAGTCAAACGAGAGTTAGCAGGGTTCTCTCTAATGTGTGGGCAGTGAGTCCTCAGCAGCCTTTTGGCCCCTGCATAGGAAGATGTGATGCAAGAATTCAGTTTGATGATGAAGATCAGGTATTCTCTTCTGGCTCATGGCAGTTACTTACTAATCTAAGTTTCTATTGCTATCAAAAGCAGCATTATCATGTAGCAGGAAAAGCAGCAAGCCAATGTACTTCTGCGCTAGTACGTATGGCCACAGACTCTATCTGTTTCTAACCTGGGTGCTTAGTAAATCATTCCACACTTGATTGCCGCCCTAAACCAATAGTCAGTGTCTTGGGAGCTGGAATTCTAGTTTTTAGCGCTGCTTTTCTCAGGCAAATCAATGTTCTAGGTTGTTGGGCATTTCATAAGGGAAGCTAAGTTCTTATTTATATAAAAAGAAAAGTTGCTTGATTTATCATGACGTCAGCAAGAGTGAAAATTAAATCAGATCAACATAAGACCATTAAGTTCATGCCAACAAATAGACAAAGAGCAAGAAAAATGACCTTCCAGTTTTTTATTTTGCCTGGGACAGTAACAATTAGGAAAGAATCTCAGGGGTGATCACTCTGGCCTTGAACTTTATACAGGCAAGGAGAATGGTCCCCATGTCAGAGACCAATACAACTAAGTTCTGTAAAGTATTCAGTCACAAGAAGTGAACTGATCAGTTTCTGTTTGTAACTGACGGCATCTTTAAAGAGCTCTGAGCTACTGCTTTCTTTGAGCATACGTCAACTTGTTTGTGAGTAGGACAAAGAGAAGATCCTTCACAATGTGCTGTAGTTTCCTCTAAAATGTACAAAACACATGCCAAATGGTTCAGAGCCATTCATTAGTGTGTAGTGGGAAGGGACCTTGAGGTGGGTGACAACTTCTAAGGAGGCAATAATCTATTCTTAATCTTCTTCTCCAAAGTCTTGCAGAGTGGTTGTTATATAACAAGATCTACCAGATAATTTGAAAAGTGATTTTTCTGAAGGCAAATTTTTTAATACTGAGAGCTTCAAACTGGCATATTTCATATCTAATTGTATGCTAATACAGAATTACTTAATTATCATTTTATAGTATCAATAGAGAAGCAGTTCAGACAGGAAATGAAAATGTTCTGTGTGATTTTATGGTGCCTGAAATGGTTCATTATTTCATAGCATATATTTTCCCATCAGAATTATGAAAAAATCTCTTGTATTTTGTATGTTTTCTTTATTTCCCCTTTTCAAATATCCCTTCAAATTTACAGAGTTACCTTCTTTCTTCGTCTGCATCTGTGTGTACTCCTGTCTTCCCCCAGGCCAAATAACGGTCTTTGCTACTAGACACTGGTAATGAGGGGTCGGGATTTTGTGGTTGAAGCAGACTCCCTGTGGAATTTCTTTGAACTCCAGAAACCCCACTACTTGCTGTGTCTTTCTTGTTTTTACCAGTTGAGCACAAATGTTGCCTTTCAGTGCAACTACACGTTCAAAGCAAAACATAAAATTGCATTAGTTTAAAGGAGCCATTAATTTTCTTTGTACTCAAAATCCCCCACATTAACAAATGCAATGTGCTGATTCTGTATTCAAACTTATTTCATTTTAGTTGCTATTAACTTCAAAGGAAACCAGAGAAAAGAGTGTACAGGAATTAAATTCTTGTGTTGAAAAATTAATACTTTACTGACAACTGACCCACTTTTCAGCTGCTTCTGTTTTATGAAATTTTAAAGTTTTTCTATTTGTAAGACAGATCTACGGTTAATTTTGTTCCAAGGCATTTCACCTTTACAGATTAAACTGTCTACCCCACCCATCAATATCGGTGTCTGAATCCTTATGGTGGAATGATTTTAATATCCCTTTAAAATCTTATCATTCTGCAGTAGCCTCTGTTCTGTGACCATTATACTTGTGTGGTTTTATCACGACAAATCCTAAACCAGATGAAAGAAAGCACAGTTCCTAGGTGATAGCATCTATTCTACCGTTTGTTCAATGCTAAAGTGAAATGACAGGTTTTTTACAATAGCCTCATCTACACAAGTAACGTCAGCTTCTTAGGATGCCTTGCTTTATCAGGAGTACAGAGTAAGTATCTTTCTCTTTCCAGTTTCAGAAAAGCTCTTTATCTTTGTTTTTCTCTTTTCTGGTGTTAGTAATCAATGCCGGGGACTTGTGCAAACAAGCTTTTCACCCCCTACCCCGGCCCCAGGTTTTGTCCACATCCCTGTTTGTCTATTTTACTTTCCTTAGTTAACTTGCTTATTGAGTTCTATGTTTGTATAAGTGGACAAAACACATGTAAATAAACATTGTGGTTTTTTTTGTTTCCTCTATTGTTATTTCTCATGTTGCCCCCCAAGAGAATTTGTATCTCAGAATTGTGCCTGTAAAGTCATTTCAGTTGAAAACTGACCTTTCTCTCCTAAATCTAGGCCTCTGGGGATTATCTTCGGTGTGTCTGTGTGCGGTGCATGATGAAAAGATGTTTAGTATCTACAGTGGTTTTTTTAATCTTATAATACAACAGCTGAAGCAAATCCACGTGTTCCATGTGGTCTGCTAAAATGCTGACACAGTGCTCTTAGCAGGTCCAGCTGTCTGAATTAATAATGTAGTGTATCTATACCAGGCCACCAGTCAAACCTTCTGGAATTTTCACATTATATCTCACATGGAATTTTTTTGTATCTATTGCCTACTTAAAATCCATGTAGACATTCTCGGTGAAGTTAGCATTGATGATGGAGTTAGAGTCCATCAAGAACTTCATAGGCAGAACATCCAAAGATGGTGCATGAGAGAGACCAGCTTGAGCTCCACAGAGCCTGCACAAGTCATAGTATCTGATACCAACAGGAGAGGCTAGTCTGTACTGAAAACAAAGCTGGTATTAGATAAAAGTGATGGCTTCCTGTTGAAATGGCAGACTTGAGTTTCTTGACTTAATATTTCAATAGCAGCTCCATTCTCTGAGGCTTCATCTAAAAATCTCTCAACTTTGACATTCTAGCTTATATATTCTTTTAAAGTTTGGGAAAAATAGGGAACAGAGTTTGAGTTGGGGCATTGAAGTGGTTTCTTTTGAAACCAGTAGTTGCTTGTCAGTGAATATGCTCACATACATAAAGTAGGATGCATAATGGCGCTACCTCCATAACATGATTCTTTCATTTCCTCAGAATTGAGCATGTATCTGAGAAGTAATATCCATGGGTTATGTAATAGTTTCTATCATTTGGTTGGTCGATTGTCTGAGTCCTACAGTTGGATGATCCCAGCCAAGGTTTGTTTGATTGTTTGTTTCCTCTTCCTCTTGCTTGCTTTCTTCGTGTGTGGGCGTGCTGAGGATGCAGCCAAACGGAATGTCAATTGCGATCACATACTGTCTTCCACGTAAATGCTCATTATCAGTTGTTAAAAATTCTTGTCATCTTTCTCCACCAACACTAAAGAATTGATAGCTTTCTTCATTTCTGTGTGACTACCTGTACGTCTTGATTTGTGAACTTTAGCTGTGGTGTTCGGTGGGGCTGTACACACTGTAAGAGCTCTTTGAGAAGAATTGCTTTTAGTAACACAAACTCTAGCCAGGCTCAGGTTTTCATTGTGTTGCATTATAGGCAGACTTTGGCTTTTTAACTTTTATATTTCTTCCTCAATGCTCCAGTAACTTGGTCAAGGTTTTATGACCTTTGGAGCCTCAGGAAGGATTTCTAGGGGTTATATCCAGCCTTGGTTTCAGCTGTGAGCTAAAGGAATTGATGTGTGCTGGGCGATACAAGTTCAGGAGCAGTTAAGTGTTCACCTTTGCTGTGTTCTCAAATTTTCAGCAGACCGTTTAATATTCTTACTTGCCTCTTAGTAACACTTGTCTGCTCCTAATAGTTGAAAACAGCTGTATTTCCTGTGGGAACATATTTCTCCTCATAGGAGTCTCAAGGAAGTAGTAATTCTGTCAGTTGGGAGAACTTCGAAGCCCACCACCATTAGAGCCTCTTCTTAGAATTTCTCAAACAATTTGAAACATTTTCTTCAAAGTATTAGAAAACATGTTATTTTCATCTCTGTTAAAGTAGAACTGATTTCCTGCCAAACCACAAATATTCTTATCATGATTTTGATCGTTTGTGCCTTATAGTCTCTATTTTCTTACTTAGCATTTTAATAATTCAAAAGAAAGTGAGACAAAGACTTATTGTCAATCCTAAGTCAATTCTAGAGGGCTCTAAACCTTTTTATAGGACACATAGCCAAAAGAAAGTTGTATATTGTCATAGGGGTTATAGATAAAATCTATGTTATTATTGCAAGCCAAAGGTGATCGTTTCCTAAACTAAAGCATGAGAGAGAGAGAGAGAGAGAGAGAGAGAGAGAGAGAAGAGAGAGAGAGAGAGAGAGAGAGAGAGAGAGAGAGAGAGAGAGAGAGAGAGAGAGAGAGAGAAGATGGCTAAGGTAAAATATGCTTAAGTCTGCCATGGATGATGTTTGAATATAGATTACATGGGATGCCTCAAGAGTCTCCCTTCAAAGATGGGTTGCTGAATAGGACATTCCTGAATGGTGAGCATGGCAAATGAGTCACCCTGCAATATGTTGTATTGCACTTTTTATGGAACATTTTCCATGTAGGAACATCCATAAATCATCATAATTTGGAGGTTTAAGCCTTAGGAGGGAAAAACTGATAAACCGGAAGTTTTCTGGTTGGACAGACATGTAGAGAGTAGCAGGAAGTTAAGCAGCTATTACAGGAAATGGGAGAGGCTATAGCTTGGAATATAGTGAAAGGGGCTAATTAATTAATTCTCTCTCTCTCTCTCTCTCTCTCTCTCTCTCTCTCTCTCTCTCTCTCTCTCTAATTCACTTTACAGAGATTTGATAAAGACTAGAAATAAAAGAACAGGAATCCTTTGGCGATGAGGACTGCAGCAACACATGGTGACTTGCTGTGTTCAGAAGTGTACCTTCAAAGGCGGGCAGCCTCCATCACCCGTGTTGAAGGACCTCAAACCTCTCACACTAAAGATACAGATCAGTTCTAAGAATTTGTTGCAGATGGTGACTTTCTGATGAGTTAAAAGCTCTCTGATCTTAGGCTACAATTTGAAAGGTTCACAACTAAAGCCTTTCAAGAAGGACGGAAATGGGAAAATCATTCTATCAACAAGTGTGTAACACCTCCCTCAAATACATCCATTAGCTAATTAGACACAATTTCAATGCAAAGAATTTATCTCAGTTCCTTTTCTCATTTGGAACTGATAAAAAGTGTTTTCATTCTGTTTGTATCCAAGTTCAGCAAGTCACCTTTTTTTTTTTTCTGAATACTCAGCCACATCTTTGGAGCTCACTCATCTGTGGCTGGATTTAATGAGACCTACATCTTACTCTGAAGTAGGTTGTGGAAGTTATTGTAATGATTATTAAGTCATTCTTTCAAGTCTTTTTAATCTTTGAAATGTTTAATTTCCCAAATCCCAAGCCATCCAGTAAAATGAAAACATTAGGAAAGCAGCACTCTCCCACCCTTGTCTAAAGAGAATGTCTCCCCATTCCATGATATTTCCTGACAGGCACTATGAAAATTAAAAGGCAGTGCTGCCTCACATTGTAAGGTTCTCACTCTATGCCTGCAGTTCCAACTGAAACCTGGGAAAAGAACCAAACCAAGATGACAGGTTTCTTGAAGTAAAATATGCTTATGGTGTGAGAAAATGAAAACAAAAGCAAAAACAGAAACAAAAAAACTCTTGCAAAGCCCACAATTGATTGTCTGAAAATGTGTTTGTAAGGAATTCATCTTAACTTTATTAAATTTAAAGGTGTATTTGTGGCATGATTGACAGATTGTGAGCTCTTGCTAAAATATGCGAGGAGCCTTTTCAGGGCTGTGTAAGCCAAGGTGAATACGCAGACCTTGCTTGTTTTCTATTATTGTTTTTGTTTTGTTTTGTTTGTTTGTTTGTTTTTTTAGGATACCCAGTTTGCACTTAACGTTGGTTTAGCAACTAATTCTGGCCCCTTTCCTATCTTGAAAGATGGACTTTATATGTATCCTAGGTCTAAAAAAAACAAAAAACAAACAAACAAAAAAAAAACCAGCGTTGTGTGGCTCCCGATATAAACCTTTGTGGTTCTGATGAGGTGAAAATGCCTCTATTTATGCAGGTTCTCATCCTCGCTACTCTAGTTGTGCCACTTTGCAGTTTGTTGGCAAATCTCTATTTCACTTACATGTGAGACTTGAAAACACCATCAAACTGTAGCTTGAAAATGCTTCAATTTTCTTTCATGATTAATGAAGGATGAACCACGTCTACACGTAATGTCCAGAAAAATAAATATTTGATGAAATTACATTCACATTTGAATGGTAGTTTGCTTTTTAATATATCCATTATATTCTCTTTTTTTTTTATCATTTTTGCTTATAAAATATTGAAATTACCCCTGAAGTAATCAATGTGTGTTACCAAAGTTAGGAGGATATATTATTTCAATGTGAAACCAAGAGGGAATTAAGGTGTAGGACTGTGTATTTAATTTAATAACTTTTCTTTGCCTTTAAGAAAATTGGTCACTACCATGGCAATTTGAGGACTTCAGGAAGTAAATTAAAAGTGATTTTTATGATGGTGCAGTTTCCCAGCCCTGCTGGGATGCCACTGTTTAGCGTGATGGGGAAGTGAGCCTGAGGGCAGTAAGGCTTCTGCTCACTCTCACCACCTGACCCTAATTAAACACATGCGCAGGGATGGGTGGATAACTCTCCCTTCTCTCTATGTGATCCTGCTTGTACACTGACTGTTTTCTTTATGGCTCTTAATCAAAAATTTCCTGGTTCCTTTAGACTCATTGGGACTGATACACCCCTTCCAACGAGAAGATCCCACAATTCCATTGAGCTTCAGGATAAGAAAGCTGGGGAGGGAAGGAACCAGTTCTTCATTACCTTTTTCGCCCTTGCCTTTTCTTTCCCTGAACCTCTCTGGGAAAGAGACAGCAGTTCTCACAGGAATAATCTGCCATTTGCTTTCTCTTAAATGAAAGGTATTTATGGATCTCAAGGGATGCATCTAGACTCTAAAACAGTACTCCTCGGATGGAATTTTGCCCGAGGCTTTCCTAGGACTGGTCCCCTGTGTCTTCCGTGTTCAACCTATTAACTTCCAATATAGGCTTCATTGTACTTTTTCATTATTTATCTTGGGTCGAGGGTTCTTTGCCCTATGCAGCAGTCTGTTTTGGCAGACCCCTTTAGAACATGCATTTTGGCCGGTTTCCCTTTCTTAGCTCAAGCAAAAACCCAGATATCCCACGACGAGTGGGTTGGAGTGCGGTTGCCTGGAGTGGCAACGTTTCTTTCTACCATCTCAAGCCGAACACCAGTTCAAACACCCTTTCTCCGCATACTAGGAAGCTCTCCTCCTCAGTAGTACTGCAGTGTAGTGGAGTCACGCAGTGTGCTGAAAACTCTCATGTATTCTGGAAACAGGAAGGGATCCATGTGACTAAAATAGTTTTATAATCTCCTGGCCTGACCAACATATGGTGGTCTAACACCTCACTCTAGGGCAGTGGACGGTCTGATGACCAAACGTAGCTTGTTGTTATTTTTTAATGCTTTATGTTTTATGGATTTTTTAACCATTTTTCATTGGTTAAAAAAATGAAAAGAAAGCATATGAAAATGACATGAAGACCAACCGCCATCCCTGTCTATAAAGTTTGCTAGAACACAGCCATATTTATCACCTGTGCATTTCTATGTCAGCTTTCCTCTAGAACTAGGGAGATGATGAAGGACTGAGCTGTTATGAGTTGAAACTACTAAATACTTACTCTCCGATTATTTTAAAACCGTTTCCTGATCTCAGCTAGAGAATGTGATACACTTGGCACCTGTCCTATTGTTCTTGGCTATTGGCATCTCAGTTAAGATTTAAACAGTAAGGTTCCCCTTTTAACAATGTGTCACTACATAGGAAAACTAGCCAGATCTTATTACTTTCTTAGTTTTATAATTCTTGATTGAGTCCAGGCTTACCAGGGTGCCACTACTCATTCCAATAGAGGATTTTAAAGACACAGGCACAATGTTTTCTCACCTACCTGCTGATGTGGTTACCCTGACAGGGCTGTAGTGCTCATGGTTTGGAAAAGTGCACTGAGGTGAACCACTCTGAAGATGGTTTCAGGGAGCAGCTTTTGATCTATTGCACAGGAACAACTATTTATACAGAGCAAGCCTATTGGCTGTGGCTAGTTAGTACATTACCTTGGATTGGACAGAGGGAGCTCAGACTACCAGGATCTCTATGCAGAAGAATAAATGGAGACACAAAGAATACAGACTTGTTAGATGGCTAGCTACAGGCTACTTGGCTAATTAAAAATTCTGTGTTCTGACGTCTGGGACTCCTCAGGAGCATGGAGTGCCAGGCTTCTTACTCAGAAGTGCAGTATGCCAGGTAGGCTGACCACCAAGTATGCCTACATTGTCTCCTACAGTGTATTATGCTCTGTCACTGAGACTGTTGGAGGCTAGAAGTGGGTATGATGTATCTAGACACATTCATGACAATTTACTGCCATGCTGTTTGAGGCTTCAGGTGAGAACATAGGACATCATGAGCTTCAGAATATTGGTGGTTTTTGGAAAGTTCCAGGTGCGACAAACACTATATACCTGTATGGTTGGTTACATGGTTTGGGTTACTTTTTCAAGATTATAAAGAATAAAAAGATTAACCATAGTATTCCAGCACTTCAAATACCAGGCAAGAAGTATTAATTTGGAGGATAATAATTAAGACATAACAGGAAATCCCCAGTAGCCTTCTCTCCATGGATCCCACAGAACAAATTACATGATGGCTTCCAGACTAGGATGCTCAGCATAACTAGCTTTTCACTATTAAAGACACCCTTTTACAATTCAGGTTAATGAAATATAAATTTTCAGCAGACCCTGCTGGGCTTCTGATGGGTTCAGAGCTTAGCGTTCACTTTGTATTCTTCATGTTTTTCCTTAGAATGTTTCCTTGGGCCTGAAGCACATTAGCCACCCTTGGTTTTGCTTGTTAAGATCGTACCTGGCCTTTGAGATTCAGCTCCAATGTCACTTCATCTGAGACATTAATTTTGCTTTCTCTTCTGCTCATAGTACCTTATTATTGGCTTCATTGTATGAAAGTCACATTTTACTTTGGCATACAGCTCTTTGTGCTTGCATCTCTATATCTTACTTTTGAGGGCAAGGATTATATTTTCAGTGTTTTGTATTCACTACAACACTTGTATTTAGTAGACTTCACAGAAGCTAGCTACTAAAAAGGCAGAATTCTAAACTTTGTAAGCTTATTAAATTTAATAATAACAGCATAGGCTTGAATAGTGATCACCCATGTATCTTTTTCCATGCTGTTATAATATATCCATTAATTTATTTCAATAAAAGTAAACATTGTAAGTCACAGATAGTATTAAAATTGTATACATAGTATATAATGAGAGTTTTAAAACCCTAGGATTATGCTCAGTCATTACTTACTTGGATTTAATAATTCAGGATGAAACACTTAAAAGTGTAGCGATGAGTGTTGAAGAGTTTTTTAGGGAAAATATATTACATTCCTTTTTATAGATGAGCTGGCTCAGAATCTAAAATGGCATTCATCTCAATCTGATGTATAAGCTCAGTGCTTGGATGAGATGAGATGGTATCTTGTTGTGACTACCTACTTTAGTGGTGGACTTATTGATAAGGTTGACAATTTTAGCTCTGCTGGAGAGTACTAAGACCCGTGGAGTTTCCTTAATAGAATTCCTTCAGATTTATATAACAAGATTTTATTAGGATAGTTCCAGTCCTATGGACTCATACAAGAGAACATTGGCTATGTGGGTTTCAGTTGAATTCCATTTGATATATGCTTGCCTTTCTGACTTGATTTTATCAGGAATCTATTAAAAAGGTAGTTCTAGTACATAATGTCATGTTGTATACAAAGATACAGGTTCTAAAGAAATTAAGGGCATTTTGTAAGTGAACCATTACATCAATTTAGAGAAGGCATTTAACAGTACTTTTGATTAGCCTAATGGTATTTGAATAAGTAAAAGGACAACATAAGTAGGAAATAAAATTATCCTTTCCTGTCATCTCTCCCTATATATACAGGAATACTTGTTTTGAGCTCTTGAAGACCAAAGGAGGAATAGCTATATCCAGCCTGCTGCTATATGCATTTACAGACCATAGACTATAGGTAAGAACAGTGCAGTAGGCCAGAGAACATCCATGTCTCATGTATGACTTCCTTAGTGATATATATTAAAGAGGCCAGTAGAATATGGCTAGATAACAATGGGTATTGTTTTACAGGCTATTTGGAGTATTTATTTATTTATTTGAGATTACATCATTTTTATTCATCATACATGTAAGAGCCAACATATTATGTAAATTATTAAGTGGGGGAAAAGGGACAAAGTCTACGCTTGAAGTCTGAATAGACTATATATTATCTTAACCTCTATACTGGAAAGCCAGGACCAAATAATGACCTTTGCCAGGTCATAGTCTGGCCATTTTAGAAACATCATTTACAAACATATTTATAGTATAATGTAAGACTGGAATTCGTAGTCTTTGCTCTTAGGGAAAATTGATTGTCTGATGCCTGTCACAAGCCAACTCTTACTCAGCAACTATAGGTTGCCCATGGTGCCAAGGATTAACCAGTATACATAAGTGAATAACCTATTTACAAGACTAAGATGAGGGCTTTTTTTTAGTTAGTGTACATCAATTGTGCAAAATAATGGGTTTTATTGTAACATTTTCTCACATGGGGTCAATGTAATTTGAACATTTTCAACTCTTTATTCCTTTTGCTTGTCACCTCTCTCTTCTATTTTTCCATTCTCCTTCTACATATCTCCAATTCTATTTTCAGATGTAAAAAAAATGGATTCTGCAAAAAAGAGAAAACATGATTCTTGTCTGAGTTTGTCTTATTTTTAATACGGTGACCTCTAGCTCCATACATTTTCCTGCAAATAAAATGCTCTCATTGTTCCTAACCCTTGAATAGTACCCCAAAGTATGTGAGCATATTCCCTTTTTTGTCTATGCTAGGAACTTAGGCTGATCCATAATTTGACCACTGTGAAATGTGGAGTTTTAATGAATAGTAAACAAAAGTGAGCAGGTATCTTGTATATTGATTTGAATTTATTTGTGAATATACCCATGAGTAGTACTGTTTTCTGAGGCATCTGCATCCTAATTTCCATAGTGGCCAGACTAATTTACTCTCTTACAAAGGGACTACATCCTTGCCAGTTCTTATTAGTGTCTCTTCATCTTTAAATAATTCTGCTTTGTCCTTTAATCATTCTCTACTCTAAATATTACACATGACAAACATTTGGTTTTGGGAAAACTGCTTATTGTAGATCTAGAAAAGTTTTTGTTTGTTTGTTAAGAATCATGGTCCATGATGAGACAGAATGACCTTGAAAACAGCAGAATCTCTGATGCCTTTGGAACAATTTGAATGGGGGAATAGGTGTCAATGAAAAAGAATAAAACAGACCAAAGAAGTTTTGGTGTAGGAGTTGCTACAAGGAAAGAAGTGATATTTCCTGGTGACCACAGAGCATTCTTCCCCAAGGCAGGGAATGCCAGGGGAAGAGAGCCCCAGGGCTCTCTGGGGGAGGAAGACAAAGGGGGCAGGAAACTACAACAAGCCAGTCTTAACCCTGAAGACTTTGAGTTCAACCTTTGCTAGGAAGACATTTCACACTTTTAAAGGTAATAAGGCTTCCAGCATGACATCAATTTTAGCTTTTAAAATGTGAAAAGCTAATTCTATTGCCCCTTTCCTGTACTTCCTTTGCTATTAAGATTCAAGTGTCAGAGTCAAGTTAGAGATAGATTATAGGCGTGTCCTTCATATTTTCTCACCTACCCTTTGAAAGGCATGTTGCTTTTAACCTTCCTTTCCTAGATCACTAGCTGTCACATTGACCTCAGCATGGAGCTGGCATGCCAAGATCATCACCATGTCGTCCACCAAGGCCTTTCCCATGTGCTTTTCATTCTTGGCAGTGGTGATTGTTTACCTTTTCATGTCCCTTCAGTGCTGAGAGGTAGTCTCAGAGACTACTGAGAGTCAAAGATTGCTTCTACACTTTGATATACATGAAGCATAATATATATTTGATTTAATAAGCTCTCATTGGGATATAATTCTTTTTTGTTTGTTTGTTTCTTTTAAAGTAAAGTCTCTCTATGTGGTCAACATGGACCTGAATCTATGCTAGCCAGTACTACATAGTAAGACCCTGCCTCAAAAACAAGCAAACAAAACCTGTCAAATGCATGAAATGGCAATGCTGAGTGTAATTAGGAAGAAGTGCTATTCACACTTGATTTTCATATTGCACAGTAGGATTGCAACCTGTGGTACATACTCCAAATCAGTTGCATACTCTTTCTTGGTATGGAAGGAATTGTTAATAATTATGTTTGAAATAAAAATACTTCAGTATTTTTCATTTTAACAGTTTGTTTGTTTGTTTGTTTATTTACTTATTCACTTTACATCCTGGTCATAGCCCCATCCTTCCTCATCTCCCAGTCCCACCCTCTAACCCTATCCCCCCTCCCACCCTCTTCCCTGTCCCCCTTCTTTATTCCTCAGAAAAGAGGACTCCCCCCTTCCCAGCCAACCCAGCTCATCAAGTTATATTAGAATTGAACTTGTCTTTTCCCCCTATGGCCTGGCAAGGCAGTCTTGGCAGGGGGAAGTTACTGAAAAGATGGCAAGAAAGTCCATGTCAAAGAGAGCTCCTGCTCTCCTTACTAGAGAATCCACATGAAGCCTGAGCTGACCATCAATTACATCTTTGTAGAGACCTAGGTCCAGTCAATAAAAGGTTGGGGGATGGTCTGAAGCATTTTGATGCTAATTAATAAAAAGCCATCCCACCAGGGCAGGGCAACTGACATAGGTGTGGCTAAGGTTCCTGGACTTAGAGAGACAGAGGAATCCTGGAAAAAGAGGAAAGGAGAAGAGAGACCAGAGGAGAAGAAGGGAAGAGAAGAAGGCTGCCTTGGGGTAGATGGAGAAGAAGCTCATGGCTGGTGTGGATGGAGAATCTGGCCCAGATGAAGAATGTTAGCAAGTATTTGGGATTATATGGGAGGTACTACCCAGATCTAGCCAATGGACATAACATTCTCCATAGTTGAGTGGAGAGTGGGGTATGACTTTCACACGAACTCTGGTGCCTCATATTTGACTATGTCTCCTGGAGGGGGAGACCTGGTGGCACTCAGAGGAAGGATAGCAAGTTACCAAGAAGAGACTTGATACCCTATGAGCATATACAGGGTGAGGAAATCCCCCTCAGGAACAGTCATAGGGGAGGGGAATAAGGGAAAAATGGGAGGGAGGTAAGAATGGGAGGATACAAGGGATGGGATAACCATTGAGATGTAACAAGAATAAATCAATTAAAAATTTAAAAAAATATATATGGGAGGTAGCTTGATAGAAGTTATTAGAAGCAGATGGCATGGGATACCTGCCCCACTATGTGAAGTAGTTTAGAGGGTTAATGTCTACCCTGCTTCAGGTTAACTAAGACTAAGTTAAAATATAACACGTGTCTGTGTCTTAATTAATTGCTATCCAGGCATACTGAAGTACTAATTGCCAGGGACCAAATGGCCTGAGGCCGACCCCCACCCATTCAGCATTTGCAGCAAACATCCTGCTGGGCCACTCATTAGGTATGCAAGGCATCCAGCTTAGTCCTGAGAAGACAGCGATCTGATCCTAAGATAACCACAGAGACATCCTGCTTTGTCTCACCTGGAAGACCCCTCCCCTTGCAAATGTTCCCGGGGCTCAACCCAGAAGATTTTGTACTTTTCCACTACTCTCCTTGCGTACCCCCGCCCTCCCTAAAGCAGGTTTTAAAAAGCCTGCCATTACCTTCAATAAACGGCTCTTGACAAGCAACTGTTCGCTTGAGCTCTGCGTCTCTCTCGCCCATGTCTTTAACTACAGGTTGCGACCCCCCTCGGCCCCCCAATAACTGACCAGCTGGACTGGTTGGTGGACTAGTTACATGGACTAGTTATCCTAGTTACATGGACTAGTTAAACTAATAATACAGATAATTTAAAAATAACAGATTGTGCTTCAGTCTCAGCATGCTTCTCTGTGTTCTAGTTAGTTGACTCTATTGGTCTTCTTGTGAAGCTCCTGTCACCTCCTGGTCTCGCTGCACCCCAGCTTTTCCACAAGGCTCCCTACTCATCACCCAATGTTTGTGTGTGAGTCTCAGCATCTGTTTTTGAGGTGCTGCTGGGTGGAGCCTCTCAGAGGGCAACTGCTTGACTCCTGTCTTCAAGATTAGGAGAATATCATTAATAGTAACAGGAGTTGGATCTCTCCCATGGGTTGGGTCATGGGTTGGACCAGGTATTGGTTTGACCTTCCCTCAATCTCAGCTATATCTGCCCGATCTTTCTCCCTGCACATCCTGTAGGCAGGGTGAATTTTGAGTTGAAGTTTTTGTGAGTGGGTTGGTGTTTCCCTCTCTCTACTAGGAGACTTGTCTAGTTAGAGGATGTCCTTTTCAATCTGTATGGACTCTGCTACTAGCAGTCTCTGGTAGAGTCCCTCTCATAGAACCCCTGAGACCCTACCCTGACTTAGGTCTGCAGCTTTTCACAGTGATGGCCCCCTCACAGTTGCTCTTTCTCTACAGATGTTTTGTTCTCCTGCCCCAACTCTCCCCAGGTCTGATCTCCCCCCTCATATCTCTCTGTGTTTCCTTTCTTACCTTGTTCTCTCTATTCTACCATTACCTCTGTCTATTCTATTTCCCCTTTTGAATGACAGTTAAGCATCCTCCCTTGGATCCTACTTGTTATTTATCTTGTTTGGGGCTGTAAGTTAAAGTATGTTTATCCTGTACTATATAGCTAAAATCCACACATGCCATGTGTGTCATTCTGGGTCTGGGCTACCTCACTCAGGATGATCCCTTCAAGTTCCATAAATTTGCCTGCAAATTTCATGATTTCTTTGTTTTTAATAGCTGAGTAGTATTCCATTGTGTAAATATACCACAGGTTTTTTTTTTTTTTATCCATTCTTTGGTTGAGGGATGTCTAGGTTATTTTCAGATTCTGGCTATTAGGCTAAAGCTCCTACGAACATAGTTGAGCAATATGGTAGAGTATCTTTTGGGTATATGCTCAGGAGTGGTATAGCTGGGTCTTCAGGTTGAGATGTTTCCAATTTTCTGAGAAAGCACCAGATTGATTTCCAAAGTAATTGTAGAAATTTACACTCCCACCAGCAATGAAGGAGTGTTCCCTTTTCTGCACATTCTCACCAGCATGTACTGTCACTGGAGTTTTTGATGTTAGCCATTCTGATGGGTAGATGATGGAATCTCAGAGTTGTTTTGCTTTGCATTTCCCTGATGACTAAGGACATTGAGCACTTATTTAAGTGCTTCTTGGCCAATACGATTCCTCTTTGAGAATTCTCTGTTTAGCTTTGTGCCTCTTTTTTAATTGGGTTCATTGGTTTGCTGCTCTTTAATTTTTTGAGTTCATTATATTTTGATATTAGCCCTTTGTTGCATGTAGGATTGGTGAAGATATTTTCCCAGTCTGTATGCTGTCATTTTGTTCTTTTGACAGTGTCCTTGGCTTTACAGAAGCTTTTCAGTTTCAAGAAGTCTCATTTATAATTTTTGATCTTAGAGTCTAAGCTGTTGGTACTCTTTCCATGAAGTTGCCTCCGGTACCAATGAGTTAAAGGTGATTCCTCACTTTCTCTTCTAACAGATTTGTTGTTTCTGATTTAATTTTGAGGTCTTTAATCCACTCAGACTGTAGTTTTGTGCAAGGTCCTAAGCATGGATCGATTTTTATTTTTCAACATGTAGACATCCAGTTACACCAGCACAATAGCTGATTTTGAGTGGTGACATATAGGCCTGGCTTTTGTTGTTTGTGTGCTTAAGCTGACCTCTAGCCATCTGGTTGTCTCTAGCGATAGCATGACTGGTGTTCTCTGATATCCAATCAGTTCGGGAGGGGGTGGAGAGGGCTCTAAGCTGAATGTTTCTCAGGCAGCACAGGCCTCCTTGGGTTGGCAGATGTGGGTCAGAGCCGGAGTACTTCTCATCTCTACTGGCCTTGTCCCAGGTAAGACAGGCAGGTCTCAAGTCAACAGGGAGGGGGCTCTAAGGTGAATGTTGCTTGGACCCCCCCCCCCACTAACCTCCTTGGGATGGTAGACAATGGAAGTGAGTCCTGCAGATAGCTCATCTCACTGCTGGCTGTGTCCCAGGTGGGATGGGTAGATCAGGGAGATTGTGAGTGAACTTTGGCTTTCCAAAGTCAGCTGGCTCTAGGGAATCAGATTTCATCTGTGCAGTCCTTTGGTGGCCAAGCAGTCACTGTGCTCCTGTCAGTCAGATTTAGCTGGGCTCCAGCATCTGGGACCCACACCTTGTATGCTCCTGTTGCCCCATCGATCTCAGCGGGGGAACCCGAAGAACCGTGGGTTGGTGTTGGGATGCTGACACTGGGTATGCATGTAGGGGCTGCCTTTGGGGAAGCCAGAGGGATCCGAGGTCTCGCTGCTGTAGCAGAGTGCCCCTAGAACGGGGGACCTGCACTTATAAAGGCACAACATTCCAGTTACTGTAAGTTCAGGACTTTGCAGGAGACCAGGACTTTGTGAGACTGGGACTCGGCGTGACTCCTGGACCAACTGGCTATTCAGGTGTTGCCCTCAGGGAGGCGGGTGGATTCGGGGGTTTAGCTGCTGGGGTGGAGTGTCGTTGGGACTGGGGAACAATGCTTTGGATAGGCAGATGGCACAGGGTACACAATCCTATTCAACTCCTGAGCCTGAAAGAAAGATGTGGGAGGCTTGGAACTGTGCATCCACAGCTCCTGGGATGTCTCTTCCTGTCCAGGAAACACTTTTTGGGGTCAACTGTTAGGTTACTCACGGTAACCACAGTCTCTGGTCTTCTACCACTCAGTCATGGTACACACTGGCCACCTGCCGCCATCTTGGAAGACCGGTATTAGCATTTTTTATGTAAAATATTTTAATATTTGTTTTGAAATTCCTGGAAAAGTAATAGTTTTGGCTATATGGATATAGAAGACATCTTTTCAATGATACCCACTTAATAGACAAACAAAATGAGATTTGTTAAAAGTGGATAACAATGTCTCTTGCAGCATGTTTATTATGGTTGCATGAATTATATGCTGCATTCTATTCATTTCCAACCCCATTTTCTTTTTAGCATATTTAATAAACCATGCTTTTAAAAATACGAAACTTTAATAAGTGACCACACAGTTTATTTTTAATCATTTCCACTGCTACTTCTCCTCCTTTTCCCAACAACTTCTTAGATTCTTGTCCTCTCCTTATATAATTACTTTCAGTGTTCGGGTCTAACGTAGGCTGGGCATATCTTAACACACACTAAACACTGCTCTTATATTTCCTCAACTAGAAACAGGTGTGGCTCCTTCAGAGTTTTTGTTCTTGTGTATATTTTATTTCTAGGTTTTTTTTTTTCAGTTTAAGACACAGAGCTATGTGAATGGTTTTCTGCTGCAACGGAGAAGACTTTTAAAAAATAATATCAGGAAAATTTGTGGGTGAGTGCTTCTTAGTACTTTTATATTAAGATGTTGAGTATTGAAAAATAAAGAGCATGTAAGAAAGAACCAACTCAGACCCATGGGATGCTAAATACTGAATTATGTCACTCTCACTTCAGCACTGGTGAACATTGCTTTGTTAGGCTATTGACTCCAGATGCTGTGAAATGCTCAGTCCTTAGGAGAGCTTAAATAACAGATGCCTTAACACTGGCTGCAACGTGTGTATCTGAATTAGTACTTCTATTGCATTCCCAGTAATTACCACCCAAGATACTGGGAAGGAACATGCAGAAAATGTCAACAATTGAAAACTAATGAGAGTTTACTGTAGTACTTGAACCATGTACTTAGAATACACTCTTAGCGATAAACAGTAACACTTATTATCATTCTTATTTCTATAAATGCTAAAGTTAATAAATGCTGGGGAGCCATCACATAGTCATTATTGTAATATGGGTCTAGTAGCTGCTTAATTATATAGTACATGTTGCAACTGCTATTTTGAATTCCAAGGTATGAACACACCGAAGCATCTTGACAAGCCTCTAAAAATTGTCATCACCTGTCATCTACCTACGGCTATGCAGCATGTGTGTGTGTCCCAAGCTTTAAGGACAGCAATATAATTTTAGAGTCAGTATTCTACCTGCATCCTGACCTCTGATAACATCTGTGACCACTCTGTTCATTAGTTTTCTCAACTATGAAATAAATATTAAAATATAATAAAACAGAAGTGCATCATATTTTAAGAACTAGAAATTGCTGTGTCATAATAATTATGAGTATTAATATAGAGCGCATGTCAGATGTGAGGTTGTGTCTCACTTAAAGGATAGTGGTGTATCTTAAAGGATAGAAGTATATCTTAAATGGTGGAATATACGAAAACATTGCAGAAGTGAAATATGCTGCCAAGAAGCATACAAGGTCTTCTGAAAATATGCTGGGGGAATTCAGATAACTTTTATGTCTGGGAAAGTTTCTTTGTGGAAGTGACAGTTAAGCCTGTGTTTTGAAAAGTGAGCTGGGATTAGCAGATGGGAAAACACAAGGGAAAAAAAGTAATATATAAACTACTGCAGGCTTAGTTCAGGCTGGAAGACCCGGGGTCTCCTAGAACAAGTTAATGACCCAGGGTTGATCGGAAGAGCAACTAGAGACATTTAAAGGATTTAGGCAGGAGGGCAACATGGTCAGACTTAAAATTTAAGATTCCTCTGAGTGGTGTGTAGAGAGCAGATGAGAGCTCGACAAGGTTTGATGTGTAGATATTAATTCAGAGGCTATTTAGCCAGTTTCAGGAGACAGTGATGTCTGAATGAAGGTGAGCGCAGGGAAAGGAGATTCTTCTTAAACAATTCATACCATGTAGGACTAGCTGGCAGAATAATAGTAAGTCATGCCCACCTATCTTTCTTTTCCTTCCTCTTTCCTTTTTTTTTGTTCATTTGTATCTTTCCTTCCTTCCTTCTTTCCCTTTTTCTTTGTTTTTCTCCTTCCTTTATTTCTTCCTTTCTTTCCACTCCAACTTCCCACCTGTCACTACGTCAAGACTTTAACATAGCTGCTAGCCATCAGATTCATTTACCAATTAGTTATATGTAGACTCTCTACCCTCACTGCTTTTACTACCCCATCCTGTGCTCTCATTTATAAAACAAACTTCAAGCCTCCATAGTGCCACTGTCCTTTGCACTTCATATCTTTACTATTATTTTGTGCTTCTAGGAGCTTCTAGAAGTGTCTTAGGCATAACTCCTTATGTACTCAAACTTTTGAATGGATGCACAGTCTGCTCCCTAGCATTTGAAAATGTGACTTTTTCAAGTAAAATAATTTTTCCTGTAGTCTTTTCCAAAGCTAAATCTATTAAATCATTTTAGTTCACTTGCTGAGTATATAATGAGGTTATTTGACTCATATTGTTTTGACCAGGAGCCAATTTTGCATGCAAGACAGGTGAGATATGCTTTGATCATATTTAGGAGAGGTTTAATTACCAAGACAGATCCCATCACTCTTCAATTTGTGCAAATGATTTTAGGGTCAGAGTATATGAATGGGCTGCAATAAAACTAACTGATGATGACCCCTTATATGATGTCATTTGAAAATAGAAATAACCTGGACATACAATACAGAGAAATAGTGTTGGGAATAGAAAAGACATGGTTACGACTACATAAAAATGTATTTGAATCATGTCTATAATCATTTATAGTTGAGTGCCCATTAGCTATCTTATATAATGAGATTATGTGAATCTGGGCAATGCTATAGTATTGTGTTCTTCAAAACATACTCTCTAGGGTGGGAGATTTGAATCAGGGATCTTTTAAAAGGTGGTTTTAGGTCATAATGATAAAACACTTTTAGAGATTTTCTAGAGTCTATGTGAAGAGTTCTAGAGGGATCCCAATAGTTTCCTTATAGCTTTTATTGTAGATACTTACAGTAAAAAAATGGCTATCTTTGGGGAAGTGGACCCTCACCAGGTACATAGCACTTTGTAGGACGCTTAATAGTTGTCAGTACACTAAGAAATACATTTACCTTTAAATTCCACTTGGTATATCTTTTAAAATATTTATTTATTTTTATTATATATATATGTGTGTTTTGCCTGTATTTATGTAAGGGCCCTATGTGTGTCCCTGGTGCAGATCATAAAATAGAGCTGGGTCCTCTAGAATTGCAGGTAGGGACCACTGTGAACTGTTGTGTAGGTGCTGAAACAACCTACATCATCTACAAGAGCAGTGAGAGCTAGTAATGTTTGAATCATCTCTGTTCAGCCCCATGTATAAATCTATTTTTTTCAAATAGAATCCCAATGGACAAAATGAATTAAACCATGGAAAATTTTAATAATTTAACCCATAACATGGTATCTATGCTTTTGTCTAAGTGCAACAGGATAATATGCTACATTAAGGGTTTAACAGAAAAAGACACATTGTATATGTTTCTACAAAGACCATGGCAACACTTAAGGGTTAAAAATGGTGGATTGATAGAAAGTGACATTATATAATGAAAGAAAAGCATAAGAAATCATGAATAGCTACAGTTACATAATAAAATGCACTGAACAGGTGAAACACAGATCCTGTGATACTAAAGTGTGGTACTAGAATAAAATACTATGTAAAAGACTGGATGATCAAGATAAGGAAATCCTATAGGGGAGACCACATAAAGAAGAGGTTAAAAATAGGAAGTGAGAGAAAAAGTAGGGTCATTTTATTAGTGCCCTCACCCCCATATATTATAGGACCACAAGAAAAGAAAACAGAAAGTGGACATGTGGGGATTATCAAGTAGTTTGGGTCCTTAGTTTGCAAACACGAGGAGTCTGCAGCAAGCAGCATAGTAGCTGAGCGTGTCCCAAGTCCTGGTTTGCTATTGTTAAAAACATCTTTTTCAGAACCACTTAGAAAAGTGTTTTGAAATTTACAATTAATTTTTGTCGATTGATAGATTTACAGTGGACTTAGCTTACTTAGCAGCAGCAGGAGATGCTGACAACAACCAAAGCTATGTCTTAAAAGTTTCAGGAAATGTTTTCCAATACAGAATACAGAATATTGTGCAAGCTGAAAAATGGCAATTTAGAGCAAATACATATGAACATTTTCAGATGCACATTGTGCACTCAGATTTCCCTCACATCCCCTTCCTTAGAAGGCTATTAGAAAATAATCTGCTAACCTGGGACCATGGGAGCTCATGGAGACTGAGCCGCCAACAAGAGAACATGAATTAGACAGGCCTAGACCCTCTGCACATCTGTAACAGTTGTGCAGCAGGGTCTTTATGTGGGATTTCTAAAGCAGGAGTAGCGGCTGTCCCTGACCCTGTCGCCTGCCTTTGGATCCCTTTCTCATAACTGGGCTTCCTTATGTAGCCTCAGAGGGATAGGATATACCTAGTCTTGCTGCAGCTTGCTATGTTGTGGCTGTTTGATGTTCATATGAGACCTCCCATTTTCTGTGGAGAAGAAGAGGAGAGGGAGAGAAAGCTGCAATCTGGGTGTAAAGTGAATCAATGAGATAGATAGATAGATAGATAGATAGATAGATAGATAGATATAGAGACAGATAGAGATAAAGACAGACAGAGATAGACAGAGACAGAGAGAGACAGAGAAAGACAGAGACAGAGAGAGACAAAGAGACAGAGAAAGAGAGAGACAGAGAGTCACACACACACACACACACACACACACACACACACACACACAGAGAGAGAGAGAGAGAGAGAGAGAGAGAGAGACAGACAGACAGACAGACAGACAGACAGACAGACAGACAGAGACAGACAGACAGAGGGGAGAGAGAGAGAGAGAGAGAGAGAGAGAGAGAGAGAGAGAGAGAGAGAGAGAGAGAGAGAGAGAACTACTGAGATGCTACGCAGGGTACACTTCAAATAAAAACCAGAAGAATCTTCATGAGGAGGTGCAGAAAGATGAAAGGAAGGCACAATGACAGCCATGTATCAGGTTTTGAAATGCCCAAACACAATAGGTTAGGACACTCTTTTAGAAAGTTCCTTAAAGAAGTGAAACCTAGAAACTATGTAACTGGATATTTTGAAGGGACAATACCATCCGTTATGGAGAACAGAATAGGAGCTAAATTCATTGGAAGTATCTAGAATAATTGAAACACATGTCTCAGCTGTAAGCCGCACGTAGGGAGACATAAAAATATATATACCCCAGGCTCACATAAACAATACAGTGATAATAGAATGCTGAATGGATGGAGACACAAGAAACAAGTATGTGGTTTCTAGAGGGCTGGGAAGGAAGTAAATCTTCATCTTTTCTGAATATCAGTCAATAAGTAAAGCCTCAGAATAAGAAAGAACCAAGCAACAATGTACATGTTTCATAAGCACACACATCAGGGAAATATAATATATTGAATCAAAATAATCATCCTATGATGTGTTTATTAACCATGGAGCTTCTTTTAAAGTGAAATTGAATAACTTGTTTTGTTTTTGGCTATTACATGTATATTATGTTTTAGAAAATTACAACTGGAATTATCAAATTATTTTTCCTGTTTTGTTTATAGTAGGATGAGATTCAAAGAAAGTAGAATGAGGGAAAAAAAGGAAAGTTTTGCAATCACCAGGGGACATTTATGAGGACATTTATCCTAAAAGCACTAAAGCACCAGGGTATTGTCCACGGGAGGGGTGTATGTTCTTCTGGTTGTGATACTGTTAGGTTGCTTGGTGGCAGGTTGGTCCCCAGTGGTATCAGTGACAAGATGGAAGTTTATCTATTTGGAATCAGCCATGGAGGGTGAGCCAGCACAACTAGCAGGGAAAGGAAGTGGGGGAAGAAAGAAAATGAATGAAAGCCATTTTCCTGCTACTTGAATTCCTCCCTTGACTATGCAGCTCTGGCCTCCTGGTAAGCACAGTCATTTCTCTGTGTCCTCAGAGCTTACTCTGGCAGAAAGGCCCAACCTGGACTCTTGCTCACTGGTGATAATGGATTCGTGTTGTTTCGTCCTTTCGTTTCCCTAGTAAAACACATAATAATTCCTGTCGCCTACATTCCCTGGAGGGATACTGTGAGCATCTCTGATATATCTGTGAAGTATATTGAGCTTTGCAGAGAGAAAAACTGTTTTATAAATTATGAAGTATTAGAGCGTTGACAGGCTGTGAGGTGCTGGCTAGAAATATTCTGTGCTTGTCTAACCAGAAGAAAAAGGCAAACATTATGTAAAAAGTGAATTTGTCTTAAAGGTTCTTTTCTTTATTTTAATCTTTCTTTTTTACTTTTTCCTCTTCTTGTTTTCTTGCTCTCCCACAGTCTTTAGTAAATCATGAGAAAATGAAAATACATTAATATATCTCAATACATCAAAAATTATTTTCCTAGTAGGTTAAAGAAAAAATTATGGAAAGTTTTCATAAAAACCTATTTACCAATTTTTAGAATTTTGTTTTTTTCTCTTCCCTTCAACTCCTCTTTTTTCAGTCCTCATTCTCAATTTCATAAACTTTTATTCTCTAATTATTACTTTTACATATTATGTATGTATACACACATACATGTATGTATACATACACATATGGATCTGCTGAATTTATTTAGTATTGCTCATATGTATTGCATTTAGGACTGACCACTTGCTTATTCTGATTGTATAACCTACCAGGCTACTTGTCTCAAGGATGAGCCCCCTGATAGATTATCTTGCCATCCATTTTAAATGAGGAGACTTAGTACCATGAAGGATCGCTACAAAAACTATGTGACAACTTCTATGTACTAATGAAAGTGTTGAAATGTGAAAAGGTAAGGCTATATGTTACCATTTCTATACTTTATTGTAACTGAAGTGACAGATATCACAATCTTGTAGGAAAAATAAGTAAATTTTAAAAATTGGGCAAAACACAGTTACCATAATGCACAGATATCATGAACAACTATGGGAAATATTAAGAAATTGACAAATTTGTAATAAGAACTATAAGTGAGATTAATAAGGTTTCATATGTAGCAATAAAGAGAAACAGTTGTATTTATTTTAAAAAAGAATCAGAAATAGAATATTTAAATAACATTTACAATGGCATGTAAGTTTGAAATATGTTTAAATTTGTCAAAAATATAGTAGTTTTGCCTTTCAAAATTCTTCAAATGTTAATTGATATAATTAAAATGAATTGAAAGTCATAACATGCTCATAGATTTGAAAAGTAAATATCATTATGATAATAATTTACCTTAAAGTGATCTACATTCTTACCACAATCTTAATGAAACACTGAATTTTAAATATAGAAAATTGATATGAGGACTATAAAATGTATATTATATGAGGATGAAAAATTCCACAACAATTTTGACAAAGAGAAGTTGATGAAGACTCTTGACTTCAGATATGAGTGGATATTACAAAGCTAAGGCCATTTAAGAAGCTTAATATTTACATAAAATCAGTTTTCACATGACTGGAGTGAACTACAGTGCAGAAAGAGAGAACAACTGCTTTTCAGGAAAGGACAAGACACCAAAGAAACTAGGCATAAAACAGATAGTGCCTGCTGAAAGCGTTGCTGGAAGAGTTGGTTATTTGTATTTTTAAAGTTCACCTTGATTCTTGCCTGACATCAGATATTAAGGGCGATTTGAAATGGAACATAGACATACATAATAAGAGAGGATTTCAAAAGCTTCCAAAAAAAGAAGACAAAGAGGAAGGCTAGACACTGTGGCACACATGTGTAATCCCAGCACTCTGGGAGGCAGAAGCAGGCAGATCTCTGTGAGTTTAAGGCCAGCCTGGTGAGAAGTGAGCCCAGGACACCCAAGGCAACCCAGAAAAACCTTGTCTTGAAAAACAAAAACAAGAAATATCTAAAGAAAATAGAATGAGGATGAGAAGAAGGATGAGGAGGAACAGGAGGATAAGAATAAAAAGGAGGAAGAAGAACAGGAAGAGCAGGAGCAGGAGAAGGAGGAGGAGGAGGTGGAGGAGGAGAAGGAGGAAGAGGAGGAGGAGAAGGAGGAAGAGGAGGAGGAGAAGGAGGAGGAGGAGGAGGAGGAGGAGGAGGAGGAGGAGGAGGAGGAGGATGGTCATAAGGACGTAGAGGCGGACAGACAGTTCAGCAGTTAAGAGGCCTGGCTGCTCTTTCTGAGGATCTGAGTTTAGTTCCTAGCACCTACATCAGAAGATTGGACCTTCCTCTGTCTTCATGGTTGCCTTCCACACATGGTACTCATACTAGATACAATCATGAATAAAATTTTAAAAATTTAAATAATAATAAAAGCTAAAACCTGGCCATTTTTTTCACAATGTACCAGCTGCCAGGTAGTAAAATAACAGAATCAGTTGTATTTTCTTCAAATTTGTCTAGAACAATTACATTGTCCATATAAATATTGCCTGTGGGCAGATGATGTTCTCAAATTAATGTCTGGCAGTCCTTCAGAGACAAGGCTGGTGGCTAATACATGCCTGTGTCATTGAGTGTGATGCAGGCCTGGTAGACCACAGCCCTCAGCACTCAGCAGATGAGTGAGGAGAGTGAGGTAGAATCTGAGCCCAGCAGACTGACCGCAAATGGCTGTGCAGTGAAGATAGACAAGCACATTCCCTCTCTCAAGTGAATACTGGCCACCAATAGCTCACAGCTGGAATCTCTCTCTGGAACTAACTAGAGACTAGGACAATGAACAGGAATTTATAAGCGTGGCCTTAGCTAAGGCTCCTACCAATGGGAGATATGGAGCCTGAAACAGTCATCTCTTGTGACCAGGAAATGGAGGGATTGGGATGCCAACTGAGACACAAAACTATTAACCTACAATTTCTCTGGAGCAGAAATTGAGAGAATGATCAACTAGTAACTGACCCAGCTTGAGACCCGTCCATCAGAAAGAGTCCAGCCCTGATACTATTAGTGATAATTGTGCTATACTTCCAGACAGGCATCTAGGGTAACTATTATCTGAGAGGCTTCACCCAGCAACTGACGGAAAGAGATGCAGCAGCCCACATCTAAACATTACTCAGAGCTTGGGGAATTCTATGGGAGAGGGGGAGTGAAAGATTGAAGGAGCCAGAGGGGTCAAGGACACCACAAGAAAACATATAGAACCAACCAACCTGGCCCATAGGGGCCCACAGAGACTGAACCGCCAAACAGAGAGTATACATGGGACAGGCCTCAGGCCTCGGTATGTATGTAACAGTTGTAGGGCTGGGTCTTCATATGGGACTCCTAACAGCAGGAGCAGCAGCTCTGTCTGACTCTGTTGTTAGCCTTTGGATCCCTGTTCCCTAGCTGGGCTGCCTTGTCTAGCCACCACAACAGGAGAAGATATGACTCGCCCTACTGCAACTTGGTATGCCAACAAGGGTAGCTATCCAAGGGAGGCCTCCCCTCAACTGAGCCTTCTCTGCAGAGAAAAGGAAGATAGGAATTTGTCTGGGAGTTGAGCTGAGAGAGAGGGACTGAGAGAGAAGAGGAGGGAGGGGAAGCTACAATTGGGATGTAAAGTACATAAAGAAATTAATTTAAAAAATAGCCAAACAAACACTGGAAGAATCCTGATGGTGCCATCATAGATGTTGCCATTTGGCACATACTTGGTAAGCTGTTAGCGCTCGTTCTTGTTACCCTAACTTCGTACGGCTTACATTTCTATAGGAAGAAAATGAAGCTCATCAGTGCACGCTTCTGATTTCAGCTACAGGAGAAACTCAGGAATGACCATGAGCCTGGCTACAGAGTAAGCTTCAGAGCACTTTGGCCACAAGTGAGATGTAATATGAATAAATTAATAAAATATATTTTTAAAAAAAGAGCACTTTGGCCGACTGGATGAGTTTCTGCATCAAAATAATAATAGATTAGGTAAATTAATACATAAACAAAATAAATATAATTCATCACAAAATTATGACTTCCTATCTGGATATTTTGCATAAAGAAGATGCTATTATTGGGATAAAGGTGTTGAAAAGATGAGCATAGATTGATAATGCTGTTAGGGTTTATCGGAGTGTCAGGTGATGGTGTGGTGAGCTGCAGTTTAAGACACTGCAAAGTTCATGCAGCAGCCCTCTCTAGGTGCCAGGCCTGGGCATCCCAGAGTTGTACCAGTTCAGATAGTCCATGAAGTGCATTGGTTCATATCAAACCGTAAGTTGTCCCAGATATTTGCTAAAATAAAGAATAGCCAAGCTTAAAGACACGAAGAAGGAAAGAAGAACAATCTATTTTAGAATTTATCAAAAATTAGAGATCATTTGCAAATGATACCATTTGGAAAGTGAAAAGGTTCAACATAGACGAGCAGAAAATATTGGCAAGAGCATATCCAACAAAGAAGTTGTACATAGATCATATAAATAAATGTTTTGACTACTTAACAATAATATAAAGTCAATAATAATTAAAATTATTTTGACATATTTATATACAACATAAATATACTTTAAATGTCCCAATATCATTAGTCATCAAGAAAGTGCCAGCAAAGTGTCATTGAGCAATCACTGTATGCATTTTTAAAAGTCACCATATTGTAAGAACTTCAAACATTCACTAAACTGGCAAAAACAGACAAGCAGGCTGAGCATTTGTTAAGAACATGAAGTGATTGTGGCTCTCAAAAACCATCAATAGGATTGCAAAAACATGTACTGGTGTCTTAAAAATCTATCCAGTGAATATGGATGCATATACTCAATGCAAATATATGTGACAGGAATAATTACATCACTGCAGATGTCTAAATATATAAACAAACCCCTTGTCACCCAAGTTTAAAAAAAATTCAGGCCAAGATGAATTCATTGCTGATCTGCCTCAGGCTATCCCATAAAATAGGGAAGGAAACGTATCAAACATCTCTGTAAAGCCATTCTTATATTGATAATAATACAAGCACAAAAATAAAATTAAGGTACATGTCTTAGTAAGGTTTTCTTTTTCTGTCAAGAGACACCATGACTGAGACAACTCTTATAAAGAGGAACATTTAATTGGGCCTCACTTACAGCTTCAGAGGTTTAGTCTATTATCATCATAGTGCGAAGCATGGCAGCATCCAGGCTGACTTGGTATTGGAGAAGGAACTGAGAGTTCTCCATCTTCATCTGCAGGCAGCAGAAGAGGACTGTGTTCTACACTGAGCATATGAGACCTCAAAGGCGGCTTCCACAGTGGCACATGTCCTCTAGCAAGTCCAATAAGGCCACACCTCCTTATAGTCCCACTCCCTATGGGGGGCCATACCTATTCAAACCACCACATTAAGTATACCAGATGGACATGTATGATAAATTTTTCAATGAAACAGTTGCAAACTGAAATTAAAGTTACTATTTCCAACTTGAGTTCATTTCCGGATGAAATGAAAAGTGGTTCAATATATACAAACCAACAAGTGTAAAACTGCATGAAGCCTTAAAGACATAAATCAAATGATCATCTCAATGGGTGCAGCTTACCAGGCCAGTCATTTTTGTCACTTGCACCAAATCTGAGTAATATTAGCATATACTTTTCTCATTTGGTACCATACCTAGGACCTTTTAGCGCTATAAATGCTGGCCAGAAGAGTTAATGCTTTGAGGAGACTACCAGCTTGCTTCCTCTATGACTCAGGTATGTGGTGTCTTCAGCGATAGGGTCTTACCAAAAACATCCTGAGGGTAGCCAGGACAAATGACAATAACCTGTAGTGTTTGAGGTTCTATGGGACATTACTGGCTAACAACTGTGAAAGAAATTTCTCACTGGCATTTTCATTTGTTAGTCTTTAGCATCTAATTGGAGCATTGCTGCCTTATGATGGGCTAACTTTATTTTGGTTCTGTCTCTGTCTCTGTCTCTGTCTCTGTCTCTGTCTCTGTCTCTGTCTCTGTCTCTGTCTGTCTGTCTATCTATCTGTCTGTCTGTTTGTCTGTCTGTCTGTTTCCCCCTCCCATCTCTCTCTCTCTCTCTCTCTCTCTCTCTCTCTCTCTGTGTGTGTGTGTATGTGTGTGTGTGCTGTGTGTTGTGTATGTTTTCTCATGGTTACTTTCATTATATTTTTCCAATTGTCAAAGAAGTGTAGTAAGATTTCCCCCTCAGGAACAGTCATAGGGGAGGGGAATAAGGGGAAAATGGGAGGGAGGGAAGAATGGGAGGATACAAGGGATGGGATAACCATTGAGATGTAACAAGAACAAATTAATAAAATAATATATATCTTTGAAAAAAAGATTTCCTGTGCTGCATTCTGCAGTAAACTTGAGTATAGTCAATCCTGTGACTATTTTTAAACAGGAAAAGGCCGATCCTACTATCTATTTGGCTTATGTGAATTAATGATTAAATCCAAGTTACCAATAGTGCAATGGTGTGACACTAAGGGAAGAAATAAAGTACTCCCCCTTGGAGTCATTTTACCAAAAGCAAATCTAGATTCAAATTCTCTGCTTTCTGTTGCCTATGTCCTCTGTCTTCCATATGTCTGTGCTGTGGATCTAAATTGGCACCTGCCTGAAGACAATCATTTATGTGCCTGGGTGTGTCTGTCTGTCGTATAAATGTGTGTCTTTGTGTTCTGTATGTGTATCCATCTCTGTCTCTGTGACTGTGTTTCTGTAATAAAAGGCTTCACTTTTTATTTATGGGACAGTAAAGAAAGCATCCCACGGAGAAGAAATGGGATAGTTCACAGAAATATTTAATGCAGTTTTACAAGAGATTAAGTCACTGGCTCCAACTGATCCCAAATGACCCAGAAAACAAGCAGTACTATAAACATCATTGTTTATCAAGCAATATCCATAAGTGAATATTTATTTTTAGAAGGTTGCTTTTAACCTCTTTATTTTTTGCTTTCAGCAAATGATGCATTGTTCTAGGTCAGGAGCATGGGAGAGTACATAATTTTAAATTACAGCAGTGCATTAGCTTAGGTTCTAAACGTTGATTACAGAGGACGTCTAAGGGTGGTAAGGTTGAGTCTTACATTGTCCTTTAAAGGCAGGATAAACAATTAGGCTGAGTACACAGAAGGAAAGAAGTCTTAGGTCTTAAGTAATAATATTATTGACTTAGGCTATGAGGTCCAGTAAAAGTCCCAGTCTCTTAGAGCATATATTTTAACAACATTGTATCCCTATAAGTATCCTCCTACTGAAAAGGAGAACCTTAGTATGTAGTTATGTAATTTTGTCTTTGTTACCCCCTTTGTTTCTGTTCTGCCACATTCAGACAGATGCAGAGAGCCAGTTTATTTGGCTCAAGTTTCCAGGTTACAGTCTATCATTGTAAGGAAGTAAAAAACAGCAACTCAAAGTAACTAGTTGTATCTCATCCATGGGTTACTTCCTCCACCTTTTTATAGTAGATAATCTCCCATTGAGTGCCACCAGGTCTCCCCCTTCAGGGGACATGGTCAAAGGTGAGGCACCAGAGTATGTGAGAAAGTAATATACCCTATGAGCATATACAAGGGAAGGTAATCCCCCTCAGGAACAGTCATAGGGGAGGGGAATAAGGGGAAAAGAGGAGCGAGGGAAGAATGGGAGGATACAAGGGATGGGATAACCATTGAGATGTAACAAGAATAAATTAATAAAGGGAAAAAAAAAGAAAAGTGAAACAAAAATCCAACTGTATAATTAAACTTTTAATGGATTGTTTTCCTCCTAGTCTGCAAATGAAAGTATATCATGATTTTATCATAGGCTAGGTCAGTAACTTCCAGCAAAATGGTAGCATTTGGATTAAATCATATGGCACACATAATTTATACATTTATGATAATGTCTGAATTCTTCTTTTCCTGCTTTTTAGAGTTTAGGCATCTATGAATTATTAATCATTTTAACAAATGCAGAAAAAGAAATAGATTATAGGATACTGAGGTTTAAATAATATAATACCATCAATCATCTGAAGAATGAGCTAATATTATTTCTAAAAACATGCATATACATATTTATCTCCAGACAATGTCTGTCATACTTTATGTGGTTTGATTTGCCAGATGTAGTTGTCATCTCAGAAGCTTAATGCTGAATTAGGTTACCATTTCTAGCCTTTTCTGAACTCTGGTTGGCTGGCTCAACATAGCTGTCCTTTCAAGCTGACTGATTTAATCTGGCTTCTCTCAGTTTCTGACTCAATTGCTATGCTTGGCCTCAAAGTATTTGTGGAAATTTGTTCTAATCTTCTGGCTCCTTCTCATTCTCTGGCTTCAACCACCTCTACTGAATTGTCATGACCTGGAGGGACTCAACTCCATTGTGATGCACTTGCCACAGGATTTCCAACTGGCTCACTGACCTGTCTCTCCCTGAACCCTCTTAATTAGCCTCTTTTTGCTACACTGTTCTTGTGAGAGTTAGGTGTATCCTATTCTGTCCAATCTTTCTCTGATTAAAAACTTTGCCTGTCCCTCAATTAGGAGTTATTTTGGGGGATTAGAGATGTGTGCTAATGTAAGTCTAAAGTTCCCCCGGGGGGATTATGTGTGGCTTGTCTGTATTCCATCCAGATCACACAGACATAGAAAGTCTTTAGATGTGATTATAGCAGCCATGTTTCTGAATTAAAATTCCTCTACAATTCTATAAAGATTTTTGGGATTCCATAAAACTTATAAATAATTCAGAGATCATTCGTATCATTGCGTTTACAAAGCACCATAGAATAATGCTAATAGAGCCCGTGAGGGAATGGCTGTAAAGGGGAGAACACACTTCTTATGATTACTTTAATGAGAACTCAAGTTACATTTGACATAGGCTTCACAGTGTAGTATGTACTTTTCAGGGCTATTAACTATCTTTTAAAGTGAAAGTCACACTATGACACTGATACAAGATGTTCAATAGAAAAATACCAAATGAAGATTGATGCTTGCAGTCTTTATACCAAAAGAACATCTATTGTGTGTGTCCCAAAGAGATAAACCATAGAACAAAAGATAAGTGAGAACATGTCTCATTTCCATCACTGCTGGAAGACTCATATATATAAGATTCCACTTTATGACACAGCTGGAGAATGTTATTACTGAAGTAATTTGAAAAGAAGTTCAGAGTCAAATATAAAAGGGGAATTTTTCTTTCTTTGAAAATTTGCAAACAAACAACAATAGAAAATCTGTCTCATATGATTGGGAAAATTCTCGATATTACGTAGCTGAGAAAGGGGGTTTCAATGTATCAAGGCCTGTCCAAAGTATTGCAAAAACTTTTCTCACATATATCACTAGCTACAGCAGGCCTCAGGAGGGTAAAACTCAACCAGGTACTCAGGCACTGGAGAGTAGCATTTAAAAGTGCAGTTAGAGTCAGTTTTAATGAGGGTGGGTGTTTCTTAACTCCACAACTTACTATACAGTCCATAAGACTTAAAGTTACTCAATTTCATTATACATCTGAAGATACCTAACCAAAATTTAATTGCCATATATTATTTCTTCAAAATTGTTTCATTGTATTGTCTCACATGTCTAAAAAACATAATCATGTTCAGACCTTTCTGTTTTCCTTTCTTGTTTCTCATCTTTTCTGATGCCCTCCTTCCTTTCCTTACATAGCCCCCTTCTATTTTCAAGTTTTGTTTTTTAAATCTAGATTGTTATATAGGAGAAAACATAAGATATTTTCTTATGATTGTGGCTTCTTTCATTTAACATGATGACCCCAAGTTCTACCTATCACCTTGCAAACAATATAATCACATTCTTTTTATGGCTGAATAACATTTAATCTTGTAAATATACATACACTTCGTAAAACATCATAGAATAAGTCTACCAGGGCTAGTGTGGAAACGGGTATAAAGGGTTTAACACATCTGATTAACAACTTCATGGGGCTAGCTTAACTTCTTCTGAGTTTGCAGATATGATGCTCAGTCTCCTTCTAGATATTTCACTGTGAATCTTCAGCAGTTAGTTCATAATTATGTACCTATATGTGAATGAAATACGAAGCATGTGTTGTTTTCAGTTTCTCAGCTTCATTGGAGATGCTGCTTGCTGGTGCCTTTCATTATGGATTGCACTGGTCTCTGCACGGATGCAAATCTGTTTTATTTTCTTAATTTCATGCCAGAAGTCTAGCTCAAGGTAAGCAAGCATATATTCCCATTTTTATCCTGACATATCCACCATGCTAGGTTGTTTATGAATACAAGTTCCAATATCCACCTCTAATCCATCAATGCCTAAGTGACTATGTTAGGGACTAAATAAGAGTCTCTAAGTAGTTTACCCCTTTTTCTGCCCTCTTTTTCTTTTTGGTTCTTTTTTGAGATATGGACACTATATGATAGTTCTGGCTGTCATGGTTCTAGACATGTCACTGAAACTGACCTTGATCTTGTAGGGTTTTTTTTTTTGGTCTCATCCTATTATGTTCTGGGATCACAGGCATGTGTCAATATACACAGCTTTAGGTGCTTTCCAGAACTCTTGCTGATGAGCACAGAAGTCTCTTTAAAATGCTCTTCAAATCCCTTCAGTCTCTGGACCTGAGAGACACTACATGCTTTGTTTCCACTGTATTGATCATGGCCCTGCCTACCACATAACATTGTCAAATATCCTTTTCTCATTTGATCTATTTTTTTTTTTTTACCTTAGATAAATCTATCTTATGCTATATCTCCTGACCAGGTCAAATCCCATGTTATAGTTTTCCCTGTGAGTCTTTGTCCAGTGACACCCTTCATGGCTAGAAATTTGATTTATATCAGTTTCTATTTCAATATATATATATACACACACACACACATACTGGCCAGTTTTTGCTAACTTGTCACCAACTAGAATAACCTGGAAAGAAGGAACTTCAGTTGAGGAATCTCCTCCATTAGATTGGTCTGTTGGCATATGTGAGGGGTTTCTTTATGGAACGCTGATGTGGGAAGACTCCACCCTCTGTAGGCAGTGCTATCCTTGTGCTTGGGGACATGGGTTGTATACGAAAGTTAGCTGAGCAAGCTGGTAAACAGTGGTTTTCTGCAGTTTCTGCTTAATGTAGTTTCCTCAATTTCAGGCCATGGTTTCCCTCAGTCATTTTGATGGCTGCTCTTAGTTGGCAACTTGACTACATATGGAACAATCTACAATCCAAAAATGGAGAACACGCCTATGAGAAAAATTTTGCTTGGTTGGATGTGAGTGAATCCACTTCCAGGCCACACACTTGAGGTAGGAAGATGCTGTTCTGTGTTTCTTGCTGCTGCTACTGAGCACAGCACCAGAAGTATGCACTTCCCTCATGGGATGTGGGAAGGTTGACTTCCAGGAGGGGACAGAGGACCCTGCAATACCACGTTTTGTTTCCCTCAGGAACATTAGAGCATTAAGAGAGGGGTCCATGCACAAGACTCTGCATCTCACCATCTCACCTGGGATGTGGAAAAGAATTTTCCGCTGTGTTACAGTTGGCTCTTTCTAATGAGATTTTGTACCACACAGCAACAGAGACTCGGGTGGTCCAAAGCCAGTGGTGATACTGCAATGTTACTGCCCTTTGGTTAAGCTACTGTGCTAATGGCAGAGGATGAGGGCTAATGCCTGTGCCTGATTGGCTAACAGCTAAAATAGAGGTCAGCAGCTGGCCTCCACAGACAGGCACTGAGCTCGCAATGGTCAGGCAAGCTTCAGTGGATGCCAAGGCAGTTCCTCTGTGGCTACCTGACCAGTAGCAAGGTCTGGAGGTCCAGTGGCAAATTCTCCAGAGAAGAGGGGAACCATTCCTTTTTCAGAATAAAGGATGAGTTTCAGATGGTCCTGGTGGAGGAATTGAGTGAGAGAGAGGGTTTATTTTGTGAATCAGGGACATTGTAAACCTTGTACAGTGGGAGGGGTTTGGGAGGAGAGGGGTGAATGTGTTTGTTTTGTTGGGGCTAGGAGTGCCAAGGATACTTCATCAATATGTGCCAGCACTATCCTATCATAAGAAGGGGGAAGCAGTACTTTATTGTCCTATGGGAAACAGGGGGTGAGGTCGGGGAAGAACTCTAGGTACAGTTAGAGAGATGGGAAAGGGTCATTGGTTGAAAATGAAGACACTAAAACATCTAACTTGCTTGGAGGGTATTCCCAGGAGTTCTCAGATGCATACTGAATGGGTTTCTTATTGGCAAAATGGTTGGGCTTGTAATCTCCCTGAGTGCTATATGACACTCCTTTAGAGGATCTGGGGTCTCCTCAGATCAGAGGGAGAGGAGGGATCCCAGCTGAGGAAGGGAGTCCATCATTTATCACCAAGCTCAGGGGCTGTCCAGTAATGCCAGACTTTGGCCTTAACAGCAGGGTCCAACAGGAAGACACATATCATAGATATAGATTTTAAGGTGGGAAGACACATCTTTAAGCTATACCTTCGGCTGGAAACCTATACAAGGAAAAAAGAGAAGAACGTTTTCACTTTCTGCCTGCTTACCCTCACCTTATGAGCACATCTATTTCTTCACTGGCATTGGAGAGTACTTCTCTGGGGTTCCAGATATACTCGACTAGTTGAGACATCCAGGCTTGTGGTATTGAACTTCCCATTCACAGCCATCCATTGTTGATTAGCTGGACTGAAGCCTGTGAGTCATTCCAATAAAACACACACACACACACACACACACACACACACACACACACACACACACACACGCACACACGCACACACGTACACACACACACTCATAATCATGTATATATTCATTGCATAGGTTCTATTACTCTAAAATATGAGAGCCCTGACTAATACATTCATGTATTATAATATGTGAGCTAAGATAAACCCTTTCCTTGCCCCAAAGTTAGCTTTAGTTAGTGTCTTGTCACACCAATAAAAAGCAAAGAAAAACACTGGATGTCAAAACACTAGGTATTTCACTTTAAATACTTAACACAGTGATGAAATATAGGAGAATCCCAAAATATATTCTTAAATTAATATTAATAGGCATTTGTAAATATTACATACAAATATTAAAATGATATAAATACACAAGAAAGGCATGGGATAACAATTGAATGTAATATGAATGAATTAATACATAAATAAAAATTTACAAACACAAGAAATGCATTGCTGAATAGAAAGCAAGAGTAAACTTTGTAGCAAACGAATTGAAGCGATGGGACTATAATGTGCATTTTTCTCAAAATGCTTCCCTGGTTACTGGTTAGCTAACCACGTGTGTTCCTAACCTCTACTCCATGTTCTCTAGTTGACATATAAATAGTTTTATGTAACACCAATATTAGGCATAATCATTTTGTTACTGGTGGAAGGAGACTGAAATGAATGTTTCCCAGTTCTTGGTTTCTACAGAAGAATGAAATAAAAAAATTAAACAAGTTACTACACTTGATTTTAGCCAAAAGGCCGGCCACTGTGGAGGAGGATACGCTCAGTCCTGATGGGATTTGATGTGCTAGAGTGGGGTGGTAGGGAGGTCCCCTTTTCTAAATGGTAGGGAGGGTGTACAGGAGGAGAAGAGGAAGGGTAGGACTGAGAGCAGAGGAGTTAGGGGCCACAATTGGGATGTAAAATGAGTAAATAATACTTTTTAAAAACTAAATCTAAAAAAATTAAACAAGTTATGAAAAAAACAAGAACACGATTCAAAGCAAGTGATCAACAGATCAAAAATATTCTGTTAAGACTTGCAGCAGACCACATGAGTGAGAGCCACCCAAAGGTCCTTATTATGGTTTGTGGCCTCCTTATATGCAGTTCAAGAATAGTTAGGATTTTTGTTGCTAAGCGGCATAGCACAATGGCTCTTTCTTTGAGAAAATTCTACCATAGAAGTCTTTACCTACCACACATGTCTTTTTGCCACAATCCATCTGATTTTAATTGTATATATCCCGAGTTGTGTTTTATTCTTATTATGATGGTGATTATGGGATTATCCCTAAAAGTTCATGTTGGGGACATGAGTTGCTTTACAGGGCATACAACTGAGAGGACCGCAAGTCAAACAAATCAGCCCATGTCTCAAGGGTACAGGATGTGTTCTTGAAAATGTTTGATTAGAAACAGATTATTACCAGTGGGTTGCCGGAAGGAGTGACTCACTTCCCTGTATTGCATCAGGTATCGTCCATGCTGATGAAGGTGAGGGGGCGCAGATTATGAATACTTTGCCGTATGCATTGTTTAGAGCAGTTGCACAGCCCATGCAAGTTGCATCCTTGGTTGCTAAACCAATCTGCTTCAACTTGATGAAAGAACCTAAGCAGAGTCAATGAAAAAAATCATGAAAACAGGACTGGAAATATAGCTCAGAGCTAGAGTGCTTGCCTGGCACTTGAGAAGATTCAGCTTCATCCAACAATATTACAAAACAAACATTTGAAAAAAAAGACCAACCTTTTACCTTATCTCCTTCTCACATGCCAGCTGTCTCTGTATCTCTGTGTCTCTCACAGATAAATATTAAGTCCTCAAACTAAAGCAAGACCTTAGTCCTTTCAACACATTACATGTAACCCAAGTACATTTTTACCAAATTGGTCCTCCCTAATACTGCTGAGCTGTCTAATACCACATAGCTGTTCCCTATGACATAACATCTCCCTTGAGATCATTAAGCTCAAATTTATCTATCTCCTGAGGAATTATCTGAGGTTGTCCACTGAACACCATTTACATTAGAAAGATCATTTAAGCCAGTGTAGTAAGATCATGAGCAACAGAATAATACGCAGTGAGGCTTTTGGGAAATAGATACAGTGCTTGGAGAAGAAAGGACAACCTAGTTCTGAAAATTAAAATGTGCTTACAGTGAAATGTCCTGTGGGTGAATGGAAAGCATTTGTAGAAGATAAATAATAATACAACAGAAGAGTTTATGAGAAAATTAGAGACACATTAGTTTTGTCAATTTTATATTTCCTATAGCCTAATACAAATTACTTTTTATATATATTCACCTCAGTTAATTTTTTAACTGCTAGAGATATAAATGAAATAAATTGGGTGCTCAAGATAAATTTATGATAAATGTACCTTCTCATTTGTAAGAATTCTGGTTTATTTCTCTGTTTGAAAACTAATATCCAGGGATGACATCTGGCTAGGTGTGAGAGATTTAGAGCCAATATGGTAGATCTTTCATGATTTGCATGTTGCTTGTGTCTGGACAGTTTCATGTGTTAACAGTTATTCACCCCTATGAAGTTATTCTGTGGTGTTGGTATTGGGTTTAGGAGCTTCATGCTAGAGAAAACTACTTCCTCCTCTCTCAACAGCCTTTAGTAGTTGGTAGTTCTTCATCTAATAGACATGAAGATTCTCCATCCACATTGACATGTCACTGCAACTGGGATTGACTATTTATGACTTCTTTCAACAGACATATTGTTGATACGTCATGGGTTTATCTGTTGTATCCAGAAGATACAACCTTGCAGCTGACTTCCTGGTTCTCTAGCTCTCAGAGTTTCATGTTCCCTCTACTGCAATGTTTTCTGAGCATTAGGTGTGGGATGTATCATCTGGAGCTGGGTACCTATGTCATTGTATCTTCATGGATATCTTGCTTTGTTGGTCATTGTGAGTCATAAACACTGCAGCTGAGAAGGACTATGGACTGGTTGATTCTTTGTTTTCATTGGCTGCTTGCAAAGCCCTTTTTGGTACGAGGAACTCTAGTCCACGGGGAGGGGGCTATGGATTCAGATATAGACTGAATCTTCTGAGTCCTTTGTTTAAATTGTGTTTTGGTTTCAGCACTCAGGATTACCTTAAACTTCTAGTAGGCAAACAAGGGCAACAGCAATAGTCCATACAAATATATGGAAGTGCCTCAGACTTCCATGACAAACAACTTGAAACTGATTTCCCATACCTGTACTGGGGATTTTCTTAGTTTATGAATTTTGAAGGTCATTGCCATCCTAAGTGGGGTAATCTTACTAAAAATATGTGTGCACATGCTTTATACATTATATATAATTTTAGCTAAAAATAAAAGAATATGACGCTTTAGAGCTTTATCAAACAACATTGATGTAATTTGTTCCTTTTCCCACATTTTTCCCTGTATTACCTTCCCCTCTCCGTAACTAAAGCCTCCCCATCTTTTTTTCTCATTTTCCCTTTCATATAACGTGTATTCTCCTACTCCCTCTTGAGAGCTCCTGTCTTATTATGATAGTCTTTTTTACTTTCCTTGTTTCTGCAGTTACTCTGGGTTAGATACTAACTAACGTCTGACCATTTGTAGCAAGGAACCACAGATAAGAGAGATATGGTATTTGTCTTTCTGGATCTGGGTTTCCTCATTCACTATAGTAGTTTCTAACTTCATCCATTTGCCTGAGAACTCAGGATTTCATCTTTATTTACAGTTGAGGAGTATTCTATTGAGTATCAGTACCACATTTTCCTCATACGTTCGTCTGTGGAAGGGCATTTAAGCTGCTTCCATTTCTTATCTATTATGAATATAGTGGCATTGAACACTGTTAAGTGAATATCTGTGGCATAAGATGTCCAGTCCTTTGCACATATGGTAAAGCGTGGTATAACAAGATCATAGGGTAGGTTTATTTTTAGCTTTCTGAGAATTCTTCATGCTGATGTTCAGTTTGCAAACCCAACAACAGTGAATGAGAATTTGTCCACCCCATATCCTTGCCAGAATTGTCCTTCTCCTTTCTTCCTCCTCCCCCACCCTTCTCTCTGCCTGCCTGCCTGTCTGTCTTTCTGTCTGTCTGTGTGTATATGTAATTGGTGATAGAAAGGTTATTGATTTATGTATTTGATGTTTTATCCTACCACTTTGTGAAGATTGGTGATCATTTCTAGAACTTTTCTGGTACAATGTTTGCCATCTCTTATGTATAATGTTACATTATTTGCAAATGTAAATAATTTGATTTCCTTTACATTTTTAATTTTATTGCACTGCCTTATTGGATAGTGCTTTAAAGGCTATACTGAAAAGAAGTGCTGATAGTGTACAGCTTTGTCTGGTTCCTGATTATAACGCAATTGCTTCTAGTTTTTCTCCTCTTAGGGTAATAACTAGGAAGTGTAGACAACCAAACTACCCTTCAGTGAGTGAATGAAGACTGAAAATGTATTACAGATACATACAGATATTATTCAGCTATTAAGAAAAATATTAATTTTGGCTGTGGGTTTGCCATATATAGCATTTTGTATAATGAAATACATTCTGTCAAAACCTGGCCGTGGCTGGCTTACAAGTTGCTATGGAGACCAGGCTGACCCCCAAATTCACAGGGAAACACTTGCCCCTGCCTACTAGTGCTGGATTAAAAATATGGGCGACCATATCTGGCTTCATATAAACTGTTTTTTCAAGGACTCCACTTCAGGTATTTTACAGCAATAAAAATACAAGGTAACGTGATTAAAGTTAAGCAACATTCACATTGAATTTCTCAATCATATTGGTCGTATCTTATGTGCAAACAGCCAGTGGTGCTTTGTAGCTAAAGAGCAAACAGTGCAGACAAAGAACGTACCTATAACCAGGACAAACTCCATGAATAACAATAACAACATAGACAGATTCCACTAAGGATAGGAATTATAAGCATTATTAGAAAAAATAAAGGAGTTGTGAGATTAAATTAATTGCTTTCGAGGCAAAACCTATTAGAAAGGTAAAAGTAGAGTTTGATGAATTTCCATCAAGCAGTTTGTGGTGGTGTGTAAAATCATATCATTGCTCTCTACAATGTCTTTCTCCTCAGAGTATTTGTTTTACAGAAATGCAAATTTTTATTGATGCTTCAATAAGGTAAATTGAAGAACAAAATTAAAAACTCCATCAAGTATTGGAAACTGAATAATAAAATCAGACTAAAAATTCGAGGTTCAAAATGTGTCTAGAAACTTATGCACACACAGAGAACTTAGGGTTTTCTTGTTTGTTTGTTTGTTTGTTTTTGTTTATTTATGAGATGTGTCTAACCTCGTCTCTCTGTTCTGGTTCTTTTTCACAGAATTGGTTTGTATTTAGGGCAAAGGCAGGAAGTTCACTTGTATTTATCATAGGGTGGAGTTAAGTCTCTTTTGAAAACCTAAGATCATAATTCAGTCAGTTGACATATACTCACAGAAAGCACATTACATGTTGAGTGTTTTCGTACTTTGTTAATGGAGGAGCTGATAGCAAGAAGAAGAAGAAGAAGAAGAAGAAGAAGAAGAAGAAGAAGAAGAAGAAGAAGAAGAAGAAGAAGAAGAAGAAGAGCCATGAATTGTCAGCATGGAGTGCTCTGGGGACACATAATAATTTGACTGGAGTAATCAGAGTGGGAGGAAACACCCAGAACTACAAATAACTGTATCTGGCTGCCCTGTAACAGTAATGACCTGAATGCATTTGAGAGATGCTAAGCAGATGTGGAGAGGAAACCTACTTGCATTTGATGAAAGTTCTAATGGGGGATGGGATACACTATCTCTGAATGTAGACTACTGTGCAACCAGTTACCTGTGAAGTGTGGATAAACAGAAATCCCTGAGTGCTGCACAGGAACGGTGTGTTTAAGGATGCACACGGTGGGCTGAAAACCTGTCTGGGAGGGCTTATGTGCTGGCATTCTGGCTCCTGTCTTCAGCCTGGGACTTCTAGATCCCAGTTAGTCGTTCTGTAAAACTGCCCCCTCCTCCAATGTCTAGTTTGCAGGATTGAACTAAAGCACTCTGAGAAGGCCGTATTCACATTCTGTTTTTACGGCTCACACACAGTGCATCCTTTAAAGCTGTCCCTTAGGGGGAGGGAATGAATACAGATAACTCAAGAGCTAAAACCAGAGGTTGAAAAGCTGCACAATTATAAAAAAAAAAAAGAGTATGTGAGAGATGAGGAAAGTAAATTGGCAAGGCCCATGTTTGCTTGTGTATGGATTCTATCAGTAAGGATTGACAAAAGGTTTTTACACGAAATGACGATAAAAAAAAAGTAGTTTACATTTGGCAACCTAAGAACACCTGCAAGGTTGATTCTTGATATTATATTTAAGTTGGTAGTACTTAACAGGGAATCAAAACACTTACATTCGTGCTTTTATGATAGGCAAATAGAAAGATAAGATGGAAGGACATGAAATATATATAGTTAAAGTAAGGGTGCACTGCATAAAACTTCTACTTTGTGTGCTCATCCTTGGCTAGTCGGTGCTACAAAGGTTTTCAGCTCTTTTTTGCTCTTTTTTCCTTGCTTGCTTTTGAGATAGGCTGGCCTCATACTTTCAAGTCTCCTGTCTTAGCTTCTGCAGGACTGAGGTTTACAACTACACAACACAGTGTCTAACTATGTAAAAAGTCTTACATTGGGAAATTACATAATAAAATGTGTTTTAATTTAAGAATTCTTATTCACAGTATTATGCAGAATGACCTGGAATGAAAATAAAATATAAGCAGAAATTTGCTGCAGAGGCTAATCTGATATTCTAGACAAATGATGTCAAATACTGTGACTAAGAGTGCCAAGAAGCAAATCTAAAAGCATTTCGTGCCGGAGGAGAATGTCATGAGTCTCAGGCCAAAGATGGAAAAGGCCAAATAAGCCTTTTTGTCTGGGAGAAATAGTGAGAATTTGTCCAAATTACTTTAAAACCTATTTTAATGTGAAAAAGTAACTATGTGACATGAATATAATATCACTATAGTGAATATTTCACAGTGTACCTGTCAATCATAATATCATATTTCATATCATAATAGATTATAGACTATGAATACCTAACTTTCACTTTCCAGTCACCTAAACTGTGTCATTTCTACCACGTGAGCTTTCCTGACATTGTGAAGTATATATATATACTTCCAACCAGGAGGAATTGCAATCAGCCAGAGTTTAGAATACCTTGAAGTAAGTTTTGTCCCTGAAATTCTGTTAAGGTGTTCAGATGCAGTGTGCTAACACTCTTTAGAAGACCTTGAATGGCTCTGTTCTCAGCCTTTACTGTGTCTTTCATAGAAATGTGTGTAGAAAGACATATTTGTAATCCATTTCTTTCTTCATAGCATCTTTTCTTAGAATAAGTAAGTATAGGTTTTCATAAGTCTCAATAACTCTGTAGATCTTTGACATAAACATATAGATCGGATCCTTATTCCTACACCACCAGGCAACATCCTGTGAAAACATAGCAAGATGGAAAGTTGCATTTGGACAACAAAACCTTTATGAATCTGGTGGTCATAAATTAAATTTCACAACTTTTCTTCCAGGATTTGAGGATACACTCATTGATAAGAGAAAAAACTGGGGTGTAGGAGCAGAATAGCATGACTCAAAGCCTGAGTCTGTAGGGAAGTTATCCTGAGAGCTCCCAGGCTTTGGCCCTAGGACTCATAGCTCCTTAAAACTTCCCCCGACACCAAGAAAGATGGATCAGCAAGTAAAAACAGTTGCTTTGAAAGCCTGCCCCCTGAGTTACAACCCCTGAACCAAGGGGAGAGGAAGAGAACCAGATCCCAGGTGTTGCCCTCTAACTTCTTCCTGTGCTTTGTGGCATAGCTAGCCCTCACGCTCAGGAGCTAATATTCTCTCTGTCTCTGTCTCTGTCTCTGTCTCTGTCTCTGTCTCTCTCTCTCTGTTCCATAACACTTTCGCTGTGTCTTTCTTTCTTTGTCTCTCTCTGTTTCATTATCTCTCTCCATTTCTCTTTTTCTGTATCATACAATTTTTAACATCTTTTCATAAAATTTTCCCTGAAGCTGTGTCTAAGCATTGGTGATCCATATTACAAGTTTGACACTAGTCAGTTTCGTAAAAGTCATAGTTGTGGCCACTCATGTGGACTATTCCTACAATAATTTAAGGTAAATGGCCACCCATGATTATTTTATTCATGGAATGATGTGCTTTGGTGATTATGAAAAAGTCAGAAAGAAATGTAAATCATATTTACAGTGAGCTCATATTTATTGCAGTAATTGAATTTAAGGTTAGTGAATACTGCCTGGCAAATATCATGCAATGTTTTACCCCTTTTAATGATCTAGTCCCATACCTAAGATAGAGCATACCCTTAAAGAATGAAATAAAACTGTTTCAACACTGATGGTTCACTACTTATTTTAGTGGATTGTTTCACACTAGGGAGACATAAAATAAGTACGTTTACTGGGACTTCTTTGTTTATTTGAGTTTGTTCACCTATTTAAATTTCATAATACTGCTTGCAAGCATGGCATTTATTAATAATTTACTGATTTCACTGCATTTTCTTTATTTTTGTTTTGTTTAACCTTTAGGGATTATGGGACCAAAATAAGAAACCAAAACCAGGTTATCTGTTGCTCTCAGTGAGTGTTTATAGTAATAGATTGCTCTCAAAACAGTTCTTGAGCTCTGAGGATAGCAAGTGTAAGAATATGATATATGAAGACAGCAATTTACTTGGCATTGTATCAGAGACTTTATATTTTCCAGGCCTGAAACAAGATTCTGTGATAAGGTTTGTCATTTGCTGCAATGTTTATACCTTAGCAAGGAAGCAAAAGTAAATCACTTACTCACTCACTCACTCACTCACTCACTCACACACTCACTCACTCACTCACTCACTCACTCACACACTCACTCACTCACTCACTCACACACTCACTCACTCACTCACACACTCACTCACTCACTCACACACTCACTCACTCACACACTCACTCACTCACTCACTCACTCACACACTCACTCACTCACTCACTCATACACTCACTCACACACTCACTCACTCACTCACTCACTCACTCACACACTCACTCACTCACTCACTCACTCACACACTCACTCACTCACTCACTCATACACTCACTCACACACTCACTCACTCACTCACTCACTCACTCACACACTCACTCACTCACTCACTCACACACTCACTCACTCACTCACACACTCACTCACTCACTCACACACTCACTCACTCACACACTCACTCACTCACACACTCACTCACACACTCACTCACTCTACCAAGAGGAAATGGTTAACAGATAATCCAGGAAAAGTGACAGTAAAGATAGCTGTGTTGACTTTCCATTTCAGTTATATCCCTAAGAAAATACCACTTATTAACTGCTTCTTTTTGCATGTACTCTTGATAGTACTGCCTACCATAAATCCTAAGCATTCATTTTTATGACCTGATATCATAGGTAATTATAATACTAGGAATTCTTAATGTTTTGATTCCATGTAAGCAAAGAAAAATGGAATTGAAATTTAGTTCCATAAATATATTTTCTTATAGAGAATTAATTAGTTATGTGATGGAACTATTATATTTTAATGAAAAAGTTAAATATAAACTACAACTTAATCTTTGGATTACCAGGTTGTTTATATAAATTTAGTTTCTAGGATGAGCTATTTTGAGCCTGTTAAACACTGATAACACAATTATAATGGTAATTATCTGGACATTTAGAATTAAAGATCAGCCCACTGATAGTGTCATTTACCTTAAAGAAGCTATTCAGTTTCGTGAGTTCCTATTTATTAATTAATCTTAGTGCCTGTGTTATCAGTATTCTGTTTAGAAAGTTGTCTCTTGTGCTGAAGTGTGTGAGGCTATTCCTGACTTTCTCATCTGGAGGAGCTGTGGATACGCATGAGAGAGGAAGGGAAGGGATGCATGGAGGAGGAGAGGGAGAGGAGACTGTGCTCAGGACATATTGCACAAGAGAAGAATAAAAAAGAAAAATTTAAAGATCAGACTTGGAAAGAGAATAGAGAATACAATCTATCCTGGGTCACTGATAGTTAACAAAAGTCTGTTGTCCTAAATGAATATAGTTCTGTAAAAATACAAAATGGTTTCATGTACAGTAGGGGGGAGTCTCAAGAATGCATGACAGAGTTCTACCTATGAATCCAAATACATATATTACAGAAATGTTGAATGTAAAAATCTGGGTGTAAAAATTAAAGCAAGAATTAAAACACCTTTGGGTACAAGGATTATTTTGAGGATACTTCAGCATTTCAAATTAATCCACTGATCTCTTAACTCTAGGTTTTAATTTCAGGGACTATTTTCATTATTGACTGCTTAAGGATAGCTCATCTACAAACTTAGTGTTGGAACAACACCGAATTAACCCTTGTGGTTGTGAGGTTTGACTATGAAACACTAGACAGGCCTTTCTAGGGTCTTGCCTGAAAGCTGGAGTTGGGTGTATCTGAAGGCTCAGGAGATTCTTCACTCAATCAGATCTTTTCTTTACTCACATAGAAAGCCGATACACACATGAGCATTTCCCACTTCTCCATAGCCTCTCCACAAGGCTCTATTGAGTTCCCTTAGCTCAAATTGCTGTCTGAGAAGTCAGATACCTTGAGCATTCAGAGCAAAGATCCTCATAGACCTAGAATTAGGCTGCAATGCATTTTGGGATTATGTCTTGAAAGTCTTAGTATCACCTTTGTCACATTATAGTGTACTTAGACAAATGAGGCAGGTAAACTATTGCCTTTGTAACCTGGACTACTTGGAGATCTGGGAGTAGACTTATGTAAACTACATGAAAAAATGTTGAAACCTGGAGCAAATTTTGTGGCCCTTAAATAAGAAGCAGCATATTTTCCTTGTTGTAGATAGCTGCTTTTAGCCCATGATCTGAGAAGTTCTACATATGATGCTAAAATATAGTAAGGAAAAATTAGAATGGCTTTGGGTTAACAGTAAATATTTCTTCTCTTTCCATCTCTTAAGGAAGCACTCAGGTTTCATTCTTTATCATGATCATAAACAAAATAATGTAACCATATTTTCCATATCTAATCTTCAATTGAGGAACATTGGGGTTGTTCTTGGTTTCTGATATCATTAGTACAGCCTCAACAAACATGACTGAGCAAGTTTCCTTGTGGTAGGAAATGGCATCCTTTGGGTATATACCCAAGAGTGATATAGCTGGGTTGTGAGAATGATTCCCAACTTTCAGAGAAATTGTCATATTGCTTTCCTTAGTGGCTGTAGAAGTTTGCACTCCTGGTAACAATGGATGAGTCTTTCTCTTATTCCACATTTTCACCAGCATGAGGTGCCACCTGTGTTAGTGATTTTAGCCTCCCTGATAGGTGTAAGATGGAATCTCAAAGTAGTTTTTATTACATTTCCCTGATGGCTAACGATGTTGAACATCTTTTTAAGTGTTTCTTGGCCATGTGAGTTTCCACTAATGAGAATTCTTTGTTTAGATCTGTACACTGTTGTTAAATTGGATTATTTGTTTTTCTTTTGATATCTAGTTTCTTGGATTCTTAAATATTTTGGGTATTAGTCCTCTATCAAATGTGGGGTTGTTAAAAATATTTCTCCATTCTGTAGGATGCTGCTTTGTCCAATTGAAGGTGTCCTTTGTCTTGTAGAAGCTTTTCAGTTTCATGCCATCCCATATATTAATTATTGGTTTTCTGTTCAGAAAGTTGTCTCCTGTGCCAATGCATTCAGGAGGATTACATTTGCTGGTTTTTGTAAATTGAATCATCCCTGCATCTCTGAGATGAATCTTCCTTGATCATGGTAGAGGATGTTTTCAATGTGTTCTTGAATTTGATTTCCAAATATTTTATTAAGTATTTGTGAACCTATTTAATATGGGAATTTTGTCTTAAATTTCCCATTTTGTTGGACCTTTATATGGGCTAAGTATCATGGTAACTATAAGCTCATAAAAAATTGGGTAATATTCCTTCTCTTTCTATTTTATCGAATAATTTGAGGACTATTATCATTAACTCTTCTTTGAACATTCTATTAGCATTAGGAGCCAAAATTGTCTGGCTGGCTCTGGCCTTTTTTTTTTTTTTTTTTTTTTTGTGTGGTTTTATGACTTTTAATGATTACATCTATTTCATTAGGAGTTATATATCTATTTACATTGTTTATCTGATCTTGGTTTAACTTTGGTAATTGGTACCTATTGAGAAAATTATCCATTTCATTTAAAATTTCCAATTTGGTGGAGTACGGGCTTTAAAGTACGTCCTATGGCTCTCTCGAGTTTCTCTATGTCTGTTATGTCACTCTTTTCATTTTTTGTTTTGTTAATTTGGATATTCTCTCTGTGTCTTTTAATTAATTTGAATAAATATTTGTCTATCTTGTTAATTTTTCCAAGGAACCAGCTCTTTGTTTCATTGATTCTTCTATTTTATTGATTTCAGTTCGCAGTTTGGTAATTTTTTTGCTGTCTGCTCCTCTTGTGATTACTTCCTTTTGTTTTAAAGCTCTCAAGGTGTGTTCTTAAGTTGCTGGTATGAAATCTCTCCACCTTTTAAATGTAGGTACTTAGCCCTATGAACTCTCCTCTTAGTGCTGTTTTTTATTGTATCCAGTAAATTTGACTATGTGGTGTGTTCATTTTTATTGAATTCTAAAATCTTTTAATTTATTAATTATATTTATTTCTGTCTTAACCCATTTTAATTCAGTAGTGAGTTGTTTGGTTGCATGATTTTGTAAGCTTTCCATTGTTTCTGTTTTGTTGATATTTAGCTTTAATCCACAAGCTGATAGGATGCAGGGAATCACTACAATTTATGTTAATTACTTGCTTTGTATCTGAGTATTTGGTCAATTTTGGATAAAGTTTCATGAGTTACTGAGAAGAAAGTGTATTCTACTGTGTGTGGCTGAAATGTTCTGAAGTATCTGCTATGTGCATTTGGTTTATAACATCTATTAGTTCCAGTATTTCCCTGTTAAGTGTTGTGGGTTTCCCCCCCCCCCCCCTGGATGGCCTGTCAATTGCTTAGAATGGGATATTGATGTCTCCTTCAATCAGTGTTTGGGGTAGATATGTGATTTCAGCTGTAATAACATTTCTTTTACAACCTTGGATACTTTTTGGACATAAATGTTATGAAATGAAATATCTTCTTGGTGGGTTTTTTTTTTTTTGAGGGGATTGTAGTATCATTGCCTATCTCTTTTGATTAGTGTTGGTTTGAAGTCTATTTTGATGAATATTAAAATGGATACACCTGCTTAATTCTTAGCTCCATTTCCTTAGAATATCTTTTTCAAGCCCTGTGCTGTATGATAATGTTTATTCTTGATGTTGAGGTATGTTTCTTGGATGCAGAAGGATGGGTCTTGTTTTTATACACATTCTGTTAGTCTGTATCTTTTTATTGGGGAGTTGGGACCATTAATATTGAGAAATAACAATATCCAATGATTGTTCTTATTATCTTGTAGTAGTAGTAGTAGTTGTTGTTGTTGTTGTTTGGTGGTGGTGGTAGTGGTGAGGTATGTGTGTGTGTGTGTGTGTGTGTGTGTGTGTGTGTGTGTGTGTGTGTGTGTGTATTTTCCCCTTCTTTTGATTTTGCTGGTGGTTGTGACTTTTAAAATGAAATTAACTTTAAAAAAAATTCATAGGCGCTATTGTCTTAGACATACTGAAGAAATATAGAATGTTTAGATTAGAGGAGGAAAAAAATAGTAAAACTTGACGATATAACCTCGGATCTAAACATTTTACTGGCAATAAGCATGTTTAGAAATTGGATCATCTGCCAGATACTTTCCATGATTAATGAGAGATATCCTGTAGGGAATAATTTCACATAGGGCAGAGCCAGGAGCCATGTAGATATTTTCCTAGGTTTGAACTTTAACCAAAGAACTTCCTAACACTGCCTTACTATGCTTAAGAATTCCCACCGAGTAGTGAAACTCATAAAATGTTGTGCTCTCTTTCTCTCATGTTAAACAGAAATATTTACAGTATTTATCCTATACTTATCCCTTTGTAATTTATTATGTCTCTGTGTGTAGACATCTAATCTCTTTAGTTATGTAAATCTATGGCTAAGAATTCTACTTAAGCATCTTTATCCTAGGGGCCTCATTTACACATAAGCTTTATCTATACCCTTCTGAACATATATTCAAGAATATAAAATATATGGTTCTCGCTTCGTGCTTTCTTTTATGATCTTCTTGGATTGTTCACTATGCGGGAAGCCAAGTCCTGTCCCATGGAGAACCCTATGTGGTGTGAGATCATGCAGGCAATAATAGTTGTGAACACTATCCTAAGACCACGGTCAAGATAATGGCCAGAGCTTCAGTGTCAGCTGAAGACTTAATTTAAGAGATTTTTTTTTTTTTTGCGAAGGAGTTCCATACAACTGATGCTTCCCAGCCCTGGGATACTGAGTGAGCCAGGTCACGCCTCACTAAGTTTACAAATCAATTTATCAACATATTAGTAGATGACGAGTATGGATATCAGTGCCAATTGCTTAAATGATTAAGTGTAAACATATTTCTTTTACTAAATTTAAGAAAATCACTTTCCTTTTCTTGGAATGGAGTGATATTAAGGGGCCTTGCCAAACTGCATTGAAAATCATGGTTTTCAGAAATGAAAGGGGATTATACCAACTATCACATCCTTAGAGGAAGTTAAATATTAGCATACCTTGATGATGCTGTTCTTGGTCCAGGAGTGTTGTATGTATCGAAGACCTTCAGTGTTTTGCTAAGAGTACAGTGAAAAAAGATCAGTAGATGGACTTAACGGCTGAATTATAATAGATGACTGGGCATTGGCATGTTTAGGCTCCAGATATCTCACTGTGGAGCCTTGTAGTTGGTCCCAATTTTCCTTTACTGAAAGGATGTGATAAACAAATTCTTCAGACAGCATCAGTTGGGCTTGTCAACCTCATAATTCCTGGAACTAGGAGAGCCGTTCCCGTTCACTATGTTGTACATGAAACACTCAATGATGTTTGCTATATTTCTTTTTAAATCAAATAACTGGCTAGTGGACAGTTATCAAGACGCTATTTTCCAGATTCCCTTCTTTCTTTTCTTTTTGCTTCTTTCACGTATTTAAGTGCTTGATACTTTATATTTTATACCCTATGTTCTGAGTTTATAATAGCTATTAATACTCCAGTCAGTAGCTGAAGAAGAAAATAATAAAGGCTTTCCTTTGAACAGAGAAGTCATTGTTTTGTCATAATTATTTTGTTCAAACCTAATAATGCTCTAGAGTCACCACTTTTGTGGGTAAGATGCTGCTTTTACCCAGTATAGCCAAAGAAGGATGTTTATGTATGCACAGTATTGATCCCTGAAGACCAGTTTTTACTCAGTGGTTCATGATCACTTTCTTGTTCGTGGCCTGAGGGGTATGTTCTAATGGTCTGCGCTTCTGCTCAGGATCCCTCTAAGGATGTAGGAGTTTGTTGGCACAGACAGTGCACAAGACTGGAGTCTTGGAGGATGGCAGATATCTTGGCTTCTGTTTCTTTATAGTGACCCTAAGCACATCTCACTGAAAAACAGATGCTGCATGTTAGACAGTGAAAGACTGGCTCCCAGTTGTCCACAGAGAAATTATTAGGTGCAACCTCAAATCTGGTCCTGAGGCTTTAAAGTTTAAGCTACAAAAGAGCTCTCCTAAAACCAGATTCAGTTAGTTTGCTTTAGAATGCATCAGTGGAAAACTACTCACTAAGACAAGACATTCATTACACAAGAGCACTAACCCTGTCCTGTAGGAAAGTTCGACTAAAATAAGACAGAAAGACTGTGTTTCCAGTGACAAGAAAAATGCATATCAGGAATGTAGAAGCACAGAAGGACATCTATGCCCTCTTGATTCAAATACATATGGCAAGTAACATATGCAGGGAAAATATTTTAAAAATGTCTCACCCCTTCCTCCTGCAATTGTGGACATACAACTCAAAGTTTAGCCACCATCGGAAGTCTGTGGAAACGTCAGCCAAGCCAATATGCAGCTTTGACTGGCCAAAGGAAGAGATTTAAACATATATCTCCTTAAAAACATGGGTAGTAAGGAATAAACACACAGAGCAAATCTCAAGATGGGTACACAACCGAATTAAAGACAAGCATCATTATTTTCCGTTGTCAGCATGTAAATCATAGCCAAACTTTACACTGAACGTTGGCAATCCTCAGAAGCCTTAGGCAATAGCACAGAAAGTTGTTAATGATGCAGTTTCTGCTGTGCCATAGATTACCAAGTATGCAGTTGCACAGCTCATATACTTCACAGCTACTTGCTCTTAAGGAACTGTTCTCAAAATACATGTTGCTGCGATCATCATCTAGAAAGCTGGAAAACTTTAGTATAATTTTTGCAGATTAGTATTTTTGTTTTCAAAGACGTTTTGTAAGTTTTAGCAAAATCTGCCAATTTTGTATGATTTTAAGGTTGTTGCAATCTTGTGTTAAGGACAGAGCAATTCTGTCTCTTCATTTCTTTACTGCCACTTATGAGCCAAGAAGAAAATTATATGTAATAGCGTGTTTATTTAGCTAAAAATGTCTCTTCATATGCCTTTATGTATTAAAAATGAGGATTGAATAATGATTGTCAAAAAATTTATCATTAGCGAATCAAATCATTCATATTTTAAATGACAACACTAATAGAGCATATTATCTTATATGAAGAATAAAACATTTAGTTCTCTAGTGGCTGGCTATGTAATAAAAATAAAAATATTCAGGACAAATCTGATCTTATAAATGGTTAACTATAATAGCATGTGTAAATGGAACACTAGGGTGGTATGGACGGTACCATTTTAAGCTTTAGACAATTTCAGAAATAATATATGGTTTTGTGAGCTAAATATTTCAATTTCATTTTTGTACCAAACTAATGAGAAAAGTAGAAATAATTTGGAATATATATGCTATATGGTTTGTTTAGGGAATTTCTATATATCTAGGCATGGTATTTGTATCTATTTCAAAAGAAATTTCTGTAGCCAACACATGGAGAAAGCATGCTTTTTTGTAGATGGAGTATCTGCATTTATAAAGTGAGTCAATTGACAATGTTTCTGAAAATCAAAAGGTATCTCTGCCTGTCTCTAAGAAAAAAGAAAAAGCAAACCATCCTGCTTTTTCACAAATATATTCCTCTTGAAATAGGCATCAAATCTGCTAATGCTAATATTTCTTGTGATGCTAATAAATTATGGAACAAAGTCTAAAGTCTATTTCAGTGCATTCTGGCTGTTTGTTTCCCTTTCCTCGCAGGCAACCCACATGTAGTGTATCTTCCTCACCCAATGCTATTGAAACTCAGTGAAAGACCTGACCTGAGAAAGAATGGCACCAGATTAATGTGTCAGTAATTGCTCATCACTAGCTGACATGAAAATAAATGGACTGACCGTGCTTGTCAGTTAAGCCTCCAGCTAAAGAAGCACTTGGGAAAACTTATTAAAACAGGATGACACCTGCAAGCATTCAGCTTTGTCAAACCAGGAATGAACAAAAAGACAATGATTATCTCTGGGTCTATACAAAATGCTTTCTCTTCACACCACTTTTGCTGTAATGGCTTTAAGCCATATTTCCTTCTATCTGAGAAGGTTTAGACTAATGATACTCACAGTTTGTACATATCAATAATATTCTTGTCACACTGACCTTAAGTTTGTAATTATTATGACTTCTTAAGATAATATTTCCCTGAGGAAGTGCATCACTGGAAGAAGAGGTATATCTTTTTCCAAATAAAGGCACAACACAGAATCCAATGAATACTTATGTTGAGCTTTTTTGAGTTTACTATCCTTATTTGTTCATCCCTCTTTTCCTTTGTTTCCTACTTTGCCTCTTATGTGCTAGAGAAGTGCTTTACCATAGAGCTTCATCCCCAACCTCTCTATGTGTATTTTGTCCACATCATCCTTGTATCATCATAGTTAATGTATGTTACGTTAATGTAGAATAGTAATTTTTCTAAAAAGAAACTTTACCTTCCCAATGGCTTTGTGCTTTGTGTAGAGATGACACAACATGAATGAAGTTTAGCTTAACAAGAAGTTTTCATGATTCCCCAGAATTGGAGGAAAATAGTGATAAGGAAAATTGAAAGTTTTCTTTTCTTTTTTCTTTTTTTGTAGTTCCTTCTTTTCACCTCAAAAAGTGACATTTATTAAAAAAGAGAGGGAAACAAGCAAGCAAACAAACAAAAAACCCAAGATGTCCATCTCTTGGCTCCTGTCCCTGCCCCCTTCAAGCTGTTCCTCAACTCCCTGGACTGAACTCTGGCTAGGGTCAGGTAGCAGAACAGCCCCTCAAATGAGGTCAGCAACATTGAGGGACATCTCTTCAATGGAGGTGTTGTAGAATTTCTCAATGTCTCAAAGAGTTCTCTATGGCCAAACCAACCATCTTGAACAATTCTGTGGATGTAGTTCTTCCTGTTGGTGGGAAGGCCATAATTGATGACTTAGAAGACCTGCTGCACATCAATGCCTCTGGTCAACAGGCCAGTGGTAACCAATGCTATGCTAGAACCGGATCTGAACTCCCTCGTGACCACATCTCATTCCTTTTGGTTCACATCTCCATGCATGGCAGAAACAGTGAAACCCGAGGCATGCATCTTCTCAGTCAGCCAGTCCACCTTCCTCCTCATATTAATAAAGATTACTGCCTGGGTGGTACTCAGTGTTTCATGCAAGTCACACACTGTATCAAGTTTCCACTTCTCTCATTCCACATTGATGTAGAATTGGCAGAAAACCTCCAGGGTCAATTCTTCCTTCTTGACAAGAATCCGAACGGGGTCTCTCATGAACTTCTTGGTCACCCCAATGACATCAGAAGGCATTGGAGCAGACAGCAAAACTACCTGTGTGTTACTATTAAGCTTTTGGGATACATTATAGACTTGGTCCTTGAACCCATGACTTAATGTTTCATCTGCTTCATCCAGCACCAAATGTCTTGATGTATGTAGGGGGTAGATCTCTCTGGTTATGAATATCAAGCACCTAACCATGGGTGGCCAGAGTAATATCGGGAGCTTCCATTTGCAGCTTCTGCACCTCAACACACATGATGGTTGCCCCAATACAGGCACAATAAGAGGCACATGTAGTCTCCTAAGGCCATAATGACCTTTTGTATCTTCTGAGCCAATTCATGAGTGTGTGATGGAACCAAAGCCTGAGAGGCCTTCAGATCTAACTTACTCTGCTGCAGAATTGATATGGCAAATGTAGCTATTTTCCCAATCCCAGACTGGGCTTGAGCAATAACATCATAACCCTTGATACAAGGAAAAATAGCTAGCTGCTGGATGGCAGAGGACTTCTCAAAACCATAGGCATAAATATCATGGAGGAGGGATTCTGAGAGATTCATGTCATCCAATTATCCACAGACTCATTCCAGTTACTCTCAATGATGCCTTCAGGCTCCATCTCATTGGGACCATTGTCTCCGGATCAAGAATCCTGACTCACAGAAATGATCCTTAGACTCTTATATGGAGATACCTTCTATCAAAATTGGAGAGTAAGAGTTTGTGTGACAAATTAGGTAATACATGCAGAAACATGCGATACCTAGGGGAGGCATGACTGGATAATATAGACCAGGCTCTAAGGAGATCAAGACATAAAGTTATGTGACTTTTAGGTACATGGCCAAACATAGTTTTAATTTGACTTGAACGTTATTATCGAGTGGACTTTATACAAACGACTCTAGGTAAAGAACGTCTAATAGACGATGGTGGACAAGGAAGTGAGAGGCTAACAGCACAGCAGGATCTCACTACAAACCCATGGTCTTTTAATCTTTAGCAGTGTTGGTTTCCTGGTACTCTTGCATATGACAGTGGAGAAGCCAAGTGTCCCTGTGGTTTCATCACTAGAACTTTGCAACCTTTGGTAATGGAGTCGTTAGGGTAGCATTTGCCTTAGTATCATAAAAAAGGAAAGCAATGACATTTTCAGCCATTATATGTGGAGGCAGGTAGTCATTTACACATTGGATATAGGAACAATTTAATTATTTTTATATGCTTACATTTACATTTTCGTCTACAGTCTTCAGGAGTGTGTTACAATATTTATTATATGGGTATTCTGCATAGTTAATCAATTATTTTTCACTCAGCATATTTATTTACTTATCGATTGATTGACTGATTGAAGTATGGGCATGCTAGACAGCTCCAGGAATGGGTTCTCTCCTTCCACTAAGCCAGTATCAGGGACTGAACTCAGGCCCTGAGGCCTTGGTAACAAGCTGAACTGTCTCACAGGAGCATACATATTTACTGTTTACCTAGTATGTATCAGATTCTGTTTCAAATGTTAGGAATAAATAGAAAGCAGGAAAGGTACCTTTGGGTCAAGGGAAGTCATCAAACCAGATGTGTGATGAAGGCCAGGACATCAAATGTCCTATCTTATTTGCTATACCCAGAGGTAGATGCAGGTAACTTGCATTTGTTCTATGTATTCTTTGAGATTTTGCTCAGCATTTCACAATGTATTGGGTTCCTATCTCCAAGGAGTGCAGCATTAGCAGGTATTGGAAGGACTGTGTTCTAAAATACCTCTAGGGACCCAAGAGCTAGAGGTCTAGAATTAGATTTTTTCCCCGCAACCATCCATGCCTTCACCTTTGGTCTCTTTTAAAACAAGTAGCCTTGGAAAGTGAGGTATGACTTTTACACGTACTCTGGTGCCTCATATTTGACCCCTACCCAGATCTAGCCAATGGTCAGAACAGTCTCCACACTTGAGTGGAGAGTGGGATATGACTTTCTCACATACTCTGGTGCCTCACATTTGACCATGTCCCCTGGAGGGGGAGACCTGGTGGCACTCAGAGGAAGGACAACAGGTTACCAAGAAGAGACTTGATACCCTTTGAGCATATACAGGGGGAGGAAATCCTCCTCAAGAACGGTCATAGGGGAGGGGAATAAGGGAAAAATGGGAGGGAGGGAAGAATGGGAGGATACAAGGGATGGGATAACCATTGAGATGTAACAAGAATAAATGAATAAAAAAATAAAAAGAAAAATAAAAAAAGAAAGAAAAAAGAAAAAAGAAAACAAGTAGCCTTTCTATACCTGGAAGGACATTTTTATCAGCTCCCCTATAATTTCCCCTCTTTCATTATTATGATCCAATGGGCAAAGAGACAATCAGTCACCCCAGTAATATATCTTGGAAACAACTCTCATTTTCTAGCTTAGGTCCTAGAGGGAATTACCAGGTGCACACAATCATTGTAAATGGCCCTTATTGGATATAGCTGTCAACTGCATGGTCAGAGGACACCCCCAGCTCCTAGCAGAAACAACATAAAATGCTAGGCAGACAAAAGCAGTTATCATATGTAATTGTGGTATGGACTTCGCTGAGTAAAACATCACACTGGTTGCTCTCTTTTAAAAGGCAAATGTGGTCTCCAAGACATCAAATAAGCTTAGCCAGTCTTAGAAGACAAATACAAATTGGGTTCTGATTGCTAGAAATCTAGGGCTCTTAATACTACATCATACTATCATAGATACCTTTACTGTTTGTATCATGCTTGGCATATGGTGGCTGTTAAGTAAACTTCAATGTTTAATTCATGAATATGAAATTATATGTGGTTAGAATAACTCAAAATAATCTATTCCATTCTCAGCCAGAATTCAAATTTAAATATATGAAGCCTCAGAATTTTTACATTTGAAAATGAGAATACTCAAATAGATAGCTGCATAAATATGTATATGAAGATACTCAAGGAATTAAGAATAGAGGAATACAACTATTCCAGTTCTCATGTAAAAAGTACTATTTCAATTCTAACTTGGAGTAGATTTTTTTTTTGAGTCTTTAAGTTACTCAAATTCACTTGATGTTTAAGAAAATGAGTCAGCTAGATGTACTCTTTTGGCATATAAAGGTGGAACTTTCTTGTTGAAATATCTTCTAACCCTCCATGGAGGGAAATTTTTACATTACTGCTGGGCCACTGTGGACATGAGTCTCTGTGGAAACTCATTTGCTGTGACTGACTTGCAGCTGCTTCTTCTCATTGGTTCTTTGTGAGCATCAGATGTCCTTCCTAAGTGTCTGCCATAAAATGTTACCTGTGAGAGATCTCAGCATCCAAGCCTTTAGACAGGCATGATTCCAAGAAGCACTTCACAAAATCCATGGTTTCTGGGGACTTACCCAACTTGCCTCTTCCTTCCTGAACTGGGGCTTGAGCTGGCAGTGAAGAGTGGGTCGTGACAGAATGGGATCAGAGTGCCAGAGTCTCTCCAGGCATCCAAACGAGGACTTTTTTCTCATACTTCCCATCCGTATATTCTATTACACGTCAGCGATCTTTTCCCCATAGAACTACACAATAGATAAATTAGGACCTGCAGACCATATAATATTGTAATTGTGAACACTATTACTGTAGTGAGAAACAGTCACAAGCAGCATATAAGCATCAAGATGTGTGTGAAAATACAGTAGTTTGCTAAGGTTTAGCTTTATTCAGCTTATTATTACATATATGTCAGTGTACACAACTCTGAACTATTATAAATTTGCAATGCTGTATAATGTGAATGGCTTTGGCACCTGTACGTACAGCATGAAATATCGGGAAGGGACTGCAGTCTTGCACAGGAAAGGCAAACATGATGCTTGAAATGTTAAAAAAGAGACTTATAGGAAATAGGAAAGCAGATCTATGCCAAGACTGAAGAGCTTAGAAGAGCAGAGAGAAGAATAATAGAGAATATGGGCAGAGAAGAGGAAAACTAAGACCACTGTTAGCCACACCCTAAAGACTCTGAAGGTACTTGGGTCAGATTGCATGGAGCTTTGAGTGTTAGACTGGTGTCTTAGATAGAGTTTCTATTACTGGGACAAAACGCCATGACCACAAACCAACTTGGGAAGGAAAGGGTTTACTCATCTTATGCCTCCACAGCACTGTTCACCATTGAAGGGAGTCAGGACACGAACTCAAACCGGGCAGGATCATGGAAGCAGGAGGTCAAGGAGGGGTGCTTCTAACTGGCTTCCTTCACATGGCTTCCTCAGCCTACTTTCTTATAGAACCCAGGACCACCTGCCCAAGCATAGATCCTCCCCCCATTGATCACTAATTGAGAAAATGTCTTTGCTGGATCTCATGGAGTCATTTCCTCAACTGAGGTTCCTTCCTCTCTGATGAATCTAATTGGTGTCAAGTTGACACAAAACCAGCCAGTACAACCAGTAAATACGGGTTTTGGTTTTAAGCAATAGGGATATGGTAGACACTTAGTTTCATTTGTTATTGACACGATAAAATACTCCAATAAGGGAAACTTAATGAAGAAACAGTTCATTTGACTTCCAACTACAGGTTCAGTTCATCTCTGTAGGGAAGTCTAGGCAGAAGGAATTAAAGCAATGAGTCATATTGCATTTACATTAAAGGACAGAGAAGTGAATTGATGCATACTAGTATTTCCTTGCCCTTTCCATTTCTCACAGTCCATGGTCCCTCAACCAGGACATGGTCCTGCTCACAATCAAGTGATCTCTTTCTACATTGCTTAACATAACCAGGAGTATTCTTTACAGACATTCTCACAGGCTATCCTTAATTCTACACAAGTATGCCTAGAAACTTGCCTCCTTGGCATCTAGTTGAAATATGTTGCTGACCTTTATAGATGCTTGAAAAAAAAGAAGAAAATTAATTTGAATCTTGTATTAAGAACATAAATGTGCAGTAAATGAGTACTTTAGGTTGAGACCAATGTTAGCAGAACCAAGACTAGAGAGAACAATTGGAAAAGACAAAATGAGTGATTTAAAGATAGGTCAACATATTGGAAAGTAAAAATTAGAATGTATCTGCTATATACTATATAATATAGAATATTTTATATGTATACATACATTTTAAAATTAATAAATGAGAATAAATGAGTGCAAACAAGTAACTAAGCATCAAAATTATCAGAAATAAAGGAAGTCAAGAAAAGGACTAGCTCATCTAAGACTGAGCAAGATTAGAGAACTAGAAGACAGGAAACAATATTTTTAAAAAATAAGGAGATCAAGAAGTTAGGCCAATTTTGAAAAAAGTATGATGAATTTAGCTTTGAGTATTTGACTCAAAATTATATGGTGTTCTTATGTAGAGGAGTTACTAAGCGCTTCATGAAAGGAATATGTACCTGAAACTGTCGGGATCTTTTATATTAACTTACTGGATCACTACTTAGAAATCAGAATAGAAATTGCACCACAAATCTTATGGTCCAGCTAAAGAAGAGTAATTGCCTTGTTGCTTTTACAAAGGGTACATATAAAGATAGAAGAATAGATGTGACAGGAAATATTGGAAGTACAGTGAAGCCATGGTTTTCATGTAACACATTTTTATTAGATGTCAGCAGTCATTGTTTTAGAGATTAATGGGTGTCCCCGGGTTTAAATTACAGTACATTTCATTACAGATAGTGATCAAATAATGTAAAATTGTAAAAGCTGCATAACTCTAAATCATGCTTAATGTACTGAGGCATATGTTTTGATAAAGAACAAAAAGAAAACACTAAATCATATGTCTCGGAGACACAACCAGACATGTGCCTCAGAGACTGGTTGAATTTTCACAATCGATATTTTTAATTAGAAATCACTGATAGCACTGTTTAATTATCAAGTTCAATTATAAGTAATAGAGACACTCATGTTTATCAAGTCAGAAAAGTCATTTTTAAATTGAAAATATATTCTTCTCTCAGACAATATGTCCCTAGCACAGTGTTCCCTGTCTACTCCTCCCAGCTCTTCTCCATGTTCCCACTCCCCCAGATCCACTCCCTTTCCATTTCCCATCAGAGAAGAGCAGGCCTCCAAGGGACAATGACCAAACAAGATATAATAAGACAACGCAAAGCTCTCATACCAAGGCTGGACAAAGTAACCCAATAGAAGGAAATAGAAGGAAACGAGTCCCCAGAGCTGTCAAAAGAGTCAGTGACACACCCACTCCAGTGTTAGGAGCCCTGCAAATACAATGAGCATTTATTGGTAGAAGGTTAGTAGACAAAAATAACAGCTTGTCCATGTTTATGAAGAAAATGATGAAAATTATTGCTCTGATTCTTGCCTTAAATGAAATATTTTATAGATTCAAAAAGTTACAATATTTAGAGCCAAGTACAGTGGTTGAGCAATGGTTGGAGGAAGTTGGGGATTTCAAGGCCAGCCTTGGGGGTAGAATGAGATCTTATTTAAAGAATGAACCAAGACAAGAAGGAAAGAAAGAAGGAAATGATATCTCCCTACAGCTTTAAATATCTGGATTGTGAAAGTACCATGCAGGGGGGAAGTGCAAAAGCTGACTTATGTAATAACCAGAATCCATTTCAGTGTCTAAGGCTCAGGGATCTATCTATGCAAAAAATGAAATAGAAAGATTATAAGAGGCAGAGGTAGTGAGTGACACCAAGGAAACAGCTTCTTCCACACAACAGGGATGATACACATATGGACTCAGAGACACTGTGAAAACACACCCACAAGGCCTACACAAGTTCAAGCCAGACAAAACCCCAGGATAGATGAATAGAACCAGGTACAAAGTCCAACCCATAATGAAGAAACTTTTTTCCAATTGATAGTTAAATGAAATGGGAAAACTAGTTTTCTTCAATAGAATGACAGTAGGAAATTTAACTATACTCCATTGCAAGCCTAATGCTGTATGTGCGTGCACATGCACAAGTGTGCACGTGCGCACGCACACACACACACACACACACACACACACACACACACACACACACACACACAATATTCCAAGGGGGTAGTGAGGGTTAAGAGAGTGGGGACAGGGAGATATTTGGTTTGCTTTGGTTTTGAAAAATAACAGAAAGTCAAATGGTTAGAAAAGAGGACAATCTGGGAGGAGTTAAAGGAAGCAGAAAGATTTGGCCAAAATATATTGTGTGAAAAATTTAAGAAAGCAAAATGAACTTGTAAAGAAAAAAAATGAGTTTTTGGATTTGAACTTTCCATTGCTAATATACATTATTTTAGTGAATCTGAGAGTACATGTTAGGGAGTAACATCTAGAATACAGTTTAATTATCCTGTGTAATGCAGATGTGAACATTTAATTTCCAAACAAGATACAGAAGGCAGAAACAAGCCACTTAATACTGTGCACACTGTTTATATAGAAGCCTGGCACAGAGGCAGGCAGATCTCTGTGAGTTCCAGGCCAACTGGGGATACATAGCAGTCTATCTCAGGAAAGGAAGAAGGAGGAGGGGGGGGGGAGGAACAGGAGGAGGGGGAGGAACAGGAGGAGGAAATAAAGGAAATGTCTAGAGTTAAAAGGAAATCCATTGTTGAGTTGCAGTTCAATTCAATAGAGACATACATCAAACCATTGGTTCTATTATTAGATAAACTAAGACAATTACAACATTAGATTGGATTAGATTTTTGTCAAATAGAAAAAAGAATAAGGTTTTATGATGAGGTTAGTGTCCAGCCTGACAGGGATCTCTAGACATCATGAGTGAATGGACAGTAATTCCATTCCAGGAGAAGCATCTACTTCAATGGTTTTAATTGAAATTCACACAAATCCCAAAGCATTGTACTAGATTAAAAATCCGTGAATGGAACAGTTATCACAGGCATGTATGGTCTTCTCTCCAGACGAAACGAGATCATGTCCCTCAACTCATAGAATTCAAAGTTCTCCGAGAGAGAGTGTGTATTTGATAAGTCATATTATTAGTAGAGAAGTCTCATTCTTTTTGGATTTTCGTGATCCAAATTCCTAAAGAGATGAAATGTTCAATGTTTTGATAAACATAAGCTTAGGAAAAGTAAATCCTAGTCCTTATATTGAGTGTTTTTGGGGGTAAGCAGATAATTTTTCTTTACATATAATCAAACTCTTGAAGTCTTACTTATTTTATCTTAATCAGATATCAAAGGCAGACCATATTCAATTGAAATAAGTTTCAATAGTATTGGATATATTTTCTGAGAGAAAGCTTCAGTTAAATTTGGAATAATATGTTGTACTAAGTTAACTATAGCTAGAAACCACAAGTATCTAAGCATGTATACATATGTGTATATACACACATGTGTATGTATATAGGTATGTGTATGTACACATTAATATATATATGTGTATATATATATAATATATATATATATATATATATATATATATATATATATATAAATTCAGATGACAGAAGAACAGAGGCTACTATTCATCCTTGTTCTAACTCTGACTACTGACTCAGTTTCGTGTGAGGCATGTGATGTGTAAGGACTAGAAAAGCAAGCACCCAGAATAAAACAGTTAATAATATTACATAGGTCACACCCTAGGGAAAGTAAAGCCCAACCTAACATCTAAGCAATTTTACACAAGCATAGCTCTTTATCAAACATTGAAAGTATCGTCTTTGGGCTGAGATCATGTTCAGTTACTTGAATTTTTCCTAGTGTGTAATTTGGCTGAGCATCAAATTAAGTGCAGTTTCATTAATAACTACAGCAGCCACTGCAGTCTCTCGGGTAGTTACACTAAATGTATTTACATATAAAAGTGATTATTCTTAGTTTCTATGGGGATATGAAAATGTACATTGCTGACTGTAACTATTAATATCAGCATTGCATTGTGTTAGAACGCTTCAGCCCTCAGAACAAAACTTGGATGTTTCAGTGTGAAAAAGTGAATACTGCTGTTACAGCTAAACTTGATCATATCATTAACATAGGTAAACTTTTTTACTAAAATACCCTTTCTTGCTATTTTGGGCAGTGGAAAGCATCACTTTTTTGTCCCAGTCTTTGATTCACTTTATTTGATGTGGAATGTGGAGAACGTGGCAATGTGGAAAATGACATAATTGATTTAGAAACTAACTGGTGCTTGAATGCATGTGGACTCTTTCTGTAGAGAAAAGACTGCATTAATTGTGCTGTTTACAGAATGACATGAAGCCATGAAGCACTTTGTGTGATTTGCCGGTCACCCATTCTGAGGGTTCAGTTTCTCTGTGTGTCTCCATCCCAAAGGGCTGCTGGCCCATACATGCTATTGGAAAATTTATTATATGTGAAAATATTTTTTTATTTTTCCACTTCATACACGCTCACTTCCAATTCTATGTCCTGTGTGAGAGTCCCAAATTCATGAAGACACCCAGCCCTTGAGCATTTCAAAGCCTCCATGAAAATGATTGCTTTGTGAATAAAAAAATACTAGATTTTAACAAATTTAAAATGTCATTATTGATATTCAAAACTAATTATTTTGCATTTTGTTACTTACAAATATCCTTTTACTTTTATTATCCCTAAATGTTTCAGGGCTCTTTTTATAGTACTGAACTTATGATTTTTTCAACATTTCTTATTTACCATAAGAAGAACAGCATCTCAATATTACTTTGTCTAGTGATATAATCAAATTTATTGAGCTTCCCCACCTTCTTTGTCTTTGTAGTTGATTATACATGCTTGCTTTTTAAAGTGCTTTATAGTGAGTCGACTTTTGGTAATATTTTCTTTCAACTTTATTGTCTTCTCTATATTTGAAATAGGATGACATCATTCTCTGAAGAGGAGGAAATTAACTTTCTATGGTATTGACACTAAGTAATAAGTTTCTCTCATGTAGATATAAAATGAATTAATTTTAACTACAATCTATTGAATGAGGGAGAATGTTTTCTGTAACATTGACAACTCTGTACACATGGATTTTACAACAAAATATATTAAATTATATAGTACTATAATTTTCACTGTAGAAAATATGGCTACAGGAAAAGAAGTATATAATCATATACACTATGTTGTTCAAGTAGTATTATATGCATACAAATGAATCACACTTGCATGTTTATTTATAGGTATTGTCTCAGTTAGGGTTTCCATTTCTATTTCTGTGAAGAGACCTCATGACCAAGACAACTCTTATAAAGGAAAACACTGACTTGGGGCTGTCTTAGAGTTTAGTTTATTAACATAATAGAGTGAAGCATGGCAGCACACAGGCTGGCATGGTGCTAGAGATGGAGGTGATATTTCTACATCTTGATCAGAAGCCAACAGATGGATATTGTATCACTGACCATAGCTTGAGCATGGGAGACTTCAAAGGCCACCCCCATAGTGAACACTTCCTCTAACAAGGACACACCTCCTAATAGTGCCACTCCCTATGGTCCAAGAATTCACACACATGAGTCTACCGGAGCTGTACCTATTCAAACCACTGCAACTATCAATTAGCATTATCAGCTGATTTCTAATTAAGTTCCGTAGAAATACTAAGCAGACAAACATGTTTACTGAGGATCTGAAATTAGGCAGCTACAGTAACTCTGATGACTCAAAGAACTGACAGGTAAGTGAGATTAAGAAACCAAGTATGCAAGATTGTTATATAGTCACAACAAAATATGTAAAATATTTACAATCTAGATTTTGTGAGAAAATTTATATTGTGTTAGTCATATAGCAGTAATCTGTTGTGTGTTTTCCATTATATTGGAATTGTAGTTGCAATTCAAAAAAATCTATGTCTGTTAAAGGGGAAGACAGTGTTACATGGAAAATAGGTCAGTGGAAGATTATTACATAAGAACTAAGAAAATTTGAAATATTTAATCATGACATAGTATTGACATCATTAAAGTATTGACATAATTAAAAAAAAAAAGTCTGTCCCATGATAAGTAATGTGAAGCCTCTTGAGGTCATATCTATTTGAGTGGATAGGATTTCCAGATACCAACTCCTTATTAATTGTATATCTAATGCTTATAACTTATTGTTTTTGTAAGAGTTTTAGCATATCTATGTATAGAGGTTCTGATTTATACAGGAGTACCTATACTTTTCTTTTCTTTCAAGACAAGATTTATCTGTGTGCCTTGACGGTCCTGAAACTCACTCTGTAGGCCAGACTGGCCTTGCACTCACAAGATCCACCTGCATTTGCCTCCCAAGTGCTGGTATTAAACGTGTGTGCTACAACTGCCTGGCTTACTTTTGCATATATTGCAAATAACAGTTAAAAAACCTCTTAGGTGCTAGTATTTCATCACACATGTTTTAATACAAAAGTAACTTACTTATAAACTAGATGTACTCTGTACCACTACTACCATTGCTTATTGGTTTCAGAAGGCATAAAATCTTCTGAGATAAAGGCGTAATATCTCCTCCTTTATTCCAAAGGCTGTGTATTTCTTTTTCCTGCCTTTGTCTTTGTTAGTATAAGCAATTCAGCATTGATGAGGACGGTGAGAGGGCATGCTGGCTTCGTTCTTAGTCTTAGGTAGAAATAACTTTGTTTCTTATTAAATAAGATGCCATATGTTAATTTTCCTCTAAATATTTTTAATCTACTTGAATAAGTAGGTTTAAAATGAATCAAGAGAGAGTTATCTGTAAAACCCAGTTTGGCTTGAGTATCTATATAGTCCTGCCTGCCTTTCAAGTTTTGAGATGACAAAATGTGCCACCATACCTGCCCCCAAATTACTTTTTATTCCTACTTTGCTGAGAGTGATCATGAATGGGTGTTGGGTTTATCAAGCATGACTATAAAAATAGATTACTTTTCTGTTACTGTCTATTGATTTAATCATATAATTTAATTATAAATGTTAAGTCAGCTTTCCCAGTATAAACCATAATTGATGAGGGTATATGTTTCTTTGTATATATTACTAAATATTGGTATGCTAATGTTTTATTGGATAATGTTGTATCTATATTAATAAGAGACATATGCCTATGGTGTTCCTGCCATGGAACCTGTTTAGTTTTAGTATTAAAATAAGCCACAAAGAATGGCTTTTTAAATTTTTTTTTATTTTTTATTAATTTATTCTTGTTACATCTCAATGGTTATTCCATCCCTTGTATCCTCCCATTCTTCCCTCCCTCCCATTTCCCCCTTGTTCCCCTCCCCTATGACTGTTCCTGAGGGGGATTACCTCCCCCTGTATATGCTCATAGGGTATCAAGTCTCTTCTTGGTAACCTGCTGTCCTTCCTCTGAGTGCCACCAGGTCTCCCCCTCCAGCGGACATGGTCAAAGGTGAGGCACCAGAGTATGTGAGAAAGTCATATCCCACTCTCCACTCAACTGTGGAGAATGTTCTGCCCATTGGCTAGATCTGGGTAGGGGTTTAAAGTTTACCGCCTGTATTGCCCTTGGTTGGTGCCTTAGTTTGAGTGGGACCCCTGGGCCCAAATCTACCTATCATAATGTTCTACTTGTAGGTTTCTAGGACCCTCTGGACCGTTCTTCTTTGCTATTCTCCCATGCTTCTCTCATCTAGAGTCCCAATAGGATGTCCTCCCCTCTGTCCCAGTTTCCTGGTAAGTGAAGGCTTTCGTGGGACATGCCCCTTGGGCTAGTATGCAGATATAAGTGAGTATATACCATTTGAGTCTTTCTGCTTCTGGGTTAACTCACTCATTATGATCATTTCTAGCTCAATCCATTTATCCACCAATTTCGGGAATTCCTTGTTTTTAATAGCTGAATAGTATTCCATAGTGTATATGTACCACAGTTTCACATAAAAACATTTTTAAAGTTTTTCTGGAAGATTGTGTGAAGAATAATTAAAACAATCAAAACTACGGAGATCCAAGATGGTGACGCCCAGAATGCACAGTATCTGAACAGCAGGACAAAAGTGAGAATAGAGATCTGACAGGCCTCGCCCTGAACCCCAAAGCTCCAAACATCTATCTGTCCCAGGTGAGACAAGGGCCCACAGTGTGAAAAAATCTCAGGTCCTACCCCATATCACCCAGCTACACCCCAGAAAAACTCGCAGGCTCTGGCCAGCACAGCCTCAGCTTCAGGACTTCTGGTACCTGGGCAGTCAGCTCTATGAGCACCCACTCTTATTGAACAGACTTTCCAGATACCACAGCTTGTGGCCCCAACCTTGGACCCTCCAGTGAAGTGGTTGTCTTTCGGGATGTAGGCACACAACCCCCTCCCCCCATCTCAGGTGACCACTACCACCTCCACACAGAGGTGACTTTCCTGGTACTAAGGCTTGCAGCCCCAACCACAGCCCTTCCCTTGGTGGGGATACCGTCTGATAGTCAGTCAGGCAGCATTGACTGAGTACAGTGGCATGAGGAATAGCTAAACCCTCTGCTTAGATGTACCCGATAGGCAACACAGTCTCCATGTAAACCCCATGATATGGGGAGTAGGAGTTGCCTCTGACATGGACTCTGTTGCCCATTCATTGCCCGACACTTTTCCCCTGTCGGGATGGCCATGCCAGCTCATGTAGGAAAAGGATGCAGGCAGTCCAGGTGAGACTTGACAGGATGGGGTCAGATGGTAGGCGAAGAGGGCTCTCTTTCTGAAAACTAGGGGAGGGGTGGGAGGAAAGAATAGGGAGGGAGGGTGTACCGGGAGGAGACAAGGGAAGGAGCTACAATCAGGATGTAAAGTGGATAAACCTAAATAAACAAGTTGATTAAAAGAATGTTTTAAAAAATCTAAACTATCCTATAATAAGTAGTTGCAATCCCATTGAGGTCCTGTCCACCCTAACTGCTTCAGGGAATTCACCCAGGAACACATCTGGAAGCTTGTTCCTTCTTTTGTATAAGGTGATTATGAGTCATTATGTTAATGTTTATTTCAAAGAATCCATTATAATGGCTTCTTTTACAATTTTGATATGGAAAACTTATTGTTCTTTCCCACCTTGGACAGCTTAACTGGAGGTCAATTATATTTCTTGACCTTTAAAAATTTTTATTATCAAGATTTATTTAATTAACTGGGTGTGGTGATGCATGCCTTTAATTCCAGCACTCACGGAAACAGAGGCAGGCAGATACCTGTGAGTTTGAGGCCAGCCTGGACTACAAAGCTAGTCCAGGACATCCAATTCTACACAGAGAAACCTGTCTCAAAAACAAAACAAAAGATTTATTTGTTTTACTCATGTGTATGTGCATGTGCTGGGTGTGTGTGCCTTGTATGTGCTGGAACTCATGGAGGCCAGGAAAGAGTAGAGGCAACGGAGCTGGTATTACATGTGGAGATGGCCTGAACCAAACCTGAATCCTCTAAATGAATGCCATGTTTCTTCTTCTTCTTCTTCTTCTTCTTCTTCTTCTTCTTCTTCTTCTTCTTCTTCTTCTTCTTCTTCTTCATTGCAACATTAAATTTTTCTTTTAAGGTTCTTTTGTCCTTTGGGTTTTATAGGAATGTGATATTCAGTCTCTTAAGTGTTCAGAATATTTTTTCACTAATTTTCTGGTTCATTCTTTTATCATTTGAAAACATTATTTGTACCGTATCTGTTTTCAATTTGTTCATTTGTTAAGATATTCTAATGTAGGTTAGTTAATTAATGAAAAATAAATAAATAAATTTCAAAACTTTATTTGTAATTTGTATATGAAATTGTTTTGTGTATTTAAAATGAGATATAGGATCTAGCATACTATTATCTTATTGAACATTTGATGTGACCTTACTGAAAGGACTTATTCTTGTGTCATGTAGGATAAGAGATCTGATAAATACAAATCAGAGTAAGCTTATTGACTTGTACTCTTGGGTCAATTATATACTTAGTGATTGTCTTCCTGTTTGGTCTTTTAATAATAGAAATGGGCATGTTATTCCAACATGTTGTGTAATAATGGGTTCATGAGTATCTCTGGAAATTCTGTTAGTGTGGATCTAATAGCATATTTTGACATAGTCTTATTTGGCACAAATACATTAGTATAATGTTTTGTTTAAGATGAATATCCCTGATTTTTTTTCATTTAGTTTTACTATGATATATTGATCTCTATACATTTGAACTGTTTGAGCCAGTTTTTGACAGTACATATTTGAGTCCTATTTTATTAATCTGCTTTGACAATATCTGCTATTAAATTTGCATGTGTAGGAAATTCATATTGTAAACAATTATATCATTGATAGATTAATTTTATATGCTTATATTTCTGTTTATGTATATCATTTTGGTTCCTTTTTAAAAATTTTCTGTTTTTTTCCTTTTGTTATAGAGTTTCCTGAATTATCTCTGCCTAGCTTTGAACTTACTATCTTCCTGCCTCAGCCTCTCAAGTTCTGCGGTTACAGATACATGCTACCCTGACTTTTGGGGGTTCCCTGTTTTTATATGAATGACTTATTTTTTTATGTTTTATCTAAAATGTTGTTTATTTTAAAAATTCACAGTGGTTTTACCAGCTAACTTCACTACATCCTTTGTAGCACACATTACCTTTTTCCTGATTTCTTCTTGTTTCTGATGATATTTGCTATTCATTTCACTTTTCCTTGGTATATTCATCCAATTCATTATGATTCATATTTTAAACAAGTATTGTTTTCACCTTTGAAAAATAATTTACTTATCTATCTATTTAATTTTGAATTAGCGTGTGTGTGCGCGCGCGCACACACACACATACACACACACACACACACAAACACACACACACACATACACACACATTTATCTACTAACCAAAGGAATGATCTGAGTTAAATCAACACTAGATGTGGGTTATAATTAAAATCAACACTAGATGTGGGTTATAGTTAAAGTGTTTGTGACAAATGTAACTGAACACAGTGATAAATTCATATTAAAGAAGCAATATGGATATTTGCAATTTGTACCCTAAGCTGAGCTTTTTCATTCTCACAGCTAATTCCTGTCCAGGGTAGTGATGAAATACTCAGTCAACTTCTCACAAGGCCCATGCAGATGACATTGTGTGTGACATAACCCACCACTAACTTCCCATCTTTCAGTTTGCTTCATGTTGTGCTTTCTTTCCCATGCCAGCACTAGTGCTGGATGAAGGCACCATCTCTAGAGATGCAGATCCTCTGGCGATATGACCACTAGAAAGTGACACACTTAGAAGCACTACACGATACAGGAAGGAAATTTACCTGGCTTCTCAGAAGGAAAATTGAAGTTAACCATAAATGGATGACATCGTCAAGTGTTTGTTTACCATTTGGAGACACTCACTACATCCAAGTATATTATGGAGAAAATCCACTTGGAAAACAATGGGAAGGGAGGTGAAGAAGACAAAAGGCAAATGAAAGAGAAACAGGCAATTGACATGTCATGAAAGAAGCCATCAGAGACGCTGCATTGAAGGCACACACAAGAGGGAAATGAAAAGTACAATCCTTGAGAAGACAGCAGCTTAGGGGCAAAGATGTTTCTCGCAGACAGGGATAGCTTCTCTGAAATCGGATTACAAAGGGGAGAGTGAACAAAAACAGTCACATGTTTTTTAGTAGATGCTGTGCAGTTTTGGAACTCTCATTTGATAATTTTCATTTTTTATTATAATTTATTCAGATTACATCCTGACTGTTATCCCTTACTTGTATTTTCCCATTACCCTCCTCCCCCTTTCACCTTATTCCACCCCGCTAGACCTCTGACAGAAGGGGACCGCATCCCTGATCACTTAAAGTTTTGCTTTGATGAGTTATGCCTCTGACAGAGAGGAGGTGAATCAGAGGCTGGAGATGATGCAGTGAATATAAAAGGTAAGTTTGAGGTAGCTGCCATGACACAGAAGAGAGAAACCTCTGACAGCATTTGGCAGCTTCTGTCACCCTAGCAGATAAGCTTCCGTGCTTTGTCCTCTTTAAATCCCAACTTTAATCCCCTTTGGCAGCTTGATTCTTCAGGACATTGTCATAAGTCTAACACCTGGGGTAGTACCTAGCAATGGCTACCTCCCAATTTTCAGACCATGTGTAATCTTCTTACCTGAAGTATAATCTGGACATGGCAAATATTGATAAAAAGGTAAAAGCGTATTGTTACTTCTGAGATTAGTTTGTAAAAGAAATGCCTTCTATCTAGTTTACTTACATGGTGAAACCAGCTGTCTAGTTTTTAACTGCTCTGAGAGATCTCGAGGGCATGGAATGAGGAAAGAAGCCTTTGGCTAGTATGTGATGGCAAACTGTGGCCTCCAGTCTATCTGTTTATGAGGGACTAAATATTGACAATGTCCAGATGAACGTATCTGTGCGCATCTTTGCCCAGTTGGGTTTGAAATGACAGCTCCATCCAGCAACTTGATATCAGCCTTGTGAGAGAAAAGATGAGAGGCGAAGGACCCAGCTAAGCTTGTCCTTGTTTTGATTTCACTATGACATAAGGAATACAGATACTATGTCTAATGTATTCACCTTGAACAACTAAAGAAAGTGAAATATAACCTATGTGTGTTATGAGTTGAGAATAGTTTCTGAATAAAAAGAGCCTGCCCAAAATGTAGATGTTTCTGCTTACGAATCTAAGTCTTATTTAGTAGTTAGGAAGATTGGTTTTGATTTTTTGGTTGTTGTTGTTGGTGCTTTAATTTGTTTTTAGTGTTGGTGATTAAACTGGTAACAGTACGACAGTACATATTCAGGGAAATGTCATTTAGCTTCAGGCAAGAGCCTGGGCCTTGCTGGATACTATCCAGGGAAGCAGGGGCCCCATTTAGCACCAAACTGGAAGTGCACACTCCTCCAGCAGAAGATCAGATTCTGGTCAGAAAAGGCTGAAGCAAGGGGTCAAAAATTCTAGAGAGATGGCTCAGAGGTTAAGGGCACTGCCTGTTCCTCCACAGGTTCTGAGTTCAATTCCAGAAACTACAAGGGGGCCTACAACCAACTGTAACGCGATCTGATGTCCACTTCTGGCCAGCAGGTGTATGTGAAGCCAGAGCACTACATACACAATAATAAATAAATAAATCTTTGAAAAAAAATTCTGCTTCTTCCAGTACCGCTGGTCTCCAGCATGAAATCGGCTGTGCAGAAAGATCTCCAGTTCAGCTGGAGGTGCTGGAGAAAAGATTTTTCCGCAGTAAGTGTGACTGTTCTTTTAGCTGGGCTGCCAGCACCAGGACAGTTGGCAACAGGGATCTCAGGGCTCTGAAAACCTGAGCTAGGCAGCAAGGAGGGCCTGGCCTGACTTGGGTGAACCAGCGGCTGCTTTGAGAACAGCCAATAAGAGAGGATCAGAGCTCTGAAACTGAGCCGCAGTAGAGGGAGCCCTGTTTGAGTCAAGAAGACAGAAAGGCTGCTTGGAGAAGAGCAGGCTACTAGCCTCCGCAGTTGGGCACGGTGGTGGGCAGAGTAGCAAGGGAAAGTATAGCAGAAGCTTTTGTGACCAGCAGCATGCATTAGCCAGAACAGAAGTCAAGCCCAGGGGTCCAGTGGTGAATTTTTCAGGGAAAATTGGGACCCTTCTTTCCCCAGAATAAATGATGAGTCTCTAGCAGTCATGGGGGAGGAATGGAGTGAGAAAGCAATTTTTCCACTAATTAGGGACATTATAAACCTTGGGCGCTGGGAGAGCTTTCAAGGGTGAATGTGTTTGGTTAGCTGGGGCTAGGATTGCCAGTGCTACTTCATTTACATACAGCCCCACAGTCCTACCATAAGAAGGGGAACATCTAAGTTAATTATCCCATGGGCAGCAGGGGTTAGGGAAGAAATCCAGGTATGGTTAGAGGTATCGAAAGGGTCATTGGTTGAAAGCTAAGGTACGAAGACATCTCCTTAGCATGGGGAGGGTATTTCCAGGAATCCCCAAGTGCACACTGAACATGTTTCTTACCAAGAAAGGGTTGGGCCTGTCACCTCTATGTGAAGTTCCTTAGATGATCTAGGATTTTCCCAGATCAGGCAGACAGGAGGGAACCCAGCTGAGGAAGGCAAACCAGCATTTAGCACCAAGCTCAGGGATCAGACTCGGACCTCAATAGTAGGACCCAATAAGGAAAAACTTCATGTCTGAGCTACTTTCTCTTTCTGGGATATAGGATGACCAACCAACAATCTTATTCCCCAATCTTCAGTAGGTTATGTGTCACAAAGGTATTCTGTCTCAGTCTTTGTCACCAGTAAAATGTAGATTCTCAAGTTTTTAAGGTCAATTTCAACCATAGCATTCAACCAAGATATACCATAAAGAAAATATAACTATTAAGCAATAGACCCCAAGATAAAATATTCACATATGAGGTCTAGAATACAGCAAGTGTTCCTGTGTCACTTTACATCTTCCCTCTCTACTAACTGAAGAGAAGCAAGTCATGAAAAGGACACAGCGTACAGAATGTGGGTTTGATCTCACTAGTTTCCATGCTTACTTTATTTCTATTGAGGTGAAGAGTTGGTGGATTGAAAAGTTATTAAGGATCAAAACTAATGTGTCTCCAAGGCCATAAACACTGCAGGTCAGTTTAGGTCATTGCTCTGAAAACCTCATAACATGATGAATGTGTTGGGAGAACTGATCCATTTGGAAAAGCTGAGGAGAATAAGGATACCATTTAAAAATTGGATCTGCTTGCTTGCTGGGAAAGAAATCCCTCATATTTTGTTATACACTTGTCTGATCTGTATCCTAGTGTGAAAAGTCTAGACCTGCCCTGCTCACTTTCTTTTTTCTGGAGTGTGTTTTCTACAGTGTTTTGAATCCTATTTTGAAAAGAAAGGTGTTAAGAAAGAACATTATACTTATTTGGATTAAGATAGCAAAAGAACTAAGTTCATCACTATATTAGTCCCAGTCAGCTGCTGCTGTAAGTTTGCAAGCACAGATCATGAAACATAATTGCCTGGTAGAAACATACTGCCTAGTAGACAGCATCAGTGCACCTGTGCTGATCGTCCCAACTCTCTCAGCAACCAAGTGGGACCTAATCACAAAGGCAATAATATGTTATTGATGTTTTAGATTTTGCTATTATTGGTCATTTCCTGATTTTATCTTGAAATATTTTTTATTTACTTTAAAATTTTTTATTAACTAAACATTTTTTACAAATACATGTATATTATTACACACATATACAATAAACTACCTATAGCAAGAACCATGACACAGGTTAATTGTTAGTTGATCAAATTATGGTCATGTCAATTACTAGTCTGCTTTTATCACAAGAGTATACTTCTTAGGTGTGGCAGATACATATGATTCTATAGAAAGATAGTTAATTAGATAAGGTCTTTAAAAACCTCAGAGACATACAGAATATGGCATTTAAAATGTCTTTATTGTTTAAAAATTCACTGATAATGAGACTGGTCAACTCCTAGCCATACCCAGCCTACCTCAAAGAGGATGATGAGCATCAAAGAACCTCCTTATGGAGATGGCTTCAAATGCGGCAAACAAGCCACTGTTCAAAGTGTCCTCATTTCTACCATAGACAGAATTCTGCCTAAAAAAGGGCCAGCTTGGATGCAGGCAGAGTCGATGGCCAAACTCTGCCAAGACACTGTAAGCAAGACGTCAATCGTTCCTGTCTCACAAATATGTCTGTCAGATATATTGGACCAGAAGGCTGAAGAAGATGCTCCAACATTATAGAGAGTTTTGGGTGACTATTCAGGTAGCCAACTTTCTCTGTCATCCTTTCATTTGGAAAGCTAGTGACCTGCACTCCTGGCATACTCAATTAATTAAGTTTATTCCTTCTCAAGTCTCTGTTGGAGTTGAAGATAGTTTAGTTGTGCAATGAAGTTAGTTGATTTTTAGGTCTCAATAGATGTTTTAAGTTGATAATGACAAGATGTGATGGAGAGCGATTTACATTCAGAATTTTAGACTCACCAAGATAGAAAAGATGTTATTTTCAAGGCTGTCAAATACAAATAGCCAGAACACTGAGAATGTAACATTTATATAATTCTTGAGATAGATATTTTTCATTTACCACTTTTATGGAGGATACTTTATACTTATGGCAAAAAAAATAAAGAAAGAAAAAAAAGAAAACCCTAGCTTTTCAATACTACTCAAAAACAGTCAACTATATAAGTATTAGTCAGATAGACTTCAGCATTATTATTTTCTATCCTCTGTATTTCTAATTGGCATTATTGGCATTTGACAGTACTAAGTGATACTGATATTTTAGCAGTGGGTCATGTGGTCCTTGTCTATGGCTAGAATCTAGCTTACAGTTTTCCGATCATATTTTTTTCACACCTCCTGCAAACATTGGCTCTTAGGCTGACACTTGCCTAGCTAATATAAACACACCTAACTTGTTCCTCAGATAAGCAAAAATATAGACTTGGTGCAATTAATTGGATACAAACCATACGGGGTGGAACTTGAAATGATTCATCTAAAAATTCAACTATCAGTTGTGATTGTACAAGCCAATAGTTTGGAGACTTTCTTCAAGTTAGGTTAAAATTATGAAGCAAAGCAAGCATGAATCCTCAATATCACTGACTCCAGATGGCACAATGAGCAGACTGACTGGTCTCCCTTCATCCAAGATGTAATTAATATAATAACACATGCAAAAAACTTTAAAAGAATAAATCCGTACCTATAGAGATAGTATCATGCAGAGAGGTGATTAGTAGATGACATATTTCAACAGTTTTTTTAGAAAGCGACAGCCTACAGACTGGGAAAAGATCTTCACCAACTCTTTATCTGACAAAGGTCTAATATCCAAAATATATAAAGAACTCAAGAAATTAAACACCACCAAACCAAATAACCCAATAGAGAAATGGGGCACAGAGCTAAACAGAGAATTCTCAACAGAGGAATATCAAATGGCTGAGAAACACTTAAAGAAATGCTCGACCTCCTTGGTCATCAGAGAAATGCAAATCAAAACAACTCTGAGATTCCATCTTACACCCATCAGAATGGCTAAGATCAATAACTCAACTGACACCTCATGCTGGCGAGGGTGTGGAGAAAGAGGAACACCCCTGCATTGCTGGTGGGAATGCAAACTAGTACAACCACTTTGGAAAGCTATCTGGTGCTTTCTCAGAAAAATGGGAATAGGGCTTCCTCAAGACCCAGCTATTCCACTCCTTGGAATATACCCAGAGGATGCACTACCACACAACAGGGACATATGCTCAACCATGTTCATAGCTGCCTTATTCATAATAGCCAGAACTTGGAAACAACCTACGTGTCCCTCAATAGAAGAATGGATAAAGAAACTGTGGTACATTTACACTATGGAATACTACTCAGCTATTAAAAACAAGGAATTTCCAAAATTTGTGGACAAATGGATTGAACTAGAAATTGTCATAATGAGTGAGTTCACACAGAAGCAAAAAGAGCTAAATGGTATATACTCACTTATATCGAAAGGAAAATTCTAAAGGGAGGTTTTTTTTTAAACAAATAGAGTGGAGAGAAGGGAGTAGCGGGTAAGAATGCCCAGAGGGTCACACAGAGAAGTGAGGCAGATGATCTCCACTTGCCGCACTCAAAGACACTCCAGATTTGGGTTCTGATGGGAGTGGAAAGAAAGTTTAAAGCTGAAACGTATTGAAAAGCTTTGACAAAATATAGAAATTTAACCTCTGTCTTGGCTCCTTCTATGCTTATTTATCAGCATGCGATACTGGATTCCTTAGTACGAAAATTTATTCATTAGTAGGAACGGATGCTCTTTTTCAAGATTAACTTATCAACAGAACTAAAGACACAACCAGGCATCACAACGTCAACATTTTATAAGTTCACACGAGAGATCCACACAATGAAGTTATATTATAAAATGAACAACAACAATAACAACAAACCCCATAAAATCTTACATTTAGGATTTTGTTTTGGTCCACATGTACAACTATTCCTGGCCCATGGAACGTGCACAGGATAGAAGCTGAACCTTCCTGTAAAGTCCACAAAGTAACATGCCCTTTTTGTGACATTTTGCCGGGCCCATCTTAATGAGCAAGCCATTGCTCCCATTACTTAAAGAAAATTATAAACATGTCATTAAACTATTTCTATATGCTCAAATAATTATGCATGTTATCAAGCTATTTTCACATACCATTCTACCTCTAAGCTTTTAACTCTACGAATATTAGAATAACAATCACTAGATACTTAACAAAAATCATCAATACAAAAAAGTGCATCCCAAGTTAAGATATGAAGAGGAAATGAGAAGAAATAATGATAATTAAGAAAATAGCTTAAGAAATAAATTTCCTCTAACACAGATATCCTGTTGTCTATAAAACATGAACAAGAGATTAAGATAAAAGTGTACTTAAAAAGTAGATGATGTATGTAAATTAAAATTATGATTATTTAGTAGAAGTCCTAATAAAGATATTGAAAGGATAAAGAATATACTATAAAACAGTTTGGTTTGGGTGAACTAGCAAATTCTATGCATATATTTTTTAGTTATGTGAATAGTTCCAATATACTCCAGTTTAAGGACAACAATTCTAAAAATAAGGGAAAATATTTTGATATAATTTGAAATAACAGCATTAATAAAATATTTTTATTTTAGAAATCAAAAGGCTTCTGTAATAAAACAGCAACCCTACAATTTCTGCTGTATAGTTTAATATATTTAAATGAAGAAAATTGTATTTGCCACCTTTAGAATGACTTTGGGTCTATACAAGATAGGAATTCTTTTAGGTGGGTTGCTGTCCATTAGTCACTTTAGAGGGTTTACGTACATTTAAATGTTTTCAAGGATATCCTGGGATGACAGCGCATATGACACAATTACTTATTGCCTAGATATCTAAATATGTAATAACATTGATCTTTACCTTATGCTGATCTTTGATTACCTACCAAATTATTCAAAGAAATATCACACACACACACAACTACACCAGAACAGGATTCTTTGTTACTCTCATTACCTTTCATTTTTCCTCAATGTTACCAAAAGCAAACTTTATCCCTACACTATTTTTATCTTCCAGTGACACTATGCTTAAAAACATCCACTGCTTATATCAAGGATGGTTAATATTGAAAACACTGTACACTTCCAATTGGCAGATGGTTTTAACTGCAACAAGAGCATGAATTATGCCTTATGTGTTTGCCCTCCACCACTAATCAGAATGGAAAATCACTGAGCAACAAGCACGCATGGGGCTATGGTAGAATCATAAGAAAATGAGGACTTTACAAGGGCAGTACGTACTCTCACTTTCTTATGTGGGCTCTGTCCCTGTCCCCTTTACTAAACTTTTGGCAAAATTTTGAAATATATCAACCTGGTTTTATTAGTGCCTCTAAAAAAAGTCATGAGGATATGACCAATCTTTCTAATACCAAGAGTAGGTCTCTTCCAAGGGAACAGTTTAGTTGATTTAGCTGATATCAGACATCTTAAATCTTTACATTAAAAAATTTCATTAGTATACAATTTTCAAAGCCCCTGAGAAGGCAGCAGGGACCATAAATCTCACAGTCTGTATGTGGGGTATGGTGACTGACCTTCATTCCCACTAGCATATCTTACCTGAGGTTTATGTGATATAAAAATTAATTATTGGTAAAAAAAAATTTGAACGTGGCTTATTCAATCTACATGTAAACAAGTGATTCTTAAATTGTTATACAAAAAAACAGTCATACAAACTTTTAGCCATATCAAACTTATTTAACATGAGAATCCACAGAAAGCTGACTCAAGAAGAGTGTGAGAAATTCAGACTAATATGACCATTTGAAAAAAGAAATGTGACTCAGGCAGTGGTGGCCCATGCCTCTAATCCCAGCACTCAAGGAGGCAGAGGCAGAGTGATCTCTGAGTTTGGGGCCAGTCTGGTCTACAGGAGTGAGTTCCCAGACAGTCAGGACTGCACAGGGAAACCCTGTCTCACAAAACAAAACAAAAAAGGATGAATGTGTAATAAGTTTATTTATTGTGATATAAAGTACACCAATATCTTACACAGAAAGAGAAATAATGCTTAGGATTATCTTTTTTGAGCAGCAGAAAAAGTAGTTTCAATCCATTTCCTCCAAACCGTCCTGTGATTTCTAAGACACAAGACACAAACAGGGAGAGTGGATCAAAATTATAGTTTATGAAATGCCCCAAACACATCTGCTAGAAAAATGTCCCAGCATAAGTGATCCAGCAAGGCTTCTTTTTTCCCATTTCCATGTTTATGTATTTCCCTGAGACTTGATACCCTATGAGCATATACAGGAGGAAGTCCCCCTCAGTCACAGTCATAGGGGAGGGGAGTAAGGGGAAAATGGGAGGGAGGGAGGAATGGGAGGATACAGAGGATGAGATAACCATTGAGATGTAATTTGAATAAATTAATAAAATATAAAAAACAAATAAAATAATATATTTAAATATTGTAATTGAATGTGTACTTTTCTTTATAAAATGTCCTATAATTTTTTATCATTGTGTGTATGTGTGCACACATGTGCATGCCCATGCACACATGGTTGTGATACACATGCAGAGGTCAGAGGACACCAGGAGGCTGTCAATTCACTCTTTCCACTGTAGCTTCCAGAATTAGACGTGGGTCATCAGGCTTGAGTTGCTAATGCTTTTATATCAGCTAAGCCATTTCACTGGTGAAAACATATTTATTTTAAAAGGAAGATAATCATTTTGGAGAAATCAAGGTGATGCCATACATGAATATTTTGAAAAAAAAAGTTCAAAATCATCTCACTTTAAGCAATGGGAAACTTTCTATATTATTACATTTGTTTCAATCCTTGCGGAATGCATCGAGAATATTTAGATGTATTCTCAGCTTCTCAGAATTATAATACTGAATATAGACTACTGCTCACTTTTTAAAGTGTGATCAATTATTTTGGTTATTTGTATGTGGTTGCTTAATATGTTAATAAGAATACATCTTCCAAGCCAATCCAAGGTATGCTCTATCCAAGGCACTGGAGAACTGACAATTCTTCTAGTATGTTCGGTTTTTCTGAATTAACTGTTGCTTTGATGCTGAACTCTATCTCTGAGGGATCTGAAACTCTTAGCACTCATTGCTGCAGCTTTTACCTTGAAGTATCACCACTTGATTTCTCATGGCTTCTGTTAACTTTTCCAGAGCTATGCCAAGACTAGTTGGCAGCATTCTGTTTGCTTCTGTCTTCCAGTTACAATTGAACACTTTTAAAAACATTTTCTTACTATATTCTATACAAATGATATATTTTAACTATATTTATAAAAAATTTTAGCTGTAAAAATTAAATATATAAAATTAATAGCAGACTAATAAGGGAAACACACACTAGTTCATATATTATGTAATGAGTTACTGCACCTAATGATCATAAGCATATATTCAAAATTAAAACAGTGGTCTTGGTTTTTTTTCTTAGCATATATTCATTGCATGTACTTTTGAATTTCAAATGGGTCATTACGTTCCAGTACAGCATGGCTTTGTATTCACCCTCTCTCATTCTCTCTACTGAGTTTCCGTTTCCTTATCTCCCATCCAACTAATCTCTCTTGCCCAAGTCTCCTTGTACTTTCATCTCTCTCTGTCTGTCTTTGTCTCTCTCTGTCTGTCTTTGTCTCTCTCTGTCTGTCTTTGTCTCTCTCTGTCTCTCTGTCTCTGTCTCTGTCTCTGTCTCTGTCTCTGTCTCTCTGTCTCTCTCTCTCTCTCTCTCTCTCTCTCTCTCTGTCTCTCTCTCTCTCTCTCTCTCTGACACACAGACACACACACACACACACACACACACACACACACACACACACACCACATTGGTTTCCTTTTCTGGATTCTCTGTTCTATTTTATTCATCCACACATCTGTTTTTATGACAGTGTTGTTGTTCTGATAATGATCATCTGTGGTGTGACTTAAACACATCTACCATAATTGTTTTAGCTCAGAATTTTTTGTTACTTGGGTTTTCTTGTGTTTCCACATAAATTTTTCAATACAAAGTTTTCAGACGTGAAAACATAAACATGAGTAATATTATATATGTTGAGTAGGATGTATTTAGGAGTATATATATACGTATAAATAAACATTTAGGCATGTAACAAATATAACAAACAAAGGCACCATAAATTTGAAAGAGATCAATGTGAGCGTTTAGGGGTTATGGAAAGGGAGAAATGATGAAATTATATTATAATCACCGTAAGAAAAACTCAATTTAAAACGAATACCTTTGGAATTTTAACGGGGATTGCACAGTCTGTAGGGGCTTATTGTAAATAAGATGTATTTTCATAATTTCTCTGTCACTGAATTTTTTACTAACATAAAAAAAGAAATGATGGTTCTGTACACTGACTTAATATCTTGGTAATTTGCTAAATTTGTTATTTATGCATTTTTATGGAGTTTGTAATGTTTTCTATATATAAAATCATGTCACTTACAAACAGGGGTGAAATCAATTTCTGCTTTACAGTTTGTATCCCTTTTATTTCTTCCTGTGCTGGAACCCTTCAACAAAGATATCAAGCACTCTATTGAAGAAGCCGTCTTTGTCTTACTCCTTACATTAGAAGAAATGCATTTCACTCTGTCTGCTTTAGTATGCTATTGGCTGCAAACTTGCCATCATTAGCCTTTATTGTAGTGAGGTATAGTTTTTCTTTATATGCTTTAGCCTATTTAACAGTCTCTTTAATTTTTTATTTTCTTTTTTATTGAAAATAGATTCTTCTCTCTTACAATACATCGTGATCACAGTTTCCCCTCTGTCCACTCTTCCCATCCCTTCCCCACCTCCATCTCCCCTAGATCCCCTCCCCCACCATTTCCCCTTAGGAAAGGAGAAGGCATGCAGGAGACAATAGCCAAACAGTGAAAAAAAAAACCACCATACAGTAAGACAAAGCAAAAGCCCTCATATCAAGGCTGGACAAGGCAACCAATAGGAGGAACAGAGTCCTAAGTGCAGGCAAAAGAGTCAGAGAAACACCCACTCCCACTATTAGGAGTCTCACACAAATACCAAGTGAGTAGCAACAGCGTGTACGTAGAGGACCTGGTACAGACCCCTGCGGGTTGCATGCTCCGTGAGCGCACATGAGCCCTGCTTAGTGGATTCAGTAGACCATGTTCTCCTAGTTTCCTCTGTCCTGTCCAACTACTACAATCTTTCTTCCTCCTCTTATGCATGGTTTCTGATCTCCTAGGGAAGGGGACCAATTGCACTCTAAAATGCAGACCTCCAATTCAATCTCTGTCTCTGTCTGTCTGTCTGTCTGTCTGTCTGTCTGTCTTTCTGTCTGTCTGTCTGTCTGTCTGTCTGTCTATCTGTCTCTCTCTCTCTCTCTCTCTCTCTCTCTCTCTCTCTCTCTCTCTCTCTTTCTGGGCGTGAGTGAGTGAGTGTGTGTGTGTGTGTGTGTGTGTGTGTGTGTGTGTGTGTGTAATATTTGTTTGTGGGCCTGCACCCACTCATGTCTGCTGCCAGGGGAAGCCTCTCTGACAACAACTAGACAAAGCTAAGATCTATGAGTATACAAATATCACTAGAATTCAATTTTTCACTGATTTACCTATTTAAGGTTATTATTAACTGTTATGTTTTGTGTTTTGGTTCTAACCTAGGTCTCTAAATTTAGTTATGTTGTAAAAATATTCTTTTTTTGTTTCTGATCTTGACCTTCTCTGTATTTCTTGTGTTAGATTGACAAAGAATTTATCACCATTTTTGTATTTCCACATAACTAGGTTTTTGTTTCTTTGATCTTCTGATGGTTTTCAATTTCTGCTTAATTTTTTACTGTTATGATAGTTATTATTTCTAAATTCTGGTTTGGAGTTTGGCTTGACACTTATTTATTATTTGATTGAACTTCGTTTTGTATTTTATTCGCTTAGAGATATAAACCGCACTTTACTACCCTGCTTAGATTAAAGCACAATATGTTTTCATTTTCAAAGGACTATTTTAGCTTCTTCCTTGGCTTCTTCAATTATCTACTACTTTTTCAAAAGTATAGTCTTCATTCTGCATATAGTTTATTGTTTCTGTACTTTTTTTCTTCTAGTTTATTGAATAAGATAAAAAAATGACTTCAAATTTATGTGTTTAGACATTTTCATAGCCAAAATATGACCTCATTTGAAATAATGTTCTATGAGCCTCTTAAAGTAATATGTAGTTATGAGTTGCTGAATGTATTACTCTGTAGATATCTGATCATTATGCAGATATCTGACCAAACTGACACTGATAATTATTTACTTTGAGCTACTGTTATACCATAATTCCTCATACAAATAGCCCTCTACATGTGTATTTCAAAATCCAGTTTGGGACATAAACTGCTGGTGTAATGCTTTTTATGCACAGGAAATTTTTTTTTACTTACTTTAATGCAATCTGTAGGTCACTCTCTTCACTCATACCATCCTTACCTGTTGATGTTTTGACTAACTCACTGTTGACAAGCTACACTTGAAGGTTTTCTCAGCTCACATTCTCAGAATGATTTTCTACTTTTCTTTTTTCTCTCTGCCCTTCTTCTCATTAGCCAGTTCCTATTTCATAATCTTTAATCAAACACCATTTAAAGGAATGTTATTAAAGGTTGGATTCATTGACCCTTGCCTCTCGTGTGACCTAGGTACCCATTGGAAACCTAATGTACACTGTACTTGCTAACAATGAGAGAATTGTCCTGTAGCATTGTTAAGCTAACATTCATTTACTGTTATGCCAAGTTCATGTATGTATACTGTATCCTTGCAATGTGGCAAAACCAACTCATTAGATATGGGATGTAACCACAGGGGAGCGGATGTGCTATGGTTAACTCATAGAGAATACAAGATTTGATCAACCAGTCCATTACCTTGATTTATAAATTGGCATTATAACAGAATCCAGTCAGCATTTCACTAGTACATTTTCTTACAGGGCATTGCTAGAGGCTACAGTCCAGTATACTTAGATGGTCTAAGGACTTGATGATTATATATTTGTCCTTTTTCCCAATTTGTTGTCCTTTTACTAGTAATATAATTTTGTGTTTATTCATTGTAAGAGTTTTGCTCTTAGGATAGATGGGGGCACTTGAAATTCAGAACAATCAATATTCTGGATACATTTGGATGTACTTCATCTATTATTTCTTTTGATAGTTGATTAAGTAGATGTGGATTATTTGCTGGCTGATTTTCTTGTTTGCTTTTGTGGTTATAAAATGGTGAATATTTTTATTAATATTATACAGAGGCATGTATTATTGTAATGTTTTGTCTTTTGCTTTAATATAGTAATAAAATGATCTGGGTAGTTATACAAAGGCCTACAGATAACATTTTCATAGTCCTTACTTTAGAACATTTTGAAATAGTGCACTTGACATTTTTCATTTCCATGTTTCCAGATCAGAACAATGTACGTTTTGTGACAGCCTCCTTAGAAAGTTTCTTATTAATGTTTTACTGATGATAAACCTTAGAATTCTAAACCATCCTATCATCTCTTTTGAAGAGTTGGCAAGGGTAGACAATTTCCCTGTGGCTTTTTGGAAATTCTTGGTTGGAGATCTCAGTGTTCATGACAGCTGGCTGTGTGTATCTTATTGTCAGATACTTCACTGAGCAAAATGAGAACAGCAGGAGGAAGCTTGGCCAGACCATCTAACTGGGAAGCAAGTCTAGAGAAACTGGCTATTTTGGATAATACAATTCTCAACAGTAGAGCAATTATAAATCTTTCTGGGCAGTTTCTCTTCACAGGTATAACTCATGCTTTTTTCCATGGTGATGGTTTTTCCTAGCTTATAACCCTCTGATGTCAAAGGAAATATTTCAAGTTGTCTGATACCTCATAAAACATATCCTGGAAATATTCTGAAAGATTGTTTTCTTCCCCATAGGGATGGCATGCCTCTTTATTATCTCCTTCATTTGTAGCACATGTGAAGTTTGACAGAGTGTCATGGCGAAGGTCATAAAAAGCATTATAAGAGAAAGTCTGTCCAGTATGTAGGTTATATATCAATCTTTTGCTTAAGGTTTCAAAGAGTTTCAAAAATAACCTAAAGGTTTCTTTTCCTTTTTCCTAGAATGATTGCCTAGATGTATCTTGGGGAGTGTCTAGCTGTCAGGAAATAAAGAATGGCCTGTGTGTTTCCATTTCTAAAGAGATATTGACCCCACCTCTATGGTGTTCAATAGTAATATTTGGATTACAAAATATGGAGCAGAGTTGCATTTAAAAGATTAAGGTTAGTTAGATATTGAGTAACATATATTGGCTTAAGGGAAAAACATTTCTTAGGCAGAAATAATACACTTGTGAATAGAGGGATGGCAGGAGAGTTCATGCTATAGTGTTTGCTGAGTATGCACACAGCCTTGAGTTAAACTGATGTTTATCCAAATGGACAGACATGTGAACAAGCAAAGAGATTAGCTTTTCAAAATCCCATATATTAACTATTTTTTTTACCTATTTGCAACAAATTACAACAGATTTAAGGCTTGAGCCAGGATGGCTATATTAGTTTATAGTTTATAAAGGTCAGACATTTGTGCCAGGTTAGTTGGGTCTTGTGCTCAAGTTCTCAGCTTGTCAGCCAGTTCTAGGAGACATCTGGACTTCTGGAGGCAGGAGTCTTTCCAAAATTTGCATTTTTGTTGGCAGAATTCATTTCCTTCCTTGCAGCCACTGGATTCATGGAGGCTGTGTCTCCAAGGACAGCAGGAAGTTGCACTCACTTTATTTTAAAGGGTTTGTCTGATTAAGGTCAGCCTTACCTGCAGTAATATCTACTTGGATTAATTAGAGTGACTTAATCATAGAAATAATACCCTGTCACATTTCCAAGTTCTGCCTGCCTTCAATAGCAAGGTGTTACCAAGGATGTATGCACCCTGGAATGGGGGCGGGGCCTGGGTCTTGGAAATCTGCATATCATACTATCTGAAATACATTTTTTTTATCGTGACTACTTTTAAAGTGATTAGATAAGTGAAAAGCAAGTTATTTGGAATTTCAAACTTTTCGATTGTTGTTTAATCACTGTCTTGACTATTTTCACCCAAAGCAATGAACTCAAAATGTGATCAGTAAGTCTTGAGTTAATTTCCACCTGATCTGATTAGCACTTCCATTGTCCATCTGTGAACCACAGATACTATTCAAAACATCTTCTCTGAATTCTGGTTTCCCCAGACAGTGACAAGAAGCCTTAGAGCAAGCTCAGGCCTGTCTTTAGCACATACTAACCAATCACCTCATTCTTCAAGGTAGCCAGGACACAACCTGTTTCTTCTGTCTCTGTGTCCTATAACTGATGATGACCTTTGACCCATGAGGGAAAAACCAACCACAGCAAAAATCAGAATAGAATGACTTTTCTTCTTGCATACAACAATATGGCCAAATGTCTTCATAGAAGTCTTCTATTGAATCTTCTTCGCATTTCCAATCTTTTCTATGACTGCTGGGTGGGATACAAGCATGACAATGGGACTTTAGAAGTCCTTTTGCCACTTGTCATCATTCATTGAAGATAGACTAGCAAAAGGGCAAGCAACCACCCTTTTTCCATGTTGACCACTTTCTTCTTCCTTATGCTGTGGTCCATTTGCATTACTTTCTGCCCATTTTCCACATTCTCCTTCATTTTCTTTATGTGGCCAGTACCTCATAATGTGATGACTCAGACTTAGGTCAGAGTAACCCTCAGTTTCTATGTTGCCAGGAGGCTGGAGGGGGCATTTTGTGTTGGTCTAGGCTCATGGAACTACGCAGTGTCTCCACAGCTCGACATGAGCAGAATTTAGTTGGTTTCCTGGCTACAGCATCAACTTGCAAAGATGAGGTCAGGCCGAAGGCCAGGAGCAAGAATCAGAGCACCTGTGGGCTGGCTGCCTTGCCTGAACACCTAGAGGAATGATGGAATTAAGAAGTGCTGCAGTCAGCTCACATAATGAAGATAAAACCTGTAATTATCCTGGTGGTAATTTGAATTAGTCGGCTAAATCTTTGTTGTGCTGAGATGTTCTAGCAATAGACTTTGAGCTCTTTAATCTGCTGGGCTTTTGTCATTTTAAGAAATGAGAGGTGGTGAAGATTTTTTTCCCCAAATGAAAACAAATTGACGTAATTTTACACATAGAAATATCAGCATGTGGAGAAACTGAGTATCATGTATAGCCCAAAGTAAAGTTCAGTACAGCAATGAGCTTCGTGACCAGCTGAACACACCACCAGCAGCACTGTAGGAAGGAGACCTGGTGTGCTCATGTGGACATCACAGAGACCTGGCATTGTGGAAAAAAAATGGCCTTCGTCAATTTTGATTATGTGTGTCCCTTTTCTTAAATATTATTTTAAACTTTATAAATAATAGCTGAACTATTTAATGGGGCCATTTGTAGAGCACTCCCATCTTATTGATTGAGGAGTTAGTGGTAAGGGATGCTGGTGAGGGTACCGTGTTCTCCTACACTGGTGTCTTAAGTTCTAACTCATCATACAGAAACTGGCAGGCACCTCAAGAGATTCTCAGAATCTGTAGAATTTTATTCTGAATCCAAATCCAAAAGGGTATGGTATTTCAGAAAATCGAGCTGGACCTTTATTAGCAAATTGTTTTGATAGGTTAGTGAGAGTACGATGAGTAATGCCTGTACATTCAAAATTTACTGGTGCCTATTAATTGAAATAAATAATGACTTTTCAGGACATTTTCATCAATGTTTATCACAGGTATCTCTTGGTCATATTCATGCACATGTCTCCCTTTTCCTCCTCTTTTCTTGGAATCAAAGTGATCTCCTGTAACTAACCCTTCTACTTCAGTATCTTATTTTGTTGACATCTGGATTTCATATATGAGACAAAACATGTATTTTTTTTAAACTGTGGCTTACTTTAACAGTTTTCAGTCCCATTCATTTTTTTCCTCAAATAAGTTAGTTTTATCCTCTTTCATAGCTGAATAATGCTTCACTGTGAATTCATTTTTAAAATTTATTTGTTGTTAGACTCCTAGCCTAATTCCATGAGGTGACATTCATGGCATTCTTGTCCTACTGCCTTCCTCAGTAGCCGTCATGCAGATACTCAGTGGCATATGACTTCTAGAGGTTTTGAACCTCATATGTAATACACTCTGTAGGGCCAAAATGTCATTAGCTTGTCATATATTTTACATATGGCACAATATATACTAATACCTGAGGAGGAACCATTATCTTAATTTGTTATTCTGATTATTTCCGAAAGTTGTAAGTCTATGTAATTTCATGGTTAAAGGCCTCACTCTGAATATCTATCTTACCAGAAAATTATTCTCAGGCTCTTCTCATCACTGACTGTTGAGTTTCCTAATATTTGGGGGGCCTTCTTCTTCACCTGTAGTAAAGGAGACTCTAAATTGCCCCATGAGAATTTTGTGTGCCCTGAGTAAGTATGTAAACCTGCATTGCTTAGTACATGAAGAACAAGGAAGACACAGTGAGATTTGGCTTCTTTTTCATTATTTACACACTGTATGTCTGTAAGAATGACACTCGGCAGAGAGCTTGCCACAGTTACTTGGAAGCTTCTGTAACCTAGTGCTTCTCCAGATCCATGAACATTGAACATGATTTAGATGAAAATGTGGTTTTCTAACACATGCCAAGATTAAACTAACATTTCTTGACCATGGACTGCACTTTGAGAATTCTAGCCTACAAAATGATTTCTGATATAATAGGGGTAATGAATAAAACAGGACTATAAACAAGGAAGCAAAATTCACCTACTTGGACCAGTGCAGATCTCCCTTTAAGTGAAATGATGCCTGAGCTGGTAAATGAAGAATAAATATTAAGTAGAGGATAAATTAAATTGAAATAAGTTATTATTAACAAAGCAAACATATATGGAAGCATGTCACAATTAAAAAGATATTTTGTATTTAAGATAGTCTTTTTCTTCAGTCAATGTACGATTTCATTCTTTTAAAAAATAAACACTTTTTTGAAGTTTATATAACTTTTAATAAAGGCTTTAGTTATGAGGGCTATACTTGCCTTGAAATGAATTATAATATATTATAAGGTTAAATTATTGATAATATTGATGTGTACATAGACCGTTGAGTTCCAAGATCAGTATTTACCATTCATATTTTTGCTTCATGTAATTAAAAAATGAGAAAATATTATTCCTTGACTGTCCTTTGGCTTACCATAATATAAAATGACCATTCAAAACAGATGGTTTATTTTATGTGTATACTTTTATTAGTTTGTAAAATTATTCTTGTAAAGTAGAAAACAAGAAAGTATGTATTTCTATTTTTCACTTTTCAGGGATAACTATTATCAAATTGAGATATTTTCTGTGAAGAGAAAAAATAGTATTAGAATGTTATTTTTAGCTAACAATATGGAAAGATTTATTTGTCAACTCGTAGGGTGTTTTGAGGTTAGTATCCAAAATATATGTGGAACTCAAACAAATTAGTAGGAGATAGCAAATGACCTGGTTATAAATGGACAAAAGTACGTAATATACATTTTTCAAATAAAATATACAAATGAATAACAGGCTATTATAATTAATCAAAATCACCAATTCTCAGAGACACGGGAATAGGTAAAATGGAATTTAATTTATTTGCCATTATCAAAACGTGTATCTTGTTAAAAAGGATGACAGGAAAGGCAAGCAATGTGAGGAAATACGTAAGTATGTAAAACATTCCACTATAAGAGTGTGTCTAAAATATTAAAAGTAGATCCTCTACATGATTGGATAATCTTTTTTCTCTGTAACCAAAGTAGTATGTCACAGAGACATCAATACTACCTTATTAGCTACAGCATTATTCACAGAAACCAAGTCATGGACACAATCTAAATGTCTAGATCAGGAGAATGAATAAAGGACATGTAGGCTGTGAATCACAGTAGAGGGCTACTCAGCCACAGAAATAAGGACATTGTGCCATATGTGACAACATAGATCAAAACAGAAGACAGTCTACTAGGAAAATAAACCCAACGTAGAAAAACAAACACTACATGATTTCACACTCCGTGCTGAGTATAAAAGTGCCAAACCTGCCGCAGAGATGAGAGTGTTGGTGACCTGTGGTTGAAGCTGTAGGTAAAGTTGGTAGGGCCAAGATGGGTACATGTTGGTGATTGGGCACATCTGAAATGAAGCTTCAGACATGACGCCTTGCTTTGAAGGTGAGTTACTGAATCAGGGTAACAGGAGCTGCGAAAAGTTTCAAGCTTTACGTGGATTGTCTTCCCCATTCAATTGTTTACTTTGATTTTTCACCGCAAATTTTGTCAATTTCTTGAATAAGTTTTTTTCTTAAATGGTCTATTAAGTCTATAAGAAACTGATTTACAAGCAAGATCACTTGCTTGAAGTTTGTTTTATGAAACTACAGAACAAAGAATGATAAAGATTTTAAGTAACAAAAAAATCTAGGATATCTACAAGTTTATTATGTTACTGTCTTATATAAACTGAAAAGTTCAAGTTAGGTAGGATTACAAATACACATAAATATGAAAGAACATGTATTAAGGATAATGAAATAATTTACAACAAATTGCAACTTTTGAAAAGCTTACTAGTATCATGAAAACTACAAATTCTAGATCTGGTCTGGATTGATAGTAAAGAGGCTAAAAAGCACTAAACAATCTTGCGGAGGACTGAGCTCTATTCCTAGCACCCCTGTTAGGTAGGACACAACCACCTATAATTGCAGCTGCAGGAGCTGCAATAGCCTCTTCTGTCTTCTCCAGGCATCCACATACATGTGCATACATGTGAGCACATGCACATGTACACACACACACACACACACACACACACACACACACACACACACACACCCAAACACACACATACAACCTCTTAAAACATTTAAGAACAAAATCAATAACAAAACCAGAAGAAAAGTTATCACATTTCAACCAAATAGTTGTCTATATGGCAGTTCTTATTTTTTCAGCTTCATACTTGACTATCACTTTAGGTGAATGTTATTGAATAATTTTTGCAGGGTTTAAAGAAACAGCATATTTTTATTAAATTTTCTTTTACTTTATTTTACAATCTTGATTTTTCTTTCAGCTTCATGTCTCTCTATTCTAATGACAGATAAATGCATTAGTACTATCAAATATTGGAAGGTGTCACCAACATTTCTTTTGTCACCGGATATCCAGACTGGAGAGAGCGTTTCTCTCTCTCTTACGGAATTGTTTCTTACGATGTGCAATGCAATCACTTCCTCTATTACCCACCTTCTTCCAGGGTCAGCTTTAGTAAGATATGCTAATAGTTTCATGGGATTTGTGCTTTGCGATTTTATGCTTCAATAATGTGATGTGTTAAATCAGTTAGCTTAGGACGTGACCCTGACATTCATACTTACTCCAGGGCATCTAGCAATGACTCCAAAATCTGTATCTATAGATAGGTAAAGATTAGGTAAAGATCGAGGTAGTGGGAGAGATAGATACACGTGGTCTATGTGTAGAGACCTAACTAAATCAACTTTAATTGTTCCCAGCCCAACTCCAACTCAGTCTCATTTTTGTTTCCTCTTGCTTTGATAAACAACTGAATGATAGAAACAGCTGAAGGGGGGAAGGCTTCCTGCCTTAGAGTAGTAGAGGGATACGGTTCATCCTGAGAGGAAGAGATGGCGGAAGCCTGAGCAGGCTTGCTGGTAGGAGGAGGTTGGTTGGCCTCACACCGTACTCACACTCAGGAAACAGAGAGCAAACAGGAAGTTGGGCCTGGCAATAAAGTAACTAGGCCTGTCCTTCCAGCGAGGAACAAAAAGTTCCTTTATCTTGCTCAACAGCAGCATCAGCTGAGCACCAATAGGGCATTTCACTTGAACCACAGTGTCACTACAAATGCCTCTGCACAGAAAGTGTGTTAAAGTGTGAGATGGAGTAGAAGAGACAGCCGTCTTTATTAATTTTGGTTAAAGTGCCCTCCTTTAATACATCTTTCTAAAGACTAGAGCATGTTGCTAGAAAGGACACACACAGGGAATGACTTTGACCTTTAAGCTTCATTAGCATGTGGGCTAAGTCCCATGTGAGGTAGGTGTTGAAAGGCAGACATAATATTCTATGATTTGATATCAGAAAATGATTACAAGCCAGTGGTAAATGTCATGAAGGAATGAAAGATGTCTATTAGTACCAGCACCAGAGTTGTCAGATGTCCAAGAAACCCACATGATGAACCCTTGGGGCCATGCCATGGGGACCATGTTTAATGCTGCATTTTGCAAACTGAATAACATCCTTCGCCATCCTTGGTAATAATTGTCATAGTTTCATATGATATGATATATATGTAGCTATATACAAAGTTTATTACTTGAAGCAGGAGTAAAGGAAGATTATTCTTTTATTTTCAAGTAAACTTCAGTTATTACTGAACCTCTAAATTTCTTGTCAGCTGAGCTTTTTAATTATTTTTATTTCATTTGCCATTAAAAGAAAACTTAATATCTCACTTTTATTTCTATAGTTTATATTTTAATCCATTTAAATTTAAGTGCCTCAAAGTAATGGTCATTGGCTTTCTTGTTTGGTTGGTTTTTTTTCTTCTTCTTTTTTATTATCTCTACTGCTGACCATGTACCAGTCACTAAATAAATATTGCACCCTTGTAGCACTAATGCATCAATGTTTACTTTTATTTTTCCCTTCAAATATGTCTCACTGCTTCATGTAACTATTTGTTTACTTTTAATATTGAACAATTTTTTCTATTATACCCAGTTTGGAAGGCATAAATGAACAAGTCGTTTAAAGGCTGTGGCACTTTGGTGTCCTTTCCTGTAATAGTTATCCTATAATTTAGCATGTGGGCCTGTTTGATCAAGTTCAAGCCGTGTATAAACACAAATTAAATAATATAAAACCTTATCTCTCATAGTGGAAAATTTTTACTTTTAGCTCTACCCCTGGGAACATTTGCAATCTCTGTTAGTTTCTTACAATATTTGATGTTTGCCTCCAAATATTCCAATCAAATTTAAAAATTATACAAATGTGGAGTGTCTCTGTGTTGGGATTTAGACAACATGTTCTGGGTAATGCAATGGGATTTTATTGCTAACTTTTGCATTTCTCTTACATTTATTATTTGTTAGGGTTGTAGCATGATTTTTATCACAATTAGTGCTTGTTTTATTTATCATACACTTTTTTCATTCAAAGACTTAATTATTTTGGCATGGTTGCACATGCCTATAATCTAAGAACTAGAAAAAAATCAATCAAGATAACTGTGAAATTGGGCTAGTTTGAACCATACAATGAGTTTGATGCAAGCTTAGCCTATGTTTTTTGTTTATGTACTGGTACATATGTAAGAATATGCCTGTACATATATAAATAACTTAAATAAAGTTATAGCACTGGAGGTGGTAATGTCTCCTTCAATAACCAACAAGTAGATAACAAGACCTCCAGTTCCAATCATAGGAAACCTTCCTTTATATTGGTAGTCAGGAAGGTCTGAGAGAGTGCAAAACAACATATATTACTGACATTGACCTTGGTTCCCTCCAGGAACTTCAATGCAAGAACCTATTTCTAAAGATCCACACGCGTCATACACAGAACTGGAGGAACTGAGCTGGGACTGGCCTGGAAGCCTCCTACTTGAAGACTGACTAGCCACATAATATCAGAAGTTGCCGTGCTATGATATACATACTGTACTGTTGTATGAAGTTCACAAAATAAGTAATAGAAAAAATTGCTTAATCTATATAAGGATTTCCAGGACACACTTCAATTCACACCAAGGTAATTCTTGAGATGGATAAAGAGAAGATAAAAGAGGAGAAGGAGGAAGAAAAAAGGCCAAGAGACCTCATCATAGACAATTAATGCTTAAAAATTTTAGCACACACATAGCTTAGTAATTTTGCTATTTGTGTCCTTGAGCCATCTTTTTTGACTCTACCCAAAGCTGGACAGTGAGCAGAAGATGAGCCTTAAATCGGGTGCAATCAGCCTTAAATGAGGTGTGTTTATCAAATGCCACATCTCAATCCTCTGGGAATAAGCTAAAGAGGAGGCAGGAAGATTATAAGAGCCGTGGATTGGCTCCAAGGAAAGAGCTCTTTCAAGACACAACTCGTAAAGACTGTGAAAGACTGAACATGCTCAAATCCGACAAAAATCTCAGCACTGAGAACAGGAAGTGGACACAATGTCTCATTACAGTTAAGAGTCTACAGTGGATACCATGTGGGAGAGGAAAAGTAAGTTTCTCCAGTAGAGTGTTGCTGGTATAATAGCTACCCTCCATGGCAAGTCTCATATTTGACAAGAGTTGGCCAACACCAAATGGGTTCCATGGTTTTTGTTGGCCATTTGCTTTGCTTCATCATTTTTTGTCTTACTAGTTTTTTCTTTGGTTTGGTTTGGTTGATTGTTTTTTGGTTGTTTGATTGTTTTGATTTTTTTGGTTGTTGTTTTCTTTTTTGAAGAAGGAGAAAAAGAACAATAAATTGAGTGGATAGGGCACTGGGGAGAATCTGGTAAAAGGTGATGAAGATCTGTGTTGGGGAGAGGAAAATATGATCAAAATATATTGTAAAAATAATTATTAACTAAAAATAAATTTAAAATGAATTTCTAGTCAAAATTATAATTTTGTTAATGACATTTCATGCTTAAATTTAAAAGTTTTATGTTGTTTTATCTATTCCTACCCACTGTCTTAAAGTTTATCTTTCAAGTCAATTCTGCATTGTAGCTACCATTTTTTAAACAAGAAAACAACTGAAGTTCTCTGGTTAAATTTGGAACCCACATGCTGATCTCATAGGCTTCCCTTCTCATATCCATTTCAAGTCTTTCAGTTCCAAAATGACTTTCAATACCAGCTTTGCAAAAGTTGTTTAGATTTTTTTTGGTACTGTTCATACCATAAGCATATAGTTAAGCTTCCTTAAGGATGCCGGGTGGAGGAGGACACTTTTCTCCTGTTGGCTGCAGCAGCTTTTCCACTCCTAGTGTATGTTTCCACAGGTGCAGCTCAACTGCTGGATGGACATTTTCTTCTGACAGTGGCCTATGTGATCTGTGCATCCTGGTGAGTGTTTCTGCCAATAACATCTTGGACACTGCGATCTGAAGCTTAGCCGTAAAGAAAATGTCTCCTTCCCAAGTGACTTAGTGTCCTATTGCTGTGAAGAGACAGGATCACCACAGCAACTCTTATAAAGGAAAACATTTAACTGGGTCTGGCTTACAGTTCAGAGGTTTAGTGCATTATCATCATGGCAGGGAGCATGTGGTACGCTGGCAGACATGTGCTGGAGAAGGTCTGAAAGTTCTACATCTTGAACCACAGGCAGAAGAAAAGAAAGTGACACTAGGCCTAGCTTGAGCATCTGAGACCTCAAAGCCTACCACCACAGTGACACGTGTCCTCTAACAAAGCCATCCCTCCTAATAGTGCCACACCCTATGGGCCAACCATCAAAGCACAGAGTCTCTGGTGGCCACTTAATTCACACAACAGCACCAGGTCGGTTCTTCCCTAGCTCCTCTCTGTGCTCTGCAGTACACCTTCAATCTAGTTATTATTGGTCTTGTATGATAATTTTTATGTTAAAACCCCTTGTTGAAGTCACTATAAATGTGCTGCCTCCTGTTCACACCGAGATTGATACATGTATTGATTATTTTCCATGTATCTTATAAAACACTTTCCTGAAGCAGTCTGTAACAGGTAATCTGAAAACTATTCCAAGTAGTTTGCATTGGACCATATGCATAGAGTAAACATTAACTGGGCAATTCACATCATGTTTTCCAATATTGCATAAGTAATTCTCTTATGTTAGAAGGAGAGGCATGGTTGAGGATCTGAACAGTTTTATAAAAACTCATGTTCATATACTCCAAACACTCATACTTTAGTCAGGACTCAGTGGGCCACTTTCATTGATTTTGACCTGCAAAATAAGGCAAATGACTGAATTTTGCTAGTTTATTGTTCCTATCAGTAAACCAAAAAAATTTACACTTTATTTTTTACAATGCCTTCATGTTATTAACCTTTTTCCTTGAAAATGGTTATATTGGTTTCATTAACAATATGACTGCTCTAAAAGGTAATTCACCCCCATTATAGAGAAGTATTTTTTTATGGAGAAGAATCTCAATGTTATGGCTTCTATTATCACAGGAGATGAGTAACTCCAGCCTCAGGAAAGATATGAAATTGTAATTATCAAAAAAAGTGAAAATCTTAAAGTATGGTAGCTTTCATTGCTGAAGGAAGTATGAATGAGTTTTATTTATTTATTTTTTTTTGAGATTGTAATTTTATTTCTAGACTTCCCTAGGGACTTTCGTTTGGCAGTGATTGATCTCCATCGGATGAAAGTTCAGACTTATGATTCAGCAAACTTTTATGGACTCCTTATAATTATGCTCTAACAATTAGAAGCAATGCTGAGTGACATTTGTCATTTTTATAAAAGGACTTAAAAATTAAAAGCATGAGGAAGAATAGCAGGCTACCAAGATGAGACTTGATACCCTATGAGCATATACAGGGGGAGGAGGTCCCCCTCAGCCACAGTAATAGGGTAGGGGAGTAAGGTGAAAATGGGAGGGAAGGAGGAATGGGAGGATACAAGTGATGGGATAACAATTGAGATGTGATATGAATAAATTAATAAAATATATTTAAAAAATAAAAAACTGAAAAAAAAATAAAAGCATGAAGTAATATACCTCATCCTCAATGCTACCATTCAAGAAAAGGCTGACCCTATTAGCACTTTGACATAAAATTTAATCTTGGGATTTCTAGGTATTTTTTGTAGGCTGGAAGATAAATGTCCTGGCAAGAGTGAAGATATTCTAGAGAGATAATTACATACTCCCTTTGACTATCAGAGTACCAATGCAAGGGCCCAAGAAAGAACTTCTCAAGTCATCTTATGATGAACAAAGGAAAAGACTGAATCCTGGTGCCTGCCAGAAGCAGAGCTTGTCTCCTAGAGGTTTCATACAGTTCTGATAACTTGTCAGGCCATTTTGAAGAAAGACAAGCTGAGACAAAGAAGATGTGCACAATTGGGATTACACCTAAGTCAGGAATGCTGGTTATGCGTACATCTAGCTTTCCATACAAGCCTCTATCTCGGGGGAGGATCCTCGTGTTGAACTTCCAACACTGGGCATCACTGAACTTCTTTACTCCTCTCTCCAAATGTGCCCACATTGAATACATCTCCACTTTCTGCTTTCTAGTATTACTTTATCTCTTTAGTTGTCTTCTTTTCTCCAGTGTGTCTTAGATCTGCTAGTACTGCCGGGGCTCTGACTCTGATGCTAACAACTCTAGTCACAGGAGTAAAGAGTACAGACTCCAGCTGGGCTTGGTGGCACATGCCTATAACTGCAGCACTCGGGAGGCAGGTGGATCTCTGTGGGTTTGAGACCAACCTAGTCTACAAAGCAAGTCCAGGATAGCCAAGGCTACACAGAGAAACCCTGTCTCAAAAACCAAACCAAAACAACAAAAGAGAGTCAAAACTCCAGCCCATGCAGTATTGATATTCTGAGCAATTTTTTTTGCATTATTTGTGTTGTATCAATTTTTGCAAGCATTTCCATGGCATTATATGCTTTGTAAAGCATGTGTATTTTCAATATTTTATCCATGGGATTTTTGTTAGCATTAAGGGTCTGTCAAATATTTAATAGTAAATAGAAGATCTACATTAAGCAGGCTTGTTCAAATCTTCCTGTAAATATTTAAATTTTTCTTTAGGATAGATTAATAAGAATAGGATTATTAAACCAATGGTAATATATTATTGAATTCCCTAGTATGCTTTACTAAATTATTGAGGGATGTTGATTATCACTCCAGAAGAGTACCCCTACATCTTGTCTAAGGTGCACCCTCAACATCTACTCTCTACTTTGTTCCATATATAACACAATATGCTCTAGAAAGAAAGCTTGGCCTATGTGAACCCTATATTCTTCTCAACTGTGGTGAATCAGCCAAAGGAACGCATGCTTTAGTGTCTGTGGAGATGTATGAAACAATATAGCCGTGCTGTGATCTTTGACCCTTCTGTTCTTCCTTCCTGTTGTGCTGCCCATGGTTGGAATAAAAACCCCAGTTCTACAAACTACCCATAGTCACCACCTCCTCTTTTCTCTAACAACTTTGGTAATGTCTCACTTTTCTTGATCCTACCATCCTTTAAATGGAAACCGCCCCCACTGTTCCATGACAGGAATGTTTGTTTCTGCTGCAGTGCTCTTTAACCTTCCACAAATGGTCTGTTTCTTAAACTTCCTTTGGTAACTCAGCCTGATAGGTTTTTCTCAGAACTGTGACAAACCCAATGTCTATTTACATGAACTGCTTTAAACAAACTATATATGTATGTAAACATATATATGGAGAATAATAATAATATATGCTCATTTTCCAAAATTATGTTATGTCTAGATCAACTTCAGATGCATGAATTGACCATACATGTATGGATCTATTTATCAAAGTCTGTTATTTTCTTCTGTAAATTTTTACAACTATTCCCAAGGCAATGTTGCACGATCTTAGCTTTATAATCATTTGAAAGTTATTGTAAGCCCTCTAAGTTGTCTTTCCTTCAAAATATTTAATGTATTTATTCTTTTATGTTTCTTGATAAAAAGGTTTCTCTTATTCCTTTCCCCTTTCCATCAAATCTCTTGTTCAAAAATCAATTGGGACTTTTTAAATCCACAATTAAAGAAATTCAGCAATTCTTCACTCATCATCTATATTGGTTTTGGAATTTTCAATTTCTGCAAAAATCTTGCTGGATTATATTTGCAACTGCGCTGAGAGTAAATATCAACTTAGATTAATTTTTACATTATTACTGTCAAAACTTGCTCATCAAAATGATATCTATTTCTACATATTTAATAATTTTAGAATTTTTTTCAGGGCTGATGAGATGTCTGAGTGGTTATGAGAACTTCCTGTTCTTGCAAAGACTCATTTCTGGTTTTGGGCCCCAACCTGGTGTCTCACAGCCACCATATCTCCAGTTACATAGAATCAGACTCCATTTTCTGAATGATGCTGGCACCAGGCACACCTGTGGTTCACATAAATCCATGCAGTCAAAAACTTTATATACATAAAATTAAATAAATCAGCACTCTTTTCAAAATGTCTCTAACAATATCTTATAGTTTTGTGTCTGCTGATACTTTATCTAGTCAGCCTTCACTTCCTATGGCTCTGAAAGAAACGATGCATCTTCCTTCTCATCTTTTCTGCCTTTCTTTTGTTCAGTCAGGCTGTTTGCTGATTTTGTTTATGTTATTGAGTTTATTACTTTTACCCACATTATACCTTTTACTACTTTGAAAAGTTGGTGCTTTGATATTGGTATCTTATGTATAACTTTCTTTTAAAGCCATGGTCTATTTAGAAGTACATTTAATTTTTTTCCTATACTTCAGAATTTCCTAAATTTCTTTCTGGATTTTATATATGTCTTAAACACTGTGTTCCATCCTTTTACATGTATTTAGACTTATAATCTAATATGTAGACTATCCTTTTAAAGCTTTAGTCTTGTTTATACTTGAAAAATCATATTCTACTATTTTAGCATATTCTATAGCTGCTAGATAGTTTGTGTTGCTCAATAAAGTCATTGTAAGTACTTTTATTTTCCAATTTTCTCTTTATTTACAGTACAAATAATTGTTGAGGAAATATTGAAGTTAGCCACTGTACTTTGTGTTTTATTTATAGCTTTTAATCCTTCAAGTATTGCTCTATAGCAGCAAATTTCAGGACTTTGTAGTGAAGTACATCGGCAGAGGTGGAAGCTGTTGAATGCTAATAGACTGATACATTATCTAGTATCTCTCTTTACTTCGGTAATTATCATCTTGTCGTTTTATGTGACATCAATATGGCAACCTTAACTCATTGTTTGCATTGTTTATCTCCTCAGATCATTTATATTCACCTATTTTTGTTTTGAATTTGTATTCACAGTTGAATTTAAAGCCCATTTTTAAAAAGATTGCATATAGTTAAGGATGCTGTGTTTTTATCTTGAACTTCATATATTTTTTAGTTTGAAGGTTTGGTCAATTTAATGCTATCATTGATATGGTTAGAATAAACTGTGAGTTTATCTTCTGTTTAATACATCTTATATCGCACTCTTAAATTTAAAGAAACGTTATTTAATTTAATAAAAAAATCAGTTTAAAATGAGATAGGAATTCATTAAAATTATATGAATAATATTGTTAGCATACCTTTATTTACTTAAACATATAGTAAATTGTTACTCAACTTTAGTGAGTTATCTACAAGTTATTTAAGTGTAGTCTTCACCACTCATCAAGGAAAATTAATTTTTGCAGCAGAGACCATTACAGAAAACCACAACTCATCAAAATGCAGAACTGTGGAGACCATACCAAATAGATACATCTACAAATCACTCACGCACCTAGGGCTCAGGAAACATTGTGGAAGAGGAGGCCGAAAAATTTAAGAGCCATAGGATCAGAGAGTTTGCTCACATGCTAAAAGTCCCACCATAATGACTGTTCATATCTGAGCTGAATAAGAATTATACCAGTGGACATGCCAAAGAGAACAAGAAAAAGGCCCACAAGGCCTCAACCGTACAACAAGCTATAGGCAACTTCTCTGCTTTTCTCTAAGCTAGGAGGGGAGCTGGTCTTCCCTGGGAAAGTGACCACCAATTGCTTGGATAGCTCCAAGCAGTCAGTCCTGAAAACATACATACATGTAACTTTTTAGGGACTGAGGAAGACACAGTTAGGATTACATGCATACACATATGGTATAATAACATATTATGCATATAACATTTAACGCAATAGCAATTCATGAAAAAAGAGGCCATACATCTCAAGGATAGTGGTGAGGGGTATATGGGAGGGTTTAGGGGGTAAAATGGGAATGGGGAAAATGTGATTATACTATTGCAAGCTTATATATTGCCCTACTATAATTACTGAAAATATTTTTGAATGTAAATTTTCTATGCAAACTTTACTTAATTTAAAACTTTGCCAACCAATCAACTGTTTTGATGCTCCACTGAGGCCACAGAACATTGAAATGAGATGAAGTTTGACATGCAATGTACAATCTGTGGCTTTAGAGTTCACCCATTCTGAAAGATAGATTAAATGTGTGGTAGGAAAATTTGTCTTCTGTGTATACTTTGCATGAAATAATGACTTAATGACTTAGCATAGTCAACTATGCTGCTTCCCCATAACATTTGATGGTTGCATTTCCAACTTAATAAGCATAAAATAATGGGAACATCACATCCTTTAGGAAACAGATGTGTTTGAATTTTATTTAGAAACTCATGGGCAAAAGTTGTAAACAAGATCATTATTTTTATGTACTTAGTGTTTGGTTTCAGGGCTCTTTGAGTTTATAAAATTATCATTTTTTAAAAGAGACAAAAATCTTTGCAAATATCAAGTCAGTGTTGCACAACAGATTGCAGTGTCTCCAAAGGGGCTGCAAGCTCATCAGTGTGTATCCTACCCACATAGTTTACCAATATAAAGTGAATGTTATTTACCAACTAGATTGTAACATCTTTGGTAAGCCAGTAAATCTATGGTTGCAATGTCTGCTCCATCCTTTTAAAAGTGTTCATTATCCCTGTGTTACCTTAGAGCAAATTGGTGTTGGACCATAAAAGAACTCTGCACATGGATATTCTGTTTGAACTGTCTTATTGCATAGTGAAGACCACAGTGCAAGTGTTTCAATATTAGTTTATTTTCATGTACAAACCATCATTTTCAGTAAAAAAAAAAATAAAGCAATAAAGACAGAGCAAATTCTGTTTTTTAAAAATCTGTGTGCTTAAAATAACATCTTGATTAATTAAGAATAAATGCTTTGATTCCACATAGATGACTTCTTTCAAATGCATATGGAACTAAAATAAATAAAGCCAAAATAAAATAAATGTAGATCAGTATTAAAGGAAATGTACATGACTATAAATATTTGAATGTGGAGAAAAATTTTTACATTAATAACCTCAGTTGTTGTTCTATGTGAATGCTAGCTAATATGTTTTGTCTACTGTGTATGCATGGATCAGATGTGTGTTTGTGTTTGTGTGTATGTGTGTGTGTGTGTGTGTGTGTGTGTGTGTGTGTACATGCAGAAACTTATCTAGTACATGGGGTTAAATCAATTTCAGTAATTGATTTTGGTAACATTTATGCACTTAACATTTTGGTAGGCTGTGAGCTTCACTTTGTCTTCACTGAACTTGCGGAAGATAACATGTGAAGAGTCTAAGCTCACACATAAGTAATTAGTGTAACATTGACCTCTGAACCCACCACTGTGCACTTTTGAATCTTAATCAGCTTCTGATTGTTTCTTGTTAACCAAGGTACTTTAGGATAATCATTTTGTCAATGAGTGCATTTTCAAATTACTTCTTCCCTTTTTTTAATCTAAAGTTTGAATGTTCGCATTGATACTCTTCTGCTTTTTAAAAATAGCAAAGTATTCCTTGGAAATATTGGAAAAATCAAATTAAGATTTTAGTTCAACTTTTGTTTTAAGTTTGTTTATTTTTATTTTTTTAAACTTTTTATTAATTTATTCTTGTTACATCTCAATGGTTATCCCATCCCTTGTATCCTCCCATTCTTCCCTCCCTCCCATTTTCCCCTTATTCCCCTCCCCTATGACTGTTCCTGAGGGAGATTTCCTCCCCCTGTATATGCCCATAGGGTATCAAGTCTCTTCTTGGTGACCTGCTATCCTTCCTCTGAGTGCCAGCAGGTCTCCCCCTCCAGGGGACATAGTCAAATGTGAGGCACCAGAGTACCTGTGAAAGTTATACCCCACTCTCCACTCAACTGTGGAGAATGTTCTGCTCACTGGCTAGATCTGGGTAGGGGTTTAAAGTTTACCGCCTGTATTGCCCTTGGCTGGTGCCTTAGTTTGAGCGAGACCCCTGGGCCCAAATCTGCCTATCATAATGTTCTTCTTGTAGGTTTCTAGGACCCTCTGGATCCTTCTACTTTGCTATTTTCCCATGCTTCTCTCATCTAGAATCCCAATAGGATGTCCTCCCCTCTGTCCCAGTTTCCTGGTAAGTGAAGGCTTTCATGGGACATGCCCCTTGGGCTAGTATGCAGATATAAGTGAGTATATACCATTTGAGTCTTTCTGCTTCTGGGTTAACTCACTCATTATGATCATTTCTAGCTCAATCCATTTGTCCACAAATTTCGAGAATTCCTTGTTTTTAATAGCTGAGTAGTATTCCATAGTGTATATGTACCACAGTTTCTTAATCCATTCTTCTATTGAGGGACACTTAGGCTGTTTCCATGTTCTGGCTATTATGAATAAGGCTGCTATAAACATGGTTGAGCAAATGTTCTTGTTGTGTGCTGGAGCATCTTCTGGGTATATTCCAAGGAGTGGAATAGCTGAGTCTTGAGGAAACCCTATTCTCATTTTTCTGAGATAGCACCAGATAGATTTCCAAAGTGGATGTGCTAGTTTGCATTCCCACCAGCAATGAAGGAGTGTTCCTCTCTCCCCACATCCTTGCTAGCATGTGGTGTCGCTTGAATTTTTGATCTTAGCCATTCTGGTGAGTGTAAAATGGAATCTCAGTGTCGTTTTGATTTGCATTACCCTGATGACTAAGGAGGTTGAGCATTTCTTTAAGTGTTTCTCAGCCATTTGATATTCCTCTGTTGAGAATTCTCTGTTTAGTTCCAAGCCGCATTTCTCAACTGGGTTATTTGGTTTGGTGGTGTTAAATTTCTTGAGTTCTTTATATATTTTGGATATTAGACCTTTGTCAGATGTAGGGTTGGTGAAGATCTTTTCCCATTCTGTAGGTTGTCGCTTTGTTCTCTTGACAGTGTCTCCTGACTTACAGAAGCTTCTCAGCCTCATGAGGTCCCATTTATTAGTTGTTGACATTAAGGCCTGGGCTGGTGGTGTTCTGTTCAGGAAGTTGTCTCCTGTGCCAATGTGTTCCAGGCTCTTCCCCACTTTTTCTTCTAAGTGACTTAGTCTCTGGTTTTATGTTGAGGTCTTTGATCCACTTGGATTTGAGTTTTGTGCAAGGTGACAAATATGGGTCCAGTTGCATTTTTTTACACATAGACATCTAGTTAGACCAGCACCATTTGTTGAAGATGCTATCCTTTTTCCATTGAATGGATTTGTCTTCTTTGTCAAAATTCAAGTGACTATATGTGTGTGGATTCATATCTGGGTCTTTGATTTGATTCCACTGATCAACCAGCCTGTTGCTGTGCCAGTACCATGCTGTTTTAATTAGTATTGCTTTTATTTCAACTTTTAAAATTCCAGAAATTTGGCTTACTGTAACATACCCTACCGTATGCAGACACCTAGAGCTTTTGCTTATATAAAATCAATTGAGAGTATGTTGACTTTGTTTTACATATAGAGAAAAGTTCAGGGTTCATTTATTGTGATATTTGTTTAATTTCTCTGGTTCTAGTTCTATTAGAAAAAAATTTTTAACTGATAGCTGCTGGGAATTTTTTTTCAAGACAGGAGTTCCCTGTGTAGCCTTGGCTCACCTGAACTTGCTTTGTAGATCAGTCTGGCCTCGAATTCAAAGAGAGCCACCTACCTTTGCTCCCCCAGTGCTGGGATTATAGGCATGCACCACTGCACCTGGCTCCTGGGGAAATTTTTTAACATATATATTTTATTAAGCATTATATAGTAAACCTTTTTTTTCATTTCAAGCAAATGCTTTTTAAAATCAGAAGGGAGGGCAGCAGTGGGGTTTATGAAATATATTTTTATCATATGTCTTCACTCCCAAAGCACCTCTTAGATCCTACCCAACAGTGTCCCTAAAACCTTCAGAGAGACAGAAGATAAATTGAAATTTATGATGGTTTCTCTCTAGATTCTGCCTTATCTTTCAAGCTTCCTTGTCTCCAAGTTCAGATGGCTTCTCTTCATCAAATGGAGTTGAATACATCACAGTGGTATTAGTAGACAGAATTTCATTTTCCCAGTTTACAGACATTCTGAATCTTAAGTAATATCCAAAGTTTTCTTGGTTTGATTTTGTTTTGTTTATGAAACATAGTTTTCTTTGCCTTTTCTGAGATATAATATAGATTTATCTTTTCATTGTAAATCCATATTTTTACTTTATACTCCTTGTTCTTTATGAAATTTGTCATTTTTATTTTGATACACACATACACATATATTTATACTTGTATATGCACACACATGTATATATATAGCCTGATTGGTGATTATTATCTTACATATCCAAGTCTTGGAAAAAATGGACTGGTGTTAGATCAAAAGAATATCTCAAAATCTATCTAAGGCATTATTAATGAAAATGTAACTGTTGATTTTTATTAGTGTCAACAACTGTACAGCACTGACATTTTATGCAATGAACCACTGACATTAGGAAGGGCTTAGTAATTAACTTTGGATATTTAGAATATCTTCTTTTCTATAGTATGATATGAGATATGGTTTTCAATTATATGTGGTAGGAAGTGAACTTTCTTTGGAAGTATTGTAAATCAGCCAAATACAATGTTGTTTTTATATTTTATTATTTTAAAAATTTGCTTAGTTGAATAATCCCATTCCCTCACCCAAAGAATGAAACTCTGGTTGACTTTTTTTGTACTCTACTGGATTATAAACTAACCAAAAACCTTTTGAGTTTCAAGTTTTAGGATGTGGTATTTATATGTTAAGAAAACTCAGTTTTTTAATTTTTTTTTTTTTTAGTTTTCAATTTTATACTGTTTACTATGTACCATCATATACACAATTATAAAACAGAGAGGTGAATGTGTGTTGAATTCTCATTAATACTCTCTTACATAGTCCACTGTCAAATGAGCATGTCTTTACACTTCTTGTATTGAATACAATCCTTCACAGGCGTGTTCTAAGACCAGTCAGTAAGTGTTCCTAGATTCTGTCAAATTGACGATACCCTTCACAACTTCACCCCTAATCAATTTGACACCAAACACAGATCATGTTTAAGTGATAACGTATCACCTCTATCCCTACAGACTCATGACTATGTCATAGTACTCCGTTTTTTAAGTGGACATTTCTAATTGGGATCCAATGAGCAAAATTAAGCCTTATTGTATCCTTGACTCATTCTACAAATGTCTTATAGGTATCTTGCAGGCCACATGTCTGGGCAGCCACTGCTGAGCTTAGTTGTGTTTCTGGTGCTTTCTTCTGGTTATTTTATCATCTCTGGTTATTTGGCAAGATGCATTGTAGTTGTTACTGCTGAGGTCCTCTTCTCTCTTTTTTTTTATTGAAAAATAAAATCATTCATATTACATTTCAATTGCTATCCCATCCAGTGCATCCTCCCATTCCTCCTTCTCTCCCGCTTTCACCCCATTCCCCTTCCCTATGACTGTGACTGATGGGGACCTCCTCCCATTGATTATGATGCTAGGGTCTCAAGTTTCTTCTTGGTAGTCTGCTATCCTTCCTCCAAGTGCCATCAGGCCTCCCCATCAAGGGGACATGGCCAAATAAGGGGTACCAGAGTTTCTCTTTTACCTTTTGTATATTCTTTATCTTTTGAGGGTAAAGAAAGGGTATATTCTTTCTTGTTTGAGTGAAAGGTTCTATAGATATCTGTTAGATCCATTTGACCCATGGCATTGGTTAATGATGTTATTTCTCGGCTTAGTTTCTGTTTCAATGACTTATCCTTCAGTGAGAGTGGGGTGTTGAAGTCTCCCACTATTATTGTGTGGGGATCGATGTGTGGTTTAAGCCTTTTTAGCAGATCTTTTACAAATGTGGGTGCCTTGTATTCATCCCTCAGACATAGCCCAGATGACTTCAGTGCTGAAGTACATGGATATTGACCAAAATGTTGATTACCATGAAAAATCTTCTTTACCTCTTCTCTTACTCTTTACGTTTCATTGAAAGCCAAAGGAGGATTGTTATCAGATTTAGTTGATCAAATATTGGCTTCTACATGACTCAAAATTTCAGAGAACACAGATAAACTTCTCCATATAACTTTTTTGAAGACTTAACATCTTGCCTTTTAATGTGAACAGAGAAGCTGTTTCTCCATTACATCCTTTGTATACAGGCATAATGTAGGCAAGGTATTATGAAGGAAACTCCTATTAGTTTACATGAATTTTGTCAACAAATATTCTCATTTTACATTTATGAATCTATAAGCCTTGGAAAGCTTCTCCCATCGCCAGATGTCACATTTATTTGCTTCGTATTTGTTTATCTCACATCTGGCTAAAATACATTTGTCTTCAGTTTGTATCTTTAAAAGACTTTTATCATCATAAAATATTGGCCAACCACTGACCAAAAGCAAATGTAAAGTAATAAATACATACAAAATATGGTAAGAAAAACTCATTTGTGTAACTAAGAAATACAAATATATTTTCTTTGAGGAATGTATTTTTTCTACTCATTTTTTTCACTAACTGATATTTCAAATCATTCACAAAATTAATTTAATAACTGGAAACCTAAGAAAATTTACCCCCATGTTCTTTCTCAAATGCATGACTTCTTTTTCTTTGTTACATATATAAATGCATAAATATATAAATATAATCCCATAAAATACAATCATATATATGGTTGTATTTTAGTATTAGTATTTAGTATTAGCACTAACCATTTGGTTTTAAATATGCAATTAGGAGATTTAATGCTAAGAAGGCTAATATTCCATCTCTCATGTTAGTTAAATGTCTTAATGCGAATGTGTCTATTGATGTTCTCATTATCTGGATCGAATTTAGGTAGCTATATTATTGTGGTATCTTGCAGATGTGTAGTTTCCATGTCATTTCTTGGATATACAGTCTCAGAGCAAATTTCTTGGTCCTTTGGCTTTTACAACCTTTCTATCCTCCTCTTCTGTGATTTTATTCTTTTAGCCTTGGGAAAAGAAGTTGTGTTAGAAATGGATCTATGGGGTGAGCCTTCCAATATCAGTTGTTTTCTGCATTTTAACCAGTTGTTGATTTATGTAATAGACTATATTAAGAGAATCTTCCTTGATGAGTAGTGAGAGATATATTTATCTGTGAGTATAGGGATACATATTGGAGTTACCTTAGGAATAATGATGGGTTAGTAATTTGGAGACCTCACTAGCACTGGGTAGGTGGCTATGTTTCTAGTATGATACATGATTTTTCTCCTTTAGAGGAATCCTTAAGTTCAACTCGACACCTATTGGTTGACGCTAAGATGTGAGTGCCACTATCACACTTTTAGAGATATCTTGCCAAGTAGGCAATTGTTGGCATGGATGCCATCGCTGGGTAAGACTAGCAGTTTCTTCTCTCTCTTGGCAGCTTGCACAGCCCCCTTTGATGCTGTTAAAGGGAGGAGGATTTTAAGGAAGCTCAAGCTCAATTTCTCTGTGTCCTATACCTGAAGTACATGCTATCTTCAATGATAGGGGCTTTCAACTTCTAGAGGGCAACCAAGCCAATATTGTTTTTATTGGCTTGAACAACAACTTGAAAGGTCGTTTCTCATGTCTAGTATAGGAATTTTTTGTCAATCTATGGCTCCTAAGGGGAGCATTGACACCCTAATGGTATGACTTCATATATCCATATACATCACATACAAACATATACATCATTTATCTATACACATATATGCTTCATATATATACATACACATATACATTGTATACAATGTATATATCATATACATATATTTATATGTGCAAGCATATGTATGTGTATATACATTATATTATGTATGTGTATTATATTTATTTTAGGTAAATACAAATTAATATTATTCCTTATGGCTTTGGAAGCTATTATTTATGTTTGGGTGTATGTCATTAGTTTTAGGATGGAAATAATCTCACAGATCATTTAATTCAACTATATAACATTTTACACAAATACATAATTACAACTATACTACCAATATTTAAACACATTTTCAATGTGTGAACTCTGACAAAGTGTTACTAGTTTTTAAGGTTGAAGGAACCTGCTATAACATGTACAAGTTTCTGGCCTTTATATTTATAACGGACAATAATTTGTGCCTGGAATTGGATTTGGAAGACTGAAAGCTAACACTGAAATGTTTATACTATGAAGTTCAATAAATCTAAAGTGAAATAGATTTCTGCTCTAGGCCTTTGTGGAGCAATTATGAATATAATGGCTACTAGAAAAAGGAAAGGTATTATGACAATTTTCGTTTAATTCCAGGAACAAATGTTGTCACTTTTAAGTAAATGAAACTTACATATAGTGTGGTGAAATGGGGTGTAAGGTAACAGGGTATAGGTATTCACCTAGGCTTCCATTTGGGATATTTTAGTTAAGAGGAAATGAGCATGTTGTTGCCTACTGAAGACATGATGGGTCATTTGGAAGCAGTCCCTAATCACGATCTGGATAATCCATCAACATTTGGAGAACCTGGAGTCTGGAGGCAGAAAAGAAGGTTCTTGAGATGATGCGCTCTCTCTCATTTCGTTTCCGCTGACCTCTGCAGGGTGAACTGTAGGCCTCACAGGCCTTTGTTACTACTGAGAGTGTTAATTCTGGTTCTGAGTCTGACTGCTTAATAGGTGAACAGAGTAAAATCAAATACAAATTTGCTAGGAAGAAACATACTGTAAATACCCGGGGAATTAAAAAAAAAAGAGTTGATAGGCTACTTGTGTGCAAATGAAGGCATTTAATTGTAATGTGTCTTCAGTGATAAATGGAGAGAAAAAGTCTTGAATAAATTTCCCATTATGAAATGAGAAATTGCCATGCTTTGCCCTTTTCATTTGCTCCTTGAGAAAGGTGAACTCTAAAAAAAATCCACAGCAGCAGAGCTGCCTTGGTTCGCCTAATGAACTGCAGAACTCGGGAAATCGCACGGGTGCTGCATGATGGTCCAGGGCAAGAATAATAACACTCCAATATTACTTAATTAACAGTGTGATTTTATAAAAGTTAATTTTATTTCCCATTAGCTTTTCCGAGAAAACAATGAGTGACAGGTAGGAGAGGGCATAGGCACTGTGTACGTTGAAGAAGCATCAGTGTCTAATAAGGGTCTCTGGAGGCCTACCCAAGCAGGTCATTTTTACAAATTTGCTTTTCTAGGCCAGGTGGAAGATGCACCTCATCACTGGATGCTGTTTTCTGAAGCTTCAGCTTGGTGGCTGTTGCCTTCTGGAGGACAGACAGTTCATTCTGATTTTTGTTCTTAAGCTGGAATGGACAAGCTTTGAATTTGGCCATTTGAGAGGGAGAAGAAGGGTTTCCTTTAGAGTGTCACATTCCTCCTGTTCACAAAGGAAAACTTTCTGCAGGGGGGAAGTGGTGGGAAACTAAGTGCGGCACAAATGGGAGGCAGTTGGCAAACAAAAAGATAGTCAAGGGCGCAGGCAGAATTATGAAAGAAAAAATCTGTTTTCTGATCTGATAACTAATTCCGGCTCCATATTTCCATCACAATGGCTGTATTCATGCTGCTATTGAAGTCTCCTTTGTCATTCTAATTTCTAAGCTATGATAGGCACTGAAAATGCAGAGACTTCTCTTCCCTGTTTGTACTAAGCTGGCAGTTACATATCTAGAAATGATTTCAAAATTGCTTTTGTCTATGACTCAAATTTCTCCTACAATATATATTTTTAAAAAAATTTACGGAGAGCCCTTGATGATGGAGTCTCATAAAAATCATTTGTTGAGAAGAAATCCAACTTCTGCATTTCCTACAAGTGGCCTAACTTTCCCAGGTAGAAACTTATACGGCTTTATTCAAATATATATGACAACCATCTGCCCCCAGCATATCAAGTCTCATCTGGATTGCCTGCATCCTCTTCCTCTGTGGCTTGGCAAGGCTGCCCTACCAGGGGAAGTGATCAATGAGTGGGCAACAGAATTCATATCAAAGATAAGACCTGTTTTCCATATCAGGAGATCCACAAGGATACTGTGCTGTCTATCTACTACATCTGAACAGGGAGTCTAGGTCCTCACCATGCATGGTTCTTGGTTGGTACATCAGTCTCTGCAGGTCCCTTTTTGGCTCTGTTGGTCTTCTTGTGAAGCTCTTGTCCCCTCTTGGACCATCTATGCCTCAACTCTTCCATAAGACTTCCTGTGCTGTGCCTAAAGTTGGGCTGTGAGTCTGAGCATCTGCTTCAGTACCCTGCTGGATGGAGTCTTTCAGAGGACATTTATGGTAGGCTCCAATCCTGTTTCCTCTCTTCAGTTGCTTCTGGTGTCTATTCTAATTTACCATTCTGGATGAGAATGAAATATCTCTCCTAGAGTCCTCCTTGCTGTTTAGCTTCCTTAAGGCTGTGGATTGTAGTATGGTTATCCTATATTATATGGTTAATATCCACTTATGAGTATATACCATGTGTGTCTTTCTGGATCTTTCCTAGTTCCATTCATTTGCCTGCAAATTTGATGATTTCCTTGGTTTTAACAGCTGAGTAATGCATTGTGTAAATGTACCACAGTTTCTTTATCCATTCTTCAGTTCAAGGACATCTAGGTTGTTTCCAGATTCTGGATATTACAAAAAAAAAGCTGCTATGAACTTAGTTTAGCAAATGTCCTTGTTGTATGGTGAAGCAACTTTTGGGTATCTGCCCAGGAGTATAGGCATAGTTGGTATAGCTGAGTCTTGAAGGATAGCTGTTCCAAATTTTCTGAGAAAGCTCCAGATTGATTTATGAAGTGGTTGTACAAGTTTGCACTCCCACCAGAAATGGAGGAATGTTCCCCTTTCTCCACATCCTTGACAGCATATGCTGTCACCTGAATTTTTGATCTTAGCCATTGTAAGCTAGAATTTCATTGTAAGCTAGAAGTTTGTCTATCTTGTTAAGTTTCTCAAAGATCCAGTTCTTGGTTTCTTTGATTCTTTGAGTTGTTCTCTTTGTTTCTAATTTATTGATCTCCACCAAGTTTGATGATTTCCAGCTGTCTACACCTCTTGGGTATGTCTGCTTCTTTTTATTCTAGACCTTTCAGGTGTGCTGTTAAGTTGCTAGTATGGGATCTCTCTAATTTCTTTAGGAAGATTCTTAGTGCTATGAACTTCCCTCTTAGCACTTCTTTTGTTCTATCCCATAGGTTTGTGTATGTTGTCCCTTCATTTCCACTTAGTTCTAGGATGTGTTTAGTTTCTTTATTTCTTCACTGGACCCAGTTGTCATTGAGTAGAGGGTTTTTCAGTTCCTATGTGGGTGCATGCTTCTTGTTTTTTCTGTTGTTGTCGAGGGCCAAATTTACTCTGTAGTGGTCTGATAAGATAAAAAGGATTATTTCAATTTTCTTGAATCTGTTGAGGCTTGCTTTATAGTCAACTCTATTGTTGATTTTGGAGAAGGTTCTGTGAGGTGCTGAGAAGAAGGTATATTCTTGAAAAGTTCTGTAGATGTCTGTTAGGTCCATTTGATTCATGACATCTGTTAGTGTCATTATTTCTGGTTTTAGTTTCTGTTTCATTGACCTGTACTTTGGTGAAAGTTGGGTGTTGAAGTATTCAACTATTAATGTATGTGGATCAATGTCCAAGTAAAGCTTTATTAATGTTTCTTTTACAAATGTGATAGCCCTTTTGTTCAGAATTAAGATGTCATGTTGGTGTGATTTTCCACTGGTGAGTATAGGACAATATTTGTCCTCATCTCTTTTGATTAAATTTGGTTGAAAGTTTTTTTATTAGATATTATAATGGATACTCCAGATTACTTCCTGCATCTTGTTTGCTGAGGAACACTTTTTCCGGCCTTCACTGGTTTGTTTTAAACCAATGGTCTCAATTTGTGGGTTGGGGCCTCTTTGGGGTTGAATGATCCTTTCACAGGGTCACCTCAGACCATCAGAAAACATAAAGGTTTACATTATGATTAATAACAATAGGACAATTACACTTATGAAGTAGTTGGAAAATAACTTTATGGTCTGGGGTCACCACAATGTGCAGACCTATATTACAGTGTTATGACATTAGGAAGATCAAGAACCACCGCTCTAGGCTAAGAGTAGTGTTGGGGGAGGAAGGTTTTGTTTTTACTAGGCAATGTTCTCATCTCATAAACATAAACTCACAGAGTGCTATCAGTGATGAGTAGGTATTAGTTAAAGTGAAACCATAAAAATATTTTATGAAAAAAAGGTCTGAGTGGGCCACACAAAATTAATATTAAATTCTATCACCTCCTTCATTACATGGGTAGATGTCATATAATAAGGGCAGTGCAGTGAAACAAAGAATTAGCAACCTAGTTCTGTGCTATGTCTGTAGTGCCACAGAAATACAACTTACACAGAAATTATGCATGTTGTGCATGTCTTCTTAGAACATCTGTGCACTGGTCTAGAAATTATGCCTTTATTATGATTCTTCAAGGTGCTCTTATTACAAATTATGAGTGGAAAGCACTGTTATTAATAAGCAAACCCAGACAACTAAAAATATCGAAATAGGAGCCATTGTTTATACATTGAACATAATATTTTCATGTGTGCACAAATCCTGGTACAAAATTTATACTTCTATTGAAAATTCTGTTAAAATCATGGGCTAACATTTCTTACATTGGAAATCACCTCAAAATTTATAGTTCTATGTAAATCAGTGTGACGTTTCATTTTTTCTCAACTGAAGTAGTTTTTACAGTTGTTTCCAAGGAAAGATACAATTTTCTTTACTTAGAAAAATGAATTTCAGTTTTCTCAGATGGTTTTAGAAATATCACGTAATGGTAAAAAATTACATTTGCTTCCTATAAATATATGTGGCCTATCTATATCTTCCGCAGTGGCTGATTTGATTAACTTGGATCATGATGGTAAGCCTGGTTCAAGTCCTGTGTTTCTTTCTAGTTTTCCTGACTATGTAGCATTTATTATTTACCCTATGCAGGGTAATTTTGAAGAAACTGGATAGAATTGGCAAGTATAAGATTAGGCAAGTTGACTCAAACTCAGAAAAAAAAAAAAAAGAACGTGTGTGTTCTCCCTTATACGTGGAGTCTATATGTTTACATGTTTATATGTAAACAGGGATAAGTGTGGGTAAAGTAATAAATTTAGAAAGAGGACCAAGAGGCAATAATACTGGTGATGAGGATACATGTTATATATGTGCGTGTTACACATATGCATGTACAAATAATATACACATATATACATGTATACATACCTACATACACATATATACATATATTATGTATACATACATATATGTAAGCATGTGTAAGTGTGAGCAAAGTATAAAATTTAGAAAGGAAACCAAAAGGCACTAATATTAGTATGAAAAAGGATAGATATCCTTTTTTGTTTCCTCTTCCTTGGTGGATAAGAAAATTCAACTTTCTGGGAATTGAAATAGAGTAAATAGACAAAGTGTCATTGATGGTGAAAGTAGGAAAGCCTATGAAACAAAAGCCTCCCTAATTCCAGATTGTAAATCTATGTATCATTCAGAAACATGCCTATAAGTGTAACTAATGCACCAGGAACCAGAGCAAAGAATTCACTGTGTTTCTCAATGGAAATCAAAAACAGGCATGGAAAGTAAGCTTCTGCTCACCACTGGCAACAAAGTGACTTTTTCAAAGGCAGTTTAAGACCTATCCTTGTAGATTTACAGGCTAATAACCAAGATTGTTTCTTCTGCTTTTCATTTGTTCTAGAAGAAACACTGTAATATAAGGAGTGGTTTGCTGAAATATTAGACAGTACTAATTCATCATATTTTATTCAACTAGAATTTCTTCCTGACTTCCCTGAGTCACTATTTTGTTGACCGTTTGTGCTCATGTTTCTTTACACTGATGTCCTTTCAAGGCTTCCTCTCAGGTAGGTACCAGCAAATTGAAGTACCCTGTTCACATAAACAATAAACACGGCAATTCCATCTAGATGCCCCTCAACCAAAGAATGGACAAAGAAACTCTGGTACATTTACACAATGGAATACTATTCATCTTTTTAAAAAAGGAAATCTTGGAATTTTCAGGCAAATGGATGGAACTAGGAAAGATCATCCTGAGTGAGGTAACCCACTCACTCTTGAGCAGATATTATCCCAAAATAGAGCTCTTCTGAGAGACTCCACCAAGCTGGGGATCAGGACAGGTACCGGCACTTGAAGTTAGACTCTGGTCAGAGCACTGAGAGTTGTAGAGAAGAGTGGGGGATGGAAGGTCCAGAGGCAGCAGGAGCTCCACTGGGAGACCATTATGACCTGTGGATCTGGACACAGTGGCATGGACACAAACTGATGCATGAAGGAAGGACAATGCATCCAGAGAACCAAGATCCCCTGTTCAGATGTAGCCATTGGACAGCTGATTCTACATGTTGTGGGGGAGGGTGGACTGCTGCTGAACCTCTGACATACATGTTGGTGCTCACGGTTTGGTCACTGCCTTCGGGCACACAGGAGAAGGGATACAGGCTATCCTGATGACACCTAACAGACTGTGGTCAGACAGTGCAGTAGGAGGGCCCACCCTATCAAAGGTCTAGGGGAGGGAAATAGGGCACAAGAGGAAGGATGAGTGGCTACGGGAAGGTAACCTCAAGAGTGGGGGGTGAGTGGTGGTGCACACCTTTACATACACCTTTAATCTCACTACTCGGGAGGTAGAGACAGATGCCTCTCTGTGAGTTCAAGGCCAGCCAGGGCTCTCTGTAACAAAGAGACCATGTCTCAAAAACAAACAAACAAAAAAGAGGGAGGGGATAACAATCAGGATGTAATGTGAATAAATTATAATAAATAAAATATATTTAAAAAGAAGTACAAATGTATGCTTAATGCTTTTCCAATGCTAAGAATCCAGCTTTGAGAGCATTTCAAATTTCATTTGGACTTTAATCTCTAACTTGAGCATTGATGTTATGAATTCCTCTTTATATATTTTCACATTTTTCTCTTTCTTTCTTTCTTTCTTTCTTTCTTTCTTTCTTTTCTTTTTTCTAACCATCTGTCTGTATGTATAGCATCCCTTCTTTCTTTATTTTTTTTGAATGAGTATATAGCTTTTGTTTTTAAGCCTTTTCGTGTAAAGTGGTATTATTTTTGATGACTTATTAGGAAATAGTTTGGATGACACACAACAAGGAAATCAATCTACTTGTTCAAAGCATTCTGTACACTTAAAAGAAGAACTATTTAAAAACTACAAAACATAGTTATTAAGATTGTAAAGCACCACTTGGGAAGCAGAGGCCGATGGATCTCTGTGAGTTCGAGGCCAACCTAGTTAACAAAGCGAGTCCAGGAGACGCAGGCCTACACAAAGAAACTCTGTCTTGAAAAACAAAAACAAAGCAAAACAAACAAAAGATTTTATAGAAACAATATAAAACTACTGTTTGAAAAGAAAGCAAAAGTGACACAAATCTCCCAATCTTGAAGCTCTAAGCACAACTGAAGCAAATCACAGAACACACAGACTCCTTGTATCTGCAGATTTGTGTCAACTGCCTAGTCTACAGAAGTAAACTCGCTCCATTTGTCTTCACATATATTTCTGTCACTCAGAACCTCATTAGAAGATCCCAAATCCTTTTCTGATAATTGTTCTCCTCCAAATTCAGACCATTAATAGCTGTAAACTGTGGAAGCCTTGACTTCTACATTTCCTTTGTATTGCATGTCTTTCATACATCATAGTGGATTCCAAAATTTCCAGTTTCAGATAAAATGGTTATATCTGTAAGAAATTCTAGCACAATACCTGTAATATAAAGACCATAGTCCATCTGTTGAAGTGTCTTTCAAGAATGATGTTTATGAAATAGTTTAAGCACGCATCAAAATTCAAGTTCTCTGGCTAGTTATATTTGTCTCATTCAAACATATGCAATGCTATGGATGGCAAAGCTACAGAACTACAAACCAGGTCTCTTGGAGAACCAATGTGATCACTTTGCATAAGGACTATAATGCATAAATTACAGGAAGAAATGGTGAACTCCTTCTCAGGGGTTCCATCTTGGAGATAGATTGCTATGTCTATAAAGGAGAGTTATTTAGAAGAACAGAACCATTTCGGTGTATATATTATCTGCATACTATGTATTATAAAAGAGGGTTTACTAAAATACCTTAAAACTGATAGGGACTGAGGAATCTAACAATGTCATCGTATGCTGGAGAGGCTGAGAATGGTAGCCACTTAGTCTGTAATTCTATGCAGATGAACAGTCTCAACCTGGTACAGAAGACTTGGAAGGTGCTTTGAGAATCATTAGTCTTCAGTCCTGGTTGCACAGACAAATAAACTGAAGTCTAGTCTCATGAAATGATGACAGCTACAGAAATGCTGAGACAGACACAGTGACCAGCAAGCCACAAGCAAGCAGTGTTGATTTTTTCTAGAATCTCTGTATCCATGTGGCCTACCAGAAGGTGCCACAAAGGAGAGTCTACCCACTTCCAGGAATCTTTGCTGAAGAAACCCTCACACAGCCACCCAGGGGCACATCTCTTAGTTGACTCTGGATCCATGTAAGGTAACAATCAAGATTAACTACTATAATAACCAAGTCTTTAATACAATCTCAGTAATTGCCTGGGGGCAACAAATGGATATCCAGGGTACAGTCTAAGGTGAGGTCACTGAAGTTTAAAATCAAACTATGCAACTCACAAAGATATTTAAGGCAGGCTGTTTAAACTCTCTCATCTTTGCAACACAGATTAGAAAGTTGTATGACTAAGCTAATGTTTCTAAAAGAATTACTCATAGTAAATAGTATTTAAATATTATAGGAAAACAAATTGAGGGTCTTAAATGAATATAGCTAAAGAAAAGATCACAGGAAATTTAATTACCTTTGAGCACCTAGGACCACTAAAGAGCTTGGCAGTTGTGTAAATGAGAAGACACCAAAAATTGGCAAGATGGCAACAAGTACATCTTGGGTTGCATCTTCTTTCTTTTCAAGACCGAGTGCTGTATATCTCACTATGGCCTCACTAATGCTTCAATCCTCTCTCTTCATGTTTTCTGTATCCACTTCTCAATATCTATTGAAGTCTTGTGAGTATGTGGCTCCTTGTCTTCAAAGCCAGTTTTCTGTGCATGTGTGTGCTGTGTGTGCACCTCTGTGTGTGGTTATAGAAAAATGCAACCAGGGCTATTATGCAAGGTAACCTTTCTGACCAGTTATCTTTACTGAAATATATAGCAGCAAGTAGGAGAACTCCATGAACTCCTGACTTTCCACTGTGGGTGCACAGCTTTCTTTGCTATCTTTTACTAAGAAATTCTGAGTATTGCAATTGATGAGGCAACATTCTTACATGATTATAACTAATTTCCATGATTTTTAAGTGAGACTACATTGTGAAGTGAGCAGGTCTATTGGTTAGGAAAAACTACTTATGGTCACTATTACAGTGACACACAGAATATTTTCACTTGTCTTAAACATACTCCAACTGATCTTCTCATTGTTCCTCCCCCAGCCAAAACTAACTCTTAGGCTGTCCCAAAATTTTGTTTACCAGAATGTCACATACAGGGTAACAGAAAATATTGTGCACTTTACATGTTAACTTCACTAACTTATCAGTATGTGCTTAACCAATTTCCATATTTCTTTGTATATTAATTGCTCATTTCTTGTTATTGCAAGGACTAAATAAATCATAATATAAGATATTTGGGAACATCTAAGCTACAGCTCAGTGGGTGAAGGGGTAGAATAGATTCATTTAAATGAGAGAATTGTGGTGCTTTTCAATATTGTGTTATGGGTAACACTTCTATAAACATGCATATTCAGGTTTTGCATAAATATCTTTCTTAATTTGTTTGGGTAAGATTTAAAATGGAAAAGATTTAAAATTATTAAATAAAATCCTATGAGTACTTTTATTTGTAAGTAAATGATAAATTATCCCTCACATGTCTGTACCCTTCTTTATTTCTGTAAACTATTATGAGAACTCCTGTTGCTCTGTGTCATCGCCAGCATATTTGGTTGGTGTTGGTAGATTCTTTAAATGATTTCTTGTTCTGCAGTAATAATTAATGTAATGTAAGTTACCGTAGCTAAAAATATCTGGTATATTCAATAACTACCTTTATCTCTCTGTCACACGTCAGTTGATAGATAAGTGTCATCGTTCCTGGTTACTGAAAGAACAGCCATCTGATGTCTCCAATCATCTTCCAAAGTTATTCTGCTCAGCGCTGTAATAATGAGCCAAAGGAAAGAAGGTATGCCAACAATGTGAAACTGCCTTTTCAGAGGTTGCATCCTGGTGAGGAATAGGGCACTTCTTCATTCCCACATGGCATCTAGTCACGTGAACACATCCAGCTGCAAGGGCAGCTAAACTGTCACCTCACTGCAGGAGGTAGCTTTTCAGATTGACTGTCCCTAAGAAGTGTCGGGTCAAGAAACTCCTAGACGCCATTTAGCAGTACTTTGCACATTTGCTGGAGCAAGTCATGTCAGTTGTAATTGAATGCGTTTTTCATTATGCACTTCAAGAACAAATTGGCTATCCAGTTATACAAGCAATGACTTCTTGGAACCAGCAGTAATTGGGAACAGCTCTATCTCCCATTAGGTGTTATGATCATTGACTAATCACTCAGCCTCCTGCAAGATTTCCACAGGTCCTCAGATACTTGGGAACCAAATTTTCGTTTCTTCCAGAAAGTAAATGGACTAAGAGAACAAAAACTAACCTGATTTAATTGACAAATCAAAGGCAAATAACACTCGCTTTCCAGCATATTGTTTCTGCAAGAAGGTGGTGAGAAGAGGAAGGGAAAATAATTACAGACTTCAAAATCCAATCATCTCTGTGTATTCTCATTGCTATTCTCCTTATGTGCACAGTAATTTAGGTTTTGTTTTGACAAGAACACGGAGATATTCATAAAATGAGAAGCAATATTTACCGGTTTAGATTTAGTAGGTATCTTATCAGAAATACATAATAAGTACCCTAAATTTCTGAAAACCTGACTCAGAAAATATGCCAATTTTCATCAGCTCACTAAAATTATGGGGTTATTTATAAATACAATTTAAATAAATTCTTGCCTTTAAAAGATAGTACAAATACGGATTGAATTGACAGAATCTTGAAATATCTTGGCAGTATTACTGTTCTTTAAAAAACTATCCTGGGCTCAGTGGTAGAACATGGTTTTAGTTTTCATAAGCCCCTGGGTTCAGTCCTTATCACTATCAACAGCAAAAGCAACAGCTAAACACTCAGTAATGTCTTTACAGGTGGCCCATGGGTAATAATAAACTATTTTAATATTAATTTTTACCTACTCTCTGATGCCAAATTTTCACATGGGAAGTTGCCTAGGCCCTCTGCACAGATGTTACAGTTGTGTAGCTTGGTCTTCATGTGAGACTCCTCACAACAGGAACAGGGGCTGTCTCTGACTCTGCTGCCTGTCTTTGGGACTTTTTCATCCCACCAGGGTGCTTGGTCTAGCTTAACAATAGGAGGGGATACCCTAAGTCTTACTGCAACTTGATAGGCTAGGGCTGGTTGAAATCCATGGGAGGCCGTCACTTTTCTGGAGGGAAATGGAGGAGAGGTGGAGGAGAGGGATGGAAAAAGAACTGTGGTCAGAATATAAAATAAACAAAGAAATAAGAAATATTTTTCTCACTTGGTGCATTTCTGTTTCTCTTTTGAAGGAATGTGAAAGTGAGAGCGGACAGAACAAGGAAGAAATGACAAGATAATTTCAAAGTAGATGCCTGTGTTGTAAAATGCTAACATCACACCAGCTATTTACGATCAGTGTGGCAATTAGTTTTGTACATGATGATAATTTTATATAAAAAAAATCCAGCTGTACAGAAATGTTGAGTTGTATTTACAGTTTATTGTTTATATACTTGGTGTATGCCAGAATTCCATTCAGGATTTTAAAGTGTGTGTGTGTGTGTGTGTGTGTGTGTGTGTGTGTGTGTGTGTGTGTGTGTGTGTGTTGAATTTGTTTGCTTTATTTAGTAAGGGAACTATTGGGAATGTTAATATATTATTGTGTTATATGTACATATGTACATGTTTAAGTGAGCATATGCATGTGTGTGTGAGTGTATTAGTTATTCAAGTGAAGACTAACCATTTGTGTCAGGTGCCTTCCTCCTCAATTGCTCTCTATATCACCATCATCATCATCATCATCAGTAGTAATAGTAGTAGTTGTTAGGACTCTGCTTTAGTCCACCTACCCATGATGTCATTGCTTACCTGCCATGGGAGTGTAACCCTGCCAGGGCCATATAAAAAGATAGACTCTCCTTGTGGTCTCTCTCTCCTCCAGCTTTCTTACCTCCCTACCTCCTTCTCCTCCTTTCCTCTACAACTCCTCTACTCCCTTCCTCTATCTCTTCTTATTCTTCCTGTCTCTGTCTCTCTCTGAGTTACACTTCTTCCCTTTTCTTCTTCCCCCAATGCTCACTTAATAAACTCATCTATATTATAATTCTGTTGCCTGGCATCTTATTTTCTTATCATATTATTTGCCTTAATTATTAATCATAGCAGTAGTAGTAGTATTCGGTATCTTCCTTCTCCATTTCTCTCTTCTTCTTCTTCTTCTTCTTCTTCTTCTTCTTCTTCTTCTTCTTCTTCTTCTTCTTATTATTATTATTATTATTATTATTATTATTATTATTATTATTATTATATCTTTTAGACTAGTATTTGACTGGACCCAGCAACAAGCAGTTGAACTAGACTGCATAGCCAAAGAGCTCTAGAGGCCTTGTTTCTGCTCCCACACCTCTAGTGCTATGCTTTTGAACCTATGTCACCACCTGGCTCTTACCTGATTGATGGGGTTCTGAACTCAGGGCCTCATGTTTCAGCAGCGGAGATTTCCCCTACTAAGACTTATCTACAGTAGATACTTGATTTTTTTTACCCTTCCTCTCTCTTATACGGTACTTGAGCTGAATTTCTGTGTGTTAACTAGCAAATGTTAAGTATCTATAAGAAGAATCCGTGAATACGCATTTGAAAATTTAAAAATAATGATACATTGCAGAATTGTCTCAGATGGCCAAAATAACTTATTCTCATGAATAAAAACTGTTCTGAAATGAGCAGTTTTGATTCTCCAAAACAATTCTATATTTATGTTTTAGCAAAATTTAGTCTACGGACATTGTTTGAATAGTTGGTTATTCACGTCAAATATACAACCCTCTGTATCTTTTTAAAGAGCTAGATGGCCTAATACCCTTTTGCAGATTTTGCCTTTGAAGGTGCAGAAGAACCTTTCACAGTGTGCAGTATTTATTTTCTCAAAAAGAAAACATCTAACCAAAAGAAGTGTGTGTTGACCTTGCATTTCTTCTTGAGTTATAACTGATTCTTGATCTCACAGACATTGGTAGATTTACTTTGTTATTATGGCCATGTGCCTTTAGCACTTGTCCCTTCAAGGCCCACTGAATTTTAAGACTGTATCAAAGTGTGGAGGAGAAAGCTCTGCCCTGATTTATAGTGCAATGCTTTAGCTTGGTGCTATCTGTACATGACTGGTGGCCAGTTTTTCCTCTGTGTACATTCGGACAATTTCACTCTTCCTTTTAAAAACAATCTCACATGGCTGAAGGTATTTTCAGTAACAGAGTGTCTTCGTTGTTGTATTGCAAACTACAGAGGTGCTTTTCTAAAAATGAGTCTGGTTTGGAAAAGGTCAGTTTGTAGCCTCTGGGCAGCCTTGTCTTCATGTGGGTCCTGTAACAATCAGAGTTGGCCTGTCTCTGATATGGACTCTGCTGCCTACTTTTGGACCACTTTCCTCTAGCTGGGGTGCCTTGCTGTGCCTCAGTGGAAGAGAATATGCTTAGTTCTGATGCAAATTGTTGTGCCCCTGCAGGATATGGGCGGGGTTGGGGGGGGGAGGTTGATCGCCTTTTCTGAGGAGGAGGGCAGGGAGGAAAGGGGGAAATCAGGGGGGAGGGTGGCACCCAGAGGAGAGGAGGGAGGGGGCTGCAATAAGGAGGTAAAATAAATAAATAAAAATTAAAAGAAAAGAAATGAAAAGAAAGGAAAGGAAGGAGCCAGTTTGTTTTATGGAGCTACTTCGGAGCAACTAGCTTTTGAGTACTCAAAGTGTTTTCTCCTTGACCTCACAAGGAGGGTCCTGACTCTACACATTTATTTCTATTGACTGGAGCATTTTCATCCAAGGCTCTGAAGGCTACAGAGTTCCAGTTAATGGCATGGGCGTTTCAGATGTGATAAATTTCACGCCACCACAAGACTATAAAAAAAATAAATAAACTATAATCCGAATACCTGCCTCTTTGTCTCTCCAAATATTCAGAACTTGGTATAAGTTTTACAAATTTCCCACATGACACTATCATTTGTAATGGCCTGGTTCCGATTTTGTAAACTACCTTGATCTAAAAGGCAAGGTAAAATACATGATCTTTTTAGTTCCTTGGAAGGGAATGTTTAGGGTCAATCTCTTCTGTCCTTGCTACAGCTTCTCTAGGTAGTGACATAAGACTTCCTGGGAGGAGGGAACGAGAGCTGATGCCTGAGGTTACTGCATCACTTGATTGAAATGATTCTTTTATTTACTAATATAATGATACAAGAATAAGTAAATTAACAGCCCATTCAGTGCCCCCCCAGACTTTGCAAACAATGGTAGAAAGAGCCACACACTCTAAGGATATGTATGTCCTTTCTACATTACATAAGTGCATCAAATGTACAATTATTAAAAAGGCTAGAAAAAAGTGTATTTTCAGATTTTTTCATTATTTTGCTGAATTGCTCCCTATTTATACATAAAGTAGAAGGAAAATAACTCTGTATTAGTGTGTAGAATTTTTAAATACCTCTTCATAAATTACCATTCTTTCTCCATAGCAACATTGTGTAAAAACATAAAAATAAATTGACCCTTATGTTTACATGTGAGATACCTGAGGACCATAAAGATCATGTGTGAGTTGTAATAGAGAAACAGTTGACCTTCTCCCTTGGGGCTGGATGTACAGCATATTACCCTTTCATTACAAACAAAAATGAACACATTGCCATTCTTATTCAGAGTCTGGACATTTCCCTTCATCCTTATATATTGTGCAGATCATGAGATCATGTGCTCTTAGAGAGGTCACATACTACTATTGATCCTTAAATTCTTTTGAAATTTTCCATCATTTTACTGAAGCTATTTCCTTCCGTGCTATTACCAGTTTTCAGATGCCATACTGTAACCACCAAATTTAATTTTTCATCCAATGGGAAACTCTCCCTTCCCACTCATCGTCTATCTCTCTACCTTGTCATCTGTCTATTTGCCACCTATCATTTAGGTTTTTAAATATCTGTGCCATTCATTTCTTCTGTGTCCAGTTTTTTAAATTAAGTTTCTTGACTAGTGATACTAGAAAAGACATAGCTATCAGCCTGGCTGTTCTGTGTCAAGGGTCCCCAAGATTACTCTGAATCTTAGTGATTCATCAAGAAAATTCACTGGGCTCAGCAAAATGATTAAATTACATTTATAGATTATCACCGAGACAGCTCCCGGAATTCAGCAAGGGAAGGGAAGAAACACAGGGATAAAGTCCAAGAGAAACCAACTCTAAGCTTTTATGGTCTCTTTCCAGTGGAGTTCCATGAAAAATATTTTCTCTTCACAGACTATATGAAACATATGCAAGTTATCGTCAGCCAGAAAAGTTCACTGAAGCTCTCCTGTCCAGAACATTCATTGAGAGACAGGCCATAGCCACACAGGATCTGTATTTCTGACCTCAACTCCTTAGAGTTCAACTGCCTGAGTGAAAACAGATATAAGTGGTTTTATTCGCATAACATATTTGGTCAAAATAGTACTTCACAGTCCAACCACTCAACTTTTAAAATAAAATTAGAAAACAAAAGGCCAACAAAACCATAACAACAGCCCCACCTGTATCCAGCAATATCCAATTGAAGGCAAGGTTTCCTATTTTGTGCAGTCTCTGCAAACTCAGACTGCTGAAATAATGCTTTCCTGCATGCACCTTATACAGACATGTCTATCTTATGCACTGACCCCTGATTGTATGTGACTAGACCAATGGTGTCTGCAACCCCCTAAGATACATATGAGGTAACTCAGAAGATAGAGGAGCATCAAGGAAATACGCTAGCGGTACCCAAGGGACTGGATTGAGTCACGTTTCATGTGCCTTCAGGAAATTCAGAATTGGTAATAAATATTGGCATTCAATAAATACTAGCCTTCTGATTTTCCAAATGTCAGGTTCTCAGATTGGATTTTCATTTTCCTATGCTTACCAAAGTGTCTGTTGCTTTTAGTTGCCTCAATATTGTAACTGCTTCCTGCTTGGTCTTGTCGCCAACTGAACAGCTATCTGCCCAGCCTTCTTCTCCCAACCTGGATTAAGAAGGCCATTCTAATTCACTCTCTATGTGGGTGAACACATTCTACTGTTAAAAGGCTTCTTTGGTCATTTTGCTCTCCTTGTCAAAAACCATTTATGATTCTTTGTTGCTTGCAGATGAAAATTTACTGCTCTTGGTTTGGCATTCATTCTCTTTGTCTGTTTCAAAGTTGCATTTCAAGATAGGTCTTTATTTTGCTTGTGATACATACTTTCTTTTGATGTAATTTAAGCATTGTTACATGGCAAAAAAAAAAATCCTCCCAGTCTTTCCAATGTTGGGTGATAAGTATGACATCTCAGTTGTATTTGTTTGAACTCATGCATGAGAGGACCTTTCAAACAATACCATAAACATCTCCACCTGTGTTAAATATCTGTATTATAGTTTTACACTGAAATTAGGCTCACTTTTGAGACTAGGTATCACCAGGTATCATAGGCTGGCCTTGAACTCTCAAGCTTCCCAACTGGTCAATTGCAGGTACTAGGGGCCTCTTCTGTCTAAAGCATAATTACTCAGGCCTGTGACTTGTTTCCTCTATTCTATAGAACCTGTTGGAGGAACCATTTCACTACCTTTAAATGCTACACATGTCACACAATTAACTGATGAATATATACATCTCAGCCTTGATATTGTACGTTTTCTCTTAATATATTTAGAGATTTTAACACCCAAACTATTCCTAAAGGTCCCCAAATGCATGCATATGTGTGCACGTACACGTTCACACACACACACACACACACACACACACACACACACACACACACACACCTTGTATTGCAAGTTTTTAAAATATATTTTGGCTGTCCTGTCACATATTTTTCACTGAGTAATATTTTAAGCTTAACATATTTAAACAGAATTTTATGTCATTTATTTTTGGATTGAATGAACATGGTGTCTTGTATTATAAAAATAAGAGCAATTAACACATTTTATGTTCCCACATGAAAATAAAGTATAGCATTATCATAAAATTTGTGTTTTTTAAAGCTTTATAATTTTGTTCTATCACTTTTGTATATTTTTTTGCCTACCCTAGGATGTATTTTATAAAATCAATTCTGTTTATTTAGGAATGGGATTCATGTAAATTATATCTTGCTGGTATATAGAAAAGCTATCATTTTTTCACATAAATCTTGTATCAGAAATATTTCCTGTAATATTGCAACTATTTTTTGTTTAGCATTAGAAAGAAAAGAACTAACAAAAATAATTACTAGAATTTCTCAAAGCCGGATTTCCAGAACAGTATCTACACATTCTGGGAGTTGAGATAGCAACAATTTTAACATTACTCTGGCAAATTTTGTTGGTAATATATCCTTATTGTATGTAGTTAATGTGCATAATGCAATGTTTCCATGTACATATTTAGTAGAATTATAATATAGTCGGATCAATTAATGTATCCTTCATTTCAAGTAGTTACCTACTCCTTTTCTGTTATCTTTTGTATAAGTGCAACTGAAATCTACTTGTGCTGAAAATTTCATTCACTTAATATTATTAACTTCACTCTATATGCTGTGCTTTAAATCTCTAGATGTGTTTGCCCTGCATAAAAACAGCTGTATTGTGTACATTTTTTCACCAACTCTATGGAACTCTTTGAAGCCTCACCCATGGAAACTATGGTTCTCCATTCATTTTATGTACTGGATCATAGTTTCACTCAGATTTCATGTGCAAAATAAATATGCAGTATTTCACTTTTCACTTATTAAGAAGAATATCCATCCAGATTGTCATAAGTAGAAATGTGTGCTGGTTAGGTTTTTTTTTTTTTTTTAATCTTGGCCCAACTAGAAACATCTGGGTTGAGGGAACCTCAATAAAGAAGTTGCCTTCATCAGGTTGGCTTGTAAGCAACTCTGTGGTTTGCTTTATGATTGATATTGGAGAGCAGAGTCAACTTTGGGCAATTCCACTCCTGGCTAGGTTGCCCTGGGTGGCATAAGAAAGCACAAGCCATACACAAGCAATCCCATAAGCAGCACTTCAACACGTAGTGTCTGCTTCAGTTCTTGCCTCCAGCTTCTTTGGTTTCTGCCCTGGTTTTCTTGGTGGTAGACTGTGGTGAGGATATGTAAGCTGAATAAATCCCATGCTTCTGAAATTGGGCACTGTCTCTTTATGACAGCAAAAGAGAGGCAAACTCAGACAGAGCTTTTATTAGGGTTTTATACAACTATAATATTTAACAAATATTATAAATATTTGTTAAATATTAAAAAATAATTAAAAAATAATAAAAAACAAATTACATTACTTTATAGACAATATTTTATTATAAAAGGAATACATTATTTTTTATAAAATATCAAAATATTTAAAATATAGAATGTAACAAAACACTACATGTTTTTCTGTTTATTAGCTTGTGCATAATCATGTTGTATCTTTATATTGTATGCTATGAGTCTGACAAGAATATCTATAATTCTATGATAGAAGAATTGCTAATTATGATTGCACTTCCACTGGGAGCAGGATGAGAAGAAACTTCTACAATATTTACCATAATAGAATAGCTATTCTTTCTTTTCTCCTCGACTGTAATAAGCATGGGTTTTGCTTTCTACCTATTCTCTCCAGCAATGCTGTTTCACTGATAATATACATCCAACAGATATGAAAGGGTAGATCATTTGGGTTTTAATTTTAATTTCCATGATGGTTAGTGAACTTGGGCAATCTTATGTACCTGTTGACCATTTCTATAGCCTATTTGTAGAAATGTCTACTCTTAAACACAAAAGTTTTAGAAGTAATAAGGCTCAGAGATAGATATTAACTACTCCCTCTAAGTGACAGGTAGGCTCTGGCCTGGAGCACCTCATTACTTATTTCACTTAATATAATATCCTCCAATTTTGTACATTGTCTTAAAAAAGACATAAGTTTATTGTTTCTCATGGCTGAACTGTACAGCACTGTGTATCCTAACTACATTCCCTTTTTCCATTTAAGTGTTGATGTGTACCTAGCTGGCTCATATCTTTGATAACACGAATCGTTTCATAATAAGAATGGGGATACAGGCATCTCTGCTTCACTCTGACTTCACTTCTTTTGTCTAAATAACCAGCAGCACAATAACTGAATACTATTTTAGTTCAATTTTTAATTCTTGAATGAGACATCAAAGCATTTAAGTCCAACGAAAGGTGCCCTGAAAGGGTATTAAATAAAAGCTCAGTCTAAGATACCGGACCTCCATAGAACCCATTGGTTAGGGAAGCCGTAAATACTTTCTGTACCAATAATGCAGGCTCTTGCTATTCCCCTTGGTTGCAAACAAGACTAGTTGATAAGATTCTGTTGTTTAAGAAAATACATATCTTGAGTAAATGATACAGATAAAGCAAGCTTAGCTTAGTGTTATGCTCAGATGTTATGCAGACTGCTTTGGGAGAACATGCATCAAGTCTTATACCCAGCCTTGAACTCTGCAAACTGCAATATTAACCTTCCAGTCAAGATTTTCTCACACCATGACCACACAGCAAGCCACACAACAAAACAAGACAAAATAGAAACACATGAAGGAGAGAAAGGAGCTCATAGAGAAGAGAGTAATAAAGGAGTTAAGAGAGGTTTATGGGGGAGTAGTAATCAGAATGCAGGAGAACATCAAAGAATGAATTTAATAAGGATTATAAAACAATCCTGCCAAAAGCACCACAAGGAGATAAGAGGTTTGTTTTGGCTTACAGTTTGAGGGCTACAGTCCACTCAGGTTGGAAAGTATGACAGCTGGCAGGGAAGACATGGTGGACGTAGCAATAGCGAAGTACACTGTGCTCATGCTCAGAGAGCTTAGAGTGAAAGGGAAGTAGAGCTCAGGGTCCTTCCCCCTGGCCCACTTCTTCCAGAATGTTCTAGTTCTTCAAGCATTCACAGGTTTTCCAAACAGCGCCATTAGTGACCATGTGTTCAAACATACGAGTCTGTGGAGGACGTTTGACATTTAAATCCCAAGCACGAAAGACCAACAGGACTTCACAACTAGGAAATATAGTGAGAGAAACATAGAAAGGACATATCCATTCAAAGATGACAACGCAAGCAAAAACTACAGTTATTCTAATAACAATCATACAATAAAAATATTTGTTGATCTTCTACACCATTGCCCAGTGTGCATTTTTTTTTGTCCATTTGTATCTTTCACAAGACTTTTTCCATTTTCATTTATTAAGGAAATAAATGAACTCTTTTGCTCTATCTCATAAGAAGTCTAATAGTTTAATATTCCTCATTCAACTTTCATTGAGATGGTTTTATGAACAAATATTAGCTTTCTGTACTTTAATGCTTGCACAGGATCTCATGAATTTTTATTTTTAATTAAAAACTGACTCACTGATTGCTAATCCTTTTTTATTATTCTTTAGCCTGCCTGCATCTTCTAAGCAACTTTCCCTCAACCAATTTCTTTTCTTTAGTACTTCAATGTAGTGTTATGGGTAAGTATTATTCATTGCATTATTCTCAAAATTATCAAGCATTTTTGCACCAAATGCTTTCTTGGGAGCTGAAAAAGTTAATTCTCTTGAAAGAAATAAAATTGCTCAAATGATCATGCAACAAATGCTTTTGTTTTAGAGTGTGTTCATGCTTCACTGAAAAAAATAAATATTGAAATTATCTATTTTAAAAGACCTCAAAGTACAGGGGCAATATTATCACTACTTAGAAATCAGTATTTTTATCATGAAGTGAAAAAAAAAAAGAGACTAGGTAAAACAAAAGTGACAATAATATTACAAAATATATTTGTTGATCTTCCACCCCATTGGTGTGTGTGTGTGTGTGTGTGTGTGTGTGTGTGTGTGTGTGTGTGTGTGTGAGTGCATTTTACAAAGCATGTATTGTTGATTTTTGTGAGGCAAGGGCAAGCAGGCTATTCCTAAGAGAAGCTGCAAGTGGGAAAGAATTGATAACGAATGCACAATCCAGATTTAAATTTATGAATGGCAGGTGAGAATTCTACCACTGAACCACCAATGCCGATGAACAAAATATTCTCCACTGTTAAGTGGAGAATGTGATCTGACTCTCACATGAACTCTGATGCCCCTTTTCTGACCATGTCCCCTGGATGGGGAGGCCTGGCGGCACTCAGAGGAAGGATAGCAAGTTACCAAGAAGAGACTCGATAACCTTAGAGCATATATAGGGAGAGGAGGTCTCCCTCAATCACAGACATAGGGGAGGGGAGAAGGGGGAAAGTGGGAGGGAGGGAGGGAGGAATAGGAGGATACAAGGGAAGGGCTAACAATTTAGATGTAATATGAATAAATTAATAAAAAATTTATGAATGGAAGTTGCTTTGCCTTCAAAGCATTGATAGGACATTATTCTGTTGCCTTAAGGAGCCATATAATATCTGCCTTACCTATTCACATAATTTTACCTAAGTAACAAAATTCAGTGGGGGGAAGGGTAGATAAAGAAGTTATTCATAAAAGGACATATTTGTTCTGGAATTCAGTAAAATACCGGCAGGGATATAATGAGTTTAGCAACTGTGGCTAAGAGAAAAAAAAAATCAATGAATCACCAAAGAGGTAGTCTTCCACAATTGACTACCTCTATACATATTATTTAAAATGCATTTTGTTTATAAAATGATATTGTATTTAGACACACTACTATACAGTGTCTTTTAAAAATCAATTCATCATCTGAGAAGCACGTGCTTTACAGCACATGACAATCTGTTTCTTGTTTATTTACACAATGGCCGTGAGGAGTCTATACTTCTACATCACAAGAGTTACGAATACAGAGATATAAACAAGATTATGACAGAAATTTTGAAGCAGAGCTCCAGCACTATGTTGAGATGAAATGAATAAGAAAAGACTCTTGAACCACAAGGTATTGGGCTGAGCAGTGTCTATTTGCTTTCTTTCCAGAGACCAATTAGGTTCTAATTCTGTGTCTGGATGGACGTTCCCTGATTCTGGGAATCTTCATTACCCTCTTCCAATCTCATCTTTATCAACAATGCAGAAGATTCACTCTCACTCCATCCAAGGAGAGTGAACATTTTGGAGATATATAATAAGAGAGAGTCTTTCGTGTAGAAGAAACACAGGCTTGTCTTTTTAAATGCTTCTCTCTACAGTGTGTGAAGAAGTGGACACATGAGACTTACTCTGTCAAATGCCTGGGCTGACAGTTCTAGGAGGTGTGGGGCTAACGAGCAATAAAGCATGGACTCACAGGGAACAGAAACCAGGTATGACAAAAGAGAGGAGACAGGTAAGATTTCCAAGTATCCTTCATGCTCAGCCACTGCAAAAGCCCCCATGGCCACCTGCACACAAGCTACTGCCTAGCCAGTGATAGAGTGGGCCAGCTTGTTTAGCAAACATGAAGAATTTCAATACTTTGTCCAGGTGCCACTCTGCTTTCTACCATTATGTCAGTAGAGCCTTCCTTCCTGGGTTATAACTGGCCATTAGTTATTCATTGCTATTACATAATTTTGTTTTACTGCTGAAAATGGCAATTGAGTATTTAATTCTATGTCAGTGATGTTTGTGTGCAAATTTGTCTTTCTTACTTACAGAGAGGGGGCAGCACGAGTAAGGGAGGGAGAGAGAAAAGAGGGTAAGAATTAGAACAACACAAATAGCTACTTCACAAGAATAAACGGAATGAGAAAGATGACTTCACTACTGTTTTATTAAGGTGGAGATGATTTGAAAGTTATGAGATAGTGCATCCTGTGAGCCAATGAACAGTAATTGCTGGACTGGTCACATTGAAGCACAGGGTTTATTCTGGAAAATCTGGAATATTCCATGAATGATAACTTGTTAAATATTTTCTTCTTGAATTTTTATAATCATGCTATCAAGAGAGGATATGCAATTCAGTTTGAAATGAGATTTGTATTAGAAAACTGATGGCTAGGATTTAATATTTATCCCAGTTATATGGAGTGTGACTCAATCATATTCCAAGTCCATCGGGATTACTTCATGTTTTTACATTATAAATTTGATCTTTATGGAAGTTTCTACACTTTCAGTTTTATTCATTTAACAATGCCTTCATAATATTTTTATAGAAAATGTATTTTACAGTTTAAATATTAAGGTATTTTAAAAAATATCCAAGTCAGTTTAATTAGGTTAATTTTACTAGAAAAGTAAATAAGGTTCATTGATATTTTTACTTTTGTACACTACCATTAGACAAACAGCATATGGAAGCATCTTTAATTTGGACATTGCAGTCCTTAAAATTACCTAACAGTTTTCCTTTAATAGAAGCAAATCCTTTCACCTTCCTGTATATTCATCAAATCTCTGCTCCTTTTTCTTCTTTTCTTTTTTTCTTTCTGTTCCTTCCCACTTTTTATTCTACCCTCCAATTCATGTTGCATAGTTTAAAAAACTGCCACTGGGGGTAACAGCTGTTCTTTGCAGAAAATATAACACTTTTGGTATTTGGATATAGTTTTGTAGCTCTTGGGAACTGAACTATAAACAAAACTTAAAAAAAGCAAAGTGAGGGAGAAGAACACCCAACAATAATGCTGCATGCATAGAACTCAACTTACAAGGAATCTTTTGTTTGGGGAAGAATGGGAGTGTACAAGGGATGGGATAACCATTGAGATATAACAAGAATAAATTAATAAAAAAATAAATAAATAAATAAAAAAGGGAAAAAAGACACTCTTTTTCTTTTAGGTCATGGTTAATGCGTGGGCTCCATTCATGGATCATGACAGATGAATAAAGCAAGGATTTAAGAGTGCATACACAACAGGGTATGAGCAGGAGAAATGGCCCTATTGATGGACCTCTTTCAGCATCTCTTGCAGAATCTGTCTAAGGTTATCATTTAGGTATTTCAATTCTAATGGACACACACAAAACATCACAAGTGAATGCTTAGATGAGAGTTGTGAAGGACAGACCCAGCAAATTGCTGATAATGTTAAGCTCTTCCACCTCGGCCTTAACCTGCTGCCATGAAGTTACCGCTATTTCCATTCATTGTGGGGTCTATGTTACATTGTAAGACTCAAAATTGATTTTATGCACAGAAATAGTATAAAATTGTATGATGAGGTTTAAGTTAATTACCACAAATGGCATTTTATCTCAGGATTTTATGAATAAAAGTAAACTTATAACTAGAAAGCATCAAATATACCAGGCACTGTGTGATCTATCCCATGTGCATTGATCCAATAAACCTTCACAGTTAGGTTCTAGTGTAGGTGAGACAATGACTCTGATTATGTAGATGAGGAAAGGAATAGAAAAGGACACTTAGGAACTTGAGCAAAGTTATGAAATTCCCAAGAAAAGAGACGAACTTTCATAACCAACAGTTTAATTCCAATGGCACACTGTTGTGGTTGCACAGACACTTTTGAGCTGTTTGGAATGTAATCATCTGTCCATCATTTCTGTAGAAAATATTTCTGAACTTTTGAAGTAGTGTGAATACCTTATAGCACTAAGGAAAAAGGACATTAAGAACTCAGTTTTTAGAATTAAGTGGCATAAAGTCAGAAAAGTTGGTTCTCTGCATACTTTCTTGTTACCTACCTTTATCAGTCATTTCTCTTCCACCGACCAACTCCTAGCTGTTTAATTTGAGGATCAGTTGTCACTGACATAGGATTTAATGCTTTTCACATATAATTTTTATGTTGCATTGTATCAGATTTCCTTGCCAAATAAGAGCCATTAATACAAGGCACAGGGCTGGGGAAGAAAGAAGCAAAATTATGTTTACATAAAATAGGAAATAATTACACATGTAAAAATCCTATAACCTGAACTAACCAAGAAACTACAACAAATGAATAATTGGACAAATACATCTGACATTAAGCCACCAACTTACTATAATGTCATATCATTATAGTATCAGTGTACAGATAAACATAGCATCTTATGGTGTAGAATTAAAATTCTAAAATTAACCCTATATGTTTGAGGTACTTACAGTTAAATGAACTTTTATTTTTAACAAGGAAATACAAAAGAGGAAACATGTATTTTAAAGAATAGTATATAAAGATGAAAAAAGAAAAGAATCAGGAGTAAGAGAAAGCAAGGCTTCAATCCAGCACTTATGGGAGAGTTAAAGATGTTGCTATGAGTTGAAGATCAGTCTGGTCTGTCTAGAAAGTTGCAGGCCAATCATGACTGCACTGTGAATCCATGTCTCCAAAGAAAATAGAAAAAAAAATATAGTGTTAGGATGATAGTAAACTTATGCTAAAAAAAATCCAAATAAAATATATACCAAAATTTAACTGAATGAGCCAAAGACATCATCAGACACCAGACATTATATGCCCTAGCCTTCAGAGATAAAACACTATATTATATATGTGTGCATCATATCAATATATATATGAATATGTTGATAGTTATACATCTCAAGATCTACAAATGTGTATATACATGTATACATAGATATATATATCAATATATTGCATGTATATCGTATACATGCATATGTTTATAGATATATTGATATGATATGTATCATGGTTAACTAATGTTTTCTTAGATATGAAACATGGCTTTGTTATAATATTTTTTAAATGAAGATACTTTTTAGGTGGGCCATGGTATATGCTTACAATGTACTCACACATCACAACAGAGAAATAAAGCAATAGTTTATGAACAACAGACAATATCACTTATAATAGTGCAAACAAATCACATACTTATGGATATATTTACCTAAGTATGTGTAAAGCCTATGTAAAAGTAACTGCAAATATTACTGAAAGAAAACAAATGAAATGAACTCAAACTTGGTGAAATGTGGTTATATATGAATTAATCTATAGATAAATGTAATTCCTGTCATAATAGTCAAAGATCCAAATATGATACTATGTACATGAAATTAAAAAAAGATTTGATGTCTGAAATATTCCATTCTCAGCCCCTTTTCCCTTCTCCTTTCTTTATTATCCCCTTCCTTCTTCCTCCTACTCTCACCCTCCTTTATATAGCCTCACTGTATGTATTACAGGCTGGCTTCCAACTCATGATGTGCTTCTAACTGATATGATATAAAAAGCAATTTTTAAAAAATGACAGTATACTAGGAAAAAACAAAACCTTTTCAATAATAAAAATATTCAATGAATTCCAATAGTGGCTCACCAGCAGATGAAATTCGTGCTTGATGAGTGGCTTATTTTCAGCAACAATTCATTTCAGTTCAGCTTTTTGGGGGTGGTGTTATGACAAAGTTTATTAAGTAATATTAGGAAAATTACAACATAATTTTGCTACTAACATTTCTTTGATAATATTATCCCTTTAGATCTGAATTTTTAAGAGGTACTTCATCTTATTTACATAGTTCGAAAATACAATAAATTTTTAGTTAAAGGTGGTTCGAAACCATGAATGAACTAAGCTCAGAATGTGTTTGTGTGAAGCAAGGAGGGCAGGATGGAGGAAAGATGCAAGTCTAGCTGAGTCTAAATGGGAACAACGGCTTCTTTAAAAAAAAAATACCAACATGTTGAGGTTATTTTTATATAACTGTTTCTCGATTTCGTTCTTAACCTGGCTTTCACACAAATAATTGAGACTCTTACGTATTTGTTTTAATAATAAGCTTCATAACACAATAACTAAGCAGTTATTACTCTATTCTTAATCCTCTAAACTACCCTGGTTTCCTTCCAACATAGATCCCAGAGACACTGCACTTTGTAGCTTTCCTTGTTCCAAGTCCTTCCTGATGTCTCTTCAACCTCTCCCTTGGCTGAATTCCCTACTTTCTCCCCTAACTCCTCCTTTCCCAGCTGGCAGGAAGCCCAGCTGCATTTCCTCCCCTCTTCAGTTATTAGTTGTAAGCTATTTTATTGGTATATCCAAGGACAGTTGGGGAGCAGTGTTTACACAACATGAAGATAGGAGATTCTCAGAAAGAACTGAAACCAGATATAGGAGATACAGAAATCAGCATTTGTTTACACAATAAACGTAATGCCTACAAAGACAAGTTCTGCCTGCTTCATTCTTGTTTCTAAATATATCAAACTAATCATGTGCTGTTTACAAGCTAGATAGACTAATTAACATATGAGGAGATGAGGTAAGACTCCTCAATGACATGACAGACAGAGCAGGGACCGAGATGCCTAACTTGTGTTCTGGTCTTGTGTAACTTCATGGTGCTAGCGCAATGTGTGGATTGATGGCTTCCTGTCACCTGTATCTTTTCAAGAAATATTTTCCATGAACTCTTACATGCTCTGAGCTTCACAGTCATGTAGAAGGAGGAACGGATGAGATCAGAGCCTCAAAAGGAGAGGATTTCCTATTCATCAGGTTTTGTTGCCTTCTGTATCTCCATTATCTTCCAACCTAAGCACAGTACTCTATCTCTATCACTTATGGAAAAAGCAAGGAACAACTAGATGGCTGGGAACCACACTGTGCTGTGTGGGGGGTGGTACTGAAGGAAAAAAAATGGAATTGCTTTGCCAAAAGTGGTTGTTCTTTTACTTTTTTTAAATGATTGATTTGATACATTGTCAACGTCTGAATATCTCTTTGCTCAAGGAGAATGTTGACTACTCTATTAAAAAAAAAAAACAATAATTAGCACAGACCTCACATGGAAATCAGCCTCATGGACATTTTTAGCTGCTTCAATCATTGGAATGTAGAACCTGATCTCAGAGAAATCTGTTATCTGTTAGTGGTGTTAGTTGACAATCAAAAGGGATCATGAAGAACACAAGCCATGTTTGTCACTGAGAATCAGAGGCAGGAAGTAACATTAAAACATAGAAAAGAAAATTTAGTTCTTGTAAGTACAATTAGAGAAGTAATTGTTGTGTAATAGTATTTAAATTCTTTCTCCTTCTCCCTTTTTCCTTCTATCCCTCTCTCTCACTCTCTGTTCCTGTCTTCCTCTCTCCCTCTCTCCATCTCCCTTTCCCTCTTTCTCCTTTATAAGAGAGTTAACTCAGTTGCTACCTGTAAATCAACTAATAAGCAAACATGCCCTCCCTGGCTCCCTCTGGTTTCTTTTATCTCATCGCATGAGACCTACTGGGTGTCTTGAAAGATCAGGCTGTATTATTTTGTGTTCACATACCTGCAGCATTTACTTCACATGCCATGCAGTTTCAGTTTTGATTTTCTTGAGCCCAGATCTATAGGAAGAGTTTATTTCTAATCCTTGCCTGTTAGTCACTCACTGGCTCACAAAAGAAAAATATGTAAGATAGGAAAACCAGTCCCAGTGACAAGCAATGTACATCCAAGGGCCCAGTTGCGCCATTCTTGTTTAAATGTCTGAGCCAATTACTCATACTGGCCAGGGCCTGCATGGTCTGAAAACTACACCACCCTCTCCTGGAGGACATTACACAGGCATCATGCTCATCCTCGGAGTCTAGTGGCTCCAGTAGTCCTTCCAGCAGCATCTATACTTTGCTGAATATTTAAATCAAGTTCCTTTGGATTTGTGTGACAAGCAGAGGCCCTGGTCATTTAAGTTGTCTGTCCCTATCAGGAAGAAAAAGGCTGCTGCTAAACAAGATATACCAGGAGAACAAATTGACCCAAGGTGCGTTCTTCCTGCTGCTGGAGAAAGAAGTTTTATCTCCCTGCGACCTTGGAATATGATGATGATCTGGCATCACTGCTGCGGAGAAGTATAAAGTGCCTCCATTTTAGGGCCCCAAAGTCATAACTTGTAAGGGAAAAATCACATTTAAATTCTATTCTGCTCACACTCTCAACACTGATGAATTAAAAACAGGTGCACTTCACGAAGTTATTTACATGGCACACTAAGTATATTTATTTCCTTAGAAATTAAGATTTAGCTTGAATTATACACAGCATGATATTTTAGAACTGTGTTGAGAACCCTAAGTCATTTCTCATCAAAATGTTTTCCATGATGGTAAAATTCACAGATCAACTCACAAAAAGATACTATTCAAAACATATATTATAGAGAGAACATTTTTAATATGTCTTAACTCTGATTGTCAAAGTTATATTTATTCAGACAAATGCATTCACAGATTCAACTTAAGTTGACAGGAAAGTATTACATCTGGGTAAGGCCATGTATATGGAAGTAGTGACTGTCTAGGCAATAGATGGTGACTCTCACCTACAGGGCAGAGTTTGTTCACATCAATGAAAATGGCAAACTAAAGAGGATGCATCTAAGGTTGGGCAATGCTTAGAGGCTGACTACCTCAAACTCCAATTTCTGTTTCTCAAACACTTACTACCTCAAACCCCAATTTCTGTTTCTCAGACACTTACTACTGAGGCTGGATCAACATAGTTTTTTTTTCTTTTTGGAAACTATATTTTGCTAGTTGGTTACTAGTTTCAGTCATTTACATTAGTAAATTAAAACATAAATTATTGCTCCAGAGCTCTAACTCATAGATGTAGTGTTAGTTGTGTTTTATAGAATAGTAGAGTTTTAGAGCAACTACAGAAGCCAGTTATTCCTCCAATTAGTAATATCTCAATTATTAGTAAGACTTATTTTAGACAAGAGAAACATTAATTCCGTAAAATAAGAAATTATATTAAATTCTGAAAGTTAAAATACTTTAACTTCCTCCAAAAATATCAGTAATCAAACTTGCAAAGTTTGGGCTTAATATAATGGCAATTAATTCTTAAATTCATACAAAAGAGCAAACATCTGTGAACAGTCAGATAAATTCTGGATAAAACAAACAAAGCTAGAAGTAATACAATGACTGAATTGAAAATATTGCAAAGCCACAGGGATCAAAAGTAACATGTTCTGGCTCACAACAAACCTATATCATAGAATTTTTAAATTTTAATTTTAATTATGGAAAATTTCATATGTAGTACTACATTTATATTATTACTACCCCTCCTTCTCTGCCTCTGATGCCTTCTGTGTCCTTCTACTTCCTTTCAAATGCAAAAGCTTTTAAAGTTATCATTCCTTTCTATTTGTCTATCATCTGTCTATGTATCTATCTATCTATCTATCCATCCATCCATCCATCTAATATATCTATTTACCTCATACAGAGTTCATATAATGTTGCTCATACATGTATGTGTTTAATAATTACCTCTTTGGATTTGATAACCTATAAGGACTAATTCCATGAAAAGAGAAACTTTTCTCTCTCTCTCTCAGATTCCATTATTACCTCTAGCTTTTATTCTAGAGGTAGGATTTTTGATTTTCCCCCATTTTAATTGGCATGTCAACAATTTCAGGTCTAGATTAGGTGACCATAGTTTTTAGATTACATTGATAGAGCTTCTCAGTTACATTTAATAGTCACTATATCAGAGCAGACACACTTGTCCTGTAGTTCTTGAAATCTCTCTGTCCCCTCTTCTGAGATGTTCCTTGATCTTTAGGTAGAGGATTGATATTGTAGACTTATCCATTGGCTCTCAGAACTCAATAATCAGATGTTCTTTGTATTTTTGTCTTTTGATAGGTTTAGAATTAACATAGTGGTTTCTGTTTGCTGCAAACAAACAAATAAACAGACAAACAAAAAACAAACAAAAGAGCTTCTTTGTTAAGGGTGAGAGCTAAAACTTTTCTGTGGATACAAGTATGGATCTTTAGGATACAGTCATATATGTTTTGGCTTAGGAAGGACACTGTACTAGAGTCTCTTCTAGAGTCCAGGACTTTACCAGCCAAAGGTACCAGGCATGAATTCTGTCCTGTTCCATAGGATTGAGGTACAATTAGATGAATGTTAGTTAACCTTAAGATATACTATTACACTCTTGGGGTTATGTTGCCATATTGTTCATTGTTCTGGATCATTGGCTTTACAGTTTGTAGGACTGTAGATTCTTTTATCCTTCTGCAGCTTGCATAACAGCATTTGAAGTGGGAAAAGCACCTCGCTCAGGCATGCCCATTATAGATTTTGAACTTGTCTTTCTGATGTTTTCTGAAACAAATTCAGTGTTAGATTTCTAAAAATGCTTCAAAATTCATCTTTCTATTATTCTTAAGTTATTGTTAACATGGACCTTCCTGGGAATGAAATAAAAACATGATGATAACTCTATCAGAATCATCTTGTCAATCAAAAATATTTTCCTACACCAGAAATCTATAAAGGATCTCTTTGCTTTTATCAAGTGAAGAAATATTGACATCACTACATGAGAGGCATAGTACAGACCAGAAGACTCTCAGCTGTGATTGTGGGTAGAATCAGGACATCCAAAAGGGCAATTTAAATTTGGCCACTGAATTTTGACAAAGAGAAAGTTTTATCTTTGCTTCTCCAAAGACAATTGATGGAAATTAATTTCATAATAGAATGTAAAGACAGGCAGGCCCAGAGAATATAAATTCATTTGACACAACTTAAAAGTAATACCAGGGGATATTTCTAAAACAATGAAACTAGAGAAAAGATCTAACTATGATGATCCTTCCTCAGATAAAAGGTTTAGACTAGTATAGTAACTGCCTATGAGCTCTAGTAGTTATGCCATTTTGACCCCTGTTTTCTAATTTAATGTGGACATTGAACTCTCTACTTACATTTGAGTGGTGTCACAGAAGCCCCTTTCATACATTAAGCCACTGTAGTTAGGGGGACCATCCATCTTTTATCTGTCCTCTATCTCTCTTCATTGCTTACTGTTCAATGTCTGATATGTTGGCTCCTACTATTTGATAGTATTTTTAAGATGAATTGTATGCATGTCCAGCTGTAATTTCACCTTAATTCCACTATTAATAATAATTAAACTGGATATGTGATTGTGTTCACCTTAGAGGGTGTATTTCCTTACGTTAGAAGAGAAAAAATCTTGATAGACCTTTTCAGTATGCAAATTAAAGCAGAGAAATTGCCAATTTCAAGAAAATAAGGTTGTGCAAGGTTTTATGTTATATCCTTGGATGACTTAATTTTAGACAATAAATGTCTTTCTTCTGTGAGAAGCCTTGGAGTATGCAGCTTAGAGCTAGGAGGCTTACTGAGGCTACCCAGGCTTAGATGTAACTAGCCCCTTAGAGGTCAAAGGCTCAGAAGTAAAATATCAACCTCTGGGTTCCAGTGATAGCTCTTCTTTTGTTGCATTTCCTTTCTTTTTGCTTTTCATCTTAAGGATTAAGCCCCACACATGCTAGGAATATAATCAATCTACCACCAAACTTCCCAGTCCCTCAGCCCCTGGTTAGAAACTATTGTAATTCTGTACATGTTCTTTCCTAATGCCCTCTTCTCAAGGCATAAAGTCCACTTCATTAAACCACACAATCTGGTCTTACTTTCTTTTTTATGTATTTTTATTTTTTACATACACATTTAAGTTATTACACATATATACAATAAATTCTTTACAGCAAGAAGAACCATGATGCAATTATGAATTATATAAATGTTGCTATATAAAAGAAGCCATGAATTATATAAATATTACATTCATAGTGTTTTGGCTATTTGTATTTGGCAACCTTGAAGAAAATATCTTTCCTATCTTGGTGAGTATAAATTTCTGAATATAAATCCGTCTATCCTATCTCATCATTATCTATCTAGACCTAAAAACATCTTAACCCTAAACAACTAAACTTAATTATAAAACTGGACTATCTTGTCTTCAACCTCATCAGAGATTTAAGAAGGAATAAAATTAATTACCTGAGTATACCGGGAGTGCCAGTAAGCAGCTTCCCAAATGAGAAAATGACAGACAGTTTGCTACCTGAACAGTCACCCAAAACTCTCTATAACATTTTGGAGCATCATCTTCAGTCTTCTGGCCAAATATATCTGACAGGCATGGTCTTACTTTCAGTGGATGAAGTTTAGAGTGAGGTCTGTGTCTAAATTTGGGTCAGGTATGAAAGCTTGAGTGTGGGTATCTGAGATTACTGGAGAGCAAGCAACAGAAAACAGTCTGAATTGATGTCTCCAATGACACAGGAGGCTAGGCAGATGAAGGAAAGCCTTCTTCTTTCATGGAATGTTTTGCAGTTTCTGTGAGGATTCCCAGTATGTGGAAAAGCAATTCTAATAAAGTTGGATTTGCTGAGCTCAGGTCTGGTGGGGGTTATATTGTTTTTAATTAGACACTAAGGGGAAATGACTGCAGAACTACAGGGTGTATACAATTCTACTGGCACAGCTACCGAACTATAAGTAACGTGGGTTCCAGCATGAATTCAATAGTTTGCTCTGGTTAGTGTATTGATAAAACCATGAGCACTTGGGGTGAAAGATGTTTTTGTTCTCAATATAACCAGAGCCCAATTTTTGCCACTTTTTGTCAGGGGTAGCCATCAGGTAATTTTCTTCGCATTGCTTTGGTTCTCCTTATCAGAGTTAAAATCCGTACCTTCCCAAGACAGAAAGCTTTCAGTAAGATCACGGCATTCTTAATTGCCTTGCAGCAATTATTCACTGGTCAGACCGTTTATAGACACCATTGGAGCCAAATTTGTCCTCGTATACTTCCTGCTTGTGGAATTTCTGGCGACTTTTCTCTTCTGTAAATATTGGTTACAGTTCACCTCGGTTGATCTTTTTGCTTGAGGACAGGCGACGAAGCTCTATGGAACACTGCTAAATGTACCACCGGCAGACTGTCTTCTAGGATGACTGTTGTCTTGGGGTGCAAAAGGGGAAGCTTAATTCCATATCACTTTGTTACAAGACTGTGAACACATCCAGTAATGGCAGTGTAATGCTCATATGTGATTTGTGATGTCTTCCAGCTACCAAAATTGCCAGTTTGAATGTGAGCAATGGAGAGGGAGGATAGTATCTCTAATAAGCTTTGTATAATTTTTAAATGCCACCGCTGTTTCATTCCATTTGTAAAGGCGTGCTGCTGCAGTGATATTTCTCTGTAGGGTAGAAATGCCAGTGACCTTGCTCCCTTCTGAGTAATGGCTTTTATAAAAGGAATTTATAATCTTTTCTGCTTTGCAACCTCTCTGACACTGCCTAACCTACTGTAGTGTGCTTTCTGACACATCCATTTCAGAGAAAGAAATCCACACAATATCTGCTGTAACAAGAAAGTCACTAAAACTGTCAATTTTTAGTCCTCGTATTTCTCACCCTCGTCACATCATCCCTTGTTATAACTATCTCTTCTTTAAATTCATGAAACCCTTTTATTTTTATGTTATATTTCAGATATTTCTAAATCGCTACTTAGTTTCTATATAGTTATATTCCGTAGATACTTCCTCTTTCTCTCCTGTACTCAGTATTCCACCAAAGTCTTTAGACTAGTAACTTCTAAGTCAGTATCTATCACTCAGAATCTTTCTTCAACTTCAGAAGATTTTACAATATCTACTTGTGTGCTGCTTTAGTAGGTTTTGCATTATAGCATTGACATAAAACTGATTCATCTCCCCCATAGGACCTAGTGGAATAAGTAGTGACCCAGTCTCCAACTTAAAACATCAGAATTATATATTATGACCTGGATATGCCTTATCCTCAGAAAAGAATTCACGTAATAACATTTTATCAGAGAAATGGAAGACTATCTTCATAAGAAAAAGGGCCAATGACATATGAATCAAGGAAATACGTAACTCTGTGGCACGACACTTGTGAGTTCCAGCTTTTACAACAGACTATGAGGAAGCATGAACTCTTTCATGGGTTGTCTTTCTTGAGAATGCATTCTGTATCTATCCATTCTAGAGTCTGAAACAATGGTTTTAAGTAGGCTGCAGAAAAGTAAGTGAAGGTTTAAGCAATCTACCTACTTATAACCAAGGTTTCCTTGCTTGGTACCAACTCTGTGAGGAACTGGTTTTTAGGTTATGTAATCCAGGCTCCCGATGGTCACTTAGGATGTTAGGACACCTCCTTTTAGGTTAAATATCAGCGTTATGGTAGATGGAAATAGATAACCGAGGAAACCTTAGAATGGTTGTAATGTCATTGCCGTCCCAATCCATTATCCCAAACTGATTCATAGGTCTCAGATTTTCACGTTGGATTCATTATGACATATCATTATTTTTATCTCATAATAAATCAATCCAGTGTGTCTCCTCTAATTTCATGTTTGTATGGCCACTGAAATACTTCTTAGTTATTGTCTTTTTCTTGCTTTGCTTATCTCCACCTTATTCTATATCAGATGTCAGACAAATTTTTCTAAGGTGAAAATCTGGCTGCTTCACTAACTACTTAAAAAGATTCACTGTCTCTCTGTTGATTCTAGTAAAATCCCCAACTTTACCACAGAGCAAAAGTCGTACTAATATGGCCATTATTTCCAAAATATAACACATTGTCTCTTGTCATTTCTCAAAGATCACATTATGACCACTAATACACTACTGCTGGCTTCATCTGCTTCCTACTTTTAACCAAGATATGCTCCAACCTACTTTATCAAATAAAAAGAAAACCCAATAAATCAATATTTATTTAATAAATGTTTATTTGATTACCAGGCTATTTTTATGATTAGAAGAAGCAACAGTTAGCAATCACAACAAAACTATGTATATTCTAATAACTAATATTCCTACCGAGAAGCAAGGTAATAGAAGGCATAAATACAATATGTAAAATACAATCAAGTGAGAAATAACAGGGAGAAAAAGTAAACAAGGGTACCATGCGGTTGTAATTTTAGGTGAAATGGACAGGGAAGATCTTACCAAGGACATGATTTCTTAATAAAGACTCAGAAGGATAAGGGATCAGTCTATGAGGAGTAATTGGAAAAAGAAGGCCAGGCCAGGTGCAAGAAAGTAACTGTAAAGTATAAAGTAACCTGGGGGGAAAAGGATACCTGGTGTGGCCCTGAATTAAGAAAAACATATGAGAAAATTAGTGAAGGGAAGAAGGAGTGAGCAAGTTTACAACAGAACAGTCATAAAGGAATCTATTGGAGAATATTAAATAGAAAGCATGACACAACTGAGGCTGTGATGTCGATGGCAGAACACAAGGGCCGAGGGAGGCTAGTATGGCATTGTAATAGTCGATAGTGACTCATTGAGATGACAGAGGTGCTACACAGTAGGTTAAATATGCACACATTGAGGATATATATTCTAGAGATGAAAGGAGAATTTAGGTAGGCAAAAAATGTTGACACAAACATTTAAAATGATCAGACAGGAATGTGTTTGGGAAGAAGTATAAGAACTTTCAGGTGTTTTCCACGGAAGTTGACTAAGAGTTATCTAGATTGGCAAGAGCTGGATTCATTAGTCTGAAGACCTAAGGGAAAAATATTTGTCAGAGATTGGTATATATATATATATGTCTTTGAGTAGAATTGTGGGTACCAGAGTCTTCATAGGTATATAAGAAGGGGTAAAGAAATATTAACCAATTAAAATATACTGTGATTTTAAAAGCTAGGAAATTTTTCTCCATGTGCATTTGCCCCAGAAAGTAATGATAAATATTTGATGAAATAGATAAGCTTGCGTGTATGCAAGTATTGAAACACCTCAAAATCCTATAAATCTGCAAACTCTTTGCAAAATTATATCCGGGTTTACAAATATCGTTAGGGCCTGGAGAGATAGCTCCACTGTTAAGAACACTTGCTCCTCCTCGCGCAGAAGGCTTGGCGTCAGTTCTCAGTCACCTGGTGGTTTACACTCACCTATAGCTATAGTTGCAGTGCATTCAATGTCCTCGTCTGGCTTCCCGAGGCACAAGGCATGCACGTGATGCACATGCATACATGCAGGCACTCACACAGACACATAGAAGAAAATAATCGTTAAAATGTTTTTAAAGAATTATCATGATGAAGATGACATTTAAATCTATGAAAGGAGAATGACTTACTTTCTCACTTGGACTAAAATAACAATTCTATAATCATTGAGGAAGAGGATGCCAAAAAAAAAAAAAAAAGGGGGGAGCTGTACCAAGACAATTCAAGAATGCATTTTGTCTTCTTTTAATTTTTAATTTGTTTACCTTACATCTCAATTGTAGCCTCCTCTCTTGATACCACCTAGTCCTGTACTCCTTACCTCCCCTCTCCCAGAATCCTAAGAAAGAGGGAGTTCTCTTCCCCTATCATCTGACCCCAGCCTATTAAGTCTCATCTGGACTGCCTGCATCCTCTTCCACTGTGGCCTGGCATGGCTGCCCTGCCAGGGAGAAGTGATCAACAAGTGGGCACCAGAGTCCACATCAGAGGTAGGCCCTTCTCCCCATATTATGGGACCCACAAGGAGACTATATACTGCCTATCAACCACAATTGAGCAGAGGGCCTATGTCACACCATCTATGGTCCTTAATCAGTGTATCAGTCTCTGCAGCAACACTCCGTCCCCAACTCTACTTGGATTTGGTGGTTCCATTGGTCTCCTTGTGGAGCTCCTGTCCCCTTCAGATCATTCTATTCCCCCCAATTTTTCCATAAGTATCCCTGTGTACCACCCGTAAAGTTTGTCTGTGAGTCTGAACATCTGCCTCAATTTCCCTCTGGGTGGAATCTTTCAGAGGACATCTTTGGTGGGCTCCCATCTTGTTCCTGCTCTTCAATAGCTTCCAGTGTCTATTCTAATTGTCCTTTTGAATGAGAATTAAGCATTCTTCCTAGAGTCCTCCTTGTTACTTAGCTTCTTTAGGTCAGTGGATTGTAGTGTTGTTATCCTGTATTTTGTGGCTAATATCCTCTTATAAGTGAGTATATATCATGCCTGTCTTTCTGGGTCTGTGTTACCTCATTTAAGATGATCATTTCTAGTTCCATCTATTTTCCTGTAAATTTAAGGATTTCCTTGTTTTTAATAGCTGAGTAGTATTCCATTGTGTAAATGTACCAGAGAGTTTTTTCATCCATTCTTCAATTGAAGGACATCTAGGTTGTCCTTCTAGATTCTGCCTATTATGAATAAACATGCTATGAGCACAGTTGAGCAAATGTTTTTAAATTTAAGAGTTAAGGTTTTTCATGGGATACACCTTTTGGGCTAGTGCCCAATTGTAAGTGAGTATATGCCATGTGAGTCTTTGTGCTTCTGGGTTCACTCACTCAGTATGATCGTTTTTAATTCCAACCATTTGTCCATAAATTTCTGGATTTTCCTTTTTTTTTTTTTTTAGCTAAGTAGTATTCCATAGTGTCAAACTATTGTACTAACCAAGGACAATACAAATAGTAAAAATTGAGCCCCTACTCTGATGTAGCTAATGGTGAGGACATTCTCCACAGTTATGTGGAGAGCAGGGATGGACTCTGACATGAACCCTGGTGCCCAATATTTGACCACCTCCTCTGGATGGGGAGGTCTGAAAGCACTCAAAGAAAGAATAAGCAGGCTACCAAGATGAGACTTGATAGCCTATGACCATATAGAGGGGGAGGAGGTCCCACTGGGTCATAGACCTAGGGGAGGGGAATAGGGTGAAACCGGGAGGGAGAGAGGAACGGGAGGATACAAGTGATGAGATAGCAAGTGAGTTGTAATCTGAATAAATTATTTTTTACAAAAGGGTAAAAGAGAGTTAAGATTTTTTTTTTTAAAGAACCAGGAAAGAGACTAAGAAGGAATTGCCAGTTAAGCAGAAAGAAAATTTGGAACAAATACTTAATGGTTTCAGCATAATAGTGTTTCTCCCTCTCTAATCTTTTTGAGACACATTCTCCAAGGAACAAGTTACCCATGTTTGCTCTAACAACTCAGCTATTCAGGCTCCTCCTAAGTCAAGTCTGGACCTGCCATTCTCCATGCCATCACTATTTGCATTTAACACTTAGAAGGAGGAAGATTCGTGGAGAGAGCCTATCTATTCTTGTTAGGCCTGGTAGAGGTACGAGAATCACTTCTTTGTATGTTCCCACATTCTATTAGTGTATTCCATGTCTGTGAATGAAGCCTGGGAATGTGGTCTAGCTGGGTACCAAGTTAGAATAATGACTTTTCATTTTCCCCTACTCTCATTCTCCAGTGGACTCACTGACACAATTATATGTAAATTCTTAGTGGTTTCCTTCTTGACTGAGCACATGGATATTCAAAACATATCACTGAATAGAAAGATGGAAACATTAAAGTGGTATAATATTTCAACATTTATGAAATAACCACATATTTTCAGTAGTAAGCCTGCTTTTGGCTGTTTACAAGAAACTCAGAAAGGTGAACTGCATTGCATAAAATCACGCCACTGGTAAGTGATGGATGTGGCCTTCCTTGAACTCAGTTTTCCTTATTTCAGAAAGATGAATGGCCTTGTTCATTCCTTTCATTTAGATTCAATTGCAAGGGGCCTAACGTGAAAATGAAATACTCAAATGACGGAAGCCTGATAGGTAATTTACTAGGAGTTTTACTATAACCTCTATTTAAGTATTGATCTAGGATTATGATACAGACTGCAAGCTATTTTGGATTCTAATGACATTATATTGTGTGAAATGTCTAGTGACAGAAGCATTGACATTAAAATTTAAAATTACCGAAACAAGTTGGCAGAGACAACAAATGAAATTGAACTAAGATGATTCAATTAAAGGACTACAGGCAGACAAGAGACAAATACTAGCAGAAATAACATTGAAAAAATGTATAAGAGATTCTGATGCAAAGAGTCAGCATAGTCCATTGACAAAACTTAAATGCAATCTTCCTTTGAGTCAAGGCTAGACCACTGAGCATTTGGAGGTCTAGATTCACACTTAGGCTCTGGACCCTGGAATGCATTTCATATGGACTACACAGTTGACTCACTGTATTTTTCATATTAACTTTTATTTCTGTTCAGGATTTCTTCAGGTTTTCTATCTTTATTAAATTCTATTTACATAATTTGAATTGTCTTCTTGTTTCATTCAACTTTTGTGTTTTCTTGGCCTTTAATCTGGAATTTATTCCTATTTTCTTTGAGTATCCTGACTGTACTGATAAATACCATCCCTAATTCCTCTGCTTGGGTGCCACCTAGGTCACTTTCCCCAGGGCACATTACTACAGGAGGACTAGACTTTGAAGCAGACCCTTTACCCTGGATGGTCATGGCTGTGTTTTGCTCTACCTCTGCATCTGAACTCAGGTTGTTTGGTGTATGACTCTCCATGTGGATAACTGTTCTTCTTTGTTTATCTCTATTTGCTGTTGCCCCGGCTTGGCAGATTTTTCATCACCTGTGTGCTGCCTGAAATTTAGTCTTAGGGCGACTCAATGTTGAGGTGCAAATGGGTTATGAGAAATAGACCCCATTATGCAAATGATCAGCTTTGGAGCACAGAGACATTCATAGAGTTGGGAGGTCTTTACTGCAGACACTTAGAAGTCTGAATACTGCCATGGGCTTGGGGTAGGGTCTTACCTTAGGGAAGTAAGCATGGCTCTGTCTGATTTTGTTTCCTTTTCTACTTCTATTCCTTCCACCTTTGGGTTAACAAAACACATTTTATATTCTCTTTTATAAGTTTTTTCTTAGTATCTTTTCTGAGAATTTCTCATGTGTTACTTGGTACTTTTTCTCTTGACTCAACGTTTTTGAAATTCTTTCCTTAAATAAACTCTGAAGTATTTTTTTCAATATTCAGAGAAATTATAATTCCTGTTTTTCATGGGCTTTTGCATCTCTTTCTTGGTAAAAGACAAGGCTGTCTATCATCTTTCTCAGTGTCTGTCTCTCACCTCTCTTCTCCTTCTTTTAAGTTTAAGATTTGAATAGTCATAGTAAGAAGCTGTCCGCCAAAACTAACTGTGGATTTCTTGGGTGTACCCTGGCCTTTTTAGCTTCATAGCCTTTGCTAAAGATGTCATTTCCATCCATTTAACTAAAATTTTTGTAATCTTGCATATGTTTATGTGAATGTACTTCCTTTCAAAAGACTCATGCCTATGTGGGAGACTAAATTCTCTCTGGGATAGAGCTAGAACTTCTTTTTAGATTTATTTATTTAGTCTTCTGTTTGAAATCAGTGCCCCATTTTGATGTAAAATGCATTTGTATTTAGCCTTAATTTTATTACTAAATGATATTTGCACATTTTCACTGGAAATTGTCCTTGATTACTAATTTTTCTATAGTTCGAAAGAGGAGAAAAGTCTATCAGTTTCTATTCACAGCAAATAAGCAAACACATTTCAGTGTTCTAGCAATTATGATAATTGCTAGTTTTTGCACTCCAAAGCTGTTAATATGCTCAAAATAATATTTCAGATTTTCTGCTTTCTAATAAAGAAATAGTTATATTTAATTGGCTTTACCAGAATTGTTTGAAAATTACTCATATTAGTTACATATCACTGTACATTTTCCTTTAAAATTTGAGACTCTCAGAAAAGTGTTGAGAGATGTTTTCAGTCTTTTTTTAATCTGTCAAATCTTCTATTCACCATTCATTATTACCTCTTATTTTAAAATAAATAATGGAATTTATTTTGGGTAGCTTAATTAAGTTTTTTTCAAAATCTTTGTCAGAAATTGCAAAATGTCCCATATACACCTATGTTTAACCCTTAAATAGCCTCTTGTATCAGAAATTCCTTTATTTCAACTGATATCTCATTAACTTTAATAAATTTGAGAGTTTTTATTAGAGTTTCTTCTGAGTTTTTCAGACTCTGCATTTTCATATATGTATAATTATATATATTATTGCAGTATACTAAAAGTAATGTTTTCATTGTCCTAATAATGTCCAACCTCTGGTTACAATTGATGGCCTTATTATCTCTCTAGTTTTTATTATCTAAACAGTCATATGCTTGAAATTTTATGATAGTCTTCAGATTGCCCTCTTTTCTTAGCAATAGCATTTAGGACTCCTCTTTAAGGTTTGTAGCTTAGCAATTCATTTATTGTTATTATAGTGTTCCAATGTATATATGTGGCATATTTTTATCCATTGGTTGAGTGATGTCTTGGTTGCTCTTAGCTATTATGAATGAATATACTATAAAGTTCTACCTTGTATTTGTCAGTATAATACTTCTGAGTAATTCAGAGTAATTCCTGAGCGTGGCCACTAGATTAGCCTCTAAAGAGATTTAGCCAAAGTCTGTGACCCCAGGTGGATGTCTAATGAATTTCTAAGTGGCTTCTACAGTGCATCAATGTTACAGGTCAATATATTAACTACAGATACTGTCAAGACCAATGGAAATCTTTTTTTGTGCGTTTGTATTTCTAGTAATGTGTTGGTTTAAAGCTCTATTATAACAAGAAATGGGCATAATCAATCGGAACAGGGGGGAAAAAAAAGGAAGGCCTCTGTGCCAAAAATGACTTTAGCAGACACGCATTTGTCTGGAGTTGTGAAGAGTAAGACTCTCATGACAAGGCTGTCACTGAAAGCAACTCTGAAGCATGAGGATTAGTAAGTCGACAACCACTTCACAATAGCCTGTGGCATTTCTTTACAAATATATATTAACCTAAATAAAATATAAATTAACTTAAACTACTTTGTTATTGTGCTCTAAGAAAAGGAGCATGTGAACTCTCATTTAAGAGTTTCAAACAAGAGGCTAGAGGAATGGCTCAGAGGTTAAGAGAACGAAGTGCTTTTCCAGAGGTCCCAGGCACCACATGGTGGCTCACAACCATATATAATGTGATCAGGTGCCCTCTTTTGGCATGCAGGTGTACATGCACGCAGCACTGTATTCTTAATAATAAATAAATAAATCTTTTAAAAATAAATAAATCTAAAAAAAATCTTTAAAAAAATCTTTTTAAAAATCTTGAAACAAAACCTGCCAATGACAAAATTCATTAAAACTATTTAAAAAGTCACGATTGATAAGTCAAAAGGGAAACTGAAAGTAAGGCTATGTCTTCAGAGGGTGTCCTTTATTATGAAACCTGACATTAATTTTATATAATAAGTCCCAATTTTCCAGTTAATTCTGTGGTAAATATGCCAATTCTTTTAGATGATATTCTCTTCTGTTTTTAACTAACCCCCCCAAAAACCAGTTACTTTAAATATTTCATTGTTGCAGAAATCTAACATTACATATGCAGACATTAGCATATGTAAAAGGAATTGAATGAAACGCATACATTATCTTCAAGAACAGAATATGAAGCATATTACAGATGGAGAAGGAAGAGGGAGGCAATGGGCACTGCTGATGTTGCTGATGCTATTGAATAGGATGATGAATGGGATCCTTCTTAGCTCATACTCAGACAAACAGCCTGGTTCTTGATGATAATTATATATGGATCTGAGCTGAAATACAACTAAGAATTTCTGATTAGGCAGAGTTGAGGCCAAAGTTAAAAACTATTGTGTGACTATAATGTTATGCTCACGTTCACCAATGAGAAAGTCAAGGTACCAGCGAGAGTAGAGCAAGTGAAGAAAAGATGTGCAGAGAGTGGACACACAGCTCGGAAGGCGCCAAGTGATTCGATTAAACACAGGCTTACTCTCAACAAAACCTTGAAAACTACTTTCTGTCCTCTTCACTCCATCCTTTCCTCTCAGTCTATTTTTCTAATCATCATAAATTCTGAAATCTCAACTAGAAAAGACTCAGTGACACTCTGTATAATTTCTTCCCTTGCACACAATTGAACATTTCTCTGTTATTTCCATTTGTAACTTTTCACTGACCATAGTGCTAATATCTAACCTCCAATTTTGTTAACTACGTAATTTACCTTCTCTTAATTTGCCTAGACAAAAGAATTATCCTGCCATAACAACTTAAATTTTTAAGCAAAAATGGACATAATTACAACTATAGATAACCTGATATGAACAATGTGAAAGAAATTCTCCAACCACCCAATAACTACCAGCTACTTTGGAAAGTGTTTCAAGGCAGCCTAATGGTGGGGAAGCATGCAGAGGCCTGTCAGAAGACTGAGGTGGGTGAGCATTTCTGTTTCTTATTCTGCTGATAAGAAAGTATTTTCACACGGATTCACAATGTAGACAGTCTGGTGGGAGAATTCTGACCTGTCATGGGCATACTTACTTTTCAATATGCAGGATTCTGTAGGTCAGGTTGCTTACAATTCCTGTTTCTTTAAGCTGTCCTGTGCCCTGAACTGATCAGTGAAATGCAGCATTATTTTTGTGGACAATCTTTGGAACTAACCATGTTCTCAGGCAATTTCAAGTGATGATAATGTTAAATGAGGTATAAATTACATGGAAATGGTCTTGGAAAATGTTGCTTAATGAACAAGAAAAAACTGAAACACTGATAAAAGATTAAAAGTAGGATTTAAAATAGAAGTGGGGATGTTTTGAATGTTGTGACTGAGCAGGCATTTTGTAAACTTCAAGCAGTGACCAATGATGATTAAGCCTGTGGACTGAATAGATGGCTCCCTTTTATTCTCACATCTGGTTACTGGTTTGGAAGGAGACTTCAATGTTGGCTGTCTGGTGTGATAATATTTATACTGAACCCATAATGCTCTTTGTTCCTCTCTCCTAATAAATCCAATATGAAAAATAATCAATGGAATGAAGAATATAAAAAGATAAATTACATATGCATAAAAGAAACAAACCCTGTGGAGACAGAGCGAAATGAATTTAGCAGAAGCCTAACTTTTATTTCAAGTGATAATCCTCAAATAATTTAGCATAATGTTTCTGAGGATATATATGTTCAAATGGATCCTATTTTATAGTGTTGTTACCTCAAGCCATCCTATAGAACTAGCAATGTTGCATTGAGATCATTAAGTAGTGTCAGTACGTATAAGGATAATGGAGAATATATTCTCCTTGGAAGCTGCTTTAGCAAGCAAGTTAAATTTACACTGATACAATGCATTTTGGGAGGACTTTGTTTTATTCCAGTTATATAAAAAGCTTATAAAGAATTCCAGAGACAGTTGTATTTATAAGGCATACAATAGAGTTTTCTGGATGTCAGAAAGGCTGAGCTTCCTGGGAGAGTTGCAAAACTCCCTGGCCAGTTTCTCTGAGACCTGTGACCTTGTGACTGAAGTGTTGATAATGAGAGACCATTATTTAGACTCCACCCTGCCAGAGACGTTTGTTTTCTTTTTGTATTTCATCTGGCGATTATTTGTCATGAGTGTGGTTCTCCCCAAGAATGACAGGATTTTAGCATTATTGAGCTGAAGAGTTAGAGAGCGTTTCTCAGACCACCGGCCTTTATCCGCCCTGATTTCGTTATTTGAACCTACTTTACAGAACACAGAATGCAGCGCCCCACCTCTCGCCTAGATGCCTAGATGACCAGGGACTCCCAACAAGATTATTGGAACAAGACCTTTCTATTAGTTGCCTTTTTTGTATGTGGGACAAAATGGCTGACAAGAGCAACGTAAGAAAGGGTTTATTTTAGCATCTGGTTTGAGACTACAGTCCATCGTGGTGAGGGAGGTATGCTGGTAGAGTCATGGGGCAGCTGCTCAGTAGTCAGGAAGCAGGAAGAGGTGAGTGTTGCTGCTCAGTTTACTTTCTAGTTTCTGATTTCTTTTCCTTGCCCAGGACCAAAGCTTGTTTCTTAGTGCTTCCCACATTCTGGGTGGATCCTCTCTATTCACATACACTTCTCATAAAACACTCTTATGGATACAAACTGTGTCCTTGTGCTGATTTTGACTTCATCAATGTGGCAATGAAGATTAACTACCTCAGGGTTAGTTACTTTTTTTTTCCTTGGGGCAGTGTTTCTTTGTGTAGGCTTGGCTGTCCTTGGCTGTCCTAGACTCCCTATGTAGACCAGGCTCGTGGCGAACTCACAGAGATCCTCCTGTCCCTGCCTCCTGAGTACTGGAATTACAGGCATGCACCACCACGCCCGGCTTCAGTGTTAATTACTAAGATGTCCTTTCTACAGAACTAAAACCAGTCTCTTAAAGGCCAACTACATCAAGCTAACAGGTTGCTAGGTTATTCTGCTTGCCTGGTACTTCATTAAACACTTAGTAAAACAACATTGGATGGCATGTTAGAGTGCTGTCTTAACCTCTTCTCTGGTTGTTAGAAACTTAAGGGGCAAATGGGTTTATTTTGGCTAAAGTTCGAGTTAAATGGCATTATGATCAGAAAGTAAAAGCAGCATCGGCTTAAAGTAGCTGGTCACATCACATCCAGTTAGGAACAAAGGACAAATAACATATATAATGTGAATCATTCTCTCCAGCTTCTGCCCCTGTGACTTTCCCACTATGCTGGACTAAGACTGTGAATCAAAACATCTCTTTTCAACCTTAAGATGCTCTTGTCATGGAAAGGGAAAGAAACTAAGAGAAAGTTGGTACCAGGAAATAGAACTGCTACTGTGATAAGCCTGACCCTATGGTTCTCAAGCATTTGGACTGGATTCTTGGGGAAATGGTAAGGAGTTGGGAAGACTGTGCCAGAAAAGTCTTTGAATGCTGAAAACAGAGCTTAATGGCTGTTCCGGAGGGACCCTGGGAGACGACAATGCTAAGAGAAGTCCAGCAGGGGACGGTGGGTGTAGCAAGCATTGAGCAACGGGCCATTCATATGACATTTTTTCAATGTTTTATGAATTGAGGGAAATTGAATTTATACGTCATTAACTTGTTTGGCAGTGCAAATGTCAAGGCAGGATGATATTCAGGCTGGTACAATGGGAGCAGTCGCAAAAACCTCCTGTGCTTTAGTGAGAAAATGCGAAAAGCATACTGTGGAGACGCCCGTCTCATGAACAATCCAACTTCATTTAAAGGATGGAATCTTGGGTTGAGCAGATTCCCGGCTCCTCCAAAGCAACTGACTAGGAAAATATCTTTCGGTGATCAGCATACAAAATCTGATGTAGCTGTGATCTGGGAGAGGAGAGCAGGTTCCTCTTAGCTGATGGCAGAGTGCTGCAGCATCCTTCATGTGGAATTGGTCTTGAAAGGATGAAAGATGCAGAATTGAGGGAGGTGGAGGTCATAGAGGCCAAGCAATGTGTGGCACAGTTGGATTCCCTTACAGAGAACCTGCCTGAGAAGCCACTCTATCCAGTTCTGAAGGCAAAACTTTATTTGCAACAAATTCCCATGATGCTAGGAAAACTAGTCCTTTAGTCTTGATGCCTGTCAAGGAGTGCTGTGGACATGGAGTGGGTCCGTCCTACGAGTGTGCAGCAGGTGGCAGAGATGGAAGAGTGGGGACACTGTAGTCTTTTAGAGCTCAGAACATTACATTATCAGGCCCACATGCAAACATTGCACTGAAGGATTTGGTGTTTCCCTGGTATATTTTGGTTGTACTTTTGTGTGACTGTGTCTTGCTATGCCCCAAGTCTTCTCTTTTAAAATAACATTTATTCTGTAGCATTGTGTGTTGCAAATATGCACATGTTTTCCATTTGTTTGTTTTCAAATTTTAAATCACTAACAGTTAAGAGATTTGGGACTTCTGAAGCTATGAAAAACGTAAAGGCAGGAAGACTTTAGAAACTGGAATGCTCCGCCTTTATCCCTATGCTTCTCATAAGCAGAACAAGTTTTGGGTCGAAGGTTTTATGGGTGGGTGGGTGTCTCCCTTTCTCCACTGGAAGTTCCACCTGGCTATAGGAGGTGGCTCGTTCAGGCTCCATGTACCCCACTGCCAGGAGTCTCACCTAGAGGCTCCCCCTTAGATTCCCAGGTGTTCTCCATCTCAGCAATGCCCCCAAACAACTTCCATTCTCTCTCCCACTCTCCCCACTCCCACTCTTCCCAAATCTGAACCCCATTCCAGTCTTGTTCTCTACCCCTTTCCCACTCAGTTCCCTCCCTCCATCTACTTCAGATGTTTATTTTATTTCCCCTTCTGAGTGAGATTCAAACATCCTCTCTTCAGTCGTCCTTGTTACTTAGTTTCTTTGGGTCTGTGGATTGTAGCATGGCTATCCTGTACTTTATGGCTAATATGTACTTATAAGTGAGTACACATCATGCCTGGATTTCTGAGTCTGGGTTACCTCACTTAGGATAATGTATTTTAGTTCCATCCATTTGCTTGCAAATTGTATGACAGAGATTGAGGGTAAAGCCAACCAATGACTGCCCAACTTAAGACCAGCCCCATGGAAATGAGGCAAACCCTGACACTATTTGTGATACTCTGATATGATTGCAGACAGGAGCCTAGCATAACTGTCTTCTGAGAGGCTTCATACAGCAGCTGATAGAAACAGGTGTAGAGACCCACAGGCAAACAATAGCCTGAGCTTGGGGAGTCTTGTGCAAGAGTGGGAGGCAGGATTGAAGGAGCAAAAGAGGTCAAGGACAGCACAAGAAGACCTACAGAGTAAACTAACCTGGGCTCATGGGGTCTTATAGAGACTGAACTACCAACCATAGAGCATGCATGGGTTGGACCTAGGCCCCCTACCCATATGTAGCAGATGTGCAACTTGGTGTCATGTGGGTCCTCTAACAACTGGAATAAAGACTGTCTCTGACTCTGTTGCCTGCCTCTGGATACCTTTCCCCTATATGGGTTGCCTTGTCTGGCCTCATAGGGAAAAGCTACCCTTAGTCCCTATGGGCGTTGGTACCCCCTTAGGGGCTCCCCTTCTCTGAGAAGAGGAAGGAGTGATGAGGAAGGAGTGTGTGAATGTGGGACTGGGAGGAAAAGAGAGAAGGAACAGGAACCAGGCTGTAAATTGATTAAACAACTAAATTAATGAAAAAAATTAGAATGCATACATTTTTACCTTAATGCATAGGCATGAAACTTTGGAAACAAGGGTTGGGAAGCTGATAACATAAAAGTAATGTGATCAGGTGTCAAGTTGATAATAGCTGACGTTGTCATGGTTATTGTTAATTATCAACCTAACAGAAACTAAAATCTCCTGGGAGATCAGTCTCTGGGCAAGCCTTTGAGCACTTGTTTTGATTATGTTAGTGGACATGGGGAGGGATATCTTAATTGTGGGAAGAACGCAGAAGGTGGACTGAGTTCTAGCAGCTTTGTATCCGTTGCTGTCTATTCCTGATTATGGGTGTGACATGAGCATCCCTCAATCTCCTGCCACTGTGACTTCCCCAGTGTGATTTGCTGTCCCAGGGAAGTATAAGGGAAAATAAACCTTTTACTACTGAGGTTGCTTTCGCTTGGGCATTTTATCGTAGTACAGGAAAAGAAATAAAATAAGTGTCATGAACTTACTCTTATCACAGTTTCTATGGTATAGAAAATTAGCTTTATGACTGAACTGGATTGATGATTTTGAATGCCATTTAATTATATCTGTGTTCTGACTATGTCTTTACCCTTGATAAATAAGCTGTGTTCATAAAGGAAATACACACAGTCTCACATGTGTAAATATATATGTACATACACACACACACTGATTCTTAAGACTCATTTGTTCTTAATTACATACTATGCCATAATAAACTAGTTGACATCCTAAATAGTTCTTGTGTATAGAAGAAGCTTAACTTTTACTGTAAAAAATATACATGCAGATTCTTATCAAAATCAAATGTGTCTTTTAGACATATGCAAGAGAAATATTTTTCAAAATATAGAAAGTTGTGTGCTAGATGATTTACTTCGATGTAAAACATTCTTTGAAATGAAAGATAAGCAGGAAAATTCAGAGATCACATTTTATGAAATCAAATCACTTCATTGTATTTTACCATATTTTTTTTATTTGTACAGAGGTGTCTTTGTCTTGATATGTGCATGTGAGTGCAGTGTATGTGGGCCCAGAGGAAACAAACAATTTCTTTGTTTTTGACATGGAATTGTTATCGCAGCTTTCTTTAATGGTCACTTAAGTATTTGTTCAAAGTTCTGTTGAGAGCCAGCTAGGTAGGCTATCAGGTGCTGGAGATAGAAGAGGGAACTGAAGTCAAAAGTAGTTTGTGGTATCCTCAATAATATGAACACGCCACCTAATTCTGGTGGGCTATCAGAAGTTGTAAAAAGAGCCCATATTAGTATGGAGGCCTCTGGTCCTTTCTGGACCAACAACTCAAAAGAGGTACTCCATCTTTGACATTTGGATGTTGAATGCTAAAGAAATGACTTCTGGAAGTAGCATTACCCAGACACACATGACTTGTTCATATAAATATTTTTCAAGAGTTCTTTAAAGGAAAGTATTCTATGACCATAATTTTGGGACAGACTATGACAATAAGGCACATACTCAGATAATCTTATATTGCATCGATACTAAAGCCTTCCAGCTAGAAGGGTAATTCCTGCACTGACTTGACAAGACAGGAACCTACAAGGGCTAAGTATTCCTTCCTTTTCATCATGAGCTGCTGGAGCAGTGTAAGTGTAAAGTCTCATTACATTAATTTGTAAACTTGCATCCTTCTCAATGGAAGACATAGGATACATATAAGTAATGCTTTTATGTTCATTAAAAAATTAAGACTTTTTTCATATAAAACTTCCACTCATTTAGGAAAGTCTAGTTTCAAACCTAGCACAAGATTATGGTAGACCTTGGAATTTTGACTTTATTTTAATATTAATTTATTAATTTATTTTAATATTAATTCTTGAAATGATCATAGACCAGAAAGAAATATAACCAATGAGGAGAAAATGAAGAGCTAAATATCTCTACTCACTATTCATTCAAACTAAATATAATCACTACTATATGTTTGGTGTGGGGTGTGGTTCTCTCACAGAGTACAGGCATGCTCATGCTGGTAAGAGTTCACACGTGTATACCACACATGCAAACATTTCTTCCAGCTATCATTCACAAGTGTCCCTGTGCCTTGGATTCAGAGGCCAAGGAATGAGATTTAAAAGGACCCATTTTGTTGGTTATTTTGGAGTTCATTCCCTAGAATCTTGATGCAAGATGTCATCTTCAGCATAGGTGAGCAGACTGCAAAGTTTTTATCTACTTCTCATTGTGTTTGTTTTTATAGTGTGTGACTCCAGCCATGAGGGACAAAGCTGTTGCCTGCAGATAAAATGCCACATGAACAAATTGACAAGGATATGAAACATATGGCAAAGTTGGTACATGTTGCTCAATGTAAATACCATTTGAAGTGATCTGTTAATTACAGCACAGTTGTCTGTGAGAATGGAAAATCAAAATATCTAATTATTCCTTTAAAAATCCAGCCAAAGAGAAAGAGAAAAAGAAACAAAACAGGTATATATTTATACTTTATTATATATATGCATACTTATAAATCTGAGTAGCATTAATAAAAACTTAAATTCTTTCCTAGTTCAAACAAAACTTACAATTGGCTAAAATTTTCAATTTTCAGCGATTGTTTTACTATAACAATAAACATATACTTCATTTTTAAAGAAAAATAAACAAATTTGCTGTATAATTTCTTTCTTTTTGACATGGAATTGTCATTGCATCTTTCTTTAACGGTCACTTAAGTATTTGTTCAAAGTTCTGTTGAGAGCCAGCTAGGTAGGCTATCAGGTGCTGGAGATAGAAGAGGGAAGAGGGTACCCAAGATTCTGAATAGCTTAAACACATGCCTTTAATTGGCTTACTGGATGGCCTGTGCACCATCAGATCTATTTTTTCCTCAAGTCACTGACTGACATAGAAGATGCTAGGTCAAGGGTTATGCTTACTCCTTCATGGCTTTGTAGAAATTTTTCTTATACCTGTTTGGTTGCTTAGAGGTCTAGGCCAGTGAAATGTGAACTGAGAAGAAAAATTCAAAAGTAATTGTCTTACTTACTTTTCAATCACTGTGACAAAAGACCATGGTGAAGGAAACTTATGAAACAAAGGATTCTTTTTGGGGTTTACAGTTCCAGAGGCTTAGAATCTACCACCAGCATGGCAGGAAACATGGTAACAGGCAGGCAGGCAGGCAGGAAGAGAGAGACAGGTTACTAGAACAGTCCCTGTGAGCTTAAATCTGATCCACAGGCATGTAGCAGAGGAAAAGAGAGTTAATGATAATGCCTGGGCTTTTGAAACCTCATACCCTGCCTTCAGGGACTCATCTCCTCTTAAGATGCCACACCTTCTCATCCTTTCAAAACAGATCAACTAACTCTGGACCAAGAGTTCAAATATATGAGCTTGTGAAGGCCATTCTGATTCAAATGCCACAATAATCCTCCAGAAATTACAATTAACTGGACTTCTCTAGAGATGAAGTAGTACTGAGTTTACATTTAGCTCTAGACTTTGAAGAAAGACTTGTCCTTAAAAGCTCAACCCTCTCACTTCTTTACTGTGATAAATAAAATTGGTCCTTTGAACTCTTCAGTTCTGTGAGCCTCTTGCCTGGCAGGAACATAGTCATCTATCTCATGGTAGCCTACCCTAGTACATCCTCTAAGTGAAGATACTTATCCAGGTTTCTTTGATGGGCTGTAAATCATAAAGAAAACAGTAAAATCAGTTAGCTTTATTCATTCATGGGATAAAGAAATACACTCCATTCTAAATTATGTAGACACAAAATACCTGGAAAGATATTGTTAAAGTTAAAAAACGGTGTTGGGTTAGTTTTAGGAACAGAAGAAGGTCCAAAGTACTTTCTGTGCAATCGAGGAATGTGTCCTGGAAACGTATGGTTCTCTGGGGATTAAGTTCACTGCTTAATTGAAGTTAAAGCATTATTGGGAAGAATAAATTAGCTTTCCATAAACAGCCATTTCCGGGCAACATTTTCCATAGTTAATAACAGTATATTTAATATACATCTGAGATTGTAACTACCAGATATCTGTTGATAATCATTTTGAAAATTATTCTGTTTTTGAGTAAAAGAGTGATGCAAAGAAGCCATATTTGAAATGTAGACCCTGAAATCATATGAAACTCTATCTAATTAAAGAGAAAGGATTCAATAATCTATTAAGTCTTGTTCTGTTCTCTGATTCTGCAGTATTTTGTAGGACCATTACTATCAATTATTTTACTTGTAGAATATTAGCTTCTTTTCTTTCTTTCTTTTTTCTTACCTCTCTTCTTTTCTTGCTTTGTTTTGTTTTTCGATACAGGGTTTCTCTGTGTAGCCTTGTCTATCTTGGACTTGCTTTTGTAGACCTGGCTGGCTCAAAATAGCAGAAATCCTCTTGCCTCTGCCTCCCAGTTCTTTATTTTAAATGTAAGAGAAAAGCTGCCATTCTCTATAAAGAACTTGTAATCTTGAAGTGTTTCTGTTCCTAGGTTCAGTATGCTGCATGGTGCCTCTGGGTTTTTGTTCCAGTATTGATGCTGTGGATCACAGAATTTCTCTGCAGATTAGACAAAAGGCGCTTGAGATAGTGCCTATTTCTCATCTATCACATGCAGTGTGAGAATAACAAGATGTGCCTACAGCAGTATTGTGACCGAGCTTACACTCGACTACACTTGGGCTTGAGCTCAATTTATCTTGCCGAAATATACAAATGCAAATTTTCAACTTTCAAATAATCGATGAGCATGTTAATTAAGCTACATGGAAAGCTCTTCCTCTTCAAGCTATCTTTTGTCTTCTTACAAACTTGATAAGTAAAATCTTTCATGGGACGTGCCCCTTGGGCTAGTGTCTCAATATAAGTGAGTATATAACATTTGTCTCTTTTTGCTTCTGGGTGAACTGACTCATTATGATAATTTCTAGTCCAATGCATTTGTCCACAAATTTCTGGAATTCCTTGTTTTAATAGCTGAATAGTATTCCATAATGTAAATGTACCACAGTTTCTTTATCCATTCTTCGACTGAGGGACTCTTAGGCTGTTTCCATGATCTGGCTATTATGAATTAGACCGCTATGAACATGGCTAAGCATATGTCCGTGTTGTGTGATAGAGCATTTTCTGGGTATATCCCAAGGAGTGGAATAACTGGGTCTTTACTTACCAGGAAAGTGGGTCAGAGAAGAGGACATCCTATTGGGCCTCTAGGTGAGAGAAGCCTGGGAGAATGGGGAAATTGAAGGATCCAGAGGTTCCTGGAAACCTACAAGAAGAACATTAGGACGGGAGGATCTGGGGTCTATGGCACCAGGCAAGGAAAATATAGGCAGTAAACTTCGAACCCCTACCCAGACCTAGCCGATGGACAGCACATTTTCTACCGTTGAGTGGTGAGTGAGGTCTGACTTTCATATAAACTCTAGGGCCCCATTTTTGACCATGTCCCCTTGATGGGGAGGCCTGGTGGCACTCGGAGGAAGGATAAGAGGTCACCAAGAAGAGACTCGATATCCTATGAGCATATGCAAGGGGAAGAGGTCCCCCTCAATCACAGACATAGGGGAGGGGAGTAGGGGGGAAGTTGGAGGGAGGGAGGAATGGGAGGATACAAGGGATGGGCTAACAATTGAGAGGTAATATGAATAAATTAATAAAATATTAATTAAAAAACTTGAGCTTTCTCAAAACCAACTTTGTGCCCTATCATATAAGTGACAAGTTCTGAATCCTGAGCTGAGGAAGGTCAACCTTAGTTTCATACTATGCCATGGAAGTTCCTGTAGAGAAAGAACATCTTGGATATATGCATTTTAAAATTCGAAATTTAAATGTATTTTCCTCACAGGATTAAATATTGTCATTGGAGAAATTTATACTGCTTGGATACTAGATACCTTGACATTTATCCCTAGAATTACTGAGAACACTGTAGTTAGTATTTGGGTCCCAAGGCAATTACTAAGATGAGGTTCTAGCTCTACTACTTAAGGATGCTTAAACCTGGGCACTTTTTTTTCTTTTAATCTCTCCTAAGCCCAGGTATTTCTTCTAAACTGTGCATGTTGATAATATTACATCTCACAGAACCATAACAGAAGTAAACCACGTGACTCATTTAAACAATTTGAGTAGTGCTAGAAACACACTGAAAATAAAATATTAACTGCATTCACGTGGCTGGCCACACAACTTATTGAAAGGTTGCAAATGTCCTTTGACCTGAATATTGGACCCAGAAGTTATACACAACACAATATAATTTGAGATGAGAAAAATTAGAGTGATAGTGATTAGTTTTTGGAGCACAGGAGGACTGTTAATAGGACAACTGCCTTTAAGTACTCACCCAAAAATTTAAATGTTTTTTATTATTTATTACTTACATGTGTGTGTGTGTGTGTGTGTGTGTGTGTGTGTGTGTGTGTGTGTGTATCTGTGTCTGTGTGTTTGCACATGTTTGTAACTGTGTGTCTGTAGATACAACATGGTAGGCATATAAAGGTCAGAGGACAATTTCCAGGGCTCAGTTTTTTCCTACTCTCTGGGTCCCCAGGGTGAACCCAGGTTGCCTGGCATAGCGGAAAGCACCTTTACCTGGAAAACCATATAACCTGCTCTTATTCCTATGCTTTTAACTTGTTTTCATATACGCAACATTTTCGTTAATGTTTAATAAATTCTGACATATTTATTTGATGATTCTTTGAAATGTTTCAAAATACATATATATTCCTTTTCTTCTGCTCCTATTTAATTTGCCAATGAAGGAAGAGATGAGCTGTACCCTTGTGTCATAATTATTTCCAATTATTCAGAAACTGGAAGGAAATAGATATCTAGCCAGTGAATTTTAAATGCCAGATTCTACAAGATAGAAAGGTTTATGAGGTTACTATTAACTTTGAGGTTTTAAATCTTGATTTCTAAAGCATTTGCGCATTTAAAAGCTACGTGAGCTATTTGATAAAACTACGGTTTATGACACTGGCTTTCAGAGGGCTGAGCGGGTTGTTGAGACTTTCATTGTAATAAAACCCAGGCGAGATATGTGGACGAGGTCTGGAATGTTATTTAGAAAAATTGTAAGACTAAAATTAATGCTTACGAGGGAACCATCTATCATCTCCTCTTCTCACTATGACTTTCAGAAACTTACCCTAGAGACAGGTTCCTTTTCTATTTTTAGAGTGATGACTCTGATTTGGGCCTTTGCCCTGGACTGTAATGGGGCATGGCTTAAAGAGCATCCTCTTTGTTACTCTAACCTTGACTTTGAGCAGGTAGGTAACCCTCTGGAACTCCACTAAGGGCCTCAGAGCCTTAGTTCCTTTTCTATAAATAACAGTATAAATGACTGTTGGAGGCTGTTGAGAGGATTAAGAAAAATAAGAGCTGTCTAAAAGATGTTGCCATAGTGCCTGGTATATCTTGAAAAAAATCAATATATGTTAGTTCTTTCCCCATTTATCTGCCACATTTCTGCCACTTATCTGTCTCTAGTCTCAGAGACTTCATGACCTCTGCCTCTGCGATATTTACTTGAATTTAAGACACTTCATTGCCTTGTTCTCTTGCTCTTCATGACCTTGGCTGTTAGGTTTTGAATCTTCAAGTTGTTTTGTCCATCGAGTTAATAGTTTTGACACCGTTATATTGCTCTCTCATGGGAATCTGAGGCCAAGATCTATATTTAGCACTATGAAGCTATTTCTGTCCACTAAAAAGCCTTAAAGGGAAATAGTGACCTCCCAAAAGCCAGAATAATAAACTATTATTTGTTTGAAATCAATCAATTTCTTTGTGTACTATACGTAGTCTTAAACTTTTCTGTGTGGTACCTTCTCTTCTGACAAATTATAAAAACAAAAGTATAATTTTCTGTCTGAGAGAAAAAGCATCAAAAGTATCCTCTATAGAAAATGGCAAGCAACTATTCTATCTACAGTTTCCTCTTTTCAGTTTCTCCAAATTCAAAGTTAGTGCTATTACAAACTAATAATATGAACATTCATTAACTTCCCTTCTCTTTATCATGATGTTTCTAAAACGAAGGTGATTCTAAGGAATACATGGTGAGTAGAAAAGCTGATTTCTTAGTCCAAACAGAAAACTTACATTTAAAAAAATGGATGGGACTAGAAATGATCATACTGAGTGAGTTAACGCAGAAGCAGAAAGACTCACATGGTATATACTCACTTATAATTGGTCACTAGCCCAAAAAGTATGTCCCATGAAAGTCTTCACTTACCAAGAGATTGGGATAGATGTTAAGACATCCTCCTGGGACTTTAGGTAAGAGAAATATAGTATATGGGGAAATAGAAGGATTCAGAGAGTCCTAGAAACCTAGAAGAAGAACATCGTAATGGGTGTATCAGGGCCCAGGAGGATCTGCTCAAACTATTACACTAAGGACTATACAAGTAGTAAACATCGAACCCCTACTCTGATCTAGCCAATGGACAGGACATTCTCCACAGTTATGTGGAGAGCGGGGGCTGACTCTGACAGGAATTCTGGCGCCCCATATTTGACCACCTCCCCTTAGTGGGGAGGCCTGGTTGCACTCAAAGACAGAATAAGCAGGCTACCAAGATGAGATATGATAGCCTATGACCATAGAGTTGGGGAGGAGGTCCCCCTCGGTCATAGATCTAGGGGAGGGGAACAGGGTGAAAGCAGGAGAGAGGGAGGAACAGGATACAAGTGATGGGATAACAATTGAGTTGAAACCTGAATGAATTAATTAAATAAAAAAGAATTTAGAGGTTTGTATTAGTCATGGTTCTCTATAGTAACAGAGAGAAATGAATACACACACACACACACACACACACACACACACACACACACGATTTATTAGAATGCCTTACAGGCTATGGCCCACCTAATTCAACAATGGCTGCCTATAAATGGGAAAGTCCAAGAATCCAGTAGTTTCTATGTCTCTGAGGCTGGATGCCTTTTCTTCAGTGTACTCTGGGACCCTAAAGAAGTAGGCTCTCATGCCAGTAAAAACACATGGATGGGTGGGTATAAGGTAGCTAGGTGGGTATACACAGACAAATAGAGTGCTTCCGTCTCCCTTGTCCTTATATAGGCTTCCAGCAGAAGGTGTGACCCAGATTAGATCTGGATTACAGACCTGAATGAAAGATATATCTTTCTACTTCAAAGATTCTGATTAGAAATCAATCTTTCCCAGTTCCAGTTAAGCAGAAATTTGTCACAAATGTGCCCTCTATTTTTGAGTTATAGTTACCTCTAGATGTAGCCATGTTGACGGCCAGGAATAGCCATCACGATGTGTAGTAACTGATTTGGGTGGAGCTAAAGCTCCAACAAAAAGTATAATCAGTTGATCTCAGGACTTCAAAGACATATGTTATTGAAGATGCCACTGAGGGCCATATGACAGTCATTTCTGTTCAGAAGCCATAGATTTATAGGTAATTAAATACAAGTTATTAAAGCATGAGAAGTTTGTGTCTTGTGTGGTAAATAGAATTGAGTGGGGTGCTTTGAATCTGAGGCATTTAATATGTTTATAAAAACAAATATTCATGTGCCTATACACACTTGATAACTGTTTGAATACATTTTTGTTCACTTCATACTAATGATTTTATTCCACTGGTCCTTAAAAAAAAAAAACTAGCATGCAAACCATGTGCCGAAAACTCTGTCTAATGTAGAGAAATGTGCCAAGAAAGAAACACTCACTCTGAAAATCAGTACATTATTTTCTGGATATGTGGAAAGAATCTATTTAAGCTGCAAAAAATCCATATTTGGATCCTCCACAAGCCAATCTTGAAAGTTCTACTATAGGAAAATAGTGTGTACACATCTGCACTCGCATACGGATATGACCATGGACAAATATCCAGGCAAACATTAACTCAGATACTGTTGAAAGTCTCAAGAAACATAAGTAACATAACTCTCTATCCCTGGTGTATAACTCAGAATGACTTAAGTCCTTACTATGAGCATAACTTTACACAGCATAATAAGAGTTGTCCCATAATATGTATGTTAAGATCTAATTTATGTTCAGAACGAAGATGAACACAATAATTATGTACTCACAGGTAACTATCACAATATGTGAAGTTTGTTTCTTGTAGTGAAAAAGATAGTAAGGGAAACTTCACATTCCATAATAGATTTTTAAATTTTCTTTTGCTTTTTTTCCAGAAAAAAAAAAACCCTACATTTTTGTTGTTGTTGTTGTTGTGGTGGTGGTGGTGGTGGTGGTGGTGGTGGTGGTGGTGGTGGTTGCTGTTTCCAAAATGTTCTTACATTATCTGGCTTGTATTTTAATGTGGGAAGATGTTTACATTTGGTTTTATAGAATTAAATCACTGGTCAAAGCAAAATAAATATTCACCAGAGATCTGGAACAAGAGCACAGGCTCAAATCCTTGGGCCATTGCACTTGGATCTTGTTGAAATGTGAGTCAGTTCTATGTCCCAATGTGAATGAGAATCCTTGGCTGCTTGTCCTTCTAGAAGTAAAAGCTGTTTCTAAGTCGCAGTTGATGTTTACCACTAGAGCAGGAAGGGTGAGGCCATTGGCTATCTACAGTCTAAATTACTGTTTCATATATATGTTATTTATGTTCCTGTGGCAATTTTGAACTTGAAAGCCAACTAGAGGGCATTCCTCTTTATAGAGTTCTTAAAATGTTTGTGCCACATTCTTTAAAAAGCAGTTATTTTATTTTTCTTACTTGAAATTTGGGGTCAGAACAACCACAACAGTATAAGGGGAAATTATAGCTATAGCATTTCAAATATGACAGGAAATATGGCTCCTTCATATTATATGATATTGCAGCATATAATTTTCCTTTATCAACAAAATTACAGTTGCATTTAGCTATCAGCAGACATATATACATATATACTTACATTTAAACATCATTGGATATAAATGATTGAATAGGAATGAAGTATTTGGTCATGGTATTTGAAAGGACTACATTTATTCTAATTTTTAATGGCTTCGTGCAAATGTTAGAAATTTATACTTTGTCAGTGAATTGTGAAAAACCACTTCTCATTTTGAGTTATATTTTTAGTGAGGCATCTGTAGCTAGACTTTCCATGTGTGCAGCCCACATTGCTACTAATGTCCATCTTTGTATGACTTTCAATATAAATACTAGAAACTTTGAGCTATAATATTTTGTTCTATCAACTTCCAAGTCTCCATCATCCTTCACCTTTTAAATATGCTGTTCAGGGTTCACAGGAAACTGATGTTTCTATGACCATAAGCTATGATCTCATAATTTTCCCATTTTCCTAGGCAGGTGGGCAAGAAACTATTTCTGTTGTAAATGGTGGTTGTAATAAATAATAGGATTTATTCAACTCAATCCTCTTTATGTCCTGCAGAGTAAAGCAGAACTATCTTAATGGCAGGGAGTAAGGGGGTAATTTTGTTGGCAGAGTCTTGATTTTATTACTTTACACTCTCCTCAGATTCCCTGAGCCCAACTAGCTGAGAATAACCTTTTTGGTTCAGTGATTGCAAAATATCAGCATGCCATTTTGGCACAGCAGCTTCATGCATCAGAATGTAGGTGGCTATTGCCAAACGATTTACTACAAAAAAGCCCAAGTGTTCTAACATGGACCGTGGCTTCCTTTGAATTATACAGAAATGTCAAGCAGGGCTGCGTGTTGTCAGTAGCATGCCTCCGTTTTCCCCAGGAGAGTCCTTCAGAAGATATGTATCTTTGGTTCCTTTTCTGACCCATGAGGAATTTATATACTGTCCATCATTTTGAGGAAATATACTTTAAGGCATAAAAGTATATTCACATGTGTATTTGCATCACACACACACACACACACACACACACACACACACACACACACACTGTCTCACATGTCTACCTTCCTATTGTCTCTTGAAATATGTGCATCCTGAATATAATTTCAAGTTGATTTATGGGCAATTTTGCATATCAATTATGACTATGTTTTCTCTATCCTCTGGGTTGTATGTAAATGAATGGGTACCAATTAGTTAAATGTGTACACTGAACTCTTTGTTAATCTTGTATATTCTTAGTGCTATTAAATAGGACTGCCTATGAAGTAGCTAATAATATCATCATTAATTGATAGAGAGCTTGAGATTTGTAGTGTTTTGACAACCTGTTCAGCTCCACTAAAGTAGAATTCTAAGGCTGTTTTCTGGTTTTGAAGTCTCACAACTCTGCTCCCCTTATGATATTCATCAAATAAATGCTTAGGTATGTGACATTAGGATATAATTTCTGGGAATTGTTACATACAGTGTTTCCAAAGTTTCAGAGATTTTCTTCCTTAGACTCCATTTAGCCGCATGAGTGTGTACCTAGAAAAGCAATGCCTAAGTTCACAGCCAGAGGAGTGAGCGCTGATTACTGTCTACATTTTTGTCATCTCCTGTTTATTAAGGAGGTTGAGGAAGGATACATACATCATTGGTCCCAGATCATGCATCATCCTAAGGGTGATGCTGGCAGACTCTTTGTATTTTTGTATTGACTGCTTGAAGGCAATGTCTCAAAGGCTTACCTTGATCTGGAGATTTGAGGGTGTGGACAAAACCTTCTGATCTTGTTGGTATTGAATATTCAGCCACATTAAAAATTTTTAAGTATTATATTTAATTCATTTTCAAGAGTTTCATGTGACAAGGTTTGTTCTTATTCACCGCTACTTCTTTCGTGACTCCTTCCATGATTTACCCCTTTCTTGACACTTTTTGTCCTCTTTTTAGATTATTTCTTTAATAGAAGAGACTATCTCACAGCAGATGTCCTGGTCCGCTGTCTTACAATCTTTTTGCCCACCCTCTTCCACAATGTCCCTGAACCTTACAGGTAGGGGCTGTGTTTTAGATGTATCATTTTAGGTTGGCCACCACAACCAGTCCTCCTCTGCATAATAGTTTCCATTTGTTGCAAAAATAAACTTCTCTGATGAGGAATGAGAACTATATTTCAGGAGGCTTGAAATTTACCTTTTTGTATTTGTCATAAAATTGGCCTTTGAGCAATATTACTGATTCTAGAAATTCCCACAGAAGAAATAATTGATTAAAGGATTTTTACTTGAAAATTACAAAATAGCTGTGAGGTACACTAAAAATATTAACTATGGTGCCAATAAGATGGCTCAGTGGGTGAAGATGCTTGTCACCAAGCCTGACAGTCTGAATTTATTCCCTAGAACTGTATGGCCTAAGAATGGAAGTTTGGCACAAATTATCCTCTGACTAACTCTGGTGCTCACACTTCCCTCTAGAACAATAAACAAATAAAAATCCCTATAAAAACTATGATACATACATGGAATTTCATCATTTGGAAAGTGATGGTAGGAGACTCAAGAGTTCTCTTCTTCCCCTATATAATTGCCATGTGGGATACGTGATGCTCTGCCTCAAAATATATTATTTTTATTGATTTTATTATATTTGATCTCTGTGGTAATGATATTTTCTACGTGATAAGGAATATATTGAGGTATAGCATGACTATGTGACATACACAGTAGAGCATAGATCCTTAGTGTAAATCTTGATGTGTACACCTGCCTGGGTGTGTTCAGGAATAATGCAGAGCTGTGATGTGGCCCAAATCTCACTGGTTCCCTTTAGTTCCCCTGCAGTTGAGGTGGTGACATCTTGGGCTAACTGACCTGCACCTCAGACATAAGTGGACTGACAGTTTCTGAAAACATAGATATTTGGGTTGGTGTTTTTATTTACTTTTTCTTGATGAGAGCTTAGAGTGCCATGGAGAAGGCAGGCAGGTATTGCTTTTCAAAACACCAGCTTCTGCTTTGATCCTTTCAGACTGTTAAGACCATTCGCCCTTTGCTGATAAGTATGTAACAGCACAGGGAAGAGATAAGCCCTTGTTGACCAACATTTTTGTTATTAGAGACTAATTGCCATCCCACCGAGGACCAGAATATTTTATATTCTCTGAAACTGTAAGAAAAACAAAAAACAAACGAACAACAACAACAACAACAAAACCAAAAAACAAAAAAATAAAAAACAGAGGGGTGGGTCAGAAAGGTGGAGAATGAGAAGAAAAATAATGTGATGAGAGGTGGACCCTTCAATCTACTTTTTCTAAGTATTCAGAGTACTGAGTACTTTCAAAGTGGCATGTCTGCATCTCCCTGGTGACACTATAGGCTGTTTGTCTAGTACTCCTACATCGTGAAGAAAGCACGAGGGGAAGCACTTGGAGCTAAAGTCAAAACTCTGGTGACTAAAATGCCAACAAGGCTTCTAGGATGGCATATAGACTGTAATTCCTAGCTGTGTTACTTTCAAACTTGAAAGACATCTGAGTAAACTTCCATGAGCTCAACACATTTATCACCACACTTCAAAACTGCCAGGAAGAATGCATTGTGATAGGCTGAGCAGCAATTACAGATCTTATATACAACACAAATTTAATTTTATTTACTTTTCTCCTATCTCTTATTGATAGGAGAATAGATGCGGCTATCTTTTTGACACATGGATAGCCTCATCTATTTTTTTCTACCAATAAGATGGTGCTTTTGGCTGTCATCATAAAGGATCATAGATTTATACACAGAGAAATATTCCCCACAGAGAACTCCAGCCCTCCTGTGCAACCTTTAGAGTGTATAATCATACCCATAAGGTTTAGCTCCTATAGAACCCACTGTTGAAGAAAATGCTTAAAGAGTCTGGGAATCATATAATTATGGCTGTGGGTATAGTTTAACTTGACTAATTTTTTACTTAAAGATGACATGTTTAGAAAGTATAGCTCTAAAAAGCATTGCATGTATGCATGTAAAGAAGAAAGTGATGAGAGTCAGACCAGGGTGAACCAAAATTTTTTCATAAAGAGAAAACTGTTGCATATGCTAGGCAGAAAGCAGGAAACAACACTCCATAACTTGCAAAGGGCAAGCAGATTTGATGCAGGGAAGTGCAGTGGGTGAAACATTGTAATAAGGATTCTGAAAACTCCTCCATCTTCCAGCATATCCCTCTTTCATAAATCATCTACATGCCTCACACAAAAGTATCACTTGTCAGTATCAGGAAGGAGATAAGGAGAAATCAAACACTCAACAGTAAACAGGGGCATGACCACTAGTAATTTAAAAGGAATACTTACTGTTAATCTAGGGCGCATGACGATCACACAAAATAAGATCGTCAGGAATTTTCAGTGTATTGGCAACTAAGCCAGTAAAAGCCACCACCAATGCTCAAAATTTTTTTTTTCTGAAAGGACTAAAGGAATAATTTACTTCATGATGAAGTCACTTTTTGTGATGATCTTTAACTTTTACCCCTGTTTATTTTTAAGATCTACTTCACCTTTGCTGCTTTCATATTTGAATGTAGCCAATGAGTTTTTTAGGATCAATAATACAATTGGAATTTTGAGTTACTGTGTTTTTAGTTTATCCGCTCTCATTTATATAGATGAGCACTGTGAACTATGTTTTAATTCTGTTGTAGGACCACCATTGTATTCACATTCATTATCTTCCAGTGATGATTATTTAATTTTCTCAAGTCATTGCCTTTCATATTATCTTCCTTTTGAAATGTATTATAATGCAAAGCAGCAAGGAAAGAAAATAAATGTCATTAAGTTATCTACTGAGTGCCTAAAGTAGGTCAGATGTTAGGCTACATAGGTTAGGCTCACAACTAAAGGTTGTGAGATTACAATGGTATCAGCTTTAGTCATGTTTATATTTCCTAGACATTTAGGTGTCCATATAGAGTGGAAACTGTGAGTTTAGCAGTTGTTTTTATTTAATGTGCTTTGGGGAGGAATATTGTGCAGAGGACTCTTCTGTGAATAGGAATAATTATTAGGAAGTTTTTGTCCATGGCTCACACAAGCACTGTCACTGGGTGTTCAGAGTAGATGGCACAGCTCCGAGGCATCTGTCTCATTTCTCCCTTTAGACTTAGTGTCGTTAAGCATGCAAAGCTAACAGACTTATAATACTTGACTAGCTCCAGATTTCTGGCATTATGAAGACTTACTGAGATTTTCTGATGATACCAAAAATATATCAATCCTCATATTTGAAATAGGCCTAATAGTTTACATTCCCTCCAAACTATTAGTCTGAATAGTGAAATGCATGGTGGGTTCGTTATACTTTCTGTGTGGATGCTCATCCTGGAATGTTTATGAGAATGTGACCTATAGTGGCCACAGCCACAGAAGGAACTGGAAAGAGATAACACTAGCTAGCTGTGTGTGAGGCATAGTGTTTATTTATTGTCATTAATCTTTTAAGTGAGCTTAATAAGCAAGGCAGTACTTTAAAACATATGGAAAATGAAGATTTACCAAAAAGTAGTCTTTATTATTGCAACTCTGAGGCTTACAAAGCTACTCAAGAATAATTTAAAGTTTAGAAAAATGTTCATTTAATTACCTGCATAATTCAAAGTTAAGTTATAATACATAATATGCTGTAAAAAATGTGCATTCAACATGAATATTACATTGGGAACTCTTGGAACCTCTTAAAAAACACAAAAATCTTTTGTGTTTGGTACTTATATCAACATCAACAAAATATTTTCTTCTGAAATTATTAAAATTAATATGCATTTCCACTTAATCTTCTACCACAGATGAAATATTTAATATAATTGATATTGAAATGCAACATTATTTTAATTACCAAATTGTTTTAATATATTAAGTGATTCATCTAATATATTATGAAACTAAAAAAGTGAAAAAGTCTAAAATTCTGAATTTAATCAATATCTATCTTATCTTGTCATTATCAACTTAAAACATCTATCTAGACCTAAAAACATCTTAACCCCTAAACAACTAGGCTTAATTGTAAAACTAAACTGACCGGGTCTTCAACCCCATCAGAAACTTGAGAAGGAACTTGATACCCTATGAGCATATACAGGGGGAGGAAATCCCCCTCAGGAACTGTCATAGGGGAGGGGAATAAGGGGAAAATGGGAGGGAGGGAAGAATGGGAGGAGACAAGGGATGGGATAACCATTGAGATGTAACAAGAACAAATTAATAAAATAATATATATCTTGGAAAAAATAAACTGATATATATGTACAGAAAAAAAAGAGAAGGAATAAAATTAATTACCTGAGTAGGCAGGGAGTACAGGTTAGCAGCTTCTTAAATGAGAAGATGACAGAGACAGTTTGCTGTCTGAAAAAGTCACCCAAAACTCTGTATAATGTTAGAGCATCATCTTCATCCTTCTGGTCCAATATATCAGACAGACATATTTGTGAGACAGGTACTGTTGAGGACTTGTTTACCCTGTGTTGGCAGAGGTTGGCCATCCACTCTGCCTGCATTCCAACTTGTCCAAGATAGGAAAGATTTTTTTTTCAAGACTGCCAAATATAAATAGCCAAAACACTATGAATGTAACATTTATATAATTCCTAATTGTTTCATGGTTCTTCTTGCTGTAGGTAGTTTATTATATATATGTGTAATAATATAAATGTATATGTAAAATATTTAACAAAAATAATTTTTTAAAAAGTGAAAAAGTCATTGAAACAAGTACAAATTTTTAAACAGAGAACAATGTAAATGAATATAATTGTTTTAGAACCTTGCTTGACATCTTCAGTACAGAATGATGAAAAGAAATTAGAATTCAAACATTTGAGAAAAGGTAACAGTATTACTGTATACCAGGGGATTTTGGAGAAAGATATTTACTAGTTAAAGTTACAGTCTTCAATATCACTTTCCTAATAAAGCACTTCAGAGAAGAAGAAATATGAATGCAATGAAAGAGTCCAAAGTTGATCCAAGAACATGTCAACTTGGGTTTACGTCAGATGGGTAAAAGAAATGAGGGAATAATTTAATTTATGTTTGTGCAAGACAGGTAAAAGTAATGATGGAAAAAAGATAAACATGTATTATGGGTTCCAATCCATAAAGTAGAAACTTGAAGGCCAAAGTGCAAGCAAGACAAGAAGGATGTGCTCTCTCTCTCTCTCTCTCTCTCTCTCTCTCTCTCTCTCTCTCTCTCTCTCTCTCTCAACAAAGCAAAGGTAATGTTGATCACACATATGATTAGACTGAAGGTAGCATGTGACCAGTTATGCAGTGTTGAAGATGACCAAATAAAGCTCTCATTCCTCATTTTGAGCTTTGTTTCTGTGTTTATATCAGCAAGGTTTTCTATGGAAGAGTAAGAAGAAGAGAAGATTTCCTGAGGAGACCTTCTGGAGAGTGGTGATGATACTTTGAGAAGAAGGATGGTATGTCACCTCAAGGAAGGCAGATAGGCCTTGAGAATGCTAGGTCTCCTCTGTAGTGGGGAGGCACGTTAGACTACTGGATCCCATAATACATGATAAATCAAGGTAGAAAAATCACTAAAGCAGGATTTCATTTTCCTAGTGTCATGAAATGACTTGCATCAGGCTTCACAAACACACACACACACACACACACACACAAACACACACACACACACACACACACACAGGGCTGGGGGAGGGGGCGGGATGGAGAAACACACATATGCAAGAAAGAAGACCACATTGAAAAAGCTGATGTCAAGAGACAAATAGAATGCACCAAGCTGCGTCCTTAGCATACTTCACAGCTCAAGAATTGCACTAAGAGGAAGAAAAGAAGAAGGGAAAAAAGCAGCAACTTGGAGCATCCTCGGCAACAGGGCTGGGGAAAATGAAGACAAAAAAGAAGACATCAATCAACAGACAAGTATTTTGTGCAAAACACTTGAGCATGAGTGAGAGCCACTGGAACTAAAACAGCGATAATTTAGTGAAAATTTTAAAACGGGAGCCAGAGGTTCATGTTATCTCATGGCACTATGGAAACAGACAGTATACGCTTAAGCTTCATTAGAGATGAAGGCGTGATAAATAGTTCAACTTTTAGTTGAAATTCCTGATGGTTCACTATATTGGGAGGAAAACAGGAGCTAGAAGTTGATCACCTGTTGTGAGTTTTGACACATAGTCTAGGCTTGAGAGAGCTAATCTCTCTACATGATCTTCACCATCCACCAGAAAGTTAATGCTTCTCAGAGCAATATACTAACACTGGACTTTGAGACTTAATTTTTTTTTTATAATTTATTCACATTACATCCCAATCGTTATCCCTTCACTCTTATCTTCCCATTCCCACCTTCTCTCCGTCTTCTGACCTATTCCCCTTCCCTAGACCTCTGACAGAAGGGGACCTCTTCCCACAGCATATTACTACAGCCTATCAGGCCTTATCCAGATAACCTGCTTCCGCTTCCTCTATGTGCCAGCTGGGCCTCCCCACTAAAGGGAAGTGATTAAATAAGGGGCACCACAGTTCATGTTAGAGGCAGTCCCGCTCTCCCTACAACCATGGGGGATGAGCTGTCCTTTGGCTATATCTGGACAGAGGATCTAGGTTTACTTCATGTAGTGTCCTTGGTTAGTGCAAGCCCTAACAGTTTGTGCAGGCCCTCCTGGGTCCAGATCTGCCAGCCATGATGGTCTCCTCCTGGGGTTCCTGAATCCTCTGGATCCTTCCATCCCCCCATTCTTCCTACTGTTCTCAGTGTTCCATGTAAAGTCCAGGAGCAAACCCCAGCATCTGTCCTGATCCACTACCATCTGACCTGAACTTATCAGGTCTCATCGGGATAACCTGTCTGCCCTTCCTCTGTGTGCCCTCAAGGCCGCCCCGCCAAGGGGCAGTGATCAAATCACCATCTCCAGAGTTTAGTATCTAGACCCTTTATCCATTATATAAACATGCACAGAAATATGAAGTGTTAAAATCAAACCAAAGCCAAATAGTTACATACAGTATAATAAGGCCATGATCTAGTACTCATATTGAAGTTATAAGATGTGCAAGCCAAGTAGCTATGATTAATATGATCACTCAGATTATAATACAGAGACTTTAACTGCAATCTATTCAAATACCTTTCAAATGTGAAAGACTTACACATTTGGTTGTGAGCCTGGCCTTTAACTGCTGATACAAATAGCCAAAATACTAAGAATGTAACCTTTATATAATTCCTGATTGTGTCATGGTTCTTCTTGCTATAGGTAGTTTATTGTATATATGTGTAATAATATAAATGTATAGGCAAAATATAAAAAAGTTTAGTTAATAAAATTTCACAAATTGACAAGACAGTATATGTCGCAAGCAGAGCTGTAAGTGATGCCACTGTAATTAACACCAATAAAATAGTCATTTCATAACCTTGTTCTAACAATGAAAAAAATCAAAGAAACCCAAATTATGATATATCTGAGAAAATAATTTTGCAGAAGTTCTCAAAAATTTCAAAATTATATAAAACACAATAAAAGAAGTGAGACCATCAGAAACAACTGAATATATCTGAATCTTAGGATGTGCATTGGAAATAATAAAAGAATATTGCATATGAGGAATTGTATATTTTTACAATGTTATGTCCATAATTATTTTAAAAAAAGTCTAAATAGCAGTGTATATGATTGGGTGTGTTATATATTTGAAATATTGAGCATCATTAAAAGCTTACAATTGGTCAAAATGAGTGGCTCTTGCCACAAATAAATGTATTTGCAAAGAAGTCCGTACATTGAAGGACTAGGAAACATATGAAGAGGGGACACAGAGAACCAGGATAGCTGGTGCCAGAGGACATGAGGAGGGATGGTGGCTCTGAAGGGGTTGGGAGTAAATAGAGATATGTTGTATGAAATTTTCTATAAATATATATATACACTATTATAATGTGAGTAATATATTATAATATATGTAACATATAGTATAATATATGTTTATTATATTTTAGCCCATAATTAGCCACATTATTTCTGTACACATTTGAATAATGATTTCATTTCCATATTTTTTTAACAAAAAGCATCCTAAGTTGACAGAAGAACTACATTACTTCTAATCTTTATAAATGATTCATGAAATAGATACATTCTGAAAACATGATAGGAATAAATACTATTAATAAGGGAATTTGGACTGTAAATATAAATATATGTATATGTGTATATATATATGTATGTGTATATACATGTAGAGCTTCATTGTCTTTGTTGGTCTTACAAATAAATATTTGAAATTTTGTATTTAAAAATTTAGTAAGGTAGTAGTTTATTAATTTAGCATTACTTATATTTACAAATTTATTAGTGAAACCCCCTTGTCACAAGGCATGCTGACTCATATGTAGAACTCTAGTACTCAGGAGGATTAAGAAGGAGATTAGGCATGAATTTGAGGCTAATCAGAATTATGTAGTGAGTTCTAGATTATCTTGGGTTGTAGAGTAAATATTTGTCTCAAACCACACAGATATAAACACACACACACACACACACACACACACACACACACACACACACACGTATTGCCTTTATAAAGTTACATAATGAAATAGTGAACATATTTGTAGCAGATAGTGCTTGTGAAATTCTTGAGAGTGTTTAGTAATGATAATTTAATAACTGAACAGATAAATCTAAGCAATTGAAAACATATATATGATTATCCTAAATTTAGCTGTTGGGCTAAAATGCCTCTTGCATACAAATAAAAGGAAGTAACTGGCTTTAAAATGCCATACAACTTCTTTCTTACAAAGCCAGACAACCTCTTCCATACATATGTATAAGGTGTCTCTGTTTTGGCTCACAGTGTAGGGCATGTGTGAATCTAACACCTGTCTGAAATTTGGACGATCTTGACAAGAGATGGATCTGATGCTCTGGATCTCTATTGTTATTTAAAATTATGGACTAAAAATGAGCAAAACACCACAACCGCGACTGGATCCAGTCTATGTAAACTGAAGGGCAATACAATAGAGCAAACAATACAGACTTTGGAATGTGGCTTTGAAAATGTCTTTGAAATCATCAGATACCAGCTGGGCTGAACCCAGGATGGAGGGAGGGAAGCTTTTCAGAGAGATGAAAATATGCTGAGGTAACCAACTCTGACAAGTAATATACTTGTTCAGAACATTACTCTGTAGCCATGTAGAAAGAGTACTGGTTGTTTTCTGTAGCATGTTCTGTGTCCATATGCCACTCTGTAATTATACTGTGTTCTATTAGAAAACTGAGGAAGGGGAAAAGACACCCAGTAATATCCTGTGTCTGTCTCACAGTGAAAGACCAGATAAGAGGTGACGACAGTACAAATGAACTTGTACAAACCTGTAGGTACATATGGAGTTTTCTGATAGGTCAGAATGTGTTTCCCTGGAATGCAATGCTGCTGTAAAAACAAGGTTTAGACAAAAGTAGCAGTACATGGACATAATGGATAAAGAACATGTGGGACAGTGTTACTGGAGTTCACACATGGAACGCAATTTTTTAAACCACAAATTCTGTAAAAAACGTTGGGTTTTTAAACTATAATTTCCCCTCTAACTTTGCCTTTCTGTTATGCTATTGATCTTGGAATTTACCCAAAGGCTTTCAAGTCAAGATATTACATAGATATCCACATGTTGGCATCAGTGTTTCATGTAACACAACACACACACACACACACACACACACACACACACACACACACACACACACATACACACACACACACACACACACACATACACACACACACACACAATGCATTTAAAAATTTTAAGCTAAAAAGGAGAGGTTGGTGTGATGGCCATGTTTGAAAAGCGCTGGTAATGTGAGCATGAGGATCTGAGCCTTGTTCCAGCGCTCATGTGGCTGGGTGTGGATTTGCCTGTCATCCCACTTCTGGGAAGGGAAGACAAAAGAATCTCTGGAGCCCATTGGCCAACCAGTCTAGATGGATTGATAAGCTATGGATAGAGGGACAAAAGCTGTCTCAAAAGGTAAGTTGGAGTTGGCAAAATGGTTCGGCTGGCAAACTTGCCCCCCAAACCTGATGACCTGAATTTAATCTCTGAAACTCACATGGTGGAAGGAAACAACAAACTCTCATATGATGTCCTCTGACCTCCACACATATACTATGATGTGTACACATCTCTACCTCAATGGAGCTTTGAACTTTTTCAGAAAACTAGATGCAAATGAATAAATTCATATTAAGTGAATCAAACTGGCTTCAGAAAACATGTGGTATGAATTCTCTTATTTTTGTATTTAGATTTAATATACATACATAAAACCATAATATCATGAAAATATAAGTACAACTGGCTAGGGGATAAAGGAGATTAACAGGAAAAGGAAGGAAAATAACAGAGAGTTGAAGGAATCCTAGCAGGATATGCTTAACTGTTGTGTAGAAGTTTCCTCAATTATTAAAATCTTTTATCTTGAAAGGAAACTCTTTATGACACAAGTTGTTTACAGGAAGGTGAAACAACAGGATATGCTGAAAAAAAATGTGAACCATTCCACCTTGCATAAAACTTATTAAGAGAGGAAGTAAACAACTCAAAATGGCTCAGGAAGTTCCTAAAGCTGATAGAATTCATTAGACTCATCCATCCTCCAGAATATATAAGCAGTAAAGATGGCTGAGAGACACTCTCAGACCAATTGGAAAGAGACTCAGAAAGAAAAGTCTGGGAGTAACAGAGATGAGATAAGCAGACTAGAAGATTCACAGACCAGTCAAGCAGCCCAGAAGACTCTCAGACAAGCTGTGTTTCCTGGAAGAGGCACCTGAGCTAGCGGGAAAGAACAGACTCCTATGTGGTAAGTGGGCATGCAAGGTGTGTAGTGTGCACCAGCTTTCCAGCTTTTGTGATTTGTCACCGTGCTTAAGAGTGCTTTTAGTGATGCAGCTGCATTTGAATCATTTCTGCTCCTTTGAGTCATCCTTCTCTCGTATTCCTTTAAGTGAACTGGTAAAACTCATTGGCTCATCAATTTAGATGTTGGTGGTATCTATACTCTGGTTATTGTTGCTTCCCTATCTGATGTGAGTAGATGTTTGTCTCTATCTCCTCAGGAACAGTGTCTCACAATATCAACATATAACATATGCTTTAATGAAACATTTAAAAATAAATACAGTATTAATTAGAGATATGATGGTGGGAAGGCTAAGAAGTCAGTAGAGGGGCCACACTTCCCTCCTCCCCACAACAATTTCATATCAATTTGTCACTGGAACTAAGAAGGGTCTATAACATTTGCTCCATGTCTTCACAAGTAAAGGATATTTTATCATCTTTACTCAAATTATATGCAAATTGATGAGATTAGTATGAGTAAAAATATTTTCTAATCATTTTGAAACCTTTTTTTGTTCTCTATTTGCCAGTTTATTCTCCTTGGAACCATAAATACAATGACCAAAATTATATCCTATAACTTCATTCTTGATTCAGCTATGTAAACTCTATTAAATAAACATTTTTATACCTCAATTACTTTTTCTGTAAAATAAAATAATAATTCCTACTTCTAAACTTCTGGTGCAATTAATCATATTATAAATGCATAACAGCTCTTGAAGATAGTAAGCAACCAGTGCATGCTTATCATGATGATGATACATGATTATTAAAATTGTTTAAGAAGTCCTGTAACATAGCTCTGGCTTATCTAGAGCTCACTAAGTAGGCCAGGATAAGCTTAAACATGTGATCAATTTGCCTCTGCCTCCCAAATTCTTATATTACAGGCATATAAAACAATGCCAGAATATTAATATTATTTCATTTAATAATTCTCTTCTGGGACTTAACATGAATGTTTTAATAATACTGTGTAATATTCATAAAATACATTTTGATCATTTATATCACCTTCCCACATTTTCCTAATCTAGCTCTATAACCCCATTTACCATTTCTCTCTCTCTCTCTCTCTCTCTCTCTCTCTCTCTCTCTCTCTCTCTCTCTCTCTCCTATTTATCTTTTCTGTCCAGGTACTCAGGTTTTGAGCTTAAATGAGATTGTTATCCATCTCCCAGACTTCAAACCTTTAAGGAAATCTGATTATTTAAGAGCAGCTATCAATTATTAATATTAGTATCTCCTGAGGTATGATGAGAGATTTCATGACCATTTCCACATTCCATGCTGGCATTGTCTAGCCTGAGCATGGCCTGTCTATTGAATGTTGGTATAATTGCTGCAAGCTTCCTACCTCCTCTGCTGTAATGTTTCCTGGGAGCCAAGGAATGTTGCAGAATTTACACCATGCACCAGACCTCACACAAGAGAAGTATTGGGGGAATGGGGGAGTGAAAGGCCACTTCTGAGCAAGGATGAGGGGAGGGGACAGAGACAGAGAGGTAGGCACAGAGAGAGGGGGTGGGGAGACAAAGTGACAGAGCAACAGGCTGAGTGAGACAGACTGAGGGAGACAGTGAAAGACAGGGACAGAGAGCAGGCTGTGATGGATGGGACCTTTAAAAGGAGTATAGCACATGCATATAGGAAGACTGCACAACTTCTGGTGACAGTGGAAATGTGTCCTATCTAGAGGCTGGTGATGATGTGGCTGCTGGTACTGAGTCTCTGAAGTCAGCCTAGGAGGAGCACTGGGTTTCTAACACCTGAGCCTTGGGTTAATGGGGTGTGATGCAGATGGTCCATCTATGGCTGAGAACCCCACAGTCTCTTATTTACTCTCTTCGCCATCACCAATTGAGGGCTACTTTGTTCATTGTCATTCAGTGTGAGAAGAAGCTCGGCTGTTGAGGATGGGGAAATGCATCTATCTATGGGTATAGGAAGAAGTCATTAGTAGTCATTTTAATACCGTGTCCATTTAGGGATGAGTACCTGTCTAGCCATGGGTTCTTGGACCCAATAATGTTGCTAGTCACACACTCCGTTCTCCATTTTGCAAATTTGACCTTAAATTCAATCAGAATGTGTTTGGTTATTCCCACAATCTTCATGTTACCATGGTATCAGTGAGGGTACCTTGTCATGACAGCCATAATTGTACCTCACAGCTTTCAAGCTGGGTAAGAGTAACCATTGCTGTATGTTTTCCTTTCGTAGTATATGTAGTACTTTGCAGCACTATGAAAACTGTCCACTAGGGATTAAGACTCCAGGCTCAACTTGATCTCTCATGTTTAGTGACTGAATTATGTAGTGTCCTCAGAAATAAAGTCTTACAAATTAGAGCATTGACAATAACATCTTTTTTTTTTTGGTAGGCTTATGAAACATCACTGACTAACAACTAGAAAATAAGTAACCAATTGCTGGAACTGTTTTGTTTGCTTTCCTAGCCTATGGTGTCTAGTAGGTATACCCCCCACATTATATGGTAACTCTAAACATACACACTATATATGTGTGTGTGTATAAACACACACACACACACACACACACACACACACACACATATATATATATATATATATATAATTTTGGACATTTTTATGGCAGTAGCTTTACATACAATTCTTCAAAAGTTTTTTAGTGTTAGCTATACCTCTTATATTTCCTGTCTACCATGCTCTCATGTCCCTGACCTAATTCAATCTTTTCTGTTCCATTATTCCCTTTTAACTCTTTATAACAAGGCATTCTATCCACTCTCCCTTGTGAGATTTCTACCTTCTTCCTTGTTCCTAACTAGAATCCTAACCTGCATGGAGCACACATATATAATATTTCAAAGCTAGCATCCATATATAAACAAAAAAGTTTTTCATGGGTCGGGTTACCTCAAACAGAATGGGGTTTTCCGTCTTCACACACTTACCTATGAATTTCATAAATTTCTACTTCTTAATAGACGACTAAACTTTCATTGCATAAATGAACCACATTTTTATTATTCATTCATCAAGTCATGAGCATCTATGTCATTTCCAAATTCAGGGTATTTCAACCAGCGCTTCAGTGAGCATAGCTGAGCATGTCTTTGGAGTAGGATGCTGAGTCACTTGAGGATGTACATGGACTTCCATAGTGGGCTGTACCTGTTTGTAGTCCACCAGAGTTAATAAGTATTCCATGTTTCCCACATCCACTCCAGCAGTTGCTGTCATTAGGGGTTTTTTGTTTGTTTGTTTGTTTGTTTTTGTTTTGTTCATTTTGTTTTATCTTAAACATTCTGACTAGAGTAAAATGAAATATCAAAGAAAATTTTATTTGCATCCCTCTGATGGGTAAGGATACTAAACATTGAAATATTTTTCAGCTCTTTTGAGGGTTCTCTCTTTAGTTCCTTGTCATAGGTTTTAATTGGGTTGTTTTTCTTACTTGACTTTTAGCTTTTTGTATATTCTAGACACCAACTTTCTCTCAGCTGTATAGATGGTAAAGGTTTCTTGCCCATTCTGCCTGATCACTAAAAGGATTGTGTTTGAGAGGCTGCAGAGATATGTCAAAGGTAAGAGTGTGCACTGCTCTTGCAGAGCACCACGTGGGATGACTCACAACTGCTTGTTATACTGGCTCCAAAACATCCTCTTGTGAAATTTTCAGGCACCAGCACCCACATGTGCAAGTATGCATGAACATACACACACACACACACACACACACACACACACACACACTCATATACACATTCATGCATGCAGACATGCTTAAATGTTTAATTAAAAATTTCATCTTAATATTCTATACATCTTTAAGGAGCTCTCACAGAAGCACTATACCCTGGCCCCATCCTGGAGATGGTCTGCTCACTGACTTCCCCACTTGTATCTGTCCTCTAAAGTGACCTGCTTCTGTTCTTTTGAAGGTGCTGGTCAGTGTGGTGGAAATATATGTCTGTCTCAGGTCTGCCACAGGCACAGCTGACACTTGTTTTTATCAGTTAGGTGCCAAGTTGAATGCTTCTAAAGAGGTTATTGTAAAACAGCAAGATGAATCTTTGCCTCACCACCCTCAGTGCCCACCTGCTAGGAACAAAATTGACTTGTCGGTGAGAATTTTGGATCTAGAAGAAAATATAATGTATATAAGATGAGCTGGATGTTTTATTTGCTTTAAGGTTATTTTAAGTTAAAATATCATAATTTATCATTTTTAAATAATGCTTCATGGGAATCTAAATCCAAAACTGCCGTTCTACTGGAAACATAACTAAAGCAACATTGATAATGATAGAACACAAATGCCGTACCATGATGTGCGCTAACATGACATTCTGTGGCGGAAATCATTTTAATTTTTCTTACTCTCTGTATTACTCATAAAGAGAGAAAGATTTGATGTTCTATATTAAAGTACACTGGAAATATTTTACATATCTTTACTAACTTACCTCCAAGACTTTGGGGTTTTGTTTTTGTATTTGTAAACATGCAGGCTTAATTCCACTCTGGATATGTGGTGTGCAGCAGTAGATTTTACAATTAGTAGACAAGTGTGTGTCTTCCAGTTTTGCATATGAACATATATACATAGGCTTGTGAAATTCTCTACTTACTGCCAATTGACCTCTCTCCACATACTGTCCTTATTCACCTGTGTTTATTAAAAGAACCTCATGGCACAGCATAAAACCAACTTGAAGGTAAATTAGTAAAGATAGTGTTTTCATATTCTCTCTCTCTCTCTCTCTCTCTCTCTCTCTCTCTCTCTCTCTCTTCTCTCTCTCTCTCTCTCTCTCTCTCTCTCTCTCTCTCTCTCTCTCTCTCTCTGTGTGTGTGTGTGTGTGTGTGTGTGTTTCTCTCCCTCTTTCTGATATATTTCTATCTATACATTGATCAGTTTATAAATATATATAATAGATAGACAGACTCATAAACATATGTTAGTTTTCATATATTTATGCACACATACACATGACTTGGTAGGTCAGAGGTGGTATGCAGGAATATATATCCATTAAAAATTCTTGTCTTCTGTTCCATCCCTGTTTCCTGTAAGTAGTTTATTATCAATGCGTCCTCCAAGCAGTGTTGAAAACCACTGGCTTACAGAATAAGGATGATTTTTGTTTGCTGAATTTATCAGTTTTTGATCTATTCAACTGATCTTTCTATTACAATTACTCTACACTGAAGTATTTGAATGTTAAGTATTTGATTCTCTCCATTCAAAATCCAAGTTTGCCCCAGAAGGGCATTAGTAGCCTGCTATGACTCCAATTGCTACTCCTGTTTTCATTTTTATTGACTCTTGCTTGACCTACGCTGAAATAACTATTATTTGGCTCAGTGAGGCTATAGGCTATTTCATATTTAACATTTATTCTTCCTCCTCTGAGCCACCCAACCTGCTTTAGCTATATGAAAAGCCATTGCACAGTGGTGTTTCTGTCTACTTGTTTATTTAACTGCATATCAATCACTGTTGCTTGCTGAATTCTTTCTTTTTGCCTGACAGAAATGCTCAGTCACTTGCCCTTATTACTACACACTATTTATAAATGTCATCAGAAATTACTAAGCAGACATGTTGAGGAACTTTCATTTATTTTAAGCAGCTTTCTCTGTCTGCATTTGTTTTTATTTTTTAGAGTACTCCTCCAAGTTACTAAAAACTTTGTACTTATAATTTACTAAGTATTATATATGTAGGGACATTGTACATTCTTGTAATTATCTGGGCAGTTTAAAGGACTGGGCATGTCTTAGCTTGTAACTTATGCTCTCTCTGCCTCTGTCTCTGTGTGTTTTTGTCTGCCTCACTTCTGTCTCTGTCTGTCCCATTCTCTGTCTCTGCCTCTCCCATTCTCTGTCTCTTTCTCTCACTCTCTCTGTGTCTGTGTCTCTGTCTCTTGTCTCCATCTCTGTCTCCATCTCTGTCCATCTGTCTGTCTGTCTCTGTGTGTATGGGGGGGACGTGGGAGTTCCTGTCTATCACCTCTTAGTTCCTCAAAGATAAGTAATACCATATAAATAATGACCATTCAAGTCCACAGCCATTTTTCACAGTAATTGTATCCTGGATATTTTAAATAGATTAGTTTAGTTTTCTACAGAATATATTGATTGTACGTGTGTGTGTGTGTGAGAGAGAGAGAGAGAGAGAGAGAGAGAGAGAGAGAGAGAGAGAGAGAGAGAGAGAGAGAGAGAGAGAATTCTGTGTTGTAAAGGTAGGGGCTATTCACATCATCACCCTTTTCAATAATTTGTGTGAATTCTTTCTTCTAAACAGCACTTGTCTTTTTCATGACAATTTATTATTGCCTTGGAAAGATAGTGGTTGTATTTCCATTTGATGTTTATATATTATTGTGTACAACTTACTAGGACACTTGAGTGATTTTCAAAACTTTGTGTTCTCATGTCCTTTGGCCACAATAGTGTCTCATGCTGGACTCTGGTAATTCACAAACATTATGTAAGAAAGTGTGGGCTCCGCTCAGAAGCTTTCAAGCTCCTCTTTATTCAGTGGATGTATCGCTTTAGGCTTTGTTCTCATGTATTTCTATGCCCTGTTTTATTGCATAAGTTATTACATGGCATTAAAATTATTGTTTTTCTCATCTGTTCTCTTAGGAAAATGACTTCATTCTGCTCACTCAAAAAAAGTATCCATGCCCATCCAAGTGTCTTGTGGGAAATAAATGTTGATTTTAGAAATAAGTATTTACAGACAATAAAGAAGAAAGGGTAGAACAGATTGACCTGCTTACTTTCATCTGGCTCAATTATCTTTGATGGAGTCCCTATTTTATTTGCCAAATTATTTGAGTTTGGAGGAAAATCATTTCACTGCATTTGATAAGTATGTTGAGATTGTATGCCCTTCTTAAAGAGCTGGCACCCAAATTCAACCTGTAAAATGTATTTATATTAAAATCTCTCTAGCTCTGTTGACATTGCCTCAAGGGGCAATCTAAATATACCATGATCTGTCACAAGACCTCAGCTTGTTACACAACTCTCCTACCAGACAGTTAAACCCATGAAAAAATATCAAGTACGCATTTATCTTGGTTCCGTATGGAAAGCATACGGACCTATTTTTTACCAGACTGATTCTCAAAATTTGAGAGCATTGTTTAATATTGATAATCCAAGTCAGGTGACACAGGGTTGTTGTCTCTGTTTGAGTCTTTTTCAGCCTGTTCTCTCTGTCTACAAAGGCTCTCCAGTTGCTTCGCTCACCTAACGGCCCTTCATGTTTTTAATGGTTTTAATATTTATCTGCACCAGATTCTATTGACTTTTGTTTACTTATATAAGCCCCCTGCTCCTCCACCATGTGAGCACTACTCAGTTGTAACATGGCATACTCACAGTGCTATAATTAATGCTGAGCTCTGAAATTGTTGTATAGGGCCTTTCTTCTTCCACTCCCAAATCAATGCATTGAAATAAGTGACTGTGCAAAAGAAATTTATCAAATAATTAACATATTTACATGTTAGAACTGAAATTCATCATTCTGAAATGTTCTTTATAGAATACACATGGAAACATGGCTGAATGCTTCCAAGCTAAGCCTGGAATTGGCATTTTATTATTCCAAATGCAAGGTCTCTGCTGGCTAATCCAATCCAATCCAATCCATATTATCTTCTTCAGATTCATAGGGCGCATGGCACATGGCCTTTTCATGCTGGGACTCTTCAGTAGTATTTGGTTTTGGTTAAATCTCTTCCTTAGAACCTAATTCCAAGAGATGCTCAGAGAATGTCAGTGCCACTGTTCTAAATGTGTCACCATGCCATGCTTGAGAGAAAGGCATGGCTGAGTGGCCTGATGGCAATCTGGCTAGAGAATGAACATCAAGCTGTCACTTTAGGTGACTTTGCAAGTAGATGTGATGAGAGAAGTTAAACTGAATCCTTTTGTCTCTGAGGTAGAATCAATCTCTCAATCAACCAAGGACATAAGTAATATAAGCTGTGTGGCAGGTACTCTTGGTTGTCAGCTCCCTTTTACTTGAGGGTGTTTAGCATTTGCATTGTATGTACAAGGTCTTGGATGATTAATAAACAGTAGAATCTGAGTACAGGCTATCCCATTAATAACTCAGATACAGGCAATGGTTCTCTGCCCCTGCACTAAAGTCTCTGAGTTCCGAATCTGTCTCATACTTCGATGAAGCCTGGAGATTTTTGTTTAATGACCTATTATTAGTGTCTTAACTGCCTGTTGATAATTTTTCAAATTCAAATGCATTTTGAATATTTCCCTCTTTGTATTAGAGAATATTCACTTACTTAATCATCTGTTACTAGGGAGAATTCCTGTATTTCAGTGTACTTTTTAAAAAGACATTTTCCTAGTCACTTGCATTTTTTTGTAAATGATATCCAGAAGATATGTGAATGAACATGAAACGGTGTAGCCCAGTGTCAATCTTCGCTGTACTTGTCATTCTGGAAACGTGAGGAACTCAGATATATGCATAGTCTTTCTATCTCGTCCCTTGCTGGGGCCCAGTGTGTTTACATTCTATCCAGTTCTCTCCAGGCACAGTTTCTTTCAATGTTCAGTGCTTTGTCAAACCTACATTATCTGAAGTAAATGATGTTATTTTCTGTCCTAGGGGAACACAGTAAATATCAGTAAGTAAACAGCAGCACTGCTAACTTCTGCAATGCCAACTTCATCTCTGTCACCCCAAGAATGACGGAAAGCATGCAACCCTGCTGGCCCGGGCCATCTCCAGGGCTGCATCGCTAGCAGTTAGGCAAATGTGACTAATGTGTCACTATGTATGGGTTTTAATTACTCTGAAATGTCACAGCCACAAGAAAAGATAAAGTTTCAATGCTCAGATGCTCTCAGAGGCCCAATATTCATTAGCAAGACCATCAGCATCCATCTATCCATTTAATCAGTCATAGGAGCATCATGCTTAAATGGGGAGTTTGACCTGTTTAGATAGGTCACAAAAACCTTCTGTGGGGAAAGGACTTTTGTGTTGGCACAAGGACGGTTAGTAGATATTAAGCTGTACAAAAGGAAAAAACGAGAAAAAATAACAAAAGCTTTTAACTTGAAGGAATCTGCTGACTACACGAAGCAGAAAAAAGAAATGTGGTCAAGCTGAAGATGCAGTGGGGTTTGGGATGATCTCAAGGAGACAAGTTAAAACTATATTGTATGAAATATTATTACCTGTGTTAAATATTTGTTTGTTTCTTAAGCAAAAGAAGGAAGAATTTAAGAGTAGAGCATATGTGTGCCATTACATGGTATATGTGTCCGAGTGTCAATATGGAATCTTTACCTGTGAATAGCTGGGTCTTTGCATCTGTGCAGCTATGTGCATATATGCAGATAAGTGATATAATCCAATTGTATTGATCACCTCAACAAATATTTGACCATTTAGTAAATGTTTGAAGCATATGAAATCCATAGTCTTGTAGGAATATTTTATGGGAAAAATTCCCACACCAAAAAGGAATAACCTAAGTAAAATAGTAAAATAATATATTTTTTATATAGTAACAAGAGCTATGAAGACAGAATGAGGTGAGAGTAATCAGGGAAAACCAAAGAGAAGGGAATGAAGTTTGTTAAGATTCCAGTCTAGAGATTCAATAAAAGAATTAAGGCACACAGAAACATTATGTCTGAAGAGCAGCATGGTGACTATGCTAAAGGCCTCATGAAATGTCATGAGTTAGGTTAAAGTTAGCCCGGATGTCTCGTTTGTCATATGTGGTAGCTTGTTCCCACAATTAAGTTTGATTACATCTTAAGGCAAAGAATGGAAGCCATTAGGCGAGATGCAGAGTAAGAAAACTCTTGTAGTCGACCAATAGAAGGAGAGGGGACAAGATTCGAGACATATTTGAAGGTAGAACTGTTAAGACTTATGTCATATAAATAGAAGTTCAGTGAATAAAAGATAGAGGGGGAAACTAACCTTGTTTTGAAATTGTCTCCCTGTTTCTAATGCTTTCTCATACTGAGCTGAAGTAAAAAGCAAATTTGAGGAGAAATTACAAATTCTATTATATTGTATTTAGGACACTTACAGCATTAAGATGTGCATTCTGGTATGCCTTATAGACATGCAAGTAGAGACATAACTAGGTAGCTGAATAGAGTATAGTTCACATATCAAAACCTTTCTGTGCAGTTAATATCGAAAGGTCTATTGGGCCTCTTATGTCTTAGAAATGAAACTGCAGTCAAGTGAGATTTAAATGTATAGGAAATGGTATAAATATTATGAGAGACATATATGTGTGTGTGTGTTTATGTGGTGTAGGGTATAAATATTTAAATATTGTACAAGATGTTGTTTGTCTGCCAAATGAAGCTGATCCTGATGGAGAGGGAAGACGGGATCTCTTGTCCTCCATCCAGCTCCATAACTCATGCGCCCAGCAGGAAACAAGGAGGAAGCCTACACAGCTTGCACGTCGGAGTGACATGTGTACTAAGATCTGGGTGCTGCTTCCTGAAGTTGGCCTGATTTGTTAGCCACCTACAGAATACCGTAAAGCAATACTGTCCAGTACAACAGATGCTAAACACATGGTTATTTAAGCTAAATATCAAAATTAAATGAGATTCAGTTTTCAATTCACTAGTGGTAGCTGTACTTCAGGTGCTAACTGTATGTTTGATTGAAGCACATATACACTTTGTAATGGCACAGGAAGTTCCTCTGAACAGGCCTAATATATATAGAGATAGACTAAGAAGGATTGTATTTCTGTCTTTTGGTTCAGCCTCTACTGAGACAAAAATGCAAATATTACTTACTGTGAATGATCCTGTCTAAATATGCAGTTAGAGGGGAAACTTGTGGTGGAAACCATTGGATAATTGGAGCCATATGCCCTTGCATTACTTCTATGTGGCTTTTACTTTTTTTTTTTTTTACACCTTCAGTGTCTCACGTAATGAAATAACAAGCCACTGTTCCTTCTACAGTGTGGCCAGAGAATATGACTTCCGCATTAATTCAAAAGAAATGTAATGAAAAGTTGATCTGGTCCAAGCTTGCCACTGTTGCTTAGATTCTCAGAAATGAACTTTGTATTTCTTTTTTCCGATTTGATGAAGATCTGCTGCTACAGCAAGTTATATAAGTTGTAAACAAAAGGCTACATTTCTGTGAGCAGAAACTAATGTAATATCTGGTTTTAATGCTCTTTTATTAGCCTGTGATGTGAATAGAAGGGCTATACAGAAAAGCAGCACAATTGATCTAAAGAAAGCTCTTCCATTTGGCACACCAACTCACACAAGAATAAAGGACAGCACGTCAAACAATGAACTGCATTGAAATTGAAAAATACTTGAAGCAAGACTGCCAAATTATTTATCTCTTATTAAAGGAGAAAATCACACATAATTATGTCTGATAGATTAGTGTGTTCGTGCAAGTTGGAGATAGGCTTAGGAATAAGAATCATGAAAATAATCTATCCTTAATCAAGTTAAATATGACTGTTTTTAAAATACATTTTTGGAAAAGTATTTCAGAGCTAGGTACGCATTCACAGGGAGGGTCTGTATCGATGGGCCTTTACAAATGTATGGAGTCCTTCTTCATGCTGATTATATTTTTCTGACACCATAGCTGATGTTCCAAGACGTTAAAATGTTTAGTTTTTAATTCATGAATAAAATGCAGTAATTGAAGAGCTTTTAGCCATAGAAATGTAGAATATCATTTCCCAAAAGAATATAAAAATACACACTTTGTTTGTTTGTTTGTTTTATCCTTTTGGAATGAAATAGTTTTTGACAGAAACAGACACAAAATAAAATTTTGTATTTCAAAAAATGATGTATATAATATACATGAGTTAATAGCTATTTTGCACAAGAGGGAATGCCTCAACCTACTAAAACCAGGACTTTTAAATTTTAAGTACGCAGCCACTGAGTTCTAATGACAAACATAAACCTTGTTTAAAGCAAGGTTGTGCCACATCTTTTTTCTTCAAAGTAATATTTTTACTGATTCTTTGGGAACTTCACCTCCCACAGTTCATCATACCCACCTCTTAGACCTTCTATGTTTGCCCCCTCCCTTGTGAACTCCCCAACAGAGAAGTCCAATTTGTGTTGTCTATACTTACTGGGGCATGGTGAAACTCCCATTTCCTGTCCCCACAAAGAAAATTGAGTACCTTTCCATCTTCACCCCTGCCAGAAGCCAGCAGTTTTGGAGAACTACACTTCAGCATCCTTACCACAATTTTTAAGAGTTCTCGTTGATAGCCTCCTTTTAAGGTTGTTATTTTTTGGTGAGAGTGAGGGTTGGTGTGGGGCTAGGGGTAGGGGGATGGTTTATCACAGAAGCCTTCTACTTCCTTCTTTTTTAACTGTGCATCTGCAGTCATCCATATCACTTCCCAAATAGCTTCCTTGATCTTCACAGTCAGCTGGAGCTCAGATCATGTGCTTCCTCATAGTTTTTGGAGACAGAACTAACCAAGAACATGCCTTTTGGCTATAGTAGGACCACCAACACAGACAAAGCCCTCAGAGGTAGCCCCAAACATGGACATCAACATGGCCCCAGGCTGCAGCGCAGGCCACTCAACATCAATATGGCCCCTGGTGGCAGCATGGCTTGCAGACAGGCTTCAGGGTACAGAATAGACCTTGACCAAATGCATGGCCTACAGTGGTTCACATGGGCCATGGACATTAACCTTAGCTACAACCGGACCTCAGAGGCAGTCATGGTTTCTGGCAGTAGCATGGACCTGGACATCACCATGGATTCAACAGTCAGTGTGGGCCATTTACATCTTCTGTTAGTCATTTAGGTGACAAAATTTACTTCTATTTTGTAGGCTGCCTCTTTACTCCACTGAGTTTCCCTCTGGACGGCTCATTAAATAGTGGCACAGCTGTCATAGGATAATGGTTGTAACCAACCACGTTCAGGTTGGACTCTCCTCTATAGGAAATATTTTATCAAGCCTGGTACTGAAAACATAGCCAAAGACCATAGGTACTAAGAGGAACTTATTGCTATCATTTACCTAAGTAGATATAGTGTCAAAATGCCTCCTAAATATTTATGTTTATATCCATAGACATGTCACTCTTCTCTTTAATTGGAGGAGTTTCTTTTTGTAATGACCAAAAGTGAAGGCAGAGATATATAAGTGAGAATAAGTGATGGTTCTGTGCTTATTCCTAACTAGGACATTTATATCATTTCCTCTAAGGATCACATGCAATATACAGCAAATATCCTTGATTTATAGACATCTTTATATTTGTCATCAGAACACAGTGGCTGGATGTGTCAAATTAAAAGGGTGTCCAATACATTATGATGTCAAGGATCTTCACATACCCTGCCTCCTGGACTGTTGGTTATTGGTGGATTGGGAGGTAGGTAGTTATTTTCTACAATTGTGTTTTCAAGAGTGAGCTGACCAAACCTGTGGACACAGATGGTCCTTGTTAAATCAATGGCCCACAACACAAAAAGACATGAATTTAGGAAAGTGCCTTGTAGGGAGGAGGAGTTTGGAATGAGATCAAAGAATATAGAAAGTAAGAATAACCAGAATGTGCCATACATATGTATGGGATTACCAAAGAACGAGTATCAAAGAACAAATTTAATAACTAAAAAGATTTTGTTTATTTTTATTTGTTATGAAAAAAACTGCTAAGTCTAAATATTGCTAGAAGAACTCCAGAGTAGGCATTTATGGATATGTTCACTGCAAATACCTGTCAATTTCCAGAAAGTTTTTTTTTAAATCTTAGAGATGGCTTCATCTCTTTGTGAATCTCAGAGATGCTTGAGTTACAGAGGAGTTTTGGTAACATAGTATGACCTGGTGAAAACTTTTATAGGCTGTGAGATGTCTGAAGATGAAAGTTTATTTTTAACCAACCTGATATATTCCAAAAATGCTGCTCTTTTGCATTTCACATAACCATTTACAGAGCTCATACAGATTTCATGAACATGTTTGCATCTGTTGACATCCATGGTGCCTCTGCCTTTTCTTTTTCCTCTTTCTCCCCTTCCTTTGCCTTTGTTGTTTCTTCTGTGTAGAAAGTCTAACATACGTTTCTTCAAAATATTTTATTTTAATGATATTTGTTTACTATTATATAAACCACTTTTGACCTGTATCCCTTTTCTCTATTTTTTGAATGGAGATTCTATTCTATTCATCACATTTTGAGTTACAACTCAGAGGCGTGGTCTGGGTTCACAGCCATTGTGTGACATAAGGAGAAGGGGTTTGGAAGCCCCATCAAAGTATGTTTAGTTCTTTCTATTTCACTAAAATAGTTGCTTGAGATTTGAAGTCTCTTTTACCCAGTTGCCAAAAGTAATAACAGATTTCCAACTATCAATTCCACCATTGTAAAAATAAAAATGTTGGAAATATAAATGGAAACATTTCAAACAATGTTGCTAAGTGACAAGGATGAAGGAAGAGAGATTTATACACTAATGAAATTCATGAGCATCAAAAGCAAGTCAGCATCTTAGGTCCCTGAGTTCTCAGTCTAAGACCTTTCTTTAATTCTTCTCCGCTAGTTCTGTATTTCCTGGCTTGGATGAATTTCCATTTGCTTTCACTATTCCTAAATTCATTTTCCACAGCATAGGGCCTTCTCTGTTTTCTGGGATCAGGTCATGGGCTTATGATTCTTCTTTTGTTCAAGTTAGACCAATCCCTGAGCTCTATTGACCCTCTCTGGCTGCCATTCACCATCTGCCTACTAGTTACATTTCTGACTCTAGGCCTCTAACACAGGTTTTCTAGTCACTCTTATTTTTTCTTCTGTTGTCTCTGTTCGTGAGAGTCTATCTGGAATCTGTTCTCAAATAAACTAGCCAGAGGATAAATTTTCCTTACAGCATTTTTGGACAAGAACAGCCTGACTTATCTTAGAACTTTGTCACTTTGTAGAACTAGAAATGCACTTCATCTTCTCACAAGAGGCAGCCTGTGTAATCTTTAGCAGAAAAAGTAATCTTATCTTTGTGTTATATTCTTCTTTCTTTCTTCTAACTTTTTAGTGAGCAGTTTCCCTCCTGTATAACCATGAGGTTATTAGCAAATGTAGCAGCATTAGACTAATAGTAATGTAGAAGATTTGGGGTGACACATCATACTCACAAATCAACGCAATGGGACTGATTCAAATCTAGAGTTGAAATAGACCTTAGTTATTGACGACCAGGTGGGTTTTGTGTGAACAATCTGCCCATCAGCAAAGTAAATGTGCCAATCATCTCAACAGGAGGAAAAGTTTAATTTGGAACATATTTCAAAGTTTTAGTCTGTTGTCTTTCGGCCTTATACTTAGGAAGTACACTGTGCTGGGAATGGGTAAGTCGGAGTCCCTCACCTGCTGCCTGGAAATGGAAGAGAAAGAAGGGGCTGTTGTCCCAATAGTCATTTCAAACCTATGTTTCCAATGACTAGGAAATCTCCTTTAGGCCACCTGTCAAAGGTACTTCATAACAGGCGCCATGCATTTAAGAGTCTCTAATCAAAGTAACAACTGTTAGAAATTACAGCATGAAGGATCTTGAACTGATCTTGCTTTCTTAGAACAATGCTGTGGCGGTTTGGATGAGACATCCCTCTACAAACTTATAAATTTCAGTGCTTAGTCGCCAGTTGGAGGAAATACTTGGAAAGGATTGAGAGATGTGGACTTGGTGGAGGAGGTTTCAAAAGCCCACAGCAGTCCCTATTAGCTCTCTCTGTCTCATAATTGAGGCGCAACATGTTCTCTCAGCATTAATTTCAGTACCATGTCGGCCTGCCTGCTGCTGCCATGGTTCCAGTCAGGATGACCAAGGACTCTAAGACTCTGAAGCTGTAAGCCACCAAGAAACCCTTTATTCTGTAAGTTTCCTTATTTATCGGGTGTCTATCGTAGCAGTAGTAACCACGAAAGACAGCTATAGAGAACCCACACTGTTATAAGTAGGTGTTATGTGTCAAAGATTCCCTGGCTCTTATCCCTAAGGCAAGCCAGAATTACGTGGCAGAAAGACACCAGAGCAGCTACACCACACACAAGTTACCCACTCGCATTCAAGACTTGACCTGAAGGTGACAGGAACTTCACCAGACGACCAACAGAGGCAACAAAACAGGACACAGAAGGGCCTGCTGAAACTGAAGAACCAACCAAGGACCTTGCATGGACTTGACCTAGGCCCCGTACAAAGATGTAGTGGATGGGAAAGTCAGCCATCATGTGCATCCTCTAGTAGGGGAGCGGGAGATGTCCATGACATGGACTCTCTCGCCAGCTTTTTGATTATTTTGCCCTGGCGGGACTACCTTGCCAGGGCACAGGGGGAAGAGGATATACTTAGGCCTGATACAACTTGATGGAATGTGGGTCTCACCTTTTCTGAGGAATAGGGAGGGGGGAGAGGAAGGAAGGATAGGCCTGGAAGGTGAGGAGGGATGGGGCTAAGACCAGGATGTAAAGTGAATCAATCAACCAACCAATCAGTCAATCAGTCTTGTACTTTTGGGGGTGAGGCAACTCGGTCTTCCTCTAAGAAAGAAGACACAAAAGGAGAACTGTGTGCAGATTCATTTCAGAGCACTTCTGGATAGGAAAGCTAATCACTCATGTGGTTAATCAGGATTATAGCTAAGGAATTGAAAAGGTATGATTTTCTGGGAATTCCTAACAATAAAGATAAGAACGAATGTCTATCCGTGTGCAATATCATGTATCAGAAAGGACACTAGTGTTTACACACGTACATCATATTTAGTCTTACCTGCCTCTTTCTAAAATTGTAAAGTGTTGGACTACCTGCTTTCCTCAAAGTCTCCCTATCACAATCCAAGCCACTGTACAAGGCCCTGGAATTTATGTATCACTCTAGAAAGAAGGTGAAAAAAGGAGGCAATATCCAAAACGGCTTAAGTTTGAACATTTAATTGTTGTATCTGACTTAGTTGTTTTCTGGCACAATAGAATGTGGAAATGGAAATAGAAGCAGCTGCAATCGAAGAACACCTTAGAACTTGAACTGGATATTTGTGGAGTTGTAAATCGTATATCTGAAAGTCGTTTTTAGATGAATCCGGCAGATACAGTTCAGTGAAGTGTCTGTGCTTGGGGAGGCTATTGTTAGTCCAGAGATGGAATTCTGGGTGCAGGAGACAGAATCATGACACACTGCTAGTCCTCTGTTAAGAAAACTTACTCAGAAATTATAGGTGTGTGTGTGGAGGGGGGGAGGGCAACCTCCAAAAGTCACTGGCTCTGGTTTTGAAGGAAGATACCGGCAGTGGCTCTGGGCTCTGGGCATAGTCACACTGTCTCCTAGGCTACTGTGCTGGGTTCTGCTGCTAAGGATCAGAGGCCATCCTGGTGTCTGAGTCAGATGTTGGCCAGCAGATAGGACAGTTGTCTCAGCTGAGCGCAGTGGGGAGAACAGGGCAGGTGGTCTGTGCTTGTACCCAAACGCACTGCTTAGAATTTCTGAAATATCACCATTGCAGCTAAATCGAGGGTATCCTATTTAGGGCTGTATACTTGAATTTGAATAGCATTAAACTTTAGCTGTACTTTTAAAATGATTTCTTTTTTCCCCTCTTAATCTTCTTATACCTGTATAAAAATATTCCTTTATAAATAGTTGTGATTACTAGGTTTTATCCAGGTAAGACTGTTAGATAATTAATCTTACCACAGTTGATCCTGTTGAAAGCCATGGAAAGGAAAAGGCCTGGGGAGAATATCTTACTCCTTAAAGGAGAAAAAAAAAAGTCAATATTCTGCCATGTAAGCATCCTTTCTGAGGCATTCCCACATTGTCTGCTCTCACAACCTCCCCTCTATTTTCCCACTTTGCTTTGCCCTAGACTGTAGCAAGAAATATAAGCATTGTAGAAATGAAGAACTCATTAATGTAAAACTAGAAAACATGAATATTTGGGGGAAATTAGGCATTCTCACTGATATAAGGTTGACTAGGAAGTACAAAGTAGACCAAAGTTCAGTGGTCTCTTTAAAACAATCCTTCAAACTTAAGTGACTGTTCAGTGTATCTATCTTTAAGTTTGTTCATTAAGATTTTGCCCTGTTCTGAAATGAATTTGAGCCTTTGTAGAAGCCTATGAAAATCACAGCACATCAACGGAGCTGAGAAGCAAATAAAAATAATGAGAGACATAAAAAGATGGCAGAAGAGGGCAAGCAAGGTCTATTGGATTGTTGTGTCCACTTATAATGCTTGGGTACCAGGCTTTGTTGCCACAGCTTTACGAGGAAATTTTATTTTCTTTGAAGTCATGGAATCAATAATTCAAGACTTATTCTCTACTTTTTTACCTTAGTACAATGTCATAATTCTGTCTAAAAATGAACTTACATCCTGAGCAATTTAAAATCTTCATTGAATACGTTGTACTACTGGAATCATCACAAGTGTTTTCTCTTTATTTGTTTATATTTTTCAAAATGCTACCTTCTGATGTTGATGTGATTTTAAAGTTAATGAGTATGTTTATTAAATAAAAATCTATTTTTCAGCAAATATTTACTGATTTCTAAGCATTATCATAGGAAATTGGAGTCTATCAGTGAACAGCAAAATTAGCAAAAGAGGCAAAGTCCCCGTGTACTTCTGAAACAGATCCCAGCAGATTTAATGAGCAGAATGCTGGAATCACTTTGTCGAGTGAAAAAAATTCTTATCGTTGCTCTCATCACCCAAGAAATTCTCCATTCTCTGTCGTGTCATGATATTATATAGCTTGTCAAAGCTTTCATTCATTTCCGTTTCTTTTAATCTTAATATAAGTATTTACTAATTCTTTGAGAAATGTATGCATTGCAATGTAAGATGGCCATATTTACGCCCCATCTTCCTCACTCATCTATATACCTCCAAACTTCATCCCCTCTTTTAAATGTTTAAATATAATAGCCCATGGAGTCCAAATTTGCTGCCTATATAAACCTGGTTATGAAACCCTCCAGTGAAGAATAGTTGACTAACCAGAGTCCAGAAACTTAAAAATCATGATTCTTCCTCTCCCAGAAGCCAAGACCTTTCAATATCTCTTCAGGTAAAAGTAGAGGCTTTGTGAGAACCTCCTGCTGGAACGTTGGCTTGCTTGCTGTTCTATAGGTCTTCTGCCAGAGAGCCATAGCTGCTGTGAGTTCATGATACAAATGGAATGTGTCACATTCCATGCTCTCAGATAGTTAAAGGGGATGCCACAGCTAAGAAAAACAAAAGCTGGACTATGAGCCTAACTCATTTTCAATGTCTAGAGCCAAAGTCAAATGACTAGCTAAGGGAGTCTGATGCAAGGGGACAGAGTTAGAGCATCAGGATGGGACATGTGCCCCATAGGCTATGCTGAGGCTCCTACTCTTTTTTTTTTTTTACTTGCGTTTGGTATATAAGAGCTAATGAAAGAACTTTTGCTTCTATTGTCTTTCTACATTTTAACTTTAGTGACTACCATTCATTGCTTTGTCCCCTTTATTTTCTGTTGAGTTATAGAAGTGCTATATCTTGATTCTTTTACAAAATTACTAAAGGATTTTAATAAAGAGGGTATACTAGGATTTATGTGCTGCTATGCTTTCTTTTTAAAATCATCATTATGTCAGCCTTTTTTTAAGGCCAAAGGAGAAGCTTCAAAATAAAATGAGAGGTTGGAGAGGTGGCTCAGTGGTTAAAAGCCTTTGCTGCTCTTAAAGAAGACCTGAGTGTAGCTCTTGGCAGCCATAACAGTTCACCGCCTCTTTACTCTAGTTTCAGGGAATCCTTTGGCCACTTCTAGCCTCCATGAGTATCAAACATGCACATGGTATTTGGAAATGCGTTCAGGTCCAATACTCATGCAGACAAATTAAAAATAAATATATCTAAATATAATGAAATCACAAGTAATCATGGAGAAACAAAGTATCCAGCTACATGTGGTTGCACAAGGCTCCACTGCCAGTATCTGAGAGACAGAGACAGGATGATTACAAATTCAAGGCCAGACTGAGCTACATAATGAGTTAAAGGCCAGTATAGGTTATATAGTGAGACCTTATCTCAAAACAATGAGATTGGCAACCCAAATTAAAAAAGAAAAATGTCCTGTTGTGCGATTCAGCAGTCCAAATTGTAGTTCAAACACTTTTACTGTTTTTGCATTTATTTAAATTATAGATACACATATCAGATATTCAATTATTCTTACCTGTCTATATCAACACACACACACACACATACACGTATGTATGTATATATGTATATTTACACACACAAAACTGAGTAATAATATTTAATAACATTAGAATCATTCTCCTTTATGATTTTTGCCTCTTCTGTTTCATGAAATCTCTTGGAAAGTTGTTCATACAGCTTTTCACTTAGACACACTTCATTGATTCCAGATTTTTATTTTACATTACCAATAAGGAACAATGATTTTAGCAAATAATGCTAAATATATTTCCCTTCTTTTAAGTAATAATACAGTTTTAAAATGGAAGTTACGTACTCAACCAATATGTACATTTAATGCTTTATTAGATAACATGAATTTGTTTTGCACAAAGATACTATTACTTTCTACTCAAATCAGAAAATATTTAAAGAATTTCATATTCACTCATGCCTACCAACACTTGCTACACCAGCCTTTTTAACCTTCCTAAACAAAGATTGTAAAAATGACATAAAGTTTTTTAGTCTATATTTGATTGACTATTATAAATTATACTATATTTTCAATGTTGTAATATTTCAAAGTATAGTGTGCGTGTGCGTGTGTGTGTGCGCACACACGATTATGGTTTTTTTATATTCTTAATCTATTCTAAAACTTTGGTTACACTTTTTCTTAATTTCATGCTTTTTAAAAAAATCCATATCTAATCACCCATCTCAGTAGCCTGGGGTCATTAAATGCTTATAGCTGCTTTAAAATAGGAAGTTTAGTTTTACCAACACTGCTATAAAGATAGGGTTTCCAGAGAAAAGATAAGAACCAGAGGGACAGACAAGCAAATCAATGGCTAAAGATTTACCTGTGAATGTTTGTCCAGGTATGCTAGGAAATTTATACCTCATTGACTCAGTAGATTTTTGGAAGATAAGGAAGTTGGATTTCCTTTTGTGCTATAGCTAAGTAGGATGTGCCTCACAAGAAAAGAATATTCTATGTTTTGTTGTTTGGGCTTTTATTCTTCCCACCAATCTGATTGGTTTCTCTGATAAATACACAGGATAAACAAAACACAAAAAGCAGTTTAAAGATAAAGCTTGGGCTTGTGACCTCTGTACATCTGAAGATGTCATCCTTATTTGCCTCTGTCTTAGGTAACTGTCCTCCGAAGTAGTGTTTCACTTCATTCAGGTTTTTTAAAGTAGTTAATCCAAGGGTATTAGCAACTTTCAGTAAAATCCATTATGCTTGCTTTAAATGGGGCATTACACACATTTCCCTTGGAAAGTATTGAGCAGTATAAATTATTTCCAAGGCAGTGAAAGAATGTGTCTATAAATATTATCAAATCTAATAAACCATCTTATAAAAGCATTATAAAAAAGTTGTGAATAATTGTATATTTGACAGAGACCAATTTAAAATGAGAATTACAGCAAGAGTTGCCTTGATTAGAAAATAACTTATACAAAATATGGTTAGAGGTTAAAACCTCTTGAGGGAGATACAGCTTGACAGAAATGATTTGCAGAGCAGTTGTGTTAGAGACATTTTTCCACTGATGAAGCTACTGCTCTCATATAAGACACTGCATGTACACAGTGATTTTAAGATCTTAGACTAAATTAAATAAAAATGGTTTATGGCTCTCTTTGTACATGGAGGAAACTTCTGATCTATTATAGATGAGTTTCCCTTAACTTATTGCTAAAAACAATAATTTCAGAGATGTACATTCACAGAGTCAAAATTTAAGTTTTCTAGTGAGATAACGCCTTAGCTGTTTTGCTAAAGAAATTAGATCATGTAATAGATAAAAATTTCAGAAGGAGGTGGCATGGCAGCAGGTTATATTGTCCATTTTATTCCCAATATTTCATCAGGTAAAGACAACTTGCATTTTAATAATGCAAAAGTGAAAAAAATCAATTTTCCTAGTAAAAACTCATACTTTAAAACGCCTTTTATTTTATGAAAAACAATATATATCTTTAAGTTGACTCGTGCAAAAAAGATAATGCAAAAAAAGATGATCTGGAGAGACTTCACCAGACTCCTGATTTGTGATGTCAATTACTGAGGAAAGCACTAGTCAAAGCAAGTTGGAAAAATGCTACTAATCAACTGTGAGTAGAAATCAAGAGTCATCACTTAAGTAATTTGTTCCTCTCCTTTTGTAAATTCAAAGTGAGACAGTGACCTTGAGTATAGGGTGCTACGTAATTTCAATGTATCTGGTTCGAACATAAGAGACTATTCCTGGCAGTGTTTCTTTATACATTATTCAGCTAGAAGAGAGATCAACATGGAGAGGCAGGAGGCAAAGCATAGTGTCTCCCAGAACCGCTGCAGCGGTTCTAAGGAGCACAGCTAAGAAGGTTTATTTGCGGGAAGTTCTCCAGGGCTATGGATAGTGCTGGTTTGTAAACAAAGACTTTGGAGCACTCTTTCTCCTGGAATCAGGCAATGCATCCTGGTGCATGCCAAAGGGGCATCTCCAGACTTTAGTATCTCTTGTAGTTTCTTATTTTTTAAAATGTGATAATGATGAAATTACATCAGAGGGTAGGTATGGGGATGAGCTGGAAGAACCTACAACATGGTAAAATGCTTGAAATCGTTGCTGTAGATTTATCCTTATTTTAGCAATAATGTGTTGTGAAAGGGAACAGAAAACACCACATAATTAAACTTGCTTGAGTCTTTAGACATCAGAAATGACCCCAGGAGTGATTTTGGTCTGGAGCCTAAACGTTCACGTTAGTTAAATAACAGGAGAAAATGATTTTTGGTCTCTATGTACACTTTATAATTACTTTGCTACCTGATTGCTAATTACAAATGTTTGAAAAATATTTACCTTTTAAAGTCAGTGGCATAAGGAGGTGTAAAATAAAAATATCATAAATGACAGCTCATACACATTGACACCCAGGAACCTATTTCCTTTAAAGAGTAAAGGAATTATTTGCCCATGCTTTCAGAATTTGTTACTTAGTGACAAATCTAGACTCTGAAATCATCACATCCACCAATGTATCTTTGAATAAGTTAGAATACTGAAAAAAAAGCATGGATAAGATTTAGCCTTAACTTAATTAACTAGTAGTGCCTATGAAAGTGATGCTTGGCAACATAAATTCTGTTTAGCAAAAAAAAAAAAAAAAAAGAAAGAAAAAAAGAAAGAAAGAAAGAAAAAGAAACATGCATGTGAGGACAGGACAAGGAGGTTGGGAAAGCAGGATATCACTCAGCCCGGGATCTTATATATGTGGTGCATCATGACACGGATGTAGGAAGAACTCCTGCGCAAAGAAATATCAGTATCATAAAGGACAACGGTATGTCTTATTTTTTTTTTTGATGTTGTGCTTAGGTTTTTATTAAAAATGTCCATAAAGAATTATTTTTATTTTATATGTATACAAGTTTGCCTGCATATAAGTGTATGCATACCATGTGCATGCCTCCTGCGTGTATGGGCCATAATAGAGCATTGAATCCTTTGGAAGTTGAGCTAGAAACATTTGTGTGCTGCTGTGTATATTTGAAACTGAACTTAGGTCCTCTGCAAGAGCAGCAAGTGCTCTTAATCCCTGAACCATGTCTCCATTCTCTGTCTTAGGTTTTCTTATGCCTAATTAAGCTTGCTTTTCTGAAGTAATTATAATTATCTATTTACCTGAAGTGTTTTTCTGTTCCACATCACAGATGAATTGATAATGAGTTATGGTCATACACATATCTATTAGGAATGGAAAATTGCGTCTGTTATTTAGGGAGGAGATATGGACATAAAACAAAGTTTTAAGTACAAAAAATTGTGTAATCTAGAACAGACTATAAGGCTCATTGCATACCACTGAAGTCCAGTGTGCACTGAGATCAATATTACAAAGTAAATATTGCTGGTGTGATAAGAAAAGCTCCCATTAGATGCTCCTGCTTGGAGATAGTGCTGCTTAAGCTCTGTGCGAAGACCAGAGGAGTATAATGGGCAAACAAGGGGTAGTTTGCCTCACATCGGAGTGCAATTAAATAGACTCAAGACAAAAACTTGCAACAGCAGTATTCAAGTTTGACCTCAATACAAGCTGTATATTCAGTAATCATCACAGGGTATGCTGTTAGCATTAGGAGTGGTGTTTTCTTCTACTGGAAATGGACTCTGGAGATTTTGACATAGAAAAGTAAGATATCAGAATGTTGCTTCCTGAGCATGCTATGACAAACTATGGATCTGACACAAAGATTAGTAAAAATCCAAGAAAGAAAGTCCGAGTAATCACTGGCTGTAGACCTCTTCTCGCTTGATGACATGTCAGAAAGTGAGATTAAGTAACCCTTAGACACTATATAAATCTACTTCCCCTGCAATGTCAGTGTCACATATACTAAACTGCTTGATTAAAATCTGTTCTCCACCCTCATCTGCTCCACAGAGTACACGTGTATCCATCAATGGTGATGGTCAGAACCATGTAACACATGGTAATTGCATTCTAAATCCCAGGAAGTGACTTGGTCAAACCTAAACAATACTGACAGATTAGAAATAAATGCATTAGTGAAAAGTTTAGAAAATTTAAGGAACTGGCACATTGAGATAAGATATCTTCAACTTTTTGGATAATATACTATTACCATGAATTATTGATTTTGTTGCTTCTTGCCAAAAATAGTTTTATTGTACATGTAGGATCTGAAAGATGATCAGTGAAATTTTGTATGCCTTTCCCCCAAAACAACTACATCTTCTTGCAGTAGGTGTAAGCACCACTGTTTTATAGTTGTTAATAACTTCCAGATTACATAGGTAGGAACAGTTTCAGAAGGCTAAAAGATTTCCACTGTACCTTCAGTTGTAAAAGCAGAAGATTCAAAATTAGAACTGAGATTAAAATCCGCATGATTAAAATCTGTTCTCCACCCTCACCAGCACAAATAGAGTAAATGTATATTACTCGTATACTCAAACATCAAATCCTTGATAATTCCTGAAGTTTGCTTAACCCATTTTGTGAAAGAACAGTAAAACAAGGTGGCTTCAACTGGAGAATAGTGGCCAAGTGTTTGAGTTAACATGCCACATTCCTCTACAAACTGGTAATTGCTGTTGATTCTTGTTGCAAAATGGTGGATCGCCATCACCTGGTGTTAGAGTTTGGATATGTGACCCTTCTGAAGCCTTGTGCTCAAGGTTTACTATGTCACTCCCCACCCCATTTCCCCCCAGTGGTAGTGGAGGAATCCAGTGACCAAAAGAGAATATTGGACCACAGAGATTCTATCCTCACCCCTTAGGCTGGTCTTCTGCTTGGGTCTTAGCAATGATATTGTTGGGAGATGGTGTCCTAGTTGGAGGAAGCAGGTCACTGGGAGCACCAGAAGGTATGCCTTGTTGCCTACTCCTCTGTCCCTTGCTACTTTCTGGTTGCCATGAGATAAAGAGCTCTGCTTCCCTGGAACATTATGCGCATCCTCTCCACAGATGCCTGTGAAGGGCCAGGCCACCGTGCACTAAATCTGCTGAAACTGTGAGCAAAATAATTCACAGTGACAGAAGCCTGACTAAAACACCTGACTTATAATTATTGCTGAGATAATTGGAGAACTCCATGTGAACTCAAAAATTCAGAAGCATTACCTAAATCACCCATGATATTTTATTAATATTGATGCCAAAGTTCAATCAATATTTTAGAGAGCATCAATAATGATGACAGTAACATTATGCTTTTGGAAACTAATTATTTTTCCCTTGGGATGTTTTATTGGTTCTTATACTAAAATTTGCTTTATTATCTCTATCTGCCTATCTTCTATCTATATGTATATGATTTCTGTTTGAAACCAAAAACAAACCATAATTGGTATATAAGATACAGTTTAGCATTTGTTTTGATGTCCGTAGACCTGGTGTAATTGTTTTAAATTAAACGAACCATGTAATTAACTAGTGGTATTTCATTGGAAATATTTTCTTATTTATTCCAGCCACTAAAAGAAGCTGGGCGTTTGTATTGAAAACACCTAAAGAAAGGACAGTGCCCAGTGAAAGGAAGACATATTACTGAGACTAATTTTCTATGTGAGTCTGTGGTAGATAAAAGTTTCACAATAATGCAATGAAGAACAAAGTCATGGCAAAGAGCACTTTCTTTTTCATCTGAAAATTTAATAAGAATAGCAAAGAGATCGATCTCAGGACAAACCCTACAAAGTTCGCAGCCCGGGCATTCTTTGGATCTTACTATTCTGTGAGTGTCAGGCCACTTGAAAGGATAAATAGACAAGAAAATTAAGGCACAGGGGCTAAGGTCTGTACTCTGAAACAGTCTTGAATTTAGGCAAACATGATATTTTATGATCATTATATAGTAAACTCACAGCTATATAGAAAGTTTTCATATTAGTAAATGTAATCCAGAATGTGATTCATATATTCTAAAATAGTATAAAGGAAATAAAACAATAGCAATGAATTGTAATGGAAGTGACATAAGACAGCATCAAAAGATAATCTTCCTTTCATGATTGGTCACAAAGGATATGGGGAGTCACAGGATGAAATGGTTTTTGGGCCAGATCACTCAATTACATTTTTGCTTGTCTCTCCTAACCATAAAATACTAGGTATATTTTTTTATAAACAAAATTTTTAGGTATTATTACTGGTGTGTGTGTGTGTGTAGTTTTGTGTGTGCATGTGTCCACACTCATGTTCATATGCTACCAAGATCATGCAAAGGTCTGAGGACGACTTGCAGGATTGGCTCTCCTCTTCCACCATGTTGATCCTAGGTATCAAACTCAGGCAATGAGCCGTGGCACCAAGCGCCTTTACCCTCTAAGTTATCTCCCTGCCTCATTACTGGCTTTTTCAGCTTTAGTTCCAAGACTCATCCTGTGAAAAATAATACAAACTAGAAATTACAAAGTTGTAAAGATGAAAAATATCACTTATGCATATTATGTGACACAGAGCATACCACACTGTGTAAACCAACAATAGGCCAAATGAACAGCCATTACTATGAACCTGGAGTTCCACGGAGAGCTCCAAACTGATTCAGCCCTACTTCAAAGTTTCTTTATGAATAATAGACAGTCACTGGCTTATTTTCCTGCATATTAAATGTATTTATTTCTAAATAGGTTGCAATTTACTATGCTTCTTTGAAATTTCTGACTCTCACTTTTCTATTTCTGTATGTAAATGTCTACAGATATTTTAGAATTCCATACCTAGAATATTTAACACACTAAACCTAATTTACAAAAAAAAAAAACAATCAACATTAGAGATGGAATAATAATTGTTTTTACCTGTGGCTTCTCAGCTTCTGAAAGTACAGAGCTGCAGGCTCCAGCCAATACCAGATTCTGCTCACCTTAGTACCAGTGTGACAGTGAGAGTAGGCATGCCAGTGGAAGGCAGTAAAAATGTTATTGTCAAGCCAAGATTAGTACCTGGGTTCCAAAGGGAATTAGACCTCCATATATGAATGCATAATGAGAACTTGTCAATGGTGTATCATTACCTTAGCATGACCGATCTTGAGAATGAAAATCATAGATAGGAAGAAATGCCATGGAATAAACAGCCAACTATGGGAAGGGAAGTAGATAGAAACTATGCGAATATAGTTAAGGTTTCTGACAAGAACCTCCAGTGTCTTTTTAATGTGTCCCGCAAAGATATATCAAGAAATTGCACCACAAGAGGAAATTGCATTGATAATTAAAGTTTACCCATACTCACTGCGTTCACAGAGGATGGAGTAGAAATCATTAGGACAGACTTTAAAACTGGTATGTTATGGTTCTCACATACATGGAGTACATACTGTAAGTCCCGCTTTCCTAATCACCCTGGTAGAGTCCTAGGGTTTGGGTGGAATGGGAAAACTTAGGAAGTCAGGCTGTTACCTGTAAACATTTTAAACTGGCAGAACAAATTAAATATTTTCCTGATGGAGGTGCACGGGTCCATCTGTGGAAATATTTCTGCAGTATATGCACCTATATTTCTGTCATTGGGGATTGCTTGAATAATTATCAGGTATGAAACCTGCCTGAAATCAGTGCTGTCTAAAGGCCAGAGGCTAGGGTACTCTGAAACTACACAACAGGAAGTGGGTCAGATCACAGCAGGAGAAAGAGATGCACAGGACACAGGAAGGATAGGAAGTTAATATTGTACTTCTTGCAAGGCAAAGCAACTGAGATGTCCAAAGTCCAGCAATCTAGCAACCCACCTGATAAGTGGTATTGTTTTGGTATAAACTTGGTTAGGTTTTAGCTTGTAAAAAGTCCTTTTTATGAAAATTGCATCTCCTCTGGCATAATCTCTCTTTGTAGATGGTTGTTCTGTGCCTTACCAGGCAGTAAACTCAGGTGACCTTCCAGAGGTCTCAGTGTCTTTACTTCTCCTTATCAACTCAAAATGTAATTAGTGTACAGTGTCCTATCTCTGCCCTTTTATACAGGACTTTGATTCATATCAGACACAAATGCTCCTTTTCATGTACTTCACTATTGAGTAATTAGATAATTGATGTATTCAATAAGATGAAAAGCTCCTGACTGAGTTATGAGCATGAATAAGGGTGTCTAGTGGTATTGGGGCAAAGTTAAGATTTTGGAATGGGCTGAGAATGCATCATTTTTCACATATAAAACAGGAAAACAAAGTGTTCAGTTATTCAAAAATTGATATTCAACCTGACTTCATTATTGGGCTAGATTGAGATAACAGGGAATGACTGTATCTGTAAATTGAATTTAATACGCAAATATAATAGACCATTATGCAATGGGCAGTTAAGGTTTATTCCATGAATGAAAGAATGACTCAATATTACTATATATGCCACTGCACAGAGTGAGGCTAATTAAGAATGATCCAAGTTTATCATCTTCAAGGTGTCTGAATTTCTACTTCCTAATACTTATCGGTTAGTTTTACAATTATAATTTCCAGAATTGTAGTCAAAGTACCTATTGGAAAGGGATTAATTTTTCATGTCCTTTCCCAATTTTTACTTCCTGCTGCTGAAACTGTTACAGGAGTTTCTTCTTTCAGAAAAAGATCAAAAGAGCCAAAGCACTGGGCATGACTGCCTTTCTTCTGATTTAAGATATATGAGGGGATTTTTTTTGAAATATAGATAAAATTACATTTCTTAAGTGGAAAAATGCAGGTACTATTCCACACAGATGATTAAGGAACTCATCAGAAGTGTAAGACAGGCATTGAAGACTACTGGAAATACCATAACACTCAGCTAGGAAAGTGTCAATTTGTTGTCATGGCTTCCTCTTAAAAAGGACAATATAGGCCATTTCATTTCTGTCTAATGTGCCTGACTCTCAAGTTGATCAGTTTGCATTTAGAGGTTACATTTTATTCTCATGAAAAGTTATAGACTCTTAGGGCAGCAAGACACTCACAGATTAAAGAGACAGGAAAACAATATCTGTAGAAGATTCAGCAGGTGCGTGAGTCTTTATGGATGGAGTGGCAGTATTACCTAATTATTAAAAAGTTGGTTATATAATATGGCTTTATTGTAATCAGAGAAAGTAATGATGAATCTTACCAAAGCTGTACATTGAGACAAAAAGAATATCGTCATCTTCTATAATGGCTGTAAATCTTCTACTAGTGTAGTGTGATAAAGCAAAAAATCCTCTAAGATTCACTGTTCACATGGAAACTCAGGGAAGACATGGGTTGGATTTGTGAAAAATACCTGGGTTTGATACAAATGATATCCAAGACATCCATTTGAGATGCAAAAAAAAATAGTTCTTTCATTTATTTGAGAATATATGGATCTTATAAATTGATCATGCAAATATGGAGACATTGTTATTCAATTTAGTATGTAGGATGACTGACTATGTAGGTATGAATGCAAAGAAGAGGGTAAAGCTGTAAGTTGAGGGGGAGAATTTGTCATTAGTCAGCCCATGCGATATTTTAGGAAGTGGCAGTGGATCAGAATTGTTCAACTTTGACACTGTTGACATTTTGTGAGGACAATTATTTATTGTGTGACGGTCTCCTGTAGAATGCAGGGTCTTTAATAGAATCCCTGGCCTGTTTTTCGAGATTCCTGTAGCACTCAAAAAATGACAAAGCAAAATATATCTAGATCTTATCAAATGCCTGGAGAATAAATGGCCCCTGATTGAAGACCAATAAGCTAAGTCCTGAAAGGTTCTGCTTGTCTCTGGTAGTGGTATCACACTTTTGCGTCTCACACTCAACTCCTTCCATTCGTAACAGATCTTTGTAGTTGGTGAGTGATGGAGATCAATTCATTTTACACTTGTATATCCACTCACCGTTTGGTGCCCTACTCTGCTTTGCAGAAATAAACTGACTATAAATCTGTAGAACTATTTTTGATTTTTCTGTTCCTTTTGTCTCTAGTTTTATTTTTCTCACTTTTTATTTTTATTTCTTAATGCATATAATATTTTGCTGCATGTATGTTCATGTCCGTGTGCATGCAGTGCTTTAAGGAGGCCATAAGAAAAGGTCATATCTCCTTACTACTAAAGTGATAGCAGTCTGCTAGCCTGCATGTGGGTACTGTGAACTAAAATTCTCTGCATGAGAAGCAAATGTTCTTTACCACTGGTGCATCTCTAAGTCTGTTTTTACAAAAATATTATGTTGTTTTTAAGCTTCTAGAGTTTTCTAACACATATTAAAGTCAGGTCGTAAAACTCCTTGCATTGTATCTTACAAATAAAAATAAATATGTACAATCAAAAACTAAAATTAACAAATGGAATAAAGAAAAACTACTATCATAGGAAAAATGAAATCAGAGCAAAAAGAAACTTTCAGGACTTAACAGAATAAGAAAAAACAACTAATTGTATCGATATTTATTTCAACAGGCAAGAGGAGAGCCATTCTGGAAGGAAAGAGGAAGGTCTACTCTTTGTTAGTCTCTCTCTTTTTCTTTCTCCCTTTTGCCTCTGTCTGTCTATCTATCTCTGTCTGTCTGCCTGCCTATCTCTGTCTCTGTCTCTCTGTCTCTCCCTGTCTGTCTCTTTCTCTGTCTCTGTCTCTCTCTTGCTCTCTCTCTGTATATGTGTGTATAAGTGTGTGTGTGTGTGTGTGTGTGTGTGTGTGTGTGTGTGTGTGGTGCTGCTTCCAAATTTTCAGGTATGTTATTCTTTTACTTTTATTCTCATTGATTCCAAAATTAGAAGTATAGAGAAATATGTTTTAATGTCAAGATCTTTTGAGTTTGTGTGCAAACATTTAATCTTGGATAATTAAGAAAACCTATGTGAATGGTAGTTTTTGTTTTTTTTATTTTTTAAGTAAATGGGGCTAACATGAAAGATGAGAGAATAACCGAAGAAGGCAACAACAACAACAAAAACATGTGAACTGTTTAAATCTCCCCTGATGTGGGGAGGTGACAATTGCCCCATATTTTGTTGAGTAGCATGGCTTAGAAAGGAGCAGGGAAGCCTTCAGTATAAAAGAAGGGTAACAAACATACAGGTGGATGTAAGAAAAATTGTAAACTGGGTGCTAAGAGATGTAGAGCTCATCATCTTCTTCCCATACTCTGAATTACAGAGTCAATCTGCTGGTAAGTAAGATGGCTGAGACTACCAATAAATTTGAGAAAACCAGACAATACACAAGATGTTTACTTTGAGCATTATCAGGAGGATACTCTAGGGAACCATTAGGGGGATCACTGGACAGCGTTACCAAGTAACAAGAGCACATCTCCACTGACTAGTCTTGGTGTGAGCTCCAGGTGAGTTATGAATAGCTTTCTGCAGACATTCTCCCTGACTAACGTTGGAAACTGGCCCAATTTCCTCACTACCCTCTCTAAACTCTATATCCCACCGTATCTACCTCCAAACCTGGATGTCCTCCTTCATGTCTGGCATGGCTTTATAATCTTTATTCAAAGGAGTATTTTCACCCCCAAAATGCCAGACGAACCCCAGTCTACGGCCATAGTAATAATATTAACTTCAGAAATGTCTGAGGTGTTTCATTTCTCAGATGTAATGTGGGTTTCACTTCACCGAACATGCACGTGATTAAACTGTTTCCTTTTGAGAACCATTGGTAACTTCAGCGCTGACACAAATGTCATCGTCATGTTCTATTCTCATAACTGTTTAAATCCAAAACAAAGCTGGAATTTGTGATTTTTAAAAATCTCCTCTTCTTATCTTGAAGTCAGATCCTTAGATACTATAGACATGAGGAGCTCTGTCCATATCGGTGACTTTTTATTGATGTGGAGGTAGATGATTAAGGACCACTGATATAAGCTGTTAGGGATGTTGTAAGTGCTTCCAGGAAAGGATCAGCTAAGCTAGGACTTATGTTTTTTCTGAAGCTAAGGAATTCCCGGGTTGTGAAATTTTTCAGTCTTTTGAACCAACTTGTCCCTGGAGACACTGCAACAAGTCCTAATTCTCTCTTAAACCCTGTTTCATCCAAACTTCAGGTTATATTGGTTTCTAAGCAGAATTCCATGTGTCATACATCTTGTTATTATTTGAATTCTTACTTATATTAATTCACTAGGCCTTTCTATGCATTTTATTAAACATTGACTTTAAAAGTCCTGCAGAACATTAATGTTAAGAGAGGTATATGTGATGATAATGTTAAGATATCTACTATCCAAAGAAGTTATAGTCATGCTGGAATACTATAGTTTCTCTTATCGGCCAGGACAGTTACAAGAATGATCCCTCCAAAAGTGTGGAAATAGTTTAATCCTCAAGCACGAAACTTCCTGGATTATCTCTGAGTTCAAATGTTCAGATCCTTTATTATTTTTGTTGGAAACAAAATAAAAGTGGGGGTTTTTTTACAATTTGGGTGAGTTTGTCGTACAGCATGGTATCAAAGCAATGAAAGTAGAGACTGGAAGTTTGATGCTGTTCCTAGAGGTTTTTGGTTTTGCCATACAATTATCTTAGTTTCCTTGGTTTGTACTTTAATAATGTATTAAATTAGAATATGGCATATTGAACAAGAAAGATTTCAAATGCACATGAAAATGCTCTAAATCTTTTCTGATGTCACTGTTTAACCCACCATAACTGAAGTCACTGGAGGAGGAAGAGACCAGACTTTGACAGAACAGACAGCATAGGGCAAGACAGTGTTGTATTCTTGCTGAGGCTGTTTCCAGTTTAACTTCCTTCTAATCTCCTTGATGGTGATTGCTGCAGAAAACTACCTAACTCTATTGTAGGAAACAAAGGGCAGGATGTCCTAGCCAACTTATCTTAGCCTTTGTTAAAACAACATGTTTGTGCAGAACCTCCTCAGCTAATTGCTCATCTTAGCTCCTGATAAACTGCTAGCTTTAAACTGGTTACTCTTGGGAAATTTACCCACCCACCTCCCACCCCCTCACTCCTCTACCCTAGAAGCTGCTGGCTTAGATACCTGGATGAGGCATCTACCCTTAAAAACCCTGTTTTCTGGACCCTGAGATCCACACCTAAGTCCCTGAACACTTGGGTGTGGTCCCAGTCCACTGCAATAAAGACTTTCAAATTACCCATACACTGTATCTTTGTGGTCATCTCTGTTGAGCTACCTGTACCGCAATATAGAAATGGACACTTTACATAAACCAAGTGATCAAAAAAAAAAAACCCGTAATGGGACATAGATGTTAAAAATAAAACAGGGGATAGTGACTCTAGTCACAGTCTATGTGGACGTGATCTGATGGTTTTTCTCAAAGGAGTTGTCTCTTTTGAAAAGAATGTCCCAAACACAATTTCTCTGCTTTGATACAGAAAGGAAAAAAGTAGAAGAGATTCATCACTTAACATATGCACAAAGGCTGTGCAATCAGAGGACCAAGATGTCCATAATGAGCTGCTCCTGGAAGGAGGCCTTCAGACCCCACTGAGGCCTTGATTAAACTGCTATGACCAGCAGGCATGCAGCTTGGCAGTTAAGTTTCTTTGAAAAGCTCACAATGGCCACGGGCATCAGCAAGTGACTTCACTAGTGCTCACTTGTTTGCAGGATGCCTAAAGCCTGGGGCTGGAGATTGGCAGCAGCTATAGGTACCCTTCCTCCCTTCCTTGCTCTACTTTTCCTCACAGAGCTCTGTGCAAAGGCAGCCACAGGAGAGGAAGCCCTGATTGTAATAAATCTAAGGCTCGCAAATCTCTGAGAAGTTATCAGAACTTCTGTTGGATGATAAGCTGAATTTTCCTATCTAGGGTGCAGGACTTAGTAGACCCTCCTTTAGTGCTCTGGGGTACGGCAGGAGTATGTGGCACTGTAGTATGGAGATGTGACACAGAAGGACTCAGACTTTGGGTGAGACTTAATAGTAGTTTGTCGCTGGCTTTTAACAGTGTTTGTTATGCCTGGTAATAAATAGCAAAGATGACAGGATGACAGCGCCCCTTCCATTGTCACCATTGCCTGTCATTTGTGGTTTACGTTTTCATGTTGATAAGAGCTTGAATCAGAAAGTGTTTGGGGTTGTTCAGTATATTCCCCAGTTCTGCTGTTTACCAACGAGCAGATAATGAGTCAAAGGTAAGGCCTAGATACGGTTGTGGGAGCGGTTACTCTTCTAAATTGGTTTACTCTATCTCTTAATTCGGAAGACTCTGGGGGAAAATGTACAGAATATCTGTTATCCAAATCCACGGAGTACTTCTAAAACTTTCTTGAAAGCTCTTTTTTAACACCATTCTTTGAAAAATTCATTTGTTTATACTGCTGCCAAATATATTGATTTATCTTCACCTCCTGTCAAGGCAGCCCAGTTTTAATGTTGGACATGGACCATTTCAGGCAATCTATCACAGAATGTCTCAACAGCGCCAACTTTCTTAAAACCCCTTTCTGGATGTGTTTTCTTACTCACAAGCAAGCACTCTCTGGAGTGACCCTTGAACTCAGTGTGTCAAGAATCAATAACTAATTGAATACATGGTGATTATGCTTCCTCCACTTGAGATAGAGCTGATAATCAAATGGCGGCCTAGTTCACATTACAGGGCCTACGAGCCTATCAATCTAGGCTTTGTCCAAAAAAGAAATGAGAGAAGGGGGAAAAAAAAAGCAGAAACAGAAAAGGTTGTTAGCAAAATTACACCCTTCTGCATTTGTATCCAGCAAGCAAATAATCATCAGTACACTGAATCCGTGAGAAGATGGAAAGTAAATATAGCCTGCTATTAAAACCCTTTGCACATACAAGGAAAAGAAAGCACTCATTTGGGTTGAACACATTTCATTTAACACTGAAAGTCTAAATCCCAATTTCATCTTCACTGTCATGAGAACTACCTATTTTTATATATAATAGGTATCATTGTCGAATAAAATACATGCTCTTTGCAATGTAAGTATGTGGTTATCTAACAAATCCAAAGATGCAGGTTAGGTCCTAGAAACTGAGGCCCTGACATAAGGATTTGCGTGCAGAATGCTGGCAGGGATTACTTTAGGGAGGGAACAATCCTGAATCACATGAAAAACAATGTTGCTTTCTGAAGCATTAATGCCAAGGCCACAGCCTGCTTTACAAGACCTAGATGCTTCCATAGATACGCCAAACAAAATCCCATGGTGAGACCCCTATACACTGCATTTGTCTTGGTATATAGATTGCCCACAGGAGGTAAGTTTACATGGGTCAGGGTGATAGTCTTCAACCTGGTATCTGAGAGTGGGCTTGGGGACTGAAATTTGAGCTGAAAACACTGAGAGTCCCCAGAGGGATTGGATGGCATAGCATAGTATTCAGTGTATTGATTGAAAACAAGATGCCAGGCAACAGATATAATAAAGAAAAGCTTGTTTAATGAGCATGAGGACAGAAGGGGACCCCAGAAAGAGAGCGAGACAGAGACAGGGGAGACAGGGACAGAGGAAGAGAGAAACAAGAGGTAAGAGATTAAAAGAGGAGAAAAGTAAGAAAGAGGGAGGGAGAGAAAGGGAGAGAGGAGTGGGGATGGGGAGACGAGGTAGGTTTGTCCTTTTATATACTGGGTAGCTGGCTTACCTAGTGGTAGACAGGTAATGACATTATAGCAGACTGGGGCAGTATACTAACATTCAGTCCATCAGGTAAGTGGCTGTAGCAATCTAGACCGATTTAGAATTAATAGACACAAGTAGTCAGTTGTTGTATTTCTCCCTTCAGATAGGCACGGGTGAACCTCCTTAAACCAGAACAGGTAGTGTCTTTCTGTATAGGTATCACGAATTTTGGCTAAGGCTCTAAATAGCCTGCATGTCTAGCAGTTTTCAAATACATAGGCAAAAGGGACAAGCAGGTCTGGACAGCGTCAGCCAACCCCTGGATCCCTTTACCCAGCTTTAGTTAAAGGAAACCTCTGGTAAGAGGTCAGCTGCTGCAGCCCAATAAGGCTGACTCTAGGAACTGAGTTGTGCTTCCCAGAAAAAGTCTTATGTTGAAGATTGAACTTCCAAGTCACATTTGGGGACCAGACCTTTGGAGAGGTGGTTAAAGTTCAATGACGTTACCAAGGAGGGGCCTTCATTCAGAAGAACTGCGGTCCTTGTAAGAACAGGACACACCAGGGTAGTCTCAGGTTCCTTCCCGTTAGCATCGAGCAAAGACTTACAGCAATGCTTCTCAAGCTTCCTGATGCTGTGACCCATTAATCCAATTCATCATATTGTGTTGACCCGCAGCCATAAAATGATTTCATTGGTACTTCATAACCGTAATTTTGCTAGTGTTATGAATTGTAAATTAAGTATCCGATATGTACTATATCTGAGGTGTGACACCTGTGAAAGAGTCATTTGATCACAAAAAGGATAGCAACCCACAAGTTGAAAAACACTGCTCTTATAGGAAGGGGCTTGCTTACACCCAGGAATAGCGTTTCCTCGAAGTGCTGAGTTGCCTAGATCCTTAACCTTGGACTCCTGTCCTGTGAGAGGTGTAAAAGGAAATGGTTTTTGTTGTGGAAGCTGCACCATCTGCCATTTTGTTGTTACACCTTCTCAAGCTTCCTGCTGTACTTATGTTGTCATCGAATGGGCATATGAGTAAGTGAGTTCAAATTACCTTCACTGGAGGAAATAAGGGCAGATTGTGAAGATAATGGAGGCTTGTAGAAACTCTGATGACTGACACCATTGATGCAAACATGGGCAACCGCGGCCTTAGAAGAACAGCTTCATTGTAGACAGCAAAAATCTACAGGAAGCAAAGTGGTTATATTCCTGAAAATGTGGTCTTTAAGTGAAGTGGTATAAGAAAGAGCTGATTAGGTGAGCTGCTTTATTTTCATGTTCAGGACATGAAAAACCTTGTCTTTGTTTTGGTGCCACTGGTGTCCTTTGTTCTTCCAACTGGTGTCTGTGTATATCTTTAGCACAATGTATTTATTATACTCAATATAGAGTCAAGGAATCTTGAGTATTTCAAACTGTAGTGGTTGAAAATTAAAATAAGTTGTAGAAAAATTGAAACTATGATAAGAAGTATTTTGCTGTTTAATGTAATTCTCTGGTTTTTTAAAGTGTTCAAATGATGGCTTATCTGAAAAGTCTAATGGTTGCATTTTTAAAAGGCATTCTAATGGTCAATGCCCAATTTCTTGGACCACTTGATAGGAACTCCATCATTTCACCTTCATCTGGTTTTTAGTAGAAGTTTGCAATGTTCTTCACGCAACTGCAGCCTTTTTCTCATTTTCCAAATACCTAAGTTGATAAAAGTCCAATTCAGTGTTACCTGATTGTCAGCTACTATATATCACATTGCATGAGGCAATAATAAAGCCTAATGTGAGACAATACAGTGGCCATTTCAACATTAGGCTGTTACTTTCTTTTCCTCTCAGGGATTGTTCTGTCATACTGTTTAAAAATGTTAATGCTATATGAGCTTGAGTAAGCACAAGTAGCCATTCCTTTCACACACAGAGAAAATAGACATTGTGCCAAATTTATCTATCCCTGGAGCTGTGTGTTTATAAATGTCAGAGCAAGATGGGTTTGGTTAGATTGCCATCAATTGTCATTTGCAAAGGAAGTTTTATTAGAATAGTTATGAGGAGTGACAGAAAGCAAATAAAGAGAATTATCAATTATTCTAGAACCTAAAGCAACAACAGAATTTCTTGTTCTTAATATTTATGAGTTTGAGGTTCCTCACAGTTTGCAGTCTTGTGCTGGTCTTTGGAGCCTTCAGTAGGTATAAGTTAAAGACCTTTCTTTTCTAATTTATGGAAATAGTAATTGATGTTATGGTTATAGATTGTATTCAATATAGTTCTTTATAAATCTTTTTCTTAATTAATATTAAATGAGTTGGCCAGGAGCAGTGGTATATGCCTGTAAACCCACTACTCGAGGAAGCAGAGGCAGGCAGATCTTGTGAGCTCAAGGCCAGCCTGGTTTAAAAACAAGAGTCCAAGGCAGCCAAGGCTACACAAGAGAAACCATGTCTCAAAGAAAATGAGTTAAGTTTGTCAACTGAAAGCAACATGGTTACCCACTTACAGGTTACTTCAAAACCAGAGAGGGACAAGAATATAGTATTTTGAAGAACAACATTGTAACATTCATCTTTGTGCATTTTTAAAGATTTCTTTCTGTGGCATTGTACTCATTTATTCCTTGGACACCAAGCAGAGCAACACAGTCATATATAATACATTGCTGCATCTCTATTTTAGCTTTACTTGCGTCTTGGATGTTAACATACCATGACATGGAGTATGTGTGTGTATGTGTGTACTTGCACATGTGCCTGTGTGATAGGCATTTTTAAATCAGTAAGACCATACCATTTTGATGTTCTACAGTTAGTGTGAAAATACGTGTTGTTAAGTGTCATTTTGTGAACATATATTTGTCTAATATTTTTGCCTAATATTTTCAGGCAGCACCGAACATTCCAAATATTAATGTATTATAGTATATTTATCCTATCCATACATTGATTGAGTTTCTGATATCAAAGTTTAAAGGCATATTGAATGCATTTGCTATATTCAGTTGAAGGAAATAATTGTGCAGTATGCAACTCTCTGATGCACTTTTTTCCTCAGAGTTAGACACATACCAAGCACACTACAGCAGAATAAGCAGGAACATCATCATGAATGTGTGAAGTTGAGAGGCTCTACCTTCTTCACAATTCCTTACCTACTGAGGTGGAAAAATGACAACGAATACTCTTGGGTGTGTTTGTTTTGTATTATACATCACAACCTTAAAAACTCATGTTTTAGTGGCAAATTCATTAGCTGAAGTCATGTGATGCATGCTATTGACAGTTGCCATTGCTACAAGGTCTTCAGTTTAAGGCTATTTTTCTCATATGTCTAGGTTTATCCTTGCAAACACCTCCTCTGAGTTGTTAGTGTCATTTGCCCTATTGGATCTTTCCTTTGCAAGGATTAAGCTATTGAAGAGGATGGCATCATTCTGCTGTTTGATCTGGAGACTGGAGCTCAGCCTCCGCATTGTTTTTAATCTCCACACGGCATTCTAGGTTAGCCTGTGCCAGTCTGCTTTGAGGGGAGATTTCGTTCCTGTGTATCAGAGATCTTTAATATTCTTAGCTGAATGGAATTCTAATAAATAGGATTATGTCAACACAATAATTTGAATGAGAATAAAGCCATAGGGATAATGAGCCCTGAGAACTTCTGGCTAGCTGATTTTAAATGAAAATATCAGATCGAGGATGAAGATCTTCTGTAAGCATGACACTTGCATACTGCATTATAAAGATCTGATAGCAAGGCTGTGCATGGCAAAACTGAATAGCTCTATCCATAGACTTCATTTGTTTAGAAAGAAAAAGGCATAATTCATGGCTCTGTATTTTCTGTGGCAGTTAAACAGATGATTCAAATGAATCTTGAAACAGTCCCTTTCTGCTAATTTCAGGAGTAGATAGCATGTCTTAAGCAATTCATTCAAAAGCCATTTTTCTTTAAGCTGGTGGCAGAGAGTAGGAGGGACGCTTGTTTCAAAATAGGTTGAACATTTCCTCAATGTTTATACTTACAACTCCGACGATAGGAAATCGTTTCCATAATGATACTGGTTTCTTCAACTAGAATCAATAGGTTTCTCCACTCCTCCAAAGACTATCACAAAATAAGAAAAATGTGTAATATCTAGGGAAATAAAACCTCGCATCAAGGATTTTGTAGAATTCACTAAGAAATTGTTTGATACTATCTCATCTATATACATGCAAACTTGTACTACAGTCAAAGGAGCTTAGACTATATTTTCTAGTATTTTCCACTACAGTGCTACATTTGCCCCTTTGCTATGTGATGTTAAAGATACAGAGCAAAATAATGTTAAAGCAATATACAGCCAATTGATGGGAGAGATATCTGTGCACCTTCATGGCGTGCTTTGGAGGCATTTTACAGCATCAAGTTCACTACCCACAAAGCAAAGCTTACTTAGCAGTGCACTTTCTTTATATTAAAGAATTTAATCTAATGGATACCACATGGTAGCATAACAGGTCTTGGTTCCATTAGCAGGTGTATGTTATGGACTAAAAAATGCCTGTTTTCAACACCAAAGAAGCAATCCTTATAAGGTCTTCCTCTTTGTGTGTATTTAAGGGCAGTGTTTGTGCTAGTCAATGGGCAATGGACATCTCATGCTTTTGACTGTTTCTTATTTCTAACCTAGAGATTTTCTGTGTAAGCACTGCTGCTTTTGTTTTTGTTTTTGAAACAACTCCCACCGGGCATTTTTATAAACACATGAGTGGAGGAACTGTTAGGTTTCACATGTTTCTTCCGTTTAGACTTTAAGACTACACACAGAGAGTGTATGGGTTCTCATGAGACATGTCCTAACCATTTATTTAGTGTGGTGACCTAATTTCAGATATTTAGGAAGCTTAGCCAGGGTATTCATATATCACGTAGCTTTCCACAGAAGTTGTTCTCTTTCCTGGATCATGGCAATTTCTGACCATTTTGGGTAATGCACATCAACTGTAGCTCTTTTCAAACTCTTCACTCCTTAGGAGGTTCTATGCTTTTCTATGAATAACTAGAGTCTACTAAATGCTTTTGTTTGGTTTTATTTATCTCTCAAGTGATATAATAAGTGACAATTTATATCTTTACCTTAAAGAAGAAGAAGAGGAAGAAGAGGAAGAAGAAGAAGAAGAAGAAGAAGAAGAAGAAGAAGAAGAAGAAGAAGAAGAAGAAGAAGAAGAAGAAGAAGAAGAAGCTGTTTTAAAATAACCATCATTAGACACCAAACAATATATTGACAAGCATATGTGTCATCAGGCTTCCCAAATTTTTGCTGGCAAATAAGTAGTAGCCTTGCAAGTTTATAGAGCAAATAGGTTTGGAAATAGGGTCCAGAAGACCATCTATAGAGACACTTTCATGCATTATTTCTTATCTGCATGTTTTCTAGGAAGCTATGTGGTTATATAGTCTCATCCAGCAACTTGTACCATCAGTGGGAGTGTCTAGAGATCAACTGGAAAAGACTTAATATGAGTCAAAATGCATGCCTACACAAGGCACAGAAATGGCTCCTTAAGACCCATAAACATACATATCAATTACAATATGGCATCTATGCACAAGGAAAGAGGCAGTCATTCAGAACAAAGAAGTGATCAACAGAGAGTGGGTTCCATCCCTCTCCTGGTTTTCATGTAAGAAATCTCTGCCTTCTCAGCTTGATTCAACAACAGAAGAGAACGCATGATCAGGGAAGCCATGACTCCATACTTCTCCCTCTCTGGGGGAAGTGCACTTGACATCTCTGCTATATAGTGCTTGGGAGAAGGCATGAAAGAGAATGAAGAAAGAAAGACTTAAAACAAACAGGAGTCTCTCATTAAAAATGCTTCAAAACTGAGCATCAATAAGTTCAAGCGAACAAAGCTATTATCCTGTAAGCAAGTTTACGAGAGTATAGTAAACATTTTGAAAATTTAGATTGTTTTAATATTATGTAGAGACTGTTTTTTAAATTTCAAATATTACTTCATTAATTTATTCTTATTACATCTCAATTGTTATCCCATCCCTTGTATCCTCTCATTCCTCCCTCCCTCCCATTTTCCCCTTCCTCCCCTCCCCTATGACAGTGACTGAGGGGGATTTCCTCCCCCTTTATATGCTCATAGGGTATCAAGTCTCTTCTTGGTAGCCCGCTATCCTTCCTCTTTTTAACATTATTTCTTATATTTTAAGGTAATAATGTAATTACAACATATACCTCTTCCTGTTGCTGGCCACAAACCCTTCCCTATACCTCTTTGCTCTCTTTCAAATTCTTGATAATTTTTTCATTGAATGTTGTTATGTAGATATATGTACATAGTATATATGTATATATCCAAAATTATATTACTATAACCCACTCATTTTGTATGTTAGCATTTGCTTGCATTGTTTTTGTGTTTGATCAACTGGTATTCTTTCCTTAGAGATGACTATTTCTCCCACTGTCATTCTTTGTTACTTGTAGTTCTTTGGGTATGGATGAGGCCTTATGGACTTTTTTCATCCACTTTAACATATATAGTGATGTCAGCCTGTTAAGCACATTGTTGGGAGGTCACTTTGCTGAGACTCTGTGGCTGTACTTCTGATACTACTAGCAGACACAATTTCAGAGAAAACTCCCTGATTGGATGGCATTTCCAATTTTTCTACCCTGTTTCTCACAGTGATACCTGAGCCATGATGTCGGAATGTTGTAGATGTATCCATTGGGACTAGGCTCCATGACTCTGCATTTTGGTTGATCATGGCTTCTAATTGATAATGGTCTGTTTCAAATAGAAATCTCCCTGATGAAGGACTTATCTGCGGGTATAAGGACGAATGTTTAGAATGTAGGTAGGAATTATGTTAGTTTCTTAAAGTGGCAGTTGTAGGTTTGCTAGTCTGATGAATAGACTGGTTGCTTGAGCAAGAACAGTAAAAGAGAAGGAATGAGACTCAGTACAGCTATCAGACATCCTACTCCTGTGACCAGGACAGCTGTAAAACATGCATTGTCACACCTGACAATCCTAAGCAATCAGCAGCTTCTACAATACCTAGTTTAATAATTCCATCAAACTGTTGTTTTCATTTTTTTCTATTAAATTTGAAATACATTGCTTAGTCTTCCAGATCCCAAAGAAATTTGTTTTCTTCACTGTTGTTATAGTGGTGTGTTTGTGCATGTGTTTATTTTTTTATTTTTTATTTTTTAAACTGTTTCCATTCAACTCTGCTTGAGGCTTCCTGACCTAGGATGCTCCTTGAGAGCAGTATTAGCTGACCAGAATCCTTTTGAATATTGTTTTTTGTGAGGCTGTCCACTCCTGGTCATGTGTGTCCTTGACTGACTAGACTGTGAGAACATTTTCTAGGGATTTCAACCTGTTCAGAAGGTTTGAACATCAAGGATAGTGCTCAAGTGTGTTCTGCCTGATTAAGGTGAGAAGGTAAAGATAGACTCAACCAGTGGATATTAAAAGACTATCAGGGGTACAAACCTCTGACATCTTCTCTTATTACTATGTGGTTAAGAATTCAAAGAATTGCATTTTTCTCAGATATGCATGTCACAAGGTTCTTCCATGCTAACTCAGTGTAGGCAGTGCGAGGGTCAATGTGTGGTCTTTAAAATAGCTGCAGCTGGTTGGTGAACAAGATGGTTGCAGTTAAAATAAGACATACTATTGAGAGAGCTGAGAGCAATTAATGTATCTGAGATCTTGTATCTAGGTGTTTAATTACAATATATAAAGCTATGGAAATATATAGGAGAGAAAGGAAAGAAGTATGCACATATTTATCCTATTTTTTATTGGCTTTGCCAAATGTAGACTAGATAATATGTGCCAAATAATGTCTTTTGTTAAACATTTATCCAGAATACAAGAGACAATTCATTGTCACGACTACAGGTCATAAAAGACAAGAAACCCAAAGATTCCTTTCAAAATATTTTCTCCAATTCTGACAACTTCAACATCCAAGGGTCTCTCTCTAGCTATATTTTTCAATATTTTACCTTATTATTGACAAGACAACTGTGTTAGTTTCTGAAAGCGGCCTTATTCCAGAGGAGTTTGTAATCATATTAAAGGGCATGGCTTTTAAAAGAAAAATAATATTTACATTAATCAAAAACCATATGTTAGTATGTGCAGATGTGGGTTTCATAGGGATAAGTTTATTCTTTACTCATGATAGCCTGAACGAACTAAGATTATTTTTTTTTCATGCCAAGTGCCAATTTGTCCAAGTGTTGTAGTTGTTAAGATTATCAGTAGCACCGCCCCTCAATTGCTTGAAGTTCTAGATGTGTTCTTCTGTTCTCATGAAGTTACACAAGAAACTGTTAAATAAATCAGGGTGTGTCTCTTTGAATTTACCAAACTTTTAATTTAACAAAGTAAATAGTAAATGCTTACAACTTTTTATAGATTTAATCAATATATGGTTAAAATAACATAATCACTAATTTATAGAAGTGCCCAAACTTGATTGAGAGCTGAGCAGATTGAGATCTGGGGATAAGGCCAGCGCATTTAAAGACCAGGTGTAAAGACCGGAGAAACTATTCCTTGCCCACTACAATTTTGTAATCCACCCATACTATTATTTTGAAAGTGTCAAATAAGCTGTGCTCCCTGCAGGGGATAAGATAAAGCTCCCCAGCTGGGTGGGATGAAGTCTTTGGTTCTGAATACTTGGGGAAGGTTTGCTTAACCCAGCAGACGTTTGCCCTGAAGCTGCCTTGCTGCCTGACTTTCTGGCCTCCACATTTAGACTACGTTTGGCTTACTTCCACCAACTCTGAGAATTAAACAGAATCATGATTGCCTTCAATCAGAATAAATAAGGAGATTATGATGGCATGGGCACATAAATTGCAGGCTAACTCCTGTCGTAATGATGATTCTCATTCTTCTAACAGATTGGCTTGGGAAAACTTGAAGAATTTGCAAATGTGTCTCTGCCCGTGTTTGCTGACAGCAAAACAGAATCCCTAGCACCAGCCGAGGGTTACAGATCTCAGCGTCCACAGCTGAAAACACAGGACTCACATTTTGCAAATTTGGACTCAGTTCATTAGAGGAGAATAATAAAAACACAACCAGGAGATGCCTCCTCCTGCTACTTTGGAAGAGGTGGATTTGCTGATTGTGCTAAAGAAGAAATACTTGGCAAAGAATTTGTCGTTTCCTGATTTGAGACTCTGAGAGAGCGTTTAGAAAACGCAGAATGCGGCTCCTAAAATATAATAGCAGAGGGTCATATGCTAACTGCCATCTCCAAGGAAAATCTGGAAACAAATTTGCCACTTTGAATAAACACTCTCACTTATGCAGTTCAATCTATCAAAACACCAAGAGGCTCTGCTTGGTTACGTATTCTAATACAATTACCAAAGTAATGTGATTGGATGGCTCCAGCAGACATCAGCTTCTTGGGCAGCATCACTAAAGTTAGCAATTATGCTGGAAATGGGACCACAAGGCTGCAAATGAAGCCAGATGCGTAGCCGAGGGGGGTGGTTGCAGCCTATCAGGACTTCCTGGGGGAATACTGATTAAACTGTGCAACTAGTAGACCTCTTCAGAAATTTCCACCTACTTAATATCTTTTGGTAGATATTTTTTTCTAAAACTCACCCCTTCTTTCATCTGAAAGGAAGACACACACACACACACACGGCTGAGATAGGTGGAGGTGTAATGGTGGGAGAGCAAAGAAATCAGTATTTTCATTCCCAAAATAATGATAGCTTTATTAATAGTATTGATACAGAGAAATATGTTTATCGCTTACAGTTAGAGAAATGTGGAAATAAACCCAAACCGAGCAAGCGCTGCTAGGTTGGAAATAATCATAATGCTTTGGTGTACCTCCCATTACGAAGCTGCAATTTCTTACTTCTTCTATTTAGGCTGATTATATAACTACATTGACCAATAAAATACTTTCGAGTGGTGTATCTATTTGCAGACCACAGAGACAGCTGACTTCCAGTTCCTCTTTCTGAACACCTGCATTTGTTAACTGGACGTGAGAAAACCTACAGCTCCTACTTAGACAAGTGTACACAGAACAACGGGCCACAGGGTGACAGCTACCAAGGAGATTGCAGATAATACCACTACCCTAGATTTACCCTCTACCCTAGATCAACATCCCCCAGACATCCTTTGGAGAACAGGGTGAATTGTTCTGAGAGCACAGCCTGTACTCTGTATTTTCGATCGCTGAGATGGAGTGCAGTCATTTCAAGCCACTGCTTTCCAGGGTAGTCTGTGAGCACAATAGCAAACAACTCAAAGGCTCATCAGCAGGCCAGAGAACACACCGGCTCTGACATACTGTCTCCATGAAGTCTATTCTTACTTGATTTGAAGACAAATTTCCCTCAATAAAACACACAGATGCTATTTTCCTCTAGGTCTATGTCCCTAATTTGTAGACTGGAATGTATATGTATAACCCGACTCTGAGCTTGTTAGATCTCACATACAGTTGTCGCTGTTCATTTGCGCTCTGTAGATACACATCCCTTTGTGTGGTTTGCTGAAATTCTCCTTAGGGAAAAAGACCACTGATGCTGCCTTCCTCCATTCACAGTCTAGAGGTCTTGGCTGGTTGTCTCCATGGAGAGATACAAGCAGCTTTTCAAAAGAGGTAAAGTCCTTTGCTATGTCATCATATACTATTGAAGACGTATTAAAAATAACAGTGCATTTTAGTCTACATATAATTTACTTGTGTAAATCGCTGCCACAATTACACTGTGAATGAACTAGTAGGAATTTATCACTATATTAGTACCAAGACTTTTCTCATTCTGCCTACAGGGTCAGTGTGAATTATAACTTTGCCTACCTACTCTTTGATTATATTAAAATTTTCAAATACAATGTTCAGTATAGCAATGATTCCACAGGGATGGTTTTCTTTCTTTTTCTGCATTGTTACTGCTATTCTTTAAACACATTTTTTGGGTGCTGTGGAGTGCATGAGGAGGTCAGAGGAAATTTGCATGATTCTGTTTTCTCCCACCTTATGGGTCCCAGGGATGGGACTCAGGTCATTAGATATAGTGTTGTATTATTATGAAAGTATCTCTTATGTTCTAAGAGCATGGAACTTTTGCTGATGTCACATCCAGGGTTAATAATACAACCCGAGTACTAAGACAATTACTTTGCAGTGTACTTGGCCTTTTTGCTTAGCTTGCTATAAGAGATCTATGTACCAAACAACCTTATTTGCCTTGAATTTCCCTTGGAATCAACCTTTAAATCCGAAGTTAATGCATGGCTGTAACCTTAAATCATGTATGCTTCCATGTCCCTGATCCAGAAAGCAATGCATGCATGCACTTCTGTGCATGTGCCTGCGCATACCTGTCTGTGTACATGCTATGGTAATAAATTATGAAAATGGAAAGTAATCTTATAAAACAAATGCTCATCATAAACTTTGAAAGCAGCATAAAGATATTGCTGTTCCTTACCTGGTCCATTGGGGTCAGTTGGAGTCTGTAAAGTTCAAGTATTTGTAAAATTCTGCTAAAGATTTCTCTAATCCATCCCTCCTTCCTTCCCCTTGTGATGCTTTCTGGGATGTTCAATAAATACAGAGGAGAAGCCTTTTGTTAGGGACATGGACACAGGGGCAGACACTCTAGCAGGTGTGGGGACACAGGTTCAGAATCATACAACAGAAAGACTGCAGATAGGCCAGAAACCACAAATTACACAGAGAGGAGACACAGGGAGAAAGGTAGAGAATGCAAACCCTGGCTCACTCTTGGTTAAACTACTGCAAGGGGAAGTTTGTTGATTTTTCCCCTTAACTAACACCCATGCTACTGACGGCTCTGTTTATCATTAGTGCAATTTACTAAAGTGCTCAAGCTTGTGGTGGGCACCTTCATCCCTCCTGAGTTATTCACATCTTATTTTTTTCTCAACATATATTTAAAAATAGTAGTTTAGTTGGGCTAAGAAAACCATAAAAATTGCACAGGACACCACAGTACCTATCTAAATCTTGAAAAATCTCAGCAATTATTATGATTAACTCTAATTAGGCTGGATGACGGCCTTTATTGAACTCACGTGATTCCACCTGTACATTCAACTAATCCCTCTTAAAGACTGTGCAGAACTGTTAGCAGAGGATGAGAAGGAGATCTGTGCAGTAGCTTATAATTATATCATTTCTTTCTTTGTAATTCTGTCACAAATTTAAGTTACAAATGCTTTTTCTTCAAGGGTCACTGCCAATTCACTAATCCCTGAGTTGCGTGAATGTATTATTAAAGTATTGACTTCCATTATTAGAGCAGCTAGGTAGTACTGGAAGAAATGTAATTATGTGGTAGTTACTGTGATGTTGAGATACAGATCAAGCTCATATGGTGAAACAAAAAAAAATCCCAATTCACTATGTACCCATCTTTAAAATGATGCCCCTAACCAATTAAGTATCATTGTTAGTAAGAGGAGAAAAAAAATCTGAGGAATAAGATTTTAATGACTTTAAGCTGGGCAGTAGTGACATATGCCTTTAATCTCAGCACTCTGGAGGCAGAGGCAAGTAGATCTCCGAGTGTCTGGCCAGCTTGGTGTGCAAAATTAATTCTAGAACAGCCATGGAAATGCAGAGAAATTGTGACTCGAAACAAAACCAAAACCAAAAATATTTTAATGATTTATTGATTATTTTATTGATATTTACTTTCTTTTACAAACTAATAATAGTTGATGGTGATAGTTTATTTCAGTGAACAGTAAGCACTGAAAAGATCATCAGTGGCTACGAAGACTATGTTGCACTTGATTCCAGGGAAAATGCCACAAGGGAAATGTAGATATACAAATTGTAAATGATTGTCAACATTTTCAAAAGGAAATACAAGTATACAAATAAAAAATAAATAAATAAAAATAGTAATTTACCTCTCATCTATGTTCCTTAGTTCACCTACTATTTCATACAGCATAACTCTTGGCAGGCCACTAGAGATACCTTCCACACCGAATCTAAAAAGCCTTCATCAGTGTGGCTTCTTTTCAACATAGCAGTTGATAGTTATCGAGAACCAGATATTGCATCTTCAAATACCATACCTTTAGCCTCAATAGTGCTTCCTTCTTCATTTTTCCTCTTGTCTCTGTATAAATTCATGATATATCATAAGCCCCTCTTCTTTTCCATCACATATTCCCTCTCTCTGTAGACCACTCTTCCATATTCATGGGAAATGGTCCCCAGCCCAGCCAGACTTCTTTCTTAGTCTATCTGCTTCTTTGCAATTGCTCTGCCTTACGAGTTAAAGCAGCCATATTTATTTCCTACCATGGTCGACCACCACTTTATATTTTCTTGAGTTTCTCTAAAATACCAATCTAAACAGCCTATTGTCCACTGGGGGAAAAAAAGCATCTATATCTATGCTATGTTTGCACACATTCTTTTAAACTTTCTGGTTCCTCAGCCTCCTCTGTGGATTGCCCATTCACTGGCTGTAAACTCTGGTCAGATGCCATTTCAATTCCCTTTTCAACCACCACTGAGCAACACCAGTTCCCAGTAATAGTCGTTGTGACAAATGGCAGCAGGATAGGCTGTCGTTCTTTCTACACTGTTTTCTCTGACATGCTGGGCCAAACTCAAATCACTTGAACTTTGACAAACATCTCTTAAGGGCCTTTCCAGTTAACTTTATAGAGCACCATTTATTTTGATTGAGTATCTCCTTTGAACCTATACCCTTCCATTATTCTTTATGAGCTAGCCCCTGAGTAAGTTTGCTAAATGATAGGAGCAGGTGTCAGGTTAAAAGTTTTCTCTGCTTAGTTTTCTTACCTCAACCAAAACTGGTAGTATTTTGAGTTTATCTGGCTGTCCATACTCTAATGATTCCCCCGTGATGATCTGAATACATCTTTTCATTTTCCCCACTGATCTTTGGTCAGAATGAACTGCCTCTCATTTGTAATGAGTATCACTACACAGTGTCTATATTTTAGGTGCCGTCTCATCTTTGGAATACAAATCTGTGTTTGTTTTTTTCTTATTTATATAGTTCCAGTTCATTTCATATGGTAGCAAGCTACAGTATATCTTGAAGACTGATTTTTATTTATTCTTCAAATTGGAGATTTCACATGACTGTTTAAGGCAATTCTAGTTACACTTCAGTGCAATAATCAAGTGTAAGGAAAAGCTCAAAGGGACGTTGCTTGCATATCAATTTCCTATTCAGTGTCTGATTTTGTAAACTGAGTCCTGTGTACAGCTTGACTGTGGCATCTCAAAGTCATCTTATAGTAGCTATTTATGGTCATACTTGGTTGGTTATAAATATTAAAATCATATTCATTTCTCTTTTATAGAGAGTAGAAAATACCATGAAAATTCAGGAAATTATAAGTTTTCATAGATTCCTCATATAGGAAACAAAAACAATGTTTCACTTTATATCATCTGCCATGTATAAATATATATGTAAAAAAGAAATATAATAAAACAAATTGCTAAAAAAAATATCTTCCAGGTTTGAGAGATGACTAAAGCAGTTAAGAATACTTGTTACCATGGAGTAGATCAGAGTTCAGTTCCCAGCACCCACATCATCAGGCAGCGTATAAAGAGTTGTAACCTTAGCTTCAGGGTATCTGGCATCCTCTTCTGGCTCCCAAAGGCATCCACACTGATGTGCACATTCTCACACACACTAAAATTAAAAACTGTTATAAAAGTTTTTCAATGATGTTTAGTACGGCTTATTTGATTACTAGCTGCCTGAAAGTTGTCTTGAATTGGACAATCACCAACACGGAGCGTTTCTCGGTAACTCCTCTGAGTCTTATGTCCTGAGAGTTTTCTAGAAGAGAAGCTATAGTTGTACATAATGTTGTTTTTCACTAAATGATAATGAACTGGTATTAAGTGATTTTTTTCTCTGTTTATTGTCAGACATTGACTGATTGAGGATTTTATTCATAAACTTTTCCATTTTCACTTCCCTTTTCATATATAAAGTGAAAGGTTGAATGTGATTTTTAAAATAGCAATTGAAAATCAGAGAGGTTTAGTTGCTGCTTAAATGGCAGATAAGTGTAAGTGTTGAAATCAACATTTGATGAAGTTTCTGTAATACCTCTTTTCTCTGTACCTAGCATAATATGAAAGTACGTAGGAATCTTCTTAAAACTCCTGAACTATTCTATTAGTATATATAAAGTAGTAATTTATTTTCCCTATGTGGCTTTTCCAAATTATTTAATATGAAATAGTATTAAATTACAGATTATACAGTTTTAAATTTTAAACACCTTGGAGAGACACAGGGAGAATTAATATGTAGTAAACCTTTTGGAGACTAAAAGTTTGTAATCCTTGGCTTGGAATATGAATGGATATATTGACTTGACCTCATGTCTAAGTCAATGTTGCATGTTAGGTTTAAAGTTAACTGCAGATATGATACAGTACACAACTTATAAATCAATGGCGTGGAGAAAAGATAATAGAGAAATCTGGATCAATATGATGGCACGCAGAAAGTTAGAGATAGAAAAAGTAGAGTAAGGAAAATCAGAAGGACAATAAAATTTCTAAACATGAATCCAAAGCCAATCTAAGGGGAAAAAAAAAGGCAAAATAATTGCTGGTATGTACAGTCGGCTGTGTGCCAAAGATGTTGGGAGAACATCTGAAGTTTTGGAAAACTACAAAGTCGCCTTGATTATAGAATAACAACAGGTGGGAGCCATGATTGAGGAGAACTCCAGTAGAATTTCTCATGTGCAGAACTCTGCTAAGATTTCTACATTTTTCTGCCTGCAATAAAGTTTCTATCACCTCAATCCCGTGGACTCCACTAAAGCATCACCTTGTTCATGCCTCCCAAGCTTTTCAGCATGCTATATTTCAGCGTAATTTCTACTTCTATCTTTAATCAGTGCAGCTACCTGATACAAAGAAGACGTCCATAAGGGCTGCTGAGCGGTTAAAAGAACGCAACTGACTTGATGAGATCGAAGAAAACCCGCTGCCTTGGTTAGGTGTCTAAAAATCTTATCACCAGAGATGTAGAGACCTTTACAATTGGAAGTGGACTTTCTGAAAAATCTATCTGCAATTATAATTAGAGATTGGCCCTTATTAGGTATGCGCTATTGAGCGCATTTGTCAAAAGGAAATAAACTGAGTATGTGGTTTTCAGAACCAAGCACAACAGGCCTTGCCTGAGTTGGCAGTGGTTCAGTTCTGCTTGTCAGAACATCAGTGAAAATTGAAGTCCCTAGACATTTTCTTTTCACTTAGAGTTAGCCCCACAGTGCTCTTCAGACTTGGTAATTGCATATGTACTGGGCCTCCATATACTCAGCACCTGCACTTCCTTAAGGCAAGGATGATATCCTCAAAGATCTGCACAGTGCTTTTTAACATCCTTACAGTGTTGCTATTTCTCTACTTAGACCCGAAAGACACTCAATACATATTTCTTTGAAAATGGAGCCATGGACACAACCCACTTGTAGTTGCCTTCTTATTTGGGGATATACAAAAATGATATTAGATTAAATTTTTCGTTAAAGGAGTATTTTTTCTGCACCCACCTCCAAAATGTCAGCATGAGTTTATACCAGACGTTTTTTTCCAGTGCAGAACAGGAAATACTCTCACAAAAAGTAACATACTTATGAAAAACTGAGCCTTAGTTGTAAAAAATAAACACTTCTGTAATCAATGTTTCAAATTTGACAGCTATTCTGTCTATATAGATTTTAACTGATCAAAGAGTGTAGCTATATCACATTTAGTATAGGTAGAAATTTTTGAAATATATATGGTACCAGAATTTAATAGGAAAATATCTGAATAACAGAATTTATAAAATAAAGAATGTACCAAGTTATAAACAGAATAAATGTTACCACTTCTTTGTGAAATGGGAGAAGTGGGAGGCAATTTTTAAGGAAATGCACTTTGTAAACAGATTCAGGTTAAGAGCTGTTTGTATTTAAGAACATAAAATTTAACCATAGAAATAAAATTCTACAGCACAACATTTTTAATGACCAGAGGATATTAACTTTTGCTCAGTACTGTTCTGCTTATTAATATCATCATTATATATTTTGGAATATCTTTTAATTACAACATTAATTTCTTCTGGTTTGTTTTGATAATTTTTTCCATAGTCCCAGCTGTAATAGCAGATTGTGAAGGAGAGAATTTAGTGGGAGAAGTGATGGAAGGAGAAGGGCTTTCCTCCTCTCTGAATTAATAAGTATTTCTGGGCATTCATGTTGTTTGATCCTGAAAAGGAAATCAATGGATCTCTCTTTCTTACCTCATGCAAAGATATTGAGCCAAAAGGAGAACCTCAGTACCGTTCACCAGTCTTTCATTCTCTCATTGCCTATATGAGGAAATGACCTCATGGCTCAAGGAATTTACATGTAAGTTAATAGATAACAGAGATGGAAAGGGATAAAGAGAAAAAGTAATGTCTTTGGGATCTGTATTTACAGAACACAGCTTTTTCCACAACATGGTTTGTTATAAATGTTTGAGGATTCTATAAAAATGTAAAAAGGAAGGTATAAGAGGTAAAAACACTATTTTAACATGGCAGATTTAAATGGACAAGGAATATTTCTTTCTAGACTGTGCCAGTTTTGCCAGGACTATTGCCATAGGAGGACCCTGAATTCAAGTCCTCTTAAACACCAGAGCTATTGATGTCAAAAGGCAGACAGTGGAAAGTACTGGTGAAAGCTGGGGACACTTGATGGTACTGCTAGGCCATTAGTGTTCACTAACTGATGCTTAGAAAAGTTGAGCCTTTATTCTCTTATAGATTCTAGAAGACATTTCTCTTGATGAGTGTGTTTCAAAGAGATGGAATATAATTCCCAGAAGACAAAGAAGCAAACACACACACACACACACACACACACACACACACACACACACACACACACACACACATTAGGCTATTACATTTAGGAAGAAACCTATCTAAATTTTTAGCCAGCAAGACAAATGTTAAGAACATTTTAGTCAGTGGAGCAGTGCACAAGCAAGGCATAGACTCTCCAGTCAATATCAAAGACTTAAAGTTGAGATGAATTTTTGAGAGTCTAATTATTTCTGCAAAAATTTGTAAGAAATTATAAAGCTAATGCAATTTTCCCTGACATTCAACTGAAAATAATCTCATTTTATCTTTTACTGTTCTCCGTAAAATGTCATAATATTTATTGTAACTTCTTGTGTAACAGTTTCCTAAGAGATTGAAACATTTCATCCTGCAGGGAAGCTCTTTAAACAGGCAGGTAACAAATAAAAATATCTTTAGGAAGTTCCTGAAACTGATCAGGTTCACTAGGCTCCTCCCTCCCAGAGTAGGCTATAAGGACTGTTGAGAGTCACTGTCCGGCATAAGAACTTTCAGTGCTTGGTAGAAGCAGAAACGAGCTGTTCTTTCAGGGAGAGATTTAAACCAACTGAGGCACCTGGAGATGAGATTTTACAGCCTGTTAAGGTTGTGTCCTTCAGGTTACCAGCTTTATGAGCGGTCACATCTGCTAGGGTGGACCTTGGAGATGCAGGTGTCTTTTGAATCATATCTGTGCCTTCACATTCCTATAAGTAACCCCAATAAAACTCATAGTTTCACAAACTTAGATTTTGGCAGTATCCATATTTGTTCTCTCACTGGTTCCTTATCTGGGGTGAGTAGATGTGTGAGTTTACGTCTCCAAGGACAGGTGTTTTTCATACAACACTCCTAGGTTTTTTCTTCTTCTTTTTTTTTTTCAAGCGTATGTTATAAAAATTATGTTCTATAGTTTCAATTTTAAGGTGTATAATTTTACATAATGATTTTTGAATGGTACATAGTGATGAACACAAATATACAACTGAGCTTAATATGGTTACTATATTTTACTGAGCATCAGACTTCCTATTATGAGCATTTGGCTCTGGTATTTGCACTTGAGCTACACTCCTCAGCATTCCACACATGTGGAAACCATTCTCCCCTCCCCTCCCCCCTCCGTCTGTGCTCTTTGCCCTCCCTCTCTTCATGCTCTTCTTTCCATCCTCCCTTTCTTCTCTCTGTTTCTTTATCCTGTTCTCACCCCTTCCAGGTTAACTCACTGGAAGTATATTCTGTTTAATTATATTTTGTTTTTTCTTTACACATGAAAATCTGTTATTAAAGAGAATTTTCTTTTTTGAGGAGAATTTAGATAGAGAACCAACTATGATATTTATGAAATTTAGAAAAGTGACAACGTTTTTAATGGCAGCTGAAGTTTGGGTTGGGGAAAAATGAAGAGAGCTGAGAAGCACTGCACTGGGACAAGTACATGTGAACTTTTATGTCTGGCTCTTCACCAGGTTTGCTGATTTATTTCATTAACAATAAACCTTGGGACATTTGGCCTTACTAAACATTCAGGGGACAGTCTAATGTGGAAGCAAGAACAATATATATTAATGCAAATACCTAAGAGTTGTTTACACTGGTACCAGAGTAGTGATTGTTACATGGCTGCCATGTGATGACAGATCACTGTGTTGAGAGTTGAGATGCACAATTAGTTCTTGTCTGGCCTGGTTGTCCCTTTGTGAGCATTGTGATTTGCCAAAGGTGCAGCAATTTGTGATCACGAGAACTCTTCCCTTATCTTTCTTTTGCAGCTCTCTGTGTAGACCCATGTCCAATATGACTTGGATAATCTCCTCCTGGTGATTCATATCTAGAATTAGCAGTGGCATCTGGGGGCTTCATAGTACTCTCTGTCTCCTACAGTATGGATGGATCCATTGCTTCTAACGTTTCCGTTGTAGTATCTAAAACCTATTTCCAAGAACTGTCTCAATGAAATAAACAGTCTAGCCGAAGACTTAGTTTCTGGTTTTTTCTTTTTTTTCTGGTAGTGGCAAGTGAAGAAGAAAAGAATTAAGCAGCATTCATAAAGCTTTAGAAGTCTAAAATACTCTTTTTATGAATTGTGGTCAGTGGAAAGCATTTCCTTTCTTTTTGCTTCTCTTGAGAACTGGAGCCAAATAAATTTCCTAGGTGTGTGTGTGTGTGTGTGTGTGTGTGTGTGTGTGTGTGTGTTCTTCAATAATACTCTCTGAATATAATATATATTCTTTAGTAATACCCTATTGAAGGAACCTGAATCCTCTTAAATCTTTGGGTGTTTGTTGTTGTTGTTGTTGTTGTTGTTATTTTTGCATACTTAAAATTTTTTCATCAAGTTCTACTTAGGTAGGGAAGTCAGTATGACAATATGATCATTTAGTTCAAATCAAAGAAGGATGGATTGTGTCTAAGAAAAGAGTCCAAGCTGGGTGTGGTGGTACATGCTTTTAATCCCAGTGCTCAGGGAGGCACAGGTAGGGAGATCTCTGTGAGTTAAGACCAGCCTGGTCTATAAAGCTAGTCCAGGATAATCAAGGCTACACAGGGAAACCTCATCTCTAAAATAAAAAACAAAAACAAGGAAAGAAGAAAGAAAAAATGCTAAAGCCGAAGCTTTTGAAGTATTCTATTTTACATCATGCCCCAAAATTATTTTGAGTGACCTCAGACTGAGGGGGTCATATATCTAAACTGTCATGATTGCCACATGGGGGAGGATTGGTCTCCACATACTGAGGGGGCTCGTCAACCTTGCAGCTAATTTATTTGAGGTGATGCCTACATACATGTTTTCATTTCCTCTGTCCTTTTCTTCAACAATCAGTACCTAATATCATGTTTGGTTTTCGTCAATGAGATATGCGATCCTCAGCATACTAATTACACTAGAAATGATTTTCAGGGAGATCCTATTTTATACACAAAACGTTTTTGAGGAAGGCTAGTTGACAACATCTTGTGTTTCTTAAAGGAATGGTAATGAATCAGTAAAAGTTCCAATTTTATACGCATATCCTCAGAGTTGTCTTCATTACCTTCTAAGACTTTTGTGCGGTTTTTAGAGGTTTTACTTTAAGAAGTTAAAGGATAGTGCTGAGAATGTACTCCAGATAAAATATCTGCATCACAATTTGGCTACAATTTTTAAAAAAGGGGTGTCTTTTTCCGGTTATATGGAGAATATGAAAATATTGCCAATGGACCAGGTGCTTTGTGAATAGTTTCCATATCTTCCCGAAGCTGTTGCACTAGAAACACCAGTTTGTTTTTTAGACAGAGTCTTCCTCTGCAGCCCAACTGTGCCTGGAACCCACCCTGTAGCCCAGGCTTCTTGTGCCTTCGCAGCATTCTTCCTCCTGTCTTGGCTTGCCAAATGCGGATATTGTACATTGAGGCTACAACACGTCTGGAAACACTTTACTTACCATTCTTTTAATTCTGTTTTCTTTGTCTAAAATAGTATAATTTAAGACATATACATATATTTTACAAAATAACTCCAATTACATAACACGTGTATGCTACCTGAAGAGTCACCCGAAACTCTCTATAACTTTGGAGCTTAGGGAGCAAACTGTCTCTGTCATCTTCTCATTTGGGAAGCTGCTTACCTGCTCTCCCAGTATATTCAGGTAATCAATGTTATTCCTTCTCATACCTCTGATGGAGTTGAAGACCAGACAGTTTAGTGTTACAATTAAGCTTAATTGTTTAGAGCTTAAGATATTTTTAGGTCTAGATAGATGTTTTAAGTTGATAATGGTGAGATATGATGGATATTGATTTACAATCAGAATTTTAGACTCACCAAGATAGGAAAGATGTTTTCTTCAAGGCTGCCAAATACAAATAGCCAAAACACTAAGAATGTAATATGTATATAATTCCTGATTGTGTAATGGTTCTTCTTGCTGTAGGTAGTTTATTGTATATGTGTGTAATAATATAAAAGTATATGTAAAAATATTTTTAAAAATAAAAAAAAACATAACACATGTAGGATTTCCTGTTTTGTCTTACACATGACATACATGCAATGCATCCCCTTTGCAACAGGAAAATATTTATATACAAACCATCTTTCTTTGAGCTTCTGTGTTGTTGCTCATCTGTTGGTTTTTGTTGTTTGTTTGTTTGTTTTTGTCTCAGGCTGATAAGCTGTTTAGAACAATTCTACTTTAGTTTGTCAGTGCCTTACCACCTCTGCAATATCAGACGTTGTTGTAAGTTTCTCTCTGATCACATGATGGAACATGAAATATTTCTTCGAGAGAGTATATTATTTCAGATCAAGCTACCGATGCTCATGAACTTCTGCCATGTTAGTGTTCAAAAGAAACAAAAAGAAACAGAGCGCACTTGTCAAGGGAACTTCTTCACTTTTGTCTCCTTTAGGTGACTTTTCCTTATAGGCAGGGCTCAGAACTATCTTCAGTGGTCTAGGATCACAGAGGAGGGAATATTTCCATGCTGTTCTCAGCTTTAAGCATGTGACATCGTTTGACTCTTCTAAACAAACTAAACTTGAAACTAGTCAAGAGGAGTGAGCGTTCCTCAGTGTGTGCACTCTAATTCAGATCTCCAAGTTGATGCTCCCTTCTGTACATTGGCCTTGCCAGTTTATAAAAGTAAGCATTGGCTGTGTTCATTTAATTTGTTGACTCTATTTATTGGTGCCTTGTTTAGTTTTAGGGTGGCAAAATTATATTAGCATTTTTAATTATCTCATCAGTAAAAAGTACATTTGGGATGTAAATTAATTGTGGCTGGAGCTTGGCTCATCAGTAAAATTTGCTTAAGCACATAAATATTGTTTGGAAATGATCTGGCAGAAACATGAATTTTACATTAATTTAGAAAATGTTGTTCCATCACCGTGTGCTAATACTTTTAAACTCTTAGTATAAAATAGTTTTTTGCAGTTTACTCAGTTGAATGTTCTGCTGTCAATTTATATAGCCCTAACATGTAAAATTCCAGATTTCACACAGTTGTAAAACACAGGATATAGCTTTTGAAAAGTCAAAGCCAGATAGATTCATAGTTGATATGCAAAACATTTAACAAAATCCTTAATTATTAGAGAGGTAAATATTGGAGAATAAATTAGTTACTTTAGCAGTGTATTTACTGAATTTGATTTTATTTTTATATTTTCTGATGGCTCTGATGATACTTTTTAAGCATGTAGAAAGCCAAGGTGCCTTCCTTTCCTTCCTGCTCCCAAGTACTGAAAGATGTCACAGATGTTAATGTATGGTTTGATAATATCAAGTGATAATAACAGTGGATTCTTCAGAAAGCTAAGTGAAGACATATTATTGGGTTGTAAAAACATCTTATTGAGCAGATCATACTGTGGGAAGGTTTGGAGAGGAATCTTGTCCAAGAACTATACTGGGCTATTGTTCCAAGAATAAACTAACAGAGAGATTGATCTCGGTTAGGTGGCAGAGCAGAAACAAATCCTGAAGTAGTGACATAAACTTGATCTGATCAGAATGTGCTTATGTCTTACGTGTGGGAGGAAGTAACCAAGCAACATAGAGTTAACCCATGAGCCAAGTGGATTTAATAATAATAGAGTTAGTCCTCAAATCCAGCCTTGGTCTTGAATAAAAAGGATGTGTTTTAGTTACATTCCTATTGTTGTGGTAAAACAACATGACAAAAGAAACTTGTCAGCGAAAGTGTTACTTTGGGCTAAGGATTTCAGAGTCATGTCATTATGGCAGGGCAACAGCTGAGTGCTCAAAAATTTTTGATCAGAAAGTAGGGGGCAGAGAGGGCTAAGTGGATATGGTGTTGGCTTTTGAAATCTCAAAACCTGCCCTCAGTTTCACAGCTCCTCCAACAAGGCAACACCTCTTAATCCACCCTAAATAGTTCCACCAGCTAAGAAGCAAATATTCAAATATTCAAATATTGCTGCCATTCTCATTCAAGCTGGTGTAGTATTAGTTGCATCTGAATGTTTGAAAGTAACTTCGTTGTGGACTTTTGAACCAAATTTTAGGACAAGAGAAATATGCTGCCAACTCTTTCAGCCACCTGTGAAGAAAAAGTTGCTGGAACCAGTATCCAAACACAGAAAAGCATGAAAGAGTTAAAATGTGTGTGGTACATATGCACATAAAAAAAAAAAAAGAAAGAAAGTACATGATAAAAAAAACTCACATTAATTGGACAGGTGTAATTAATTGGTGAATCAGACAGTTCTTTAATGGTACAAGTGAAAGCTATAAGCCTTTGCAGGGCACACTGTAAATGTTAATAAGGGAGAAAGTGTTTAAAATCATGATAATTTGTAAAATATCCAGGAACAGAATCGCCTGTTCCAAACCATAGCAAATAAAATGGAAATGTGATAATTAAGATAAAAATAAGAAAAGCATTTAAATTCAGATTCATGAATAAAAATAAAAACAGAAAAGAAATAGAAGATTACATCTAGTAAGCATATTCCAGTTCCTTGAAGAGAATCACTGTACCACATTTCTTTGTAAAGTTAGAAAAATACAGCTTAAAAATCAAAGTTAATCTACAGATGTGTTTACTTAGGGAAGGGTACTTAAAAGAAACATTGCAATTCAGTAACTGGTTAAAGCCAGGACTCAAAATAGCAGTTACAATTTGAAGTGTGGTAGAGAAAGAAAATGTCTCCTAAAGATAAAGGCATTTTTCTACTGGGATCCAGTGACCTGATAACATAATATAGGAGAATTAGAGCTATGAACAGAATATCAGACCACCAGTGAGCTGTACTTATGATGGAAAGGTTATCTTGATAATCTCGTTGATTCTAATGCTTTTCTCCACATCATTAGGATGTAGGAGGAAGCAAACATGCTCTTAACAAAGTGAGGCCAGGGAGAAAGCTCAGAAAACTATTGTTTCAGAAAAAGTATCTTTTCCCTGTATTTAGAAAAAAAATCAAGAATTTTGTTTTGCTAAGCAAATACTCTTGTGTTCTAACAATATGTATATCCAAAAGCACAAGTACATTGGTTTGGGTTTTCAGAAATAGGATTAAACAAATTCTCTCCTAAGGTGAGCCATTACCTTGATTTTAACTTTATCACCCTAAAAAAAAAAAAAAAAAAAAACCTGAGTTCAGGTAGACTTCCTAATTATATAACGAAAAGATCATAAACCTGTGAAGTTTGAGAGGCTTAAGTAAATTGCTATGGTAATAGTAGAAAATGGATACATTTGAAAAAATGAATTTGCTGCTTTAATCTTCACAGACATTTCTCGTGAGACCAATGGTGATACTAACATGTTTGAATTGCATGTGCATATGGAAGATCTGTATAACTCATTGAATCAACACTTTTCACACGATGTTATTAAGTCAAGCACAAAAGAATCTACTTTTTCCAAACTACAAAATAAATGAGTTAAAACAACAATAAAAATAATGTATTCATTTATTTCAGTTTATTCTGGTCCCTTATACTTTCAAGAAGTTGAGTTGAATGTTGTAAAAGAGCCACGATTATATGAAAAGACTGCTGGACTAGTTATTTTTGTAATTAGATATTTAAAGTAAAACAACATATTTCTATGAATGTAAAATAAGTCATTTGAATCTAGTATTTTCTATTATGCTAGATATCTAGGAATTAAGGAGATTTGAAAATATGAATGAATGGTCCTCATATCACAAAAGTTTTGGAAATATTTTTCCATAAAAATTGTATTGGATGGGGTACTTACTAACAAGTGATTGGTCTGGCAAATCCAGAGGTCCCCAAAATTATACAAGTACCAACAGTCCTCCTTATTGCCTACTAGAACTATATGATAAGACCGTGTTGCTGAAGAAACCACCTACTGCTTGTATGATATAGAGATATCAAGATAGAATTGTATTGAAAGATTCATCCACCCTGACTAGGTTTTATAATTTCTTTTCTTTTTTATTAAATTAAGTTATTTAATCACATTACAGCCTGATCCCACCCTCCTTCCTTCTCTCCTCCAAGTACCATCCTCTTGTCCCTTCCACCATTCTCTCTTTTCCTTCTCAGAGAAGAAGAGTCCCTCAAGGGACTCACCCTGACCCCTCAAGTTACAGCAAGACTAAATGCATCCTCTCCCACTGAGGCCTGACAAAGCAACCCAGCTAGGGAAAAGGAACCCAGAAGCAGGCCAAAGAGTCAGCGACAGCCCCTACTCCTACTGTTAGGGGACCCATATGTTGATCAAGCTGCACATATACTACATATGTGTAGGAGGTTTAGGTCCAGCCCATTCTTGCCCCTTGGTTGGTGGTTCAGTCTCTGTGTGCCTCCATGGGCCCAGGTTAGTTTACAGTGTAGGTCTTTTTATGGTGTCCTTGACCCGCTTGTCTCCCTCTATCCTTCTTTCCACTTTCCCACAGAACTCCCTAAGCCAAGCCTATTGTTTGGCTGTGGGTCTCTGCATCTGTTTCCTTCAGCTGCTGAGTGGAAGCCTCTCAGAAGACAGTTATGCCAGGCTCCTGTATGCAAGCATAGCTTAGTATCAATAGTGAGAGGGGTTGGTTCTCTCCCATATGGTGAGTCTCAAGTTGGGCCAGTCATTGCTTTGCCATTCCTTCAACCTCTCTTCCATCTTTATCCCTACACATTTTGTAGGCAAGACAAATTTGGGTGGAAGGTTTTATGAGTGGGTTGGTGTCCCCTTCCCTCCATTTGAAGTCCAACCTGGCTACAGGAGGTGGCAACCTCAGGCTCCTAAACCCCCAGCTGCTAGAGTCTTAGCTAGGGTCATCCCATAAACTCCTGAGAGCCTCCCCTGTTCGAGAGATGACCCCCATGAAATAATTTCCTCTCTCCCAGCCCTCTTTCCCTACCCCACCTCTGCTCTCCTCACACCTGATCCCCATTCCCATTGCCCTTCCCAGCCATCTCTCACCCAGTTCCCTCCTTTTATCTACTTCACATGTCCTTCATCTTCTGAATGAGAATCAAGCATCTTCCCTTGGGGCCTCCATGGTTTCTTTGGGCCTATGGATGATTGCACGGTTAATCAGTACTTGATGGCTAATATCCACTTGTAAGTGAGTATATAAAATGCATGTCTTTCTGGGTTACCTCACTCAGGATGATCTTTTCTAATCCAACCAGTTGCCTGCAAAGTGCATAATGTCTTTGTTTTTAATAGCTGAGTAGTATTCCGTACTGTAAATGTAGTGTGTGTGTGTGTGTGTGTGTGTGTGTGTGTGTGTGTGTGTGTTGTTGTTGTTGTTGTTGTTGTTGTTGTTGTTGTTGTTGTTGAATATCAAATCCAGAGCCTCATACATCTTAGGCAAATGCTCTTCTGCTGACTCTAGCCCTAGCTTAGATATGTCAAATCTTAACTTCATATTTACTCAATCCCAATTTTCTGAGAAACCTCCAGATTTATTTTCAAAATTGCTGGGCAGGTTTGTACTTCTACTAGCAATGGAAGAGTGATCCCCTTGATCCACATCTTTGCCAGCATGTGCTGTCTCTTGAGTTTTTGATCTAAGCCATTCTGACAGGTGTAAGATGAAATATCAGGGTCATTTTGGTTTGCATTTCCCTGATGACTGAGGCCATTGAACATTTCTTTAAGTGCTTCACAGCCATTAGAGATTCCTCTGTTGAGAATTCTTTGTAAAAAATGTTCATGTTTTATATTTTGTAGTGGTACTATGGAGGTTGCTGGGAGAAAAAAAGCATCATAGGTTAACCAGCTGTGAACTTTATAAGCTAAAAGACTAACATGCCAGTTATTATGTACAATACTGGTATTACTGTTATGGGGTTGGCAATGGCTCTTTGATTAATTTGAGTGTTAGTATACTGGAGGGAGACCCTGCCTTAGTAAGAAAAGGACAGTATCTTCTAGTGAGAACTGAATATTATTGCTTGACTAATTTGATATAGTGTCAAACTGCTTTCTAAATATCCATGTTTGCAACCCCTAGACAAATATTACTCTCTTCTTTAATCAGTAAAGCTACTCTTCCCAGTGAACAGTAGTAAATTAAGGAAGGCATGCTGCATAGTATGAAAAGTGAGTTATGGAAGAGAGCTCAGCTCTAAATAAGGCATTTGTTTAAATAATGTTCAATCATGCTCTTTAAGGTTCAGGGAACATTGAGGAAGATGAGGAAGAAAGAATGTAAGAGCTGAAGGTAGAAAGGCTCAGAAATGTCATCTTTGGGGCCATTACAATGGCCCCACAACAATTATGGACTCAAAGCAGTTGTAGATGTTGCCACAGGGAATTCATGACAATGAGCCAGCCATTCAACAGGTAGTGGTGAGTGGAGATGGAGACCAGGGGACTGGTGACCCACTGCTCAACGATTTTCCTCTGAAAGACTCAGGGAGAGGAGGGGTCATTGCTTTTCGTTGTGTAGCCACTGGTGACATGACTAGAGTCCAGTAACTGATTCCAATTCAGTGTTTTCACAGATGTCTCTAGTTAAACTAAATGGATCAAAAAATAAGGCCAGTATTTGCAAATCTAATAAAGCAATCTAGTATGTGTAGGGATGTATGGAAATCTTGATAGAGGTTGGAGTAGATAAGTGAGAGTTAGAGGAAGAACTTCATCATAACATATCATATACATGTATGACATTTCCAAAACCAAAATTAATAAAATAAGCTAATACATTCTGAGATTATATTATATTAATTATATTATGTGGGTAATTTTTTTTTTACTTTCTAATATATACATACTGATATATATGTAAATGTTATGGCATATGTTCTATGTTTCATAATGGTTTTAATGAATAAGTTATCTTGAGACTAGAGCTTTAGAAACCAGTAACCTAAGAAGTTTTCAAGAATGGAGCCTGTGTGAAGACAGTCTAGATCCTTGAGTCCTTTTATTTGTATGAGGAGCATCTTGAGAAAGCATAGGGGGACAGAAAGTACTTTGAGAAGAAAGAGGTAGCCTTCCTTTTCCATTTGAGCTTTACTTACTGAAATAATATCCTGAGGAATTGTGTCTTAAACCAGTAGCAACCAAGCTCCCTTCATAATTGTCCATATTAAGGTTAGCTACTAATATTCTCAACTTCTTTGCCATAAACAGTTACAACTTTAGAACATAGTAAGAGTTATAGGAAATACTGTAATATACCTTCATTTTGGAAGTGATAAAACTAATATATTAAGAATTACAAAAACCTAGTTTATTTAAACAGGTTTCTATTAATTGCTAAGAACTGTATATTTTCCTCTCTAGAGTGTCTCTTCTGTTCTAATACTCCTAAGAGGTCTGTTCCTAAAAACTATAATTCATTCATCAACTCCAAAAAGATGTTGTTTAATTAAAACCCTTAAGACACCAAGCAAACAAAATGATTCTTTTCTTCTCTGATAGTAGTTCAATAGTGATATATGATATAATTTCTATAATACATTTAAATCTTCTATAATTTATACATTTTAAATTTTCTATATTTATAAAATGTTTAATTGCATGTGTGTGTGTGTGTGTGTGTGTGTTTTCTTGAGCTAACATTGAAGTCTACTATATGTCAGTTGAGAGAGTCTGGTGTTGGAGACTCATTGTAAAAGGTTAGAAAGGCTATTTATTGCCTAATCTTGGTTACCTCATGATGAATCTTTGGAAGATTAGTTCTGTCTTTGATTTCCTAGCATAATTCATGGCATATTTTGGTGCTGTAAAAATATGTGGCTGATGAATGCTTGGGTAATAGAATATTTTAAAAGGATCTTTTCATTCTTTCTAAACACAGAAGATCTAATTTTGCATTTTTCTACCTATGCAATTATTTCTTTTCTCCTATTTTTTAAAATGTGGCCTTTGTGATCTTCTCCATTGTCTATTTTATACACAGGTTTTTCTTTGATCTTGTTCCTGTTTTAAGATGAAAAATAGCATTTCCTCTCTCTCATATGCCTGTCCATTTGCTCTTGGAGATAAGTAATACCTCAAATACCGCTCAAATCCACAGGGACTATAGGGAGAGCAAAAAGTTGACATCCCAGCAGTGATCTCTCTATGACTTAAAAACCTACATGCTGATGGTGGTCGGCTTCATGTCAACCATGACCAGATGCTGTCACCTCTTAGCTTATAGTATTTGTTAAATCCCTAGGATGTAAAGGAAATGGTTATTGCACTTATCATTTGGATCAAATCACCTTCATTCATGTTGCTACATCACCGAAATTATAGAAACAAGAACAAAGAATGAAGGAAACCATACCTGATCTATTAAGAATAGCCAATGTATAGAAACATTTCTTAAATCAAGAAAATCATGATACAAAACAATAACAAATAAATAAAGCTGCTGTCACCAGCACTATTAGCAAAGTGAGATGATGCAGGTTTTCTTGTAAATATTGTTGGCAAGGAATATAGATTTTCTTTTGTTTTCAGAAGCAAATTCCTAAGTCATTAGTCACACATTTTTGACAAGAATAAATCTAAAAACTCACATGAATAATTTTGCCTTCATTTTATTGACTAAGATGTGCTCTGACTTGTCAAACATCATCCCTTGTCATTCCTCAGCACTTTTTCTATTTTAGATGATGCAGAAAATTTCTGGCTTTTCAAATATCTTTATTAGATGCAACTATAATAAAAATTATACCTGTTTTATTGTTTTCTTGAAATATGGTAAAAAGCTCTTGCATAATTCACTATGAAAATTAGGGAAGAATGTAACATTTACCCAATATATCCCTTCAGGGCTATTTATATACATTAAACTATGGTTTATTTTATTAGTTATTTTTTCTTCTTTATTAATTTATTCTTGTTACATCTCAATGGTTATCCCATCCCTTGTATCCTCCCATTCTTCTCTCCCTCCCATTTTCCCCTTATTCCCCTCCCCTATGACTGTTCCTGAGGGGGATTACCTCCCGCTGTATATGTTCATAGGGTATCAAGTCAAGATGACATCACAATTCTGAACATCTATGCTCCCAATACAAGGGTACCCACATTTGTAAAAGATCTGCTAAAAAGGCTTAAACCACACATTGATCCCCACACAATAATAGTGGGAGACTTCAACACCCCACTCTCACTGAAGGACAAGTCACTGAAACAGAAACTAAGCCGAGAAATAACATCATTAACCAATGCCATGGGTCAAATGGATCTAACAGATATCTATAGAACCTTTCACCCAAACAAGAAAGAATATACCGACATCCACACCGCGCCGAACTGCGGACGGCACCTGCCTAACCCGGGTGGAAACACAGGCGGCGAGTCTCACCAAAACCAACTAGATCTGGGGACCGCGTCCGCGTCCTGCGCTCAAGCTGAAGCCAGACACAAAGGTTTGACCCTGCAAACTGGGGCAGTTAGCAACCGGCGTGGTCTGCTCCCACAGCCCAGTGGGTCCGCCCACGTTATAGGGAGCCGAGGGTCACGCTTGCAGGGACTAACTACTGCCCTAAAGGGAACTGGCAGTACTCCGGCAGGAGATTCACGCCAGCGGTCTGAACTGCCTTTGGCGCCAGCTGCGTGGCCCGACTGCCGGCAATCCCCAAACAACTGAACTAACTGGGCCCATCTTTGTGGGCCCGCGACAGATCCACCCAGGTTATCGGGAGCTGTGGGTCTTACTGGCAGGGAATAACTGCTGCCCTAAGGCGACGCACGCTGCCTTTCTCTAGCAGAAAGGGAAAATACAGGAGATTTGTCGCCAGCCGAGGGGAGGAGCTGCTGGCTCTGACTGGGCTCTACCTGATCAATAGACCTAGCAGGGGTCATTCTTGCGCACCCTCGTTAGGACCGCCCACTTTATCCGGAGCTGTGGGCCTTGCTGGCAGGGAATAACTGCTGCCTTAAAGCGTCTGGGAGCGGTCTAACCTGCCTTTGTCCCCAGCCACGGGGACGAGCTGCTGGCTCTGACTGGGCTCTACCTGATCAATAGACCTAGCAGGGGTCATTCTTGCGCACCCTCGTTAGGACCGCCCACTTTATCCGGAGCTGTGGGCCTTGCTGGCAGGGAATAACTGCTGCCTTAAAGCGTCTGGGAGCGGTCTAACCTGCTTTTGTCCCCAGCCACGGGGACGAGCTGCTGGCTCTGACTGGGCTCTACCTGATCAATAGACCTAGCAGGGGTCATTCTTGCGCGCCCTCGTTAGGACCGCCCACTTTATCCGGAGCTGTGGGCCTTGCTGGCAGGGAATAACTGCTGCCTTAAAGCGTCTGGGAGCGGTCTAACCTGCTTTTGTCCCCAGCCACGGGGACGAGCTGCTGGCTCTGACTGGGCTCTACCTGATCAATAGACCTAGCAGGGGTCATTCTTGCGCGCCCTCGTTAGGACCGCCCACTTTATCCGGAGTTGTGGGCCTTGCTGGCAGGGAATAACTGCTGCCTTAAAGCGTCTGGGAGCGGTCTAACCTGCTTTTGTCCCCAGCCACGGGGACGAGCTGCTGGCTCTGACTGGGCTCTACCTGATCAATAGACCTAGCAGGGGTCATTCTTGCGCGCCCTCGTTAGGACCGCCCACTTTATCCGGAGCTGTGGGCCTTGCTGGCAGGGAATAACTGCTGCCTTAAAGCGTCTGGGAGCGGTCTAACCTGCTTTTGTCCCCAGCCACGGGGACGAGCTGCTGGCTCTGACTGGGCTCTACTTGATCAATAGACCTAGCAGGGGTCATTCTTGCGCGCCCTCGTTAGGACCGCCCACTTTATCCGGAGCTGTGGGCCTTGCTGGCAGGGAATAACTGCTGCCTTAAAGCGTCTGGGAGCGGTCTAACCTGCTTTTGTCCCCAGCCACGGGGACGAACTGCTGGCTCTGACTGGGCTCTCCCTAGCTGTATCCCACAATATAGGGAGCTGAGGCTCATATGTGCAGGGTATAACCGCTAATTTATAGCAAGCTGGGAGTGGCCTGGCATACAGGGGCGTGGAAACTGCTACCTCCTCAGATACTGCCAGTGGCCTGAAACCGTATGGTTACAGGCACAGATCCTGTAATCTCCAACAGGCAGATCCTAGCTGTGTCAGCTCCTGCAGACCCAGCAAGAACTCCCAAATTCATGGGAAAGGCTGAACGCTCCTAAGACAGCTACAACCCAGAAGATCTGATCCACCTGGGGTCTTGGCTACAAAGCAACAGGAAAGACAGACAGCTGGGATCAACCTACACAACCAGAGAGCTTGTGTGCTGACCTTACTCTAGATCCCAATACTGCTGACTTGAGATACAGCAGTAAGGGGAAAAGGCCCAAACAGAAACCTACTTCGCGGGACTCAGCCTCGAGCCTAAGGTGTTGAGAAAAATCTACAGGAGTAGAATCTGAATCACCAGCCTGGTCCAGGGAAGTACTCCCTGTTCCCCACAGATAAGGGCACCCTACCTATAAGCAGACATCAACTATCCACTCCCAAACAGGGAAGGTCACTACAAACCACCTCCCAACATTAGACTCACCAAAATGACAAGGGGACAACGAAAGAATGCTAACAAAAACCAAAACAGGATGGCATCTCCAGATCCCAGCAATCCTAATGAAAACAACCTGGAGAACCCAACAACAATGGATATAAATGAAAACCACCTCAAATCCTTAGTAAGTAAGATGATATTGGAAGAATCAAATAAATTTTGTAAACAAATGCAGGAGGAAGCAAACAAGAGGGCTGATGACTTAAAAGAGTCATATAAAGAGGCATTTGAAGAATTTCAGAAAAACACAAATAACCAGATGAAGGAAATTATTAAAACAGTTCAAGACCTGAAGATAAAAATGGAAGAAATCATAAAAGAACGCACGGAAGAAAAACGCGATCGAGAAGCATCAGAAAAGAAAGCAAACATCTCAGAGGTGGCCTTATCTAACAGATTGCAAGAAATGGAAGAACGAATATCAGGACTTGAAGATACAATCGCACAATTGGAAACAATCATCCAGGATAATGCTAAATCTGAAAAGTTCCTGACACAAAGCGTTCATGAAATAAAAGACAACATGAAAAGAAGAAACTTGAGAATAATAGGGATAGAGGAAAGAGAAGGTAACCGACTCCACAGCCCAGAAAATATCTTTAACCGAATAATAGAAGAAAATTTCCCCAATTTGAAGAAGGAGATGCATACGAACATACAAGAGGCCTACAGAACACCAAATAGAATAGACCCAAAAAGAAAATCTTCCCGCCACATAATAATAACAACACAAAATATACAGAACAAGGAAAAAATATTAAAAGCGGCAAGAGAAAAAGGACGAGTAACATATGAAGGCAAACCTATCAGAATCACTCCTGACTTCTCAGCAGAGACCATGAAAGCCAGAAGGGCCTGGACAGAGGTTCTGCAAACGCTAAGAGAACACAGATACCAGGCAAGACTACTATATCCAGCAAAATTATCAATAACCATTGGAGGTGAAGACAAGATATTCCATGACAAAAACAAATTCACACAATACCTAGCAACAAATCCGGCTTTACAGAAGTTACTAGAAGGAAAACTCCACCCCAACCGGTCAAACTACAACCAAAAATACATAAGAAATAAATAACTACACCATTGCAAAATCACAACTTCACAAAAACTCGATTGTTATAAATACCAAAAATGAAGGGACTTACCAATCACTGGTCATTAATATCTCTCAACATTAATGGTCTCAACTCTCCAATAAAAAGACACAGACTAACAGAGTGGATGCATAAACACGACCCAACATTCTTCTGCATTCAAGAAACACATCTCAACCACAAGGACAGACATTGCCTCAGAGTGAAAGGTTGGGGAAAAATATTCCAAGCAAATGGTCACAAGAAACAAGCTGGGGTAGCTATTCTAATATCTAATAAAATAGACTTTCAACCAAAATTAGTCAAAAGGGACAAGGATGGTCACTTCATACTTGTCAAAGGTAAAGTCAACCAGGAAAACATCACGATTTTGAACATCTATGCTCCGAATACAAGGGCTCCGACATTTGTAAAAGAGTTATTAACAAAGCTTGCCCCATTCATCGATACCCACACATTAATAGTGGGAGACTTCAACACCCCACTTTCACTCAAGGATAGGACTTTGATTTCAAAACTAAGCCGGGAAATAACTTCATTAACCAATGTCATGAATCAAATGGATCTAACAGATATCTACAGAACTTTCCACCCAAACGCAAAGGAGTATACCTTTTTCTCAGCACCCCATGGAACGTTCTCTAAAATTGATCACATAGTTGGTCACGAAGCAAACCTCAACAGATACAAGAAGATTGAAATAATACCTTGTATCTTATCAGATCACCATGGTCTAAGGCTGGACTTCAACAACAATAGAAATAACAAAAAGCATACCAACACGTGGAAACTAAACAACTTTCTACTTAATGACACATGGGTCACGGAAGAAATAAGGGAAGAAATAAAAGACTTCCTGAAATTCAATGAAAATGATGGAACAACATACCCAAATTTGTGGGACACATTGAAAGCAGTGCTAAGAGGAAAATTCATAGCACTAAGTGCCTTTAAAAAGAAAATGGAGTCATCCCACATAAACAACCTAACAACACATCTGGAAGCCCTAGAAAAAAAAAGAAGCAGAAACACCCAAGAGGAGTAGACGCCTGGAAATAATCAAACTCAGAGCTGAAATCAATAAATTAGAAACAAAGACAACAATCCAAAGAATCAACAAAACCAAGAGCTGGTTCTTTGAGAAAATTAACAAGATAGACAAACCGTTAGCCAATCTAACTAAAAGACAAAGAAAAGCTATCCAAATTAACAAAATCAGAAATGAAAAGGGAGACATAACAACAGACACCGAAGAAATACAAAGAATCGTAAGGACCTACTTCAAAGACATTTATGCCACAAAATTTGAAAATTTAAGGGAAATGGACAAATTTCTCGACCGATTCCATTTACCAAAATTGAACCAAGACCAGATAAACAAATTAAATAGCCCTATTTCGCCTATAGAAATAGAAGCAACCATTGATAGTCTTCCAACCAAAAAAAGCCCAGGGCCAGATGGTTTCAGCGCAGAATTCTACCAGTCCTTCAAAGAGGAGCTAATACCGATACTATTCAAGCTATTCCGAAAGATAGAAATGGATGGAATATTACCAAACTCCTTTTATGAGGCCACAGTCACATTGATACCTAAACCCCACAAAGACCCAACAAAAAAAGAGAATTTCAGACCAATTTCTCTTATGAACATTGATGCAAAAATACTCAACAAAATACTCGCAAAGCGAATACAACAGCATATCAAAGACATCATTCACCATGACCAGGTAGGCTTCATTCCAGGAATGCAGGGATGGTTTAACATACGGAAATCCATCAATGTAATCCACCATATAAACAAACTGAAAGAGAAAAACCATATGATCATCTCTTTAGATGCAGAAAAAGCATTTGACAAAATCCAACACCCATTTATGTTTAAAGTTCTGGAGAGATCGGGAATACAAGGCACTTTTCTAAACACAATAAAGGCTATATATAGCAAACCAATAGCCAACATTAAATTAAATGGAGAGATACTCAAGGAAATCCCTCTAAAATCAGGGACCAGACAAGGCTGCCCACTTTCCCCATACCTCTTTAATATAGTTCTTGAAGTTCTAGCCAGAGCAATAAGACATCAAAAGGAGATCAAGGGGATCCAAATGGGAAAGGAAGAAGTAAAATTATCCCTATTTGCAGATGATATGATAGTGTATATAAGTGACCCCCAAAATTCCACCAGAGAACTCCTACAGCTGATAAACACCTTCAGCAAATTGGCAGGATACAAAATAAACTCAAAAAAGTCAGTAGCTTTCCTATATACAAATGACAAACAGGCAGAGGAAGAAATTAGAAAAATTACTCCCTTCACGATAGCCACAAGCAATATAAAATATCTAGGAATAACCCTAACCAAGCAAGTGAAGGATTTATTTGAAAAAAACTTTAAACCTCTGAAGAAAGAGATTGAAAATGACATCAGAAGATGGCGGGATCTACCATGTTCGTGGATTGGAAGAATCAACATAGTAAAAATGGCCATCTTACCAAAAGCAATTTACAGATTCAATGCAATCCCTATCAGAATACCTACTAAATATTTTGTAGATATTGAAAGAACAATTCTCAACTTCATATGGAGAAACAAAAAGCCCAGAATAGCAAAAACAATCCTTTACAATAAAAGATCCGCTGGAGGAATCTCCATACCTGATCTCAAGCTGTACTATAGAGCAACAGTAATTAAAACAGCATGGTACTGGCACAGCAATAGGCTAGTGGATCAATGGAATCGAACTGAAGACCCAGAGATGAATCCACACACATTTGCTCACCTGATTTTCGACAAAGAAGCCAAATCCATTCAATGGAAAAACGACAGCATCTTCAACAAATGGTGCTGGTCTAACTGGATGTCTACATGTAGAAAAATGCAATTAGACCCCTATTTGTCACCATGCACAAAACTCAAGTCCAAGTGGATTAAAGACCTCAACTTAAAACCACAGACATTAACCCAGTTAGAGGAAAAAGTGGGGAAGAGTCTGGAACTCATAGGCACAGGAGACAACTTCCTGAACAGAACACCAACAGCCCAGGCCTTAACATCAACAATTAATAAATGGGACCTCATGAGGCTGAGAAGCTTCTGTAAGGCTGGTGACACTGTCAAGAGAACAAAGCGACAGCCTACAGACTGGGAAAAGATCATCACCGACTCTTCATCTGACAAAGGTCTAATATCCAAAATATATAAAGAACTTAAGAAATTAAACACCACCAAACCAAATAACCCAATAGAGAAATGGGGCGCAGAGCTAAACAGAGAATTCTCAACAGAGGAATATCAAATGGCTGAGAAACACTTAAAGAAATGCTCGACCTCCTTAGTCATCAGAGAAATGCAAATCAAAACGACACTGAGATTCCATCTTACACCCATCAGAATGGCTAAGATCAATAACTCAACTGACACCTCATGCTGGCGAGGGTGTGGAGAAAGAGGAACACTCCTGCATTGCTGGTGGGAATGCAAACTAGTACAACCACTTTGGAAAGCTATCTGGTGCTTTCTCAGAAAAATGGGAATAGGGCTTCCTCAAGACCCAGCTATTCCACTCCTTGGAATATACCCAGAGGATGTACTACCACACAACAGGGACATATGCTCAACCATGTTCATAGCTGCCTTATTCATAATAGCCAGAACTTGGAAACAACCTACGTGTCCCTCAACAGAAGAATGGATAAAGAAACTGTGGTACATTTACACTATGGAATACTACTCAGCTATTAAAAACAAGGAATTTCCAAAATTTGTGGACAAATGGATTGAACTAGAAATTGTCATAATGAGTGAGTTCACACAGAAGCAAAAAGAGCTAAATGGTATATACTCACTTATATCGAGACACTAGCCCAAGGTGTACGTCCCCATGAAAAACTGTACCTACCAGAATAATGGGTAAGAGGGGAGGACATCCTATTGAATCTTTAGGTGTGAGAAGCCTGGGAGAAAGAGGAAATGGAAGGATCCAGTGGGTCCTGGAAAACTACAGGCGAGTCTGGGCCCTGGGGTCCTCCGCAAACTGTGGCAACAGCCAAGGAAAAAATAGGCAGTAAAAACCTTGAACCCCTACCCGGACTAGCCGATGGACATTCTCCACTGTTGAGTGGAGAAGAAGATCTAACTCTCACACAAACTCTGGTGCCCCATATTTGATCATATCCCTTGGATGGAGATGCCTGGTGGCACTCAGAGGAAAGATAATAGGTCACCAAGGAGAGACTTGATACCGTATGAGCATATTCAGGGGGAGGAGATCCCCCTCAGACACAGACATAGGGGAGGGGAGTAGGGGGGGGAAGTGGGAGGAAGGGAGGGATGGGAGGATACATGGGATGGGCTAACAACTGAGATGTAATATGTATAAATTAATAAAAATGTATTAAAAAAAAAAAAAAAAAAAAAAAAAAAAAAAAGAAAGAATATACCTTCTTCTCTGCACCCCATGAAACCTTCTCCAAAATTGATCTCATCGTAGTTCACAAAGAAAGCCTCAACAGATACAAGAGTATTGAAATAATACCTTGTATCCTATCAGATCATCATGGGCTTAGGCTGCAATTCAACAACAACAGAAATAACAAACTGCCTACACGTATGTGGAAACTAAACAACTCTCTGCTAAATGACACCTGGGTCAGGGAAGAAATAAAGAAAGAATTTATTAGTTATTTTAAACATCATTAATGACAGTTGATGAGTAATAGAGATTAGTCATAAACTGATCTCAGGATAGTAACAAATATATCAGGATACAGTAAAATTAATGTCACTAAAGTTCCATAATGTGGCTTACATATACAGATCTCAATGTATCTGCATACTGAGAGACAATCTAAGAAAGCTCAATTGTATCTCCAAAATTCTGGGTATTCTGTCATATATTTATAAAAATTATTACATCTTCATTCTTATAAGTAGGATTGCTCAAGAGCAAAAGGCTAGTTGAAACCAGATCCGATGTGATGTTTTCTGATGGGCTGTTAAGGATTAGTATGAAAGACTGTGGCAATCAAAAGCCAAAACAGACATTGTTTTACTATGTAGCCTCTCAGGTTCTCCTCAGTGTAAATAACCAAGATGGAAGGTGGAACTTGTGGGAGGAGAGAGGAAGTTGATGGGCAGGAGTTTTAGCAGCACATTCTGTCATCTGGACTATAGTGCTCATAAATGTAAGAAAGAAGAAGAAGAAGAAGAAGAAGAAGAAGAAGAAGAAGAAGAAGAAGAAGAAGAAGAAGAAGAAGAAATGCAGATTGAAACCTGAAATGACTGTGGGATCAATCTGAACTCCAGATGCTGCCATTTCTATCCTTTCCTCTTCTCTCCCTGTTTCCAGTGAACACAGACAGAGAATTCATATTGAAAAGTGACCATCAGGCTGGTAGCACTCTCTAGGAATCCTCCCCTACTACTGAAGTCTCAGAGAAGGTTTTCATCATTAGCAAAATATAAAGATGGTTTCTTTTTGTCTAATTGTAATTAGTAAGTCAATTTAAAAGGTTAAGACCATTTAAATAACAGTTAAAATTTTCTTTTTTTTCTCTTTTTTTCTTTTTTTCTCCTTTATTAATTTATTCTTGTTACATCTCAATGGTTATCCCATCCCTTGTATCTTCCCATTCTTCCCTCCCTCCCATTTTCCCCTTATTCCCCTCCCCTATGACTGTTCCTGAGGGGGATTACTTCCCCCTTTATATGTTCATAGGGTATCAAGTCTCTTCTTGGTAACCTGCTGTCCTTCCTCTGAGTGCCACCAGGTCTCCTCCTCCAGGGGACATGGTCAAAGGTGAGGCACCAGAGTATGTGAGAAAGTAATATCCCACTCTCCACTCTACTGTGGAGAGTGTTCTGTCCATTGTCTAGATCTGGGTAGGGGTTTAAGTTTTACCACCTGTATTGTCCTTGGCTGGTGCCTCAGTTTGAGCGGGACCCCTGGGTTAGAATGCAAACTAGTACAGCCACTTTGGAAATCTATCTGGTGCTATCTCAGAAAAATGGGAATAGGGCTTCCTCAAGACCCAGCTATTCCACTCCTTGGAATATACCCAGAAGATGCTCCAGCACACAACAAGAAAATTTGCTCAACCATGTTCATAGCAGCCTTATTCATAATAGCCAGAACATGGAAACAGCCTAAGTGTCCATCAGTAGAAGAATGGATTAAAAAAAATTCAAATAAATGGCAAAATGTGAAATAAGTTGTCATGGTACCTTTAAGGAGCTATTACAGCATATTGGGTGTTGTATTCTTGCATATTCCCAAGAAAATATTTTGAATTTAGATTTTTATTTAAATGTTTAAAAATACAGATTTCTATTAAAGAACAAAACAAGTTAAGTAAGGAGCTATCCTGGACAACTGAATAAAGCCGATTAAAGACTCATTATAGTGGTTGGAAAACAAGCATGGCATGGCAGAAAATTAAATCCAGGATGTGGTTGATAAACCTCAACTGTGAGAAAAAGACATGGAAGACAAATGATGAAAATGCGGAGTGAAGTAGTGGTTACACAACTGAAAGTTTGTCACAAATCAAAAAAATCACACCGGAATAAAATCCAACCACGAATATTTACTAAAATTCATACAAATTAACCACTGCACATTTAATAACTAGGAAATAGCTGGCATACCCACACCCTGCTCAGTCACTGCAAAATATTAGCTAAATCAATGAATTAATTAAAGGTGAACGAGAAAATAATTTCTAGTCAAATGGTGCTGGATAGTCTCATGATCAAATGTAGTTTAAGAATGTAATGATTTAATTTATACAGCATTACTTCAAAACTAGCTAAGCCAAAATTTACATTTAGTGGTGTTGGCTATTTAGAAAATTATGACATTTGCCATACATTCCCAAATGCCAACTAGTCCTTAGAGCCAAAGAGTAGATGCTTTATCTGAGCAGGCTCTGTTTTCTCTCTGAAAATCTATTTTACTTCTGTGTACTTTCAGAGAAAACACTGGAGTTATGGGAATCTGTAATCTCGGCTTTACCACAAGGAAAATAGCATCTGTAGGCTGAAATGCCTTATAACAATGAGAGCACAAGGCATAACATCTTCTTCTGGGGAAACACGTTATTATAGTGATACAGAATAATTCTTGCAAGCATATTTACTGATGTGATTTGTATCCCACAAAGAAAAGTCATCCTAAAACTTCTGCTCCAAAGGAGAAGACAATGGTGGAAACCGCAGTTTCAGGAATGTGATTAAAACTCAACAAGGTTCATTCTCTGTGACTCTCCTGAAGTTGTGGTTGAAAAACACTAATACCTAAAACACCACAAACATATTGATAACATTATACACATATACATAGATAGATATAGATATTCATTCCTCATAGAAGAAGCCTCTCCTTACAGCAAACTGAAGCTAGCTAATAAAAGCAGTATACAAGGTAGGGATCCATAGGTCTGCATAGGTCATAGATAGCCCTGCCCCCAACAAAGTATATGCATCCCAGTTCCTTCACTTATGGTTCAGGAGACATCATGGTAGAAGGAAGGTGACTAAAGATTGTAAGACCCCTAATACCAGGGAGCCTTTTGTAAAATAGTCTCCATGGGAAATGGCTGCAGTAATGAGACTATGGCAACATAAATAGATATGTTCACAGGAAACTATACACATGGATGTATGTGAGAATCAATACAATAAAAGAGGCTATAAACCAGAGTGTGCGGGAGGGGAGGCAGGAGATGTTCAAGGGAGGGCAGCTGGGAAAAGCTTGAGGAAGAAAGGGAAGAGGGAAAGTGATGTAACTCCATTTCAATTTTAAAAATTAATGAAAACAAACGTGTTAAGCAGAAAATCACATAAAATAAGAACATAGCCCAAACTCAAACCTGATTCTAACCGGGGTTGAGGAAAAAGGACGTGTCACTCAGAAAAAGTGAAAATATGCTAAATATTAGTTTTATAGAGAGAAACAACATAACATACTAGCCTGGAGAATATCAAAATAGTTAGCGCAATTACATGATTTCAGCAAACTTAAGGATAAAAAAAATACAACTGTGAATAATATGTCTACATATTAACAATGTGGAAGAAAAAAATCATCCTCAATACTTCAAGAAATAACAAATCACCTGGGAATCATTTTACCTACACTGAAACCTCTAAAGCAAAAACATGATGGCAGAAATTTCCAAAGAAAATATAAATAAATAAAAAGATAACCTAAATGTATGTTGAAAACACAGTATCAAAGTGTCTACGCACTAGGAACAGATCTTTACTTCTTGTGCAGTACCTAACAATGCTCTAGTGAAATTTTCCTAGAGATAGAAGAATACATTGCTAAAATGGTGTCAGACCAATTTCTAAAATAAGCTCATGTATTCAGAACAGAAATAGAAGTATCTCATTTTATATTTTGAAATTATATTATCAAGTTACTATTATCAACAAATATGCTACACGTATAAAACCAGACTCACAAAACATTGTAACTGAAAAGAAACAAAAATCTCACATATATCAAATAGTGTTCAGCAAAGGTACTAGAATATTCAGTGAAAGAAAGATAGTCTCTTCAGTAAATACCTGAGAAATCATATAATCACATTAAAAAATTTATCTTTATCTTACAGCATACATAAATAATGCAATAGATTAAAATTTTTAAACACAGAGCTTCCGATGCTAAAAGCCCTAGAAGAAAGCAGTGAAAGGAACTATGAACACGGGTCATGGGAGGGATGCTGTGCCCGTGACACCCAGCAGTGGTGATACGTGCTGGCAGGAGATGCTGAACAAGCAGACACAGGAAGATCCCAAAGCCCCAGGTCAGCCTTGGCTACAGACTTCACAGGGCTTGGCGACCCATGCAGTGACACTTTGGAGGAAGAGTTCATGACCAGCCTGCTCTGCATAGGAAGTTCCAAGATAGCCAGGGCTACTTAATGATATTCCCGTCTCAAAACTGATCAAGTAGATAAGCAGCAACAGCAGCACTGAGAAGAAAACAGGTCTGTGATAGCTCAGCAGTAAAGCACACTTGTGGCAGTGAACCTAGATTTGGTTCTCAGGACTCACATGGCAGCTCACAAATATCTGGAACTCTAGTTCTAGGGAACTCGACGTCTTCTTCCGACCTCCATGGGCGTTGCATTCATGTAGTATACCTACATACATGTAGGCAAAAACATTTAAATAGAATAATAAAGCCTTAAGTTAAAAAAAAACACAGGTAACAAAAGCCAAAATAAGCTAATGGCACTATTTAGGTCATAATCAAATCTTTTAAGAGCAGAAGAAATAATAAAATACAAAGAGAACTTGTACATCGGAGGAGAGTCTATGCAAGCAATGAATGTGAAAATACACACCCATTTACCCTTACCTCATGTCTCTGTTATTTTTATTTAGATAATATTATGTACTTATTATGGCATTGATTATTATGCTTCAGTGCATGCGTACAATATGTACTAGGGTACACAAACCAGGGTAATAAGTATTTAATCTTTTCCTATAGTAGCTCTGTGTAGGGCAGGTGGACTCTTCTAGTTATTTTGTGATATATCATGCATTGTTTTAACAAAAGTTCCCCCAACACAGAATGGAAATCAGAGGTAAGCCTTCATGTGAACTGTTTGGTGTGCGTTTTTAAATTTCTTTCCCCATTTTCTTACCTTTTATTGTCACTAGTGATTGCATCCCAGCTCATTTCATGAGGTTGACCTGTTAGGCCCACAAGCTAATGAGAACGTGTGTTCTTGATCTCTTTGTCTGTCACCCAAGTTGTATGTCGTTAATGACTGGGCTTCATTCCATTGTAGGACTTGAATAGTATTGCATATAGAAACCATATATTCTTTACTATTCCTCAAGTAATGAACATCTAGATTGATCTCATGCTTTAAATATTGTGGGTAGTACTTAAAAGGAGGGAGGGGGCTAAAAATATCTGTCTGGTTTTATAATTTCTCTGCCTGACTTTGTGCCAGTGGTAGAATCGTTGCAAGTAATCCTACTTTTCAGTGTGTTTCTTATTCTTCCATTTTTTAAAAATGGAATCTCCATGCCATTTGCCATGATGGTGCATTAATTTACATCCTAGCAACAGGCATCCTCATTAGGAGATTTATTTTCTGGCTTTTTGATAAGATTCCATTCAATGTCATTAAAGCTGGGGTGACAGGGTATCTCACTGTGATTTGGGTTTGCATTTTTCGGATGTTTTGAAACTGAGCTCTTTTCTCCCATGGGTTTGTTGACCTTAGGTATGTCTTCCACTGATAGTTACTGATTGTATATGAAAGTATCCCATTTTTCCTACATGCTGATTGGATTGTCACATGTAGCTTTTGGTCTGTTTAGTTCCTTAGCCAACACTCAGCTATGTTATCATTGCTGTTATTATAATTATTTTTACTTTGTTTTTATTGCATATTCTGGATATTAATGTCAATGCATGCAAATTTTCCCCACTCTGCAGGTTACTTCTCAAGACCATTGTTAGTATTACTACAAATGCTTCTTAGTCTAAAATAATCCTTCTGCGTGCTCATGTTCTGGTTGCCTCTGTTCTGACCCAAACAATAAGTGACAACATCAGTCACTGGAAAGATGTATCTCTTTTTTTTTTTTTTATTGTATTAATTTAATGGCTTCAGACTTCACATGAGGTGATTTTTTTTATTGGTATGAGCTTCTTATCATTGACGAAAACACAGATTCATTTTTGGAATCACTATAACTCAGTACATGAATCTGATTTTTTTAAAGTATTATACTGTTTTGATTAATATAGATTTGTAATAAGCTTTAAAATCAGGAATTTGGAGGTTTATAGCTCCATTCTACTTAAGAATCATGTTGGCTACTTAGGTATTTGTGTTCACTAGAATTTTAAACATTGGGTTTTTTTGTAGTTATGATAAAAAATGATATTGTGGTGATGTTATATTGAATCTATAGATTGCTTTAGGTGATGACATTTTCCAACATTAATTCTTTCAATATATGACACAGATTATATGCCAATTGTTCTTTCATTAGTTTTTACAATTTTTATCACAACATTTTTTATTCCTGTGGTGAAATATATTATTAAATATTCTTTCTAGGTTTTGTAATATAGATTTAATTCTTATTTTATTTTCTTACTGAGTTCATTTTTGGTATATAAAATGCAAGTTTTTTCTTACATATTTGTTTGGTATGTTCCAAACATGGCATGGCATCTCACTAGATTTGTTATGAATCAAAATTTCATTTTAAGATAAAAATTAGAGTATTTGTACGTATAAAATTATTACAAAAAAGAAAAACATAAATTATTCCTTCCCAGTGTGGATGTCCTTTCTTCTTTCTCTTTCCTGGTTCCTCTTGCTAAGACTTTCAACATGGTAATAAAGAAAATCAGTAAAGATTGGTATCCTATTCTTGTTCTGGCACTTACAGGAAATTCTCTAGCTTTTCCACGTAAGGATATGGCTGTGAGTCTACACAGACACACACACACACACACACACACACACACACACACACACCCCTTCTTTGGTAATTTGAAGTATGTTCCTGCTATACCAGATTTGTAAAGAGATTTTAATCAGGAAGAAATATTGAGACTCATAAAATGCATTTGTTTTATCCAGTACAATCATATAGTCTTTTTGTCAATTAACAGTTCTATAAGAGTTGCTAACATCATCGAATTTGTGAACTTCAGAAACTTCACAATGCTCCACTTTCCCAAAATACTCAAGATTTTCATTGTGTAGTCAAGCCGGTAAAATAATGGCCAGGTGCTTATCTGTTGCTATGGTGACAAGATGATATAGAGAGCATGGTGCCATCCTATAAATTTTTCTCAACCCCTCTGATCTGTGAAAACTGAATCTAACATATTTGGCTGTGGTTGGAACCTCTGCGGGGAGTGCATGATTAACAGTATTGCAGCGCAATGTGGACAAGGACTCTGGCCAGGACCCTCCCTGTAGACTATAGAAGCTGCATGACAGCTTTGCTTTGCTATGGACTCGTGAACTGGTTTCTTGTCAAAACTACTTGTCTGGCCATTTATTAAATGCTGGGGGAAGAGAATGACCCAAAGAATGACTACATTTCACTATTTGTGATGCTTTCTGCTGAAACTGTGATGACAGGCTTACTGCTAGAGTTCTCTATTTCAAATTGTCACTTACCAAGTGAGCTGTTAATAAGAAAAGGCTAGGTACTGACAGCACGGTCTGTGAAGTCAAAGTATCTAGATCCACCAGTTTATATTTCTGTGTCCATGCCTGGACTTCACCGAAGCTCAGCTTCCTCGTCTCTAAAGTGCTGGCAGAAATGCGTGAAAGAAAAAGGTTGTGAAGACGAAGTAGAAAACTATGTGGAAACCCTTAGGTAGTAACTTGCACATGTCACTTGACAAATGGTAGCCATTATCCCTTCTTATTGTTACAATTACTCATAGTTCTATTAAATTCCCTACAGAGTTCTGATAGAAATATTCTTATGAATTTCCCATTTGTTTTCATTTTATGTGTATGGGTGTTTTGCTTGCATATATGTCTGTGCACCACATGTGTCCAATACCTATGGAAGACAGAAGAGGATGTCAGATCCTCTGAGGCTGGAGTTCTGGATGGCTGTGAGCTACCATTAGGTGCTGGGAATTGAACCCTGGTCACTGAAAGAGCAGCCAGTCCCAGTGCTCTTACCTGTTGAGCCGTATCTCTGGCCATTTGATTTGTGTTTTCATTCCACTCTACTTTGAATCAGGACAATTTGTTTGATTTTAAATATAAAATATTTTCTTAAAGGCAAACTTACCTATGTTATAATTATGCTTCATTGGAATGTTTAGATTTTTATAGTATACTTTCATGTATATTTAACTTAAAATGTAATATGTTCTGTGTATCTGTAGTAAACCACTTATTGAAGAAAAATGCCTTCTCTATTTGATTTGGAATTTCCAGCCATAGCATTATTTGCATAGATTCTCTTCAAATCAATCATTGTTAGTGGTAAAGTCATTGCTGCTAATAAAGCCTTGTTTGTCTCATTAACAAATGCAGAACTGAAGACTTTGTATTCCAGTGCAGGTCTACACTGTCTGCCTTAAGTGCTTCATGGGCAGAGGTAAAAATAGCTAATCCCTTTCCCTCCCTGTTTCTCTGTCTCTGTCTCTGTCTCTCTCTCTGTCTCTGTCTCTCTCTCACTCTCTCTTTCTATCTCTCTGTCTCTATGTGTATGTGTGTGCGCGCGCATGTCTGTCTATCTGTCTGTCTCTGTCTCTTCCTAACACAATCAACATTTAGCTTGCAATCCAAAATATATGTTTTCTTCCCATTTTGTTTTTCTTTTCTGCTCAGAGATATCCAAACTGGAACATAGGAATCCGCATAGCCACAATTTCCTTTTATTGTACTTTTGATATTTTAAATTTTACAAACATTCAGTTTAGCAGGAACTCTCAGGTCCCTAGTGTCTTTAGCCAGGTCCTTCTGTGTCACAGTACAATAGATCAAATGGTTCATTTAAATTTCTTTACCTTAAAGTTGCCATGAGACTTTTTTGCTTCTTCATAAGCATTTCCTTAATGCTGAAAAGAATAGTTCTATCAAGGCTCACCCTGTTTGCAAATGAATATGTATCCATGACTGAGCCTCCTAACCTTTTCTTTAATTAAATTCTAACTTTTAAATCTTCACTTTCATTTCTGAATGTAATCTGAGCTTTCAGAACAACTGTGGAATTTGTAAAAGATCACAAATGAAAAGAAATCTGAAGCAGCTACCAATCATCACACCTTTTGAAGAGCTTTATTCTTGAAGGGTAGTATATAAGCATTTTGTGAGTAATGTAAATGTGTTTACTTCAGAACTACATGACTTAGGGATTTTTAGCCTAACATAAACTATTAGACTGTTACATGCTTAATCACTGCTCTGCTCTACCGTGCTTCCATTCTATACTTGGCAGGCCATTTAATTTTTATTCTATATCTACTCATTTCCTTCAGCAACATTTTAAATTCTACTAACTTCCATAAGTGGCAAGCAGGACTACTGTCCTAATGAGACTTTATCTTCGGTTTGTAAAGAAAATTAGTGCAGAGTATGTTAGATGGGGGAAGAGACTATGGAAAGAGCAGGATGCAAATGACTAAGACACAGGAATGCATGTAAGACTGTACAAGGCTGCACATGTAAGGCTATACAAGCCTCTTTGTAAAGGCAATCAAGGAAATCAATTTGACAAAACACATGCCTGCCACAGTCAAGAAGCAGCATTTAGACTAATGGGGACGGAGCAAAGAGAACATTGGAAAACTACCAGAGAGTCAGATGAAATGGTGGAGTGAAGGAGCTACCTTGTGAACCTTGGCGCACACTTCAGGCACACTGGCTTCTACTAAAGTCATAAAGGCAAGCAGCGGAACCTTCTGGACTGAGGAGGGATGTGAGCTACATCTTAAGAGCACGGGCTGGCTGCTCATTTATATTCTAAGAGGCACGGAAGGAAATGGTGTAAGGGGAAGGGTGAGCACCTGAGCAGTCCTCAGTCCAGTTACAGTGGGAACTGAAAATCGGTCATTGATGATAACACTATACAAACAACAGTGTTACCCTTCACGAGAATGGCATCTCTGATGGGAGTTTACAAAAGCAGACGTTCACACAGAGCCTGCCTGGCATGTTGAATCCTTACTAGGAATCATCACTTGTGAGCAGAGAGGAGAAAGCAGAATAAAAGAAGAAACTGAATTGTGATGCAGGCTCAAAAAAATTCTTATGCAACCTCTAAATTGAGCTTAACTATCTGACGCATATGTTCACAAAGATTCTGGAATTAAAGAAAATAAGAAGTTGCTAGGGGCTGTTCCCAGAGCAGTGTTCTGTTTAAATGATCATAATGTAAATCTGTGACTGTCATTCAGTTTCTTTGTCTATTAGTGCTGCTTCTAAGTGGGGAGATCTTAAGAGGGACTCTTAGAATTGTTGTTCCTATTCAACTTATAAAGTGTTTTCTTTCACAGATCTCTCCTTTAATAATTAATAGTAAAATCATATAAAAGTATTGTGGTATGTTGTGTAAAGTTAACATGTCATTGAATAATGTACTTGAGTGATAGTGGATTTCATGGGACATAGTGGTTTTTCTGTTTGTGAATTTTTACTCTGAATATCTCTTGACCTTTGAGGCTCTAGCATTATTCTTCCTTCCCATTTAAGTTCAGATATGGATCCTTTAGAAATGGACATGAGATGACACAGAAATTTAGAGTATAACAGTGGGCTAGCAATAAATGGTTTCTAATTACATGGCATATATTTTTATTGTCAACATAACTGGCTTTTAGCATACAAAGATAAACTGAATATCAAACTGAATATAAACAGATCATCACATAGATGTTTATAATCAAATCCTGTGTATGACAACTTAATTGTATCTTACTACCTATTATTGATGTCTCAAAAGTCATTAGTATTAAATGTCTTGGTTTCATTGACTTGGGTTATGAATATATTAAAATATTCATTAAAAATAAGTATACATATTGGGGCAGAAGGCTGAAGATGATGCTCCAACATTATAGAAAGTATTGGGTGACTATTCAGGTAGTAAACTGTCTATGTCATGTTCTCATTTGGAAAGCTACTAACCTGCTCTCCCGGCATACTCAGGTAATGAAGTTTATTCCTTCTCAAGTCTCTGATGGGGTTGAAGACCAGGTAGTTTAGTTTTACAATGAAGCTTAGTTGTTTAGGAGTTAAGGTTTTTTTAGGTCGAGATAGATGTTTTAAGTTGATAATAACAAGATGTGATGAAGATTGATTTACATTCAAAATTTTAGACACACCAAGATAGGAAAGATGTTTTCTTCAAGGCTGTCAAATACAAATAGCCAAAACACTAAGAATATAACATTTATATAATTCCTGATTGTGTCATGGTTCTTCTTGTTGTAGGTGGTTTATTGTATATATGTGAAGTAATATAAATGTATATATAAAATATTTAATAAAAATATATAAAATATACATTGAATGTATAAAAATAATTTTTAAAAAAGCCATTCAGTACTATTATTTTAACATATAGTTAGATCCAAATACTAAGACACCTGTTTGTTGGAGGAAATGCTCATTCTGTTTAAATGGTTTCTGAGAGTCAAACACAATTTGAGGTAGAGCTAACGAATTGAGACTCTTTTGAAGTTACTGAAAAGAGCATAAACGTTTCTTTTCTGGAGGGCATTAAATATTACAAAGACTGCAGGCCAGTGAGAGTGGCAATTCATAATCTATGAGTGTTCTCCCCAACCTTACAATTCTCTTCAACTTGTCCCAGAAGCACTGTTTGCTGATGGCTGAAGCACTTTCTCTTTCTACGCTTCATTTCTCGTCCTGATAAATTTCTCACTCTTCTTCTAACATATCTGGTGGAGTAGTTGTTAATGAAAGCCATCCCCACAAATTATTTTAACCTACACTCTTGTACTAAGAAAGTTATATCACTTGACATTAAAATGTTTCTACAACTTCTGTAAGTTTTTATCTGAAAAAGTGAAAACCAAACCAAACCACACCAAACAAAGACACACTAAGAGCTGCCCATTATCCTCAGAATCATGCATGACCATGACCGGAATGGAAAGAATATAAATAAAGATCTAATTTAGTTCACATCAAATTCTATTAGTCTCTCCCTCTCTCTCGTTTTAATATTTCGGCTATATCCCCGTGTGTACCATTTACTCCAATTAGACATTTCACTGCCAGCCCGGCTTTCCCTGCCCTACCTTATGCTAATTATGCCCATTCTTCTAATCACTGTTTCTCATTCCATATTCTTTGGCTACTTTTCAGTCTTCATTGATCTTCCTTTACTTGAAAATGCAATAGGATTATAGTTTGCAGAGGACTCTTCTGTCTTTAATTGCACAAGGTCAGAAGTGTGAACCAGCCTTTTAATTGCTCCTTTCAAGCACCCAGTACATTGTAGACCTTAAAATACAGAGCTTGGTCCACCCCCCTAAAAAAAAAAACCCCTGCCACTGAAAGTTCCCCATCAGTGTCCCTTTCTTACTCTAAAGGAAGAATGAGGCTCATGAAGAAAACCTCTGTGCACCTGTAAAGGGTGCACTCCTGGTCTGCTTTAAATGTGTAGCAGTTGACTGGGTATATAACCTTTTATATCTTTAATCAACTTTATTTTTAAAGGCTGATTGCAGCTTACATTTTTCAAAGAGGAAATGTGACCTAGATAATTTGGATCAATTACCCTGAAAGTGAAATTGACAGCTATTGTTTATTTATCCATGAAGTCAGTAAATGATTATGTTTCAGAAAAAGCTCTCACAAAAGAATGCAATTTTCTTCTTTAACTTAATCTTTAATGAATTCAGAAAAGATAGTAAAATCGTCTACTTATTTTAAAAATATGATCTGATGCTCCAGGGCTAGAAACAGTAAGCAGGCATTCATTTAGAATTAAAACTTTGAAATGTATTACCCTAGATGTTTACAACCCACCACTAAAAGAGCTTTGCATAATAGGATTACATATATTTAAACACTAACCTTTCCATAAGCCTGCCTTCACAGAGGCTGAAGTCAAGGAGAAGAAATACACCAACTTAACCATTGTGCTTCCCTGAGCTAAAAGAGGCAGAGAAATGAGAGCCAAGAGGAGTAAGACTCATTCAGTTGTATCATCTGCATTGTTTACAAAGAAAACACCCAAAACCAACATGGTAAAAAATGATAGTGTTATTTGCCCATACTTCACAACTGGCCAAATTCAGAGTTATGGAGCCGAATTCCAAGTGATATATCTACTTCATGACCTCCTCAGCCAAGGCTCAGGGCTCATCACTTGTGAGGCTAGGGGAAGACTGTAAGAGCTGGATGACTTGGGAGCTTTCTGTGAGACTGCATCTTCTAGGAATGGTGGAGAAGTGGCGGTCACGGTTGGTGAGACTTTAGAACCGTGTGTTCTCTTTTCAAATCGCACAAACCTCATTCAAAGCTGTCAAGGAATCAAATGAACCAAATCTTTGCCAGTGACCCATAAGGGACACTTCATTCCTGACCAATAAATCCACAGTATTAAAGAGAAGCATGCACATCCCAACAGTCAGAGGGAGACAAATGTGAGGGAACTATGGTGAGGCTAGCACTTGAGAAATATAGAAGATCATTTTGTGAGCTTTTTATGTAAAAATAAGTCCCTACAAATAATTAAAATACATTGAGGACGCAGAACCACATTAGGTGAACATACATTCTAAAACTGTGGATCAAATATAGATACAATTTTCAATAATTCCAAGGATAAAAGTTAGAAACAATTTAGATTCCTCCATACACATCACAAAATATGTATGTTAAACCATCAAAAATATTCATAAGATGTTTTTTCTTTTTCTTTTTTCCTATTTATTTGAGTAGATGATTATGATAGTGACACATAGGAGCAGAAAGTTAGGTACTTCTGGGATGTGATTGCTTACACATATAAATGCATGTGTGTACATACATATGTAAATAGGTATTTAAGTTATGTTCATTCGCTATCTCTCATATGCATCAGTTTTAGTGGAATAAAACTTTAAAATATATTTTTAAGATACCTGTAGATTAGGATTTGCTTTTCAAGGATATTTACAGGAGGTTTTTGGTGAATCATAAAATTATTTTGTCAGTACTAGTATTGAATTTAAGTTTAAAAATGTATAGAATTAATGTATTCAAAATAAGGCACAAAAATCAACATAAACATTTAGTGTCTTGGAGAAACAAATAACTGGTCAAGGCAAAGAACTCCACAGAGGAAGACTCATTTTCTATTTTTTTTTATTGGAAATTGAGTTTTACAAAGTTTGAGATAACTTGAAGCAAGGGAATCTTTATATAACAGTCATACATCCGATTCATTTCTTATGGAGGATAAAGCCATACAGATAATTATTTTATTATTTAAAAAAAACTAGGTTACATAACTCCCAATTTTACCTTGGTATTTCATATGCTTGTTTTCTTTTGCTTAGTTTTCTGTGCTCTTTCTCAATACATTCTTTACTCCATTGTTGATGAGTTAAGCAACCTTGGCCCATGATCACTGTGAATTTATATGATTATTATACTTTTAACATTTTGTTCTTGATTGCTTACATTTTGTTGATACAACTTTTTTTTTAAGCTGGTGAAATTTAGCTAATGGAGTGCTTGGCAATATGTACCATTTAGAAAAACATAAGGTTAAGTGATATTTGAGATTGAGGTAAGCCAAAAAAGAGCACAATGTCAGTGTGAAATAGCTTATGATTCTCATTGCACCATCTGTTCCTTACAATCAACGCAATGACCATTAGAACCAGGGGAGGCAAATCTGTAAGCTTCTCATATAGTAGTGTTTTTAAACCATCATTATCATTAAGGAAAAATTCATTAAGTTATCTATTAGGCTTCCTACTGCATAAATCATTTTAACAACATGCTTTGTGTCTTGTGGGAAAGGACAAGCAGAATACTAACAGTAAGTTCAAGGGCAACGTAGCCTATATAACTTGAGCAGGTCAAATGAAGAATGTCACAGTTAAAAAGACAATACTAACAAGAATATGTACATATCTTACTCTGAATTTCAGGAATTTTTTTTATTATTTGAAAATATCATAAGTGTATAAAATGTATCTTGATCTTGCCTTCCTTCAAACACCCTCAATCTTCAAAAATACTTTAATCTAACATCAAATGCTATTAAAGTCTTTTCCCCCAATAATCTACTGAGTCCAATTTGTGCTGTGCTTTATGTGCCTGACTGTGGGATCATCGGCTGTGGCCTGTGGAAACAACCAAAGTCTATTCCTCCCTTTAAAAGAAAGTGGTTCATTCTCACTCAGCATTGACCAACTGCCATTAGTTTTGTAGTTAGAGGAGAGACTTCAGATGCCTTTTCTTTCTCTGTGATCCTTTAGTTATTTTGCAGGTAACTACAGCTTCTGCGATTCATGTGTGCCACAAGCAAATGGATATCTAGAAACACATTGTGGTGGGATTTGAATTCCCACCACCACTTTTGTAATTTGAGTATAAGAGTGGATATTGTCATCATTTTCCCCTTGAAGTTAGCCAGTGGTTGTCATGAAAGATCTACTATGATGAACTAAGTAGAAAACAACAACAAAAGCCCTAGAATCTGAGAATTGAAAGCTACCTCATCTAAGTTGTTGCTCATAGACTGTGTTCTATCATGTATAGTTTTCCAAATCTTCTTGTTACTTTTCTTTGCAAAAGTATTTTAATAATTGTAGCACTCTGCCACACCCTTTGGAGTTTCTAGAAGAATGTTTTGGAGTCTAGGTGAGCAAGGGTTACTTGGGTATCACTGCCTTCAAGTGACAAAGCTTTTGTTGCCCAGTGGCCATACAATATGTATACTCACTAGATGCTAGTTCCCTCTATTGTCAATATCGGGAACTAACTACAGAACAAAGTAAGGCTACCCACAAAGTCCATCTTGGTGAACCAGTGTGATCTACAGGGGTTACTGACAGAAGAGTTGGGGAGGGGTCACTTATAGGAGTGGAAAGCCTTCCTTTCACAGATGATAGCTCACACAGAAGCTGGAAACCTGGGGCTCTGTACACAGTGTGTAAGGAGCTCAAGAAGTTGTAGACTATTTCTGCAGAGCATATTAAATGGTAGCTCTTTGAGGTAGCTCAGCTTGTCTAATAGTGTCTCTCAGAATTCCTTATTGTTTATACATGCTTGGAGAATGAGGAGTCTCACTAATCTAACTAGTTTCTGGAACTTCCTGAAGCTTTGAGTTTTTTACTTCCTAATCTGAAGGAGCTTCCTTGCAGGATGGAAGTTTACTTTCCTCTAGAACATACCATGTGTTAAGGAGCTTCCTTTCAAGATGAATGGTTTTATTTAATAGGAAGCTATGACACATGAAATCTCTAAATAATAGTAACTTTTAAAATAAAACACCAAAGTTTACTGAATAGCATTAATGAAAAGACAATAGCAATTTATTGAACCATGCCTCTTGGGGATTGTTATTTTGTGTGGAATTAATTAAATCACTCTAAAGAATGATTCAGAATTCCAAGTAAACCTAAAAACAATGCGTCTAATGTCCACCCAAAAATAAACTCTGCTGTGTACAAGAAAATTAGCAAAACAAGTATTTTTTATGTTATTGTTGAATTAGTAGAGAAAGAAGAAATATAGAAATAGTAGAGAACAAAAAGGATTTCCTCATGACAGGGAAATGAATCACTCCCTGATAGACTGCATATACCTGTAAATGTTAGAGGGATTCTGAAGTATAATATGCATAACTATACAAAATTTAAGCAAAATTTAAGTTTCGTAAATATATAATGCATCATCAATAATATTTATAGTTCATTGAAGAATGGTAAAATATATGTGGAAATTATAAAGAAGAACTTCTAATGAATAGGTCCTGACAACTAAAAGGCAGAATGCAAATGTGAAGCTCTCCATGTCTCTTTGGAGCTTCTTTCATTTCAGAGGGTTTTTTTTTTAGTTAAAGAAGGTATTTGTGTAAATTAAAGACCGTTGTTAATTAAGCACACAAACACGCTAAGCCTCTGACTCCGTAGTTTAGGCCCAGTGTTGAAGACAGTTGAACATAAGCTTGTACACTGACAGCAGGAGCTGTAGAAACATTAACGTAGAATATCAATTTACCCATGGATATGTGTAAGTATTTATAAATCAGGGTATCTGGGATGATGAGACAATGGAATTGACCCTATAATCAACTCAGAATAACAGTCTTTACCTAGGATCTGCCAAAGAACTCAGAATTGACTTGTACATGAATCATGGCGTCATTGAAAACTCAAAGTCATATAAAAGTCTAAATAGGTATTGTTGTAAGGCAAATAAGTGTTTTCTGGTGTTCAAAATTATATTAGAATTCTGTATCAGAAATTATCCAGACAATTATCAGCTCACAGGTGTACTGCCTAATGATTAGAGATATTTCTGTTTGAAAATACTGTAGCAAATTTTATACCTATTAAAAAAATAAATCCAACATGGGAGTGGTGGTGCACACCTTTAATCCCAACACTCAGGGAGGCAGAGGCCAGCGGATTCATTTGAGTTAGAGGCCAACCTGGCCTACAAAACCAGTCCACGACAGCCAAGGTTGCACCGAGAAACCATGTCTCAAAAAACTGAACAAACAAACAAACAGATGCTTAATGATTGAAGTTACTGTTTAGGGTATTATGGGAAATAGAAATGGGTAGGTTGCCCTAACTCTAAGATCTCAGGATGCTATTCTCCAAGATGTAAGTGTATGACTAGATTGAAGCAATTGGAATGATATGAAAAATGTGATGGACCTCGGAAGAGAAATAGAAGGTAAACAAGATTGTTAATTCATGAAAAAAAAATTGATCATGCACAGTGGTGGTGACCTTCCAGTTCATGAACTGGATAAGTGCCTGCAGATATGTTGGGATTATTAAGACATACTTACAATTGTGTTTATGATTTGTGTAGGGTTTTTTATTTATATATTTACTTCAGTAAGAAAAAAAATACTATGCGGAATTTAAATGTTGCAAGGTCAGGGAGCAAATTGCAGGTGAAAGATAAGTGGATGGAGGTCATTTGCATAAACCATAGGTGGGAAGAGCACTCTGACCTCAAAAGACATTAAGACTCATTTTTCTGCCTTTGAGATTCAAAGATGAGAAGTCCAATCTGAAATAAGATAATGAATCTGTGCAGCTTCTCTGGGGCCTTAATGAACTCAAGGATAGAAAGGACATTTCAAAAACCTCTTTCAATAAAATATTAATGGCAATGCTTAATCAAAGCACTGTAGCTTCTTATGTAGGTTTTAATTAATTATTGGTGTGAAATGCGGGAATCTCATTTATTTTAGGATGTAAATTGTACATACATGCCCCTAAACTTCAATTTCTTGACATTGTATAAACAAGGAACAAGAACAAAATCATGGCTACTATATGGAGATGAGGGAATATTGTATTTCTAAAAGTGGAGATAGAATGCCAAAGTCAAAACAGAAATGTGGATGTGAACTAATAACTACTGTCACAACCTGATGTCCTTTAGGGAAAAGCTATAATGATTTCCGCGCCCCCATCTGTCTCTATGTCTCTCTGTGTCTGTGTCTATCTCAGTCTCTCTCTGTCTCACTCTCTCTTTTCTTCTCTCTCTTGCTGTCTCTGTCTCTTTGTCTCTCTGCCTCTGTCTCTCTCTCACTGTCTCTCTGTCTCTGTCTGTCTGTCTCTGTCTTTCTCTCTTTAAACACAGTTTAAGCTATGGTGTGTCACAGCCATTTTCTGGGGTATATTCCCAGCATTCTTTTAAAGCAATCAAAGAGGAAATTTTTTACTTATTGTTTATAGCAACACATCCCAGAAACCTGTTTGGACTATCTTAGAGCTCACTTGTGATGTGGGTTTATGTAATAGATATTAGCTGTCTGCCTTTCTGTAGTTGCTTATTAAGAAGGATGGGTGAATGCGTAGGTGGGTGGCTGGGAGGATAAAGTATATTAGCAAACAGAAGGGAAGAGAAGACAGAAACAAGAGACCAATAAAAATGTATTCCAATTACTCATTCAATATTTAAATAACTAAAATTAATGATAGAAAAAAATCAACTGTAACTATTTAAAATAGTAAAAATAAGGAAAATGACCACATTTTAATGCACCAAAGCACAGTATAGAAATTAGGACAGGGATAAATGAAAAACTAGTAAAATGTAAAGGACAAATATGACAAATGAAATCCTTCAAACAGGTTCTGTCAATCTTTGCCATAGCCATAAAAGCTTTCTCCAATGTGCTCTGTATTTTACCAGTCAGCACACCATTGCGATAGATAGTTTAACTACTAAACCTTACTTCCTTCTCAGTCTAACACCACTCTACCTCATCCTCCAGTCTTAGGCAACCATAGGGGCCTAAGCATGAATGAACTTCTTCATTCCATGCTTAGTCTCTTTCTTCCTGTTGTACTTGAGCTTAGTAAAGGCAGAGACTATATTCAATGTGTTGACCTTTGCTCTCCACTTAGCACTTAGCATAATGACTAACACCTGTTTGGCACTCAAAGCCTGGATGGTGAATTAACTAATGAAATGACTTTGTGTGTATTCAATAAGATTGATCCATTTCATCCATTATGATTAGGATGATATCATTAGTATAGTCAACTATTCATCCTTTATGATGATGTCATAGTGTAGTTAGTGACCTGGACAGTAGTTTATAATATAAGCTTGTCTAAAAACACTTTATCTTTTACCAAACACCTTTACTTCTCAACTGTCAATAGCGCTATCATTTCTGTAATATTTTCAACATTTCTACTAATTTTTCCAAAATCAATCATTATCTTTCAGTGAATTCTTCATACATTTGTACCTAGTATGAAAGAGATATCCTTATTATTCTCATTCTTATTTTCAGATCGTCTTCCTTTCTTTTTTGACCAATCATTTTCATCTTTGAATCTTATCACTAGCTTATACAATGCAGTGTCCCTCAGTAATATACCAACCAATGATATCAGCCCCTGGCTGATTCCCCATAGGCCTCTAATGCCAATGCTTTTCCAGCCTAGTGTAGATAATATACAACCTATACCTGGGGTTATTCTATAAGCATAATTTTAAAATGTCCTTTCAACTCCCCTTCTCTCTATTCCACTTCCCTCTGCCCTCTCTCTGTGTACGTCACCCTATAACTATAGGCCCACAGAAGTTTCTTCTCTCCTTCTACCATAAGGAACCAGGGATTGAACTCAGTTCCTCAGGCTTGGCAGTTTTCTGCACCAATCTCTTTGACCCTAGTTAGAATATTAACTATAGACTACCCATTTACTCTTTTCATTAGATGGTTTAAACTTTGTGATTTTTCATTATAAATATATTTTTGTAAGAAAAATTGACAAAAGTTTACCCATATTGCTTTCATTTATTTGTCCATCAAGGATCCAATTTTGTCTAAATCTAAATGCATGAAGCTAGAAAGGTAAAAATTTTAAAAAACTATTGTGTTATGTCATTTGGAATTTATGACTACTAATTTTTTTAATAGTTTAGTAGTTTTTATTGCTTTTCACATTTTACAATTTGCTAGAGAGTAATAGATTTATATTTTCACACAAATTATTATTAATCTTAAATGAGCTTTTATTGCTTGATCCCCATCTTTCAGTATTTCTCTACTTTCTCTCCATTTCAATAGATGATGGCTCATATTTGCTCCTTGTATTCTTACCGTGTTACCAATATTCCTCATCTAATACATTCTTTACAAAGAGAAAAGTGGAACAACAATTACCACCTTAAGTGCTCAGCATCACAGCACCTACCTGCCTGCATCCTGTATCTGTGTGTCCTTGTCTTTTGTTGTTGTTTAGTTTGTTAGTTTGTTTGTTTGTTGGGGTTTTCTTCTGTTCGGATTTGAGAACAAGTCTCCACTCACTTGCATCCTAAAGCTTCAGCTTCATCCCTTCGCTCTCCTTTCTCCTCTGCATCCTGTTTCTCACTCTCCATCAGTATCCTACTCCAATTTTAGCAAAAAAAAAGTATTAATTATTTCACATTATAAATCAATAACAGCACAAGCCCTATATTGATGAAGCCCTCTCTTCATTACCCGTTATTTCTCTGGTTTGTTTGCATCTGATTCACACAAGTTTGCTCCAGTTCACCTGTTTCCACTTGGGTTATCATTTATTTCATTTGTACCATGTTTTGGCCACAGCATCTCATACATTTATTTGTATAGATATCTGGATGTCTTGGTTAACTATGTCACATATTACCAAAGTCACAGAGATTTTAACAGAGTGAAATATTGTCACATTGAGGCCTTGGACACAAGATAATCTGTCCCAAGGAACATGGACATTTGATCACCATATCAGTGTTTGTCAGACACTGAAATCAAATTGTCTAGCGTCAGGGAGACTTCATCAAATCCTTCTCCTTGAAAAAGCTTATTCTTCCAGCTTCTAGCTCACCAAACTCTACCCTTCTTCCTCTGCAGCATCTTTTTTCAGCCATCTTTGTATACTGTCCACCAGTTTTGCAACCTGAATGTTTTAGGGTTCTTAGAACATATATCTCTAACCTTCTGTCCTCCATGTCATGTTAATGTATTTAATAATCAGGCAAGTATTGTCATTTTTACACCTTTAATCTCAGAGCTTTATTGGATTGTCAACTTGTATGTCTTGGCTATATCTACACTCCCATAGATAATAGACCTAAGAAGGTTGATTTCTCTCTCCCTTTCTAGACATTCATATCATTCTCGGTTAAATCACTCTGGGTTTGAACTCTCAGCTTTGCTCATATGGATTATGGAAAACATATTCATTCTGTTTATTTTGTTAAATATTTTAAAGTTTTCATTTGATGGCTTCATATATTTATAGAATTAATTTTCTTATTTGACCCAACATTGTCCTCTCCCAGTCTTTCTTTCTCCCACTAACTCCCTCCCTCCCTTCTTCCCAACACATCCTCCTCCTAATTTCCTATCTTCCTTTTGTTTGTGGCCTAGAGTTTAATTAGTTTTCTTCCCTTTCATGCACATTTGTGTACTGTGTGTTCTATATATGGCATATTAGATAAATTTGGTTATTATAAGTGGGGGCAGTCCTCCAATCTGTCTCAAACACACACTGGTAAATCATCTCACTCAGTAAAAGCCAAAACCCTCCAAGTGGTCAGCAAGCTCTTCATCATGTTCTCCACTGTCTTCGCTTTGTCCTTACTAACTCTTTCCCTAAGGACTTCCATGCTCTTTTAAGCATATCTGCTGTGACCTTATTTCTATGACTTTGTGAATATTTTATAGATAGAAGGTTTTCCTGACTGACCAACTGTTCGTCACATCTTTTCTGTACTGTCCGTTAACTCTCTCTTCTCTCGTACTGTTTTAGATTTCTCTTAACACTGTCACAATGTTATTGTGTATGACTAGTAGTTGCAGAATCATCTAAATACACATGGACATACATGAACACACACACAAACACACACACACACAAACACACACACACACACACACACAGAGAGAGAGAGAGAGAGAGAGAGAGAGAGAGAGAGAGAGAGAGAGAGAAATCAAAACCAAATAAATAAAGATCATAAAAACTATGGTACCATGGCATACCCTCTTCTATTTAAATATAAGTCCCTGGAGGAGAACTGGGGATCTTGAACACACTTTTTACTCTGAAGAGATTTGCTAAAGCATAGTAGGATAGCAGGAAGTACAAATTGATTAAACTCAGATATAGTCTTACCCACTGAGGAGGATTGAATATAGCAGTAATAGTCAAGAGAACTGCTAAGACTATTGCTGCTTTCCACATTCCATCTCATATGAATGAGGCTTCTTAAGGACTATGCACAAAAATGTCAATACAAATTCTCTAAAAGTCTTGATCTTAATTCTATATGGGAGTGTATGCCTATGATCTGAGAAAAGGCAGATACAGGTGTGTTGCGAGTTTGGGGCCATCTTTGGCCAGCCTGGATTGCACAGTAGGTTGTATATATAGGGGTGTATTATATATCTTTGTATCTTTTTGCTCATCTCCACTTTAAAAAATTATGTTATCTATATTGTCATTACAATGAAAAACATAAACATTTTAAGCAAAGCATATTGCTTCTGTGTATTAGACTATAGTTACCAAATCTGTGATAGATAATGAAATTATTTTGTCTTCTATTTACCCTTTATAATCAAATTCAAATATTAATGATTTCATTTTCTCACTCTTTTTCTAGGGTAGTGTTTCAATGGTGTGTGTGTGTGTGTGTGTGTGTGTGTGTGTGTGTGTGTGTGTATGTTTTCAAGGGTTTCTCTCTAGTAACATTATAGCATCTAGTAGAACAGAGTATTTTTCAGATAAATCCTAGCTCTGTTTTAGAACCAAAAGCACTTTTTACTGGCAAGATTATACCTATTTCTTAGAACAAATACATTTTGCCACTCAACAATTTACAAAAATAATAAGGCAATTTCTTCATATCATCACCTGGAAAGTCTTTGAGGATTTTAGATATATAAGCTGTGACTAAGGCATTTATTTTACACAGTTTATAGTCTGGTTCTTATAATACTCTGAACTATGGACTGCTACAATCAAGAAAGCAGAAATCAAATACTTTTCTAGCCACCATCTGCAATATCTTGTCACAAGCTGCTTCTGTAAACTAAAGGGGAACTATGGGCTTGTTGCTGTACAGTAATGGAAGATGAACTTTGCTGGGCTCTTTTCCTTGGTTGCCTAAAGATACCAAACAGAGATTCTATTGCCTTTTAGGACCATTCACAGGAAGACAGCTCCTTTTCAAGACCACATCTTCTTTTCTTCTGCCTTGTCTTCATAAGGTATAACAGTACTGCCTGGCTGAGCTCTAAGTCTCTGTGTTCTGAAATGAGTCTGACTGAACTGCTTTATGCCATAAGATCTCTGAAAATGAAAAAACAAACAAACAAACAAAAACAAAGGAAATCTCCATAATCTTCTTTAATTCCAAAAATTTGTATAGGCTTCTGCTAGTCATCTTTCTCTAACAGTGATAACACAGTGAGAAAATCATATTAAAGGAAATAGCCTTCCTTTTGGCTTATAATTTTAGATGATTCAATTAATAGTTCTTGGTTGAGTTATTGTGGGCCTATGGTAAGAGATAGTGGTGAGAGCCATCATTTTCCAGTTATTTCCCTGCAAAACCTCACCTCAGAGCACTGCTGCATCAGAACACATGAGGAGCTTGTGTGGGCATTTCATGCCATAAGGAAGGATTAATACTTCATAAAGACAATGCTGAAATTAACCTAAGGATGATAGTTGTTGAACTTATCAGCATCAATCACAGCATTGGAGAGGATAAAAGCCATGTTGTTACTCATACTAAACTTGTGCTTTCAAGTTACAAAATTTTAAGACAGTCTAGCTTGTCAAAATTTACAATAAAATGATCATACTCACAAATAAATATATATGTGTTAAATTATAAATATATATGGATACATATATTAGTTTCCTCATTTTGTTTCAACAATCCTTGCAAAAATTTAAACCTTTCTGGTTTTGTCTGCTGAAGTATCTATGTAGTTCTTGCTTCTTCTGTCCTTTTTCTATGCAGTCCCAGAATACCTTTGCCGATTTGCTTCTAACCTGTTTTGTCTTTCTCAGTACCCGCATCTTGAAATTTAGCTTAAATGAAGATTACTTCATCTATCCATGCCCTGAAACTGGAAGCCATCTTCTCTCAGCCATTTTTCAACTGAAGCTATATCCTGTTGTGTTTACTAATGGGGGTAGAAGACAGAACCCTCTTCCTCCTGTGTTGATATATAGAGAAACAAACCAGGGTTACTTGACTTCATTCTTTTTACAAAAAAAAAAACCAAAATGTGTTCTATCTTGATAAATGATTGTAATCCATAAAAGTTTCTCTTTCTGTGCTTAAATCTATTCTTGTTGCTGACAGTCTGTAAAATTGTCCTTCCTTGATTTGCGACGTTTTCCCAACTGTGTTCTTGAGGCCAGTAGCTAAAAAATCATCCAAAGCTAAGGAAGAAATTACTGCCTCAGCAATGGAAACTTTACTTTCCCTCTGTTCCTGTTGCTCACAGTCTGTACAAATGTCCTTCCTTGATTTTTGTTTTCTTCTTTCTTTTCTGGAGAGAGATGCCCCTGTGTCCCTATTGTATGATTGTGTTTTCAGCAGTGACAGAAGGCTAGCTTATGTTATCAATGCTGGCATCTATGGTTGCCCGCCTCTCCCAAAAATGATCTGGTAAGTCCCACTCCCTCTCTCCCAAGCTGTCTTCTCCAAGAAAGGAGGAAGCCTATGCTTTCCTGGAATTCCTGAGGATGGCTCCAAGCCCCCCTTACCTAGAGCCACCAGCTCCCCAAGTCCAGCAAGTCCTTTGCCTGTGACACCTAAAAACCCATAGTCTTCTTGTGACTTCCTCAGTCCCCTGAGGCTGCTGAACTCACACAGGAATATCAGTTCCCAAATTAACCCTGCTTTATTATGCTTTTAATCTAGCTTGAATTGGCTTATTTCATTGGCAGAGATTGCTTGTCAACAGGATGTGATTAAAAATCAAGAAATGGTGTTTACCCACATCTAATCTAGAGTAGACTAGTAGGAATGTATTTTGTACAATATACAACTCACCAATAATGAGTGAGGCCTCCATTTGTCGGCAGAGAGACACAGGCAAGGAGGTTAATTGAACTTAACATTATCTAAAGAGAGGAGACAAAGTTGTCTTCCAAACACGTTATCTAAGTTCACTCAGATGCTAATGACAGAATCAAGTCCACACACAACTTATTTTTCTACATATAAAAAGATTTGTAAGTCGGCATTTCACACATAGATTTTTTTTTGTTATCAGTTACTAAAGTCCTTAAAGTGGTGATGGAAAGTCTGGATGTGAGCATTGTTCATGAGAGTGGAGAGGCTGACAGTCAACACATTGTGTATCCAGGGTCTGGGCACCCTTTGTTATAGCTATATTGTTTTTCTTGACTGATTGAACGTTAGTGAGCTCTTTGCCAAATGTAGAAATATTTACCAAGCTAGTTCCTGCATGTTAGACCAACAACAACTACAAAGATCTCTCCAAGATCTAGTATGTCTGACATTATAAATGAGTACAGACATTGAAAAGAGATCAAGCTAAACCCTCCCCTCACCCATTTTTTTCAATAATGTAATATTCAAGATTTAAATAATGAACTAATCTATCTGCTGAGGGACAGTCACAATTTAAATTTTACTTTAAAAGATAAAGTAATAATACAATTTTATATACTAAATTGTACATCTGCCATTTTAAAAGTGGTACATAGACCCATGTTTCACTCACAGTATGACTTTGTAAGCACTGGAGATAAGTGAATTTGGAATGTGTCAGGCACTTTTTGTAAGCAAAACCAAATGCTGTGAGCTTTTCAAGATCCACTCTGGTTTAAGCTTGAATAAACTCAATTTAAAAATTCAGTTTTTACTTGCCGCATGAAATGCAGATGGGGGAAATATGCTTTCGTCAGCAACTAATTTGAAGTTTATATCCATAGATTCTCTTCCATCGTTTCAAAACACTACCAGTCTTTTGTGACCTTAAAGTGAGGCTTGGAAGGTGAAGAGTAGAAATAAAGGCAACCAAGATGCATAGATGTTTCTCATGAATTAATCCGCCTGGAAACATTACAGAGAGACTAAAATGCTCCATTGCCCTTCTGTTGGGCATGATCTGAGGGTAGGGCTACAGCGTTATTAGTACAAACTAGGTATTTATCCAGATCATAACTAGACTTACTCCCTCTCGGGCATGTAAACACTTTAAACATAGTTAATGTGTTTCATTTCTTGTCCGAGGAGAGTTGTAACTATGTGACTGACGGGTAGCCGAGGTCTGAGCATGTGACTTCCAGAGTAAACACAGAAAGCCTGCCAAGAGTGAGGATGAAGGGTGAGCAAGATGACAGGGAGCGGCAGGAGCCTGCTGGCTGGTGGTGGGGAGCTCCATTAGCAGACGGAGGATCTGAAGTCCTGGGTGCCAGTGATGAGACAGCATGATGAAAGATATCATTAGGAGGACTGAGTGCCTTGCTCTTCTGTCGACACTGGAAATATATCGTGTAGCGAGACCAGTGCCGCAGGTGCTGTGCACTTTTTCTTTGAGGGTCATTCATTCGCTTAATTATTGGCTACAGTAGTTTTGTTTAACACATGCCTGTTATCTCAGCGCTTTAAGAATAGACATGAGCATGGGAACCCTTTATCACCAGGCTGAAAACCAGGCATGTATCTCCACAGGAACAGGAAGTAGAGACGATGCTGTGAGAGGACATTGCATTTTTCCTAATAACGTTTCATGGGCTTAATCAACTGGCTCATATTTAATGATCTTTTTCAAAGATACCTTATTAATGCTTTGTTTGATTTTCCTCTCTGATTTTTTCTTTCTTTTTTCTTTTTCTTTTTTCTTTTTTATTTTTATTTTTTTGGTTTTTTGAGACAGGCTTTCTCTGTGTAGCCTCGCTGTCCTAGGCTGACTTTGTAGACCAGCCTGTCCTCGAACCTCGAACTCACCTCTATCCGCTTGCCTCTGTCTCCCTAGTGCTGGGATTAAAGGTGTGCACCGCCACGCCTGGCATCTCTTTAATATTTTAATTGAGGTCCTTGCACAGCTGAAAAGAGGGGTCAGTCGCTCTGTTCCTTTATAGGCTCCTCTCTGCGCTCCACTACGGTTTCTGTTCATCACACTCTTCTGTGTCAGTGTTTCTTCACAGCCCTACTAAGCACCTATTGTGAGCTTTGTCTCACCTTTGGGCCAAGGTCTTCCCAAGGTTGCTTTAATTGTAAATCCCCCCAGGACTTTCAGAAACTATCTTAATTTAGCTATAAGCATGTAAGTAGGAGGGGTAACTTAATAGGCCGTGTTTAGTTAACTGGAGAAGCACAGCACCCGTACATATTTCGCACTTAAGTCTCTCAGGGAAATTTAGGAATGTTTTCTGAGGTTTGTGACGTTCTAGAGAAGCATCTGTCCTATTGCTGATGGCAAAGATCAGCTCAGCTCATTCTTGACCAGTTGTTCCCGCCTATTTTCCTGCCTTTATACTTTGGACCATGTTCCCAAAAATACTGTCACTTACAAGCAACCTTGTATGCTTGTATGCTCTATGCTGGTTTGTTTGTTTGTAAGCCAGACTACATTATTTGATGCTTCTTGAGCTAAGAAATTGTTAGCACAACTTCAAAATATTGCATAGAAGAATTTCCTTGGGTACTTTAAAATAGAAAGCTTTATTCTGAGATAAGTAGGGAAAGCAGTATATATTATAGTATATTAAAATGTTTGTAAAGGCCCATTTAAATTTGTATGCTCAATTTTATTTATCAAATAATTAAAAAAACAAAATCAATAATTATTGGTAACTGACAGCAACAGCCACCAATATTAGCATCATATAGGATATATTACAAGCAGAGCTGTGATGGATTGCTTAGGACTGGCATGTCTCTGGGAAGTCTCTGAGATGATCAATCAGGAGAGGCTTGCCTTTCACAGAAGTCTTATAACTGTTGATGTTAATATCTACATTTCCTGTGCTCTCTGACAGAAGGCCCTGTGTTAAATGACATGAAAAAAGAACAATAGTTAATACAGCATGGTCCAGGGTCCCTACCTCTCTTCCACACTAGTTTCATTTCATTTTTCTTTCTTTCTTTCTTTCTTTCTTTCTTTCTTTCTTTCTTTCTTTCTTTCCTTTCTTCTTTCTTTCTTTTCTTTCCTTCTCTCTCTCTTTCTCGCTTCCTTTTTCTCTTTCTTTCTCCTACTTCTTCATCCTAATTTCTGAATTTTGAAATTTACTTTGAAAATTCTGAAGTTTACTTCAGTAATAAAAGCAAACTGTTAGAAATTACTAATGCCTTTTTCATATCCATTGATAACTCCATAATATTATCCAGCATTTATTCCGTAGCAGCCAGTCTTTTGCTTGGGCCAGCTAAAGACACTATCTGATATATGGAGTTCTTTTTTTTTTTTTTTTTAACTTTACTTGTTTGTGTGATAGTGATGTCACCCAAGACCTAGTGCATGCTAGCTCAGCACATCCATTAAGACTTTCTGTACTCCAAACATTGCGTTTTGTTGCTATTTTTCATTAGTGTTCTTGAATTTAAAACATTCTTTCAGAACTTTGAAGAAACCGATGCGTTCCATCTCTTGAATTTCCAGGAGTGTTTCCTTTGAAGGCAGTAAGTGAGTTTCTCTGTTTCCTACATATTCTGTGCTTAAGAAATGAGGCATACAAGAAATATTTAATGTAGGTTGAATACATCCTAGAGACACATCATTTGTGTAGTAGGTTCATAACCAGAGATGCTCCATTCTGTTTACTGAAGATATTTACAAAGGCCTTACCTCCTCTCCTGATCATTGAGAAGGGAAATGTGCAGGGCTGGGATTCTGGAGCATAAAGTATATGAAGAAAACCAAGTTTAGCAAGCTATCAACTTAAGCTTTTAATCAGACGTGTAGTGAAAATCTAAGACCCAATCATAGGTACATTACTGTGTGAGACATTTGTTTCGAAGCTAACACACTCAAAAATTGACACCATTACATATCTCAGCAAGGACTTCCTATATAATATAATCCTTTGTCACTTATCACAATTTCCCTTCTCTGAAAAGTCTACTAACTTATTTGTTTCCATCTTTGAGATTTTCAATCCCTCTCCCTCTCTCTGAATAAATAATCCATATTTTAAAAAGATATTCAGTAATAAAATAATTAAGATCTATTGATTTAGCATGAGGTTGTGGAATCTAAAACATTGCACACATCCATGGTCAACATAATTACTTTTCCCTGTAGTTTTGCACATTAATATTAATATATATCTTATTTTCTAACCAAAGGACACAGATACTTATTTTAATAAAATAACATCAATGTTAGACTTGCTTTGGAATAAAGTCATTGAAGTTTTTTTCTGCTCAGAATTCTTAAAAATGTGTCTTTCTAGTCAGTTAACATAGAAAAGTATCTATCAGTAGGGAATCAAATAATTTTCAGTCAAATTCGGGCTTATTTTCCTGTCATCCTCTGCCTATAAGGAAACCTGCTGTAATGCAAGTTCTAGGGCCCCTCTGTCCCTCCCCTACATAAGACCTCTGCTTTTACAAGACTCTGCTGTGTGCTGAAACTTGAGTAACCTTGTGTCAGCCAACAGATTGGACTGTTGTATAATAGTGATAACACATAATAAAACTTACACCGTAAACTGTCTCTCTTCTGGGTCATTTCAGTGGACAAGCTGCAAACTGCTTCTAATTAATTCAGACTCACAAATAAATATTGCACTGTTATTCTCATACCTTTTGGGGTTGGTTGTGAAAGACTTGGCACTGAAAAAAATATAACATTGAAGGAAAATGTGTATTAAGCCTTTCCTCAGTTATGTGGAGAGTGTATTACCTTCAAAATCCTTGTAGATATATAAGTTATATATATAGAGATATATATTGCTTTCCATCCAGAAGCAATAGACACAATACTTTCTATATTCCCCCCCCCCTTTTTTTGATTCCTACAGAACAAGTGACTGTGGCTCAGAAAATAATAGATAACGGTAATGAAGAAGGCGGACCTCATATGTTTTCTGTTCTACTCACTCGTTAGACAAGGCTTTTTAAAATGCACTCGGTGATACCCAATTTGTTTAACTTGTTTTTTAAAATCACATTAGGACCTAAACCTTCTCTCCTTCTGATGTATCTGGGTCACGAGTTGCCTCTGAAGCATCTATAGGACTGGGATGCTCATGGGCTCTTTCATTTCTGCTCATAACTTTACTCAGCTTTAGCCCAAGGCTCTTCTCAGTGAGTTTCTAAAGCTGATTTGATATATTCATAAATATTTTAAAAATACAGAACTTATGCAAAACATGCAATTAGAAGCATTAAGTAGAATACAAAATACTTCGATGTGTTTATGGCATTGAGATTAAACTGAACCAAACTCAGGAAACAGAGCAGAATATCATTCAGAACCATGTAGAGTCTTGATCTGCTTTGAGCAACTTCAGGTAAATACTGTTTAGAAAGTTAATCTGTTACTACTATGTGACAAATTTAATGCTAGCTATATATATGTTATTCATTAACTCATTATTCATTTATTTCACTAATATTTACTACACCGAAGGGCATATGTTTTACTAGATGCACATCTTTGCTAGTTGCATGAATTTATATACCATTTAACCCTGACATTTCTTCTTCTTCTATAGGAGAGAAAGAAGTATTATAGCAATAATTTAGAAAATAAATTCCTAGCAGATGTGAAGAAACTGACAAGTGCAACACAATATACATAAGATGTACTGTACCAGCATCATCCCCACTTAATCTTTATTATTATAATTTCAAAAAGTGGGGCAGACAATTAAGTATCAAAAATATGATGATACCCAATAAGAGTGATAAAAAAAAAAACCTTTGAAGATCTAATTAATGGTCTGCTTCTTGTGCCCTACATAAGAAATTGATGTGTCTTTGAAGAATTAAGTATATGCATATGTAATAGAAGATATGAACGTGTTTGTGTATGCACATATTTGAATCCCTAGATGTGTTTTGGATATAATTTGAAGAGCACTATGAGAAAAACGATGAAGAAAAGTCTTGCCAAGGATTCTTTGGTAACTAGTTGCATTCCTAGCCCGGTATCTACAGAACCTATTTACATATCAGTTGATGTTAGAATGATTGGCCCGTGATTTTAAGTGTTGCAAAGAAATATTTTCATATTCCCAGCTTTCTATCCTGGTCACAGTGGAAACAGACTGACCCTGATGGTTAGCACTCTTGCTTCTGAAGTGTAATCTAAACGCATCATTATAGAAGCTTTCGTGCAGCCCTTTTACTTAAGTGGCTGTGATCAATGATTATTACATTAACAAGAACATGCTGGCGGTTGTCCTTCCCCATCACTATATTGACCTTTTACCCTCATTGCATTTATATCAGCTCTTAATTTTTAATTATCACCAGATGGCCTGAGATTCCCACCTCCTGACCTGGTGTCTCCCAGCCTTCTGCTTTTTGCCTTCAGAAAATCAAATGTTTACTTTTAGACCTTTCATCTAGGCTCTGGAAGAAGACAAATGTTGCCTTTTAGGAGCCAGTGATATGAAGAGCTACACAAGGCAGGGAAAGTGACTAAATGGGCAGAGGGTCATTTATAAACTAAGATTGCAATTGATTTGTGATGTAAGTGGAGTCTCAAAACAACCATTTTTTTTAAATATTAAAAAAAGAAGCAAAGTTACTTAGATTCCTGTAAGACTAATGGTAACATTAGGGCCTGGTTGGAAACGGAGCTGTGCTATCCTATGGTCAGAGTTTATGTACTCGCTTGAACACCTTGTGCCTCAGTTTTGCTTCATTTCTTTCGAATAGTTCAGGAGGGTCAGTCATTGAAATGTCAGAAGATATCCAAAAGAAGTAAAACACAAAACAAAACAGTTACTGTTGAAGGGACCCATACATATTAAGACAGAGATAAAAATTACCAGGAAAAGAATCCACCATGTAGAACATACAAGCATATTACCTATGTACAGTACTGTAGACATATGCATTTTTTACACATTTTAGAAGAATAGGCTTCATAAAAGTACTTCAATTCACGATATTAGTCATTTGTTATTATAATTGTAAATTCATGATTACTTTTATTCCAAGTTCAAATGTCCCATTATCAATAGTATCAAAACTGAACACAATTTAAAAGTTAATAGAGTAATATATTTTTAGGTTATTTTATAATGTGTATATCTAGAATGTGGCATGAATAAAAGTTATATAACTTAAAATTTTTAGCACAGAAAACAGAAACATATGTACCCCTCCTCACATAGGAAACAGAGCTGCTAGAATCTTCTAAACCCTAACTACTATCACTTTAGACTATTTTTGCTTAGTTTACAGATACACATATACTGAACAGTATAGTTTGAGCTCAAGTGTTTATCCCTGGAGTTTACTTTTTAGCATCATATTATAAACATCTTTCAGTCTGTTGCTTGAAGCAATGACTTGTTCATTTACTTTGCTGTTTAAAAATACTCCACTCTTTCAGTGTGTCAGAAAATGTTAATACACTCTTTGTAGTCACATTTTATGTGATGAGCTACTGATGTTATGAACAGCATTTTACATGTTCCTCAAATATATGTGTATATTTTTAGTGGTAATATTCTGAGTCCTTACTGACTATGTCATATGATTTACATGTTGAATTGAGCATAGCTCACTTCTCTTAAACATGAAGTGAATATACAGATTTATCAGTGTAGAAACCTGTTTATAAGGGGAAATATCAGTTGGTTCATTCACAACTCTGCTCATTTAACTAAAATAATGAACAGTGGTTCTATGGTGATTGTCCTTATTAAAAAGAGTTTTAGTATCAGCTAAACTATATCTTTCCTCAGAAAAGGAAGGTTCTTAATATTTTCTCCACTGTCAGATTGAGAAATGGCCCCAAGATATAATGCAGCTCTAAATAAAGAGTAAATATTCGCAAAAAGTACGTGTCACCAGGAAATATACAAAAGGCAAGTAGGCAACATGGACAGGTGAATTATACAACTTCCCAACCGTAGATGAAGAACTACAGATGCTCAGGCTGTGGAGAGAAGATAATCAGTTTTTTCTAGTAACATGCTTCCATACAGTTTGCTCAGTCCCAAGTGGTAAAATGTGGATATATATATACATATAAGTTATATGAGCAAAGTTAAATGGAATTTTAGGCTTCATATTCATGTGTGTACACACATATATATAGTCACATACACACATATAAATATTTTAATACATCTGGACCTGTATTGTAGGCTCAATTTTCTTAACCAATAGATTTTATTACAATGTAGTAAGCGAATGTACGTCACTTATAGCTCGACTAACCAAAACAATAGGAAAAGAGGATTAAGGAACACAATAACAAAACCATAAGGATATCAGTTTCGAGAAACGATTCTCCTGGCGTAATCAGCAGAATTTCTTCTGCTGGAACCTGGAGCAACCAGAACCTGGAACCTCAGCAGGAGCCACAAAGCCTTCCCTTGAGTGTCTCAAAGTGCAGCGATGAACAGCCAAAAACCATCTCAAGTCTGCAAAAAGCCCTGCCTCCAGTTCTGGGCTCATTTATATATCTCCTCCCAGAGTCTGTTCAAGGGATCTTTTCAGCTGACAACAATCAAGCTCCTACAAGAGGTGGTTGGTCGTCTAGTGGATTACCCTCACCTGTTCTCTCACAAGACTATTCTGATCCCACACTTCGGATCCTAAAAAACAGGTTTATCTCTCCTTCAATGTATTTTTAACTTACATTAAAAATAACAGACACTATCTAAAAAAAATCCATCTTATATCACCTCTATATTAAACATAGTGGTCTATTGACCATTTCATCTTAGAATATTGATATCCATTACTAATAATCAAACAAATCCATGGTAGTATGGATTGCGAACTTTTGAAAACAAAGACAGGTGTGAAATTGTGCGAAAGGAAGGAGCTTAGAATGAAAATGGGTGTAAAGTGTGAAGAAGACTTCAACTGGCTAAAGCATACGAGTATGCCGGCAGAAGCTGGGGCAGATGCCTCATAGAAGCAGAAGGGCAGGGAATTCTCTGTGAGATTGTGTCTCCCAGTAATATCAGAGGCTGCATACACAAAAGCACACCAATGGGTCTGGGAAAATGTGAGCAAACAAGGATGTCATTAATGAATTTGTCAAGTGGAAGGAGAAAAGACAGCCGGCCTTCAGCCTGACACAAAGAGCTACAGGCACCTGAGAAAAGCTGGGAGTCAGGTGGTGGAGGGGCTGTCTTACCCAGGGAAGAGAACACCAACTGGTTGCTCAGTGCCAAATGGTCATCTCTGAAGACATAATACAGGTAGCAGCATACAGACTCAGCAGGTTATATTTAGGACTATACAGGTACATTCATACATATACATATATGAATGCAATAACAGTGAAAAAGAGGCCATGGGTTTGAAGGAGAGTTGGGATTGGTATGTTAGAGGGTTTGGAGGTGAAATGGGAAGGGAGGCATATTGAAATTAAAGTATTATCTCAAAATATTTAATTGCACATTTACACTATGGAATACTACTCAGCTATTAACAACAAGGAATTCCCAAAATTTGTGGACAAATGGATTGAACTAGAAATGATCATAATGAATGAGTTAACCCAGAAGCAGAAAGAGTCAAATGGTATATACTCACTTATATCTGGACACTAGCCTAAGGGTCATGTCCCATGAAAGCCTTCATTTACCAGGAAAGTAGGACAGAGGGGAAGACGTCCTAATGAGACTCTAGATGAGAGAAGCAAGGAAAAATGGGGAAATAGAAGGATCCAGAGGGTCCTAGAAACCTACAAGAAGAACATTATGATGGGCAGATCTGGGCCCAGGGGTCCTGCTCAAACTATGGCACCAGCCAAGGACAATATGTGCAATAAACTTCAAACCCCTACCTAAATCTAGCCAATGGACAGAACATTCTCCACAGTTGAGTGGAGAGTAAGGACTGACTTTCACAAGAACTCTGGTTCCCCATATTTGACCATGTCCCCTGGATGGGGAGGCCTGGTGGCACTCAGAGAAAGGATAGCAGGCTACCAAGAAGAGAGTTGATACCTTATGAGCATATAAAGGGGAAGGAAGTCTCCCTCAGTCATAGTCATAGGGGAGGGGAGTAAGGGGAAAATGGGAAGGAGGGAGGAATGGAAGGACACAAGGGATGAGATAACAATTGAGATGTAATATGAATAAATTAATAAAATATATAAAAATTAAATTAAGGCAGCAAAAAATTCAATTGCTAAAAAATAAAAATAAATACGTGAAATTTAAAAACTAACAACAGCAATGGGAAAACATACACTTCTACCAGCAGTTGAACCTGAGTGTACTATGATAGAAGCTGAAACGTACAAGCAGTTAGCAAGCCTAATATGAGGACGAGGATAAAGTAAGCGACAAGGGAGCAATACATACCTGCCAATAGGGGTACTTTAAACTCACCTGGTATATCCACAGCACTGCACACCTCATTTTGAATTAAGAAATAATAACTCAATTCATTAAGATTGGGAGATTAAGAATACAGACTAATAATGACCAGGACATTTACAGTACTAGATCTCTCAACGGTAGCCAACAGCCCCGAAGTGCCAGCAACCTCCTCTCCAAACAGGATCTGGGAAGGAGCAGGTTGGCCTCTCTGTCTCGTGCCTCCTCTCAACTTCCAACTTCCACATCAAGACCAACAACAGGAAACCGAATGTGCTCCCAAGCCAAATACATGTCAAGGCCAACTCAGACTTCTCTCTGTTTCTCCAGGTCTATCCTAACACTCTAGCCACAGTGTTCCTCAAGGCCTCTAACTTTTGCATTAAGTTCCTCCAGGCTACCCTCCCTGTCCTGGTCCTTCCAACAACTCATTAGTAACGGTGCTTTGCACACACCACAGCAGATTCCCAGTGAACCAAGTGTCTTATCATGTTCCGATGGTCTTCAGTAGTTCCACAACAATCTTTAAAGCACTGTGTGAAAAACTTCCCTTCTAGGAAGTCTATAAATTTATCACTTTAAATTTTTTTTCCTGGTCTCCTGCTACTGACAAATGGCATTTTTTCTTTCTTTGTAGGTTTTTTTATAAGTTTTTCAGGAGAAACTTTGGAATAGATGTACATAAATGCACTTTATGTTTTTCCAATTAACTTCTAAATGTAAGTTTCTTATCAGAACAATGGAGAAATAACTGTTTCCTCAGAGAAGTTGTTGATAACATATGTATATAATGTCTATAAAATACACTGCACATGCCATATTCGCAATCAGTAGTATTTTCCTCTTATAGCCCATCCTCACCTCAATTATATTAACCATGTGCTAACATTTAAACAGACTGTTGTACATACAGACTCCAAATTTACATACTCTTTAATAAGCAGGAAGTGGAGAGTAGGACCAGTAAGAGTGGAAAATAACTATGGAGAATAACGGAAGGCAGGGCAAATCTGAGCAAGGTATTCATGGCATGTGTATGAAAAAATCATGGAACATGGTACTCTGTATAGGAACTTAAAACATTAAAAATAGTTAATAAAGAAATGAATACCTTATAGTAAGTAAACATAAATAGCTTAAAAAGAGGAGTCTCTTTTTATCTTCTGGTTTCATTTGCATGTAAATGTGGCACTGGAGCAGATCTGATAAGTAAAAAGTGTAGTGTGTGTCCCTAGGCTACAGATAATGGATTTGTTCTGACAGCCAAGCATATGTGCTAGAAAAGTTTTAAATATTTGTGAAAGAAGCTAAATTTCCTTCTCCAGCATGTAAGTTGATATATATATATATATATACTATCTCCATTGTAGCTTGTAATAGTTGATTTCAGTGTATTATGAGAAAAAAAATGTGCATGCAGATTACTCACATTCCCCATGTCTTTTTTGTTGTTTTTCCTTTTGTAAATTTAATTTAAATTCTCTGCTTGCTTGCCTAGGTCCTACCCACCCTCCTTTTTTTTTATTAATTTATTCATATTACATCTCGATTGTTAGCCCTTCCACTGTGCCCTCCCATTCCTCCCTCCCTCCCACTTTCCCCTTCTCCCCCCCCCCCCCATGTCTGTGATTGAGGGAGAACTCCTCCTCCTATATATGCTCTTAGAATATCGAGTCTCTTCTTGGTAACTTGGTATCCTTCCTCTGAGTGCCACCAGGCCTCCCCATCCAGGTGACATGGTCAGAAAAGGGGGCACCAGAGTTCATGTGAGAGTCAGATCTCACTCTCCACTCAATGGTGGAGAATATCCTGTTCATCGGCTGGGTCTTGGTAGGGGTTCGAAGTTTACTGCCTATATTCTCCTTGGCTGGTGCCTTAGTTTGAGGAGGACCCCAGGACCCAGATCTGCCTGTCATAAAGTTCTTCTTGCAGGTTTCCAGGACCCTGTGAATCCTACTATTTCCCCATTCTTCCATGCTACTCTTGCCTAAAGTCTCAATAGGATGTCCTCTCCTCTGACCCACTTTGTTGGTAAGTACAGTTTTTCATGGGACGTATCCCTTGGACTAGTGTTTTGATATAAGTGAGTATATACCATTTGTCTCTTTTTGCATCTGGGTGAACTCACTCACTATGATAATTTCTAGATCAAAATAAACTACCCACCCTCCTTTATCTCCCACCCCCAGCCCTCCTTTAGTCCCCAGAAAAAGGGAGCCTTATGTAAGAGTTGTGTGCTCCAACCCCAAGTTTGGCTGTGAGTCTCAGCTTATGCTTCAATACCCTGCTAAATGAATTCTTTCAGAGGACCCATATGGTAGGCTCCTGTCCTGTTCCTTCACTTCAATCACTTCTGATGTCTTTTCTATTTGCCCTTCTGAACGAAAAATTAAACAATCTTCCTAGCATCTTCCTTGTTATTTAGCTCCTCTGGTCTGTGTGTTGTGGTGTGGTTATCCTGTATTATGTGGCTAACATCCTCTTCCATGTGAGTATATACCATGCATGTCGTTCTGGGTCTGGATTAGCTCACTCAGGATGGTCTTTCCTAGTTCCATCCATTTAATTGCAAGTTTCAAGATTTCCTTATTTTTAATAGCTGAGAAACTCCTACAAGCAATGGAGGTGTGTTCCCCTTTCTCCACATCCTTGCCTGCATGTGGTGTCACTTGAGTTTCTGATCTTAGCCACTCTGTTAGGGGTGAGATGGGATCTCAGAGTCATTTTGATTTGCACTTCCTGATGACTAGAGATGTTGAGCATTTCTTTAAGTGTTTCTTGGCTATCTTACATTTCTTTGTTGAGAATTCTCTGTTTAGTTCTGTACTCCATTTTTTTAAATTGGCATATTTGGCTTGGAGGTGTATAGTTTTTTTTTCTTTTAGTATTTTATGTATTTTGGATATTAGCCCTTTGTCTATGTAAGGTCGATGAGGATTGTTTCCCAGTCTGTAGGCTGTTGCTTTGTTCTGTTGTTAGTGTCCTTTGCCTTAGAGAAGCTTCTTGATATCATGATATCTCAATTATTAATTGTTGGTCTTAGAGCTTGAGCTGTTGGCTTTCTGTTCAGGAAGTTGTCTCCTGTGCGAATTAGCTCAAGGCTCTTCCCCACTTTTTCTTCTAACAGATCTAGTGTGTTTGGTTTTATGTTTCAATCTTTAATCCACACGGACATTTTTTATGCAGTGTGATAAATAAGGGTCTATTTACATTTTTTACATGTAGCCATCCAGTTAGACCAGCACCATTTGTTGAAGATGCCATATTTTTCTATTGTATGGTTTTGGATTCTTTCTCAAAAATCAAGCATCCATACATGTGTGGATTTATTGCTGGTCTTTGATTTGATTTCATTGATCGACCTCTCTGTTTCTATGCAAGTGCCATGCAGTTTTTATTACTGTTGCTCTATAGTATAGCTAGAGTCACGGGTGGAGATATTGCCAGAAGATCTTTTATTGTACAGGATTGTCTTTGCTATTCAGGAATTGTTTTTCCATATGAAGTTGAGAGTTGTTCTAACTGTTACAGCATGGAAATTGTGCTTTAGGACTTGAGGAGACCCATTAATTTCTAACTACAAAATTCAAAGAACAATGGGACTTGTTAAATACATACAGCAGCTATGATTTCAGCAGCTGAAATTTACATTTCACAGATTCAGGGTTACTTAATTACATCCAGGAAAAAAACCTAATTCTCATTTGTTTAAAATATCTTATATATATTATATATATCTTTTAAAAATCACACTAATAAATATTTGTGTACATCATTATTTTATAATTAAAAAATGTTCACTTTTAGTATGATACAAGAGGTATCTAGTTTATGTGATATTTTACAAAAATACAGAGTTTAGATACAATAGCTCTTCCAAACACTATTAAGAGGTAAACATTTTTAATGGAAGAAAAGATAATCACTCAATAATTATTTACAAATGTACTTTGTTATATGTTTATAAAAATAAGTTCTAGTAAGTTCCAACTTTGTATATCAATTTAAATACATTCAGGTCATTGACATTAAAATTCTAGTAAAAATTAAAACCAGAAATACATTATCTTTCAAAAGTACCATTGTTCTAGTCTATAAAGATAATTGTCGACTTATGCAAAGAGTGGAGAAATATAAGTTTTAGAGACTCAACTGTTAATTGGAGTTACATAAGATAAAGCAACAAAAATCAACAGTATCCCATAAATTATACAACTTTTAGTTGATGGAAGTATACAGCAACTCTACCTGAGGTGGGAAGTCATGCTGGTATTCCCTGGACCAAGCTGGCAGGTGCAGTGCATGGGTAGCAGTGTTGATGTTTCAACAGGACTGTGTGTGTCTTGGAATTCACATGTTTCATGCTTAGAAGTGGAGCTTTGAATGACAATGTGGAAGAGTTGGTGTCATTAGAATGGGGCCCACATGATGGAGAGTAGAAATAAATTTATGAATTTTAAGCTTTAATTTTGCCTAGGGGTGTAATGCTCAGGGTACGTATATATTGAAATGTATGAGATAGCCAGTAAATATTTCTCTGTATATGTTAAAATTTTAAAAATTATAAAATCGCATGGAAATATTTAAGAAACAAAAAAAAGAGAAAAGAGAGAAAGATACTACAAGATACATACACATGGGATTCCCTGCATCTTCTGTGTTATGATCTAAAGTTCCAGCAAGAGTGATTTCTTTAGAGCCATGATATGTGATGTTAGAAATCTGAGAAAAGATAACTATAAGCTAAACATACTATATTTAATCTTAATAAAATAAGAAAAGATGCCCTGAATAGGATCTTGGAACTGCAGGCATTAAGACTAACAATTAGCAAATGGGATCTTATGAAATATAAAGCCTGTGTATAGCAAAGGATAATATCATTGGTGTGAAGGGACTGAGGAGGAAAGAATAGAATGGGAAAATATTTAGTAGTTATGCATCTTATAGAGGTTTAACATAAACATAAGTATGTGTGTATATATGTATGTAAGTGTGTATGTCTGTGTGTATGTGGCATTAATGGAGTTACCCTGTAATAAATATGGTAAAAACACATCCTCTAAATAGTATAGGCTTTCAAATAAAATCCCACTGTCAGGTTAGCAGGGTCCCATAGCCAAACCCAAACATGCCATGCTACTGACAGTGCTCTTATTTTCCCTCCAGAACTTGATGGAAGATCTGAAAACACCACATATGTGTGCCATAGGACATGGAGAAATCCAGCTGCTCCTGACTTGGAAGCATCTCCTTACTGGCTTGCTTTCACAGGGATGAAGTTCTCATGTGTGCTACCCAAGGGAGAAAGGTAATCAACAGTCTTAGCCAGCTGTGAGTCCTGTGAGCTATTATAAAGACTGACTTGGCACAACATGGCCGCTTGTACAATAGTGGCATAAACTTTATGAGAATAACAAGTCAGTTTCCTCACTGGGCTTCAAGTCAGCTCTATGGGATGCAACTAATGCTTGATACCACTAATTGAGCTGAAAGCTCCCTGCTAGCTAGGTCACAAACCACATGGAGAGTAATGCTATTATTTGACTAAACAGACATAGTATTGAACTTCATTCTAAATTCCTACATTTATATCTACAGATTAATGCATTTCTTAATGCTCATTAGAAAAACATCTTTTCAAAGTAGAAGACTATTAATAAAGAGACCTACAACTAGTCAACATTCAGAGAAAAAGATGGTAGGGTGTTGAGCTCCAAGTGGGACATCTATATGGCATCTCCCATCAAGACTCAGGGACCATCTTGGAAGAGAGGGAAGAAATATCATGAGAGTCAGAAGTAGTGCACATATGCAGGAAAACATCAATTGCCAGCAGGATAACTTGGTCCAACACACAGACTTACAGTAACTTTGACTGCATGTGCAAGATCTGGCCAACACTGAGGTACCCAAAAACCTAAAACAAATTACGGATGAGTTCACAAAACCCCACCCTTCTTTGCAGAACTATTGTCAGCTGATGACTGCTGGGGTAAGTGAGTTTTCTTCAGGTATGAGGGGCTCTCAGATATGATTTGCTACACAGTCCTATACCACTGCACATCCTCATGTATTAAGTAGACTGGTTTAAACTAAAGAGCACATGAAGTTTGAGATAGAAGTGGAGTGGGGCTGGGAGGGGCAGAGAGAAGTTGCAGGAGAGAGAATTAGGGATGGGTTTGATCAAAACACATTACATGCACGTATAATATTTTCAAATAATGAATTTATTAAAAATAAATCAGGCCGCTTTTTTTTGTCAGGTACCTTGTTCTGGTATAAAAATGCAGCTGTGAATGTCTTATGGTTTTCTTTTTCTCTTGAGACAAAATATCACTCAGGATAGCCTTGAGCTTATGATCTCCTGCGTGAGCCTCGTGGATGCTGGCCTTATAGATGTGTGCCACCATACTTAGTCTCTTAAGACATTATCTTATTCACTGTCGGCTACCATATAGTGAGTGACTGATAGATCACCAAAAAGAAGTTATAATCCAGTGTGGTTTCTATCTTAGTAAAATACTTATAGGGTATTTGGAATCTGTGTATAAGTTTTAATAATGAAAGTTTCCTTCAGTCTATGTGACCTGGTTATCATTTGGTACCCCAGTATCCTCACAACTTAAACATCATGACCTGTCTCCAATGCTTCCTTTTGCCTCTTGCATTTAAGGAGTTCTGTGTACTGAATCTATTTACTGAGACTGCTTAACATTGGGAGGTTTCTGGTTATATTTCAGATTCCTTGACTCTCTCCACACATCTGTGATTTGCAGGACATTTAACAAGATGTTGCTGTAACATTAAATGCTGTGCTGAACTCATTTGTTCTGGAGGAAGACAGTTTAAAAAGCTAGCTAGGTGTAGGCAGAGCCCTGTGCTCTCTTGAGTCTGCATCTAGGAAGGGCATGTTTTGCTGAGCTACTGGTGTTGAACCTTGGCACTCCAGGGCTTCCAATTTACTCTCCTGCCCTTACCTCTCTTAAGATGTGGCATTCTATGATGTGTCTGTTCACATCGCCTTTCCTTTATTTGGTCTTTTTTTTTTTTTTGTCTTATTATTCTCTAAACAATATGTATATCAGCAATCACATGACATTTGAGTTGTACCAAGAATTACAAAGCAATCTAGAGATGACATAAAGTACAAGGGAATGTGTATGATACACATGAATACTACGCTATTTTGCATAAGAGATTTGAGCATCTACAGTCTCTGGTATCCAAAGCAGTTCCACGGACCAAGGGACAACTGGCCACTAACTCCATTAACTCAGAAAGAAGAGCTCAGTGTTCTCAGAGAGTGTACTAAGTCTTACATGATGGGAGAGTTCCTTAAGTAGTTCAACCAAAAATCTACCCTTAAAGGCATGACATAGACAGCTGTGATTCTCTTTTCATCCTGCTTTCCCAATTTCCTACATTGTGTGCCTCTGAATACCTGTGCCTCTTTGCTATCCTCTTCTTCCCGAGGTACACAGTTGTAAAGACAGGCCATACAGCAATGACATCATCAAGGTGTCTTCAATGGTCATACAAGTATGTAAGTTTTTCAGAAGACTTGAGTTAAAACTCATTGTAAAAGCCAAACTTCTTACAATTTTCCTGGATCCCATATGGTAGGTGTCATTTCTCAGAAGACTAACTTCCTAACACATGACCCCAGTCCAACTGGGACACATGCAGCTCTCTGGTTCCCATACCAGGTGAACAATGAAAATCAAAAATGGTGATTTTGTTTTATCTGTAATCTTATGCATTTTAGAAAGTGGCTTCTCTACCAGATGTTGAGAACATTTCTCTTTCAAAACCATTATGTTTTCAACATAAGAGACAAGAAGGTTGATTTAACATATCTACTATAAAATGCATATGCAATTGTAATAAGAAGTAATAAACTTGAGAAATTTTGAGACCTCTGTCTCTCATATGTGTGTTCATGTGCGCACACAAAGATTTTACAACAGTTTCAGACTTTTAAAGGCTTTAAATGCATAATAATAACAGCGTTCAGATTTCTTTGACATTTTATGTTGCGAAAACAGCAACATCTTAGAAATTCCACCATCATTTCTTGTTGCCATTCATGTCCAGAGAAGTTACTAACCAGTGCATAGGCCATTTCCTTGCATATTCTGAGACTCTTTCTTATGATTCGTTATGGTCCATTTTTATAAAGCCCCACATGGTCCCTTATTTTTGACAAGTCTCCTATTAATGAACAGCCCATAGAAAGAACCTTCATGAAGGTTCTTTTAATTATCTCATGTATAAATTTCAACAGAAGTTCTCTCTTTCTTCATCTCTCGTTTGTGTACCCTCCTATCTATCTATTTATCTATCTATCTATCTATCTATCTATCTATCTATCTATCTATCTACCTACCTATCTATAATCTAACTAAATATCACGTGTCATATGTGTGTGTGTATTGTGTATCTATCATCTATTTCCATCTACGTACCTCTATAAAGCACTTATAATGCCAATACAAACTTTTAGTCATATAATTTAGCTATAACACAATCAAACCTTCTCTAAATAAAACAATTCTTTCTGAACATGATCTACTAAAAACTTAAAGGATACATGACACTTTTTGTAGTTTCTTGGCTAATTAGAACAAGGCATATCCTTTAAAAACTGTTATAGAAAATTTACACAAATCAGAATGTATTTGTACCTTTTAACACCTTTTTAAGGAGAACTTGATGATTGATGCTAAAAGTTTATACTTCCATACTTCATCAACTACTCTATAAGTTATTTAAGACATTAATATTTCTTTAGGAAGTAGAGATGATATAATTCTTTCAGGGAGTGATAACATTTGTTTTCTGCTTGAGTCTGTTTTGTTCCTTTACCTTCTTAAAGGATTCAAGGCCATTTTACAATTAGAATACCTTGAAAAGTGTCCTTCACAATTTGTCAGGTTTTTGCAGCATAAAAAAATGTACACAACAAAACACTTCTGGAAGGTTTTTTTTAAGTGTTAGAATTTGAATGGGAAGCACATGTTCATATCTGGTAATTTAAAGCTGCCCATTTTCTCACCAGTTCTCATTATTTCTTTCAGAGCCGGAGGCAGTCAGAATTTGTAGGACACCTTATTAACTGAGAATAATTCAAGTAGCTTTTCTGTTTGTCTAGAAAGTATGAAGGAGTGCCTGAGCAGATGACTAAAGCCAACTGAGTTAAGAGCCATGAATTCACCTATTAAGAAAATACTTAAAATTCCCGAGAGTCAATTATTTTTTTATAATGAAATTGCAGTGTAAAGGATTGGACCTGCGTGTATTTGAGGAAATGTTTTGACGTAGGAAGGAAAGCCAGTTTTTCTATTCATTAAAAAGAGTGTCTGTCAGTCAGCTATCCAGGGAGAGCTTCAGGCATCACTTCAACTGAAATAAAACCACAGTGATGTCAAGGGCTATAGCTTTGCATTTGTTAGAGATTAGCACATCCTTTCATTAATTATCACAACAGGTAAGTTGTATGATTCTGATTGTCAATTAGCCACTATGGTTTAGATTACTTTCCAGTAAGATAGCTTTAGGAAAGAGAGAATTTTCTGTTGTATAATAATGGATGCCTATTTTCAGAATATTTTTGAGTTATCTTCATTGGTTATAAATTGAAAATGAGAAGAATATAGCATGGATTGCTCGGCATCATCTTTTCATAGGTAATTGAGCACTGAGGTGTTACACATAGTGTTCTCTAAAATGTAAAAATGCCAAAATCAGTCGGTCAAATCCATTGTGGAAGGATGAAGTGTGTACCCTGAACTCTACCTTCTGATAACCTCTGCTATGCATTGCAACATATGCTTTAAATTTTATTTAATTATAAGCAATTGCATTTGCACTTTTACACTAATAATATTAAGGGTAATCAAACAACTCGCTAGCTGTAGGTAGTTACTAGCATGGTTCACATTCTAAACACAATTTACAAAAAAAAATGTTATCAAATGTTAAACGGTGACTTTTTCTTGGAGTAGGGCCATGTGACTAGTAGTGGCTCAGCTCAGCTCCATCAGCTAAACAGGCACATCAGTAGGCAGTCAACACTATATGCAGTCTTGGGAAACTATGGCTTTAGTGTTTCAGTGTCTAAAAAGTTTCTACTTAATGCAGTTTCAAAGTACAATGAGTTTATCAGGAAGTACCCATGTCAGGAGTCTATGCACTCTAGTTTCCTAGATTTCAACAGATATACTGTTTCTCTTTTCAGGGACACAGTAAGCTTAGTGGGGATGGGTTGGATTACTAGGGGCAGGAAGAAAGGAACATACTCAGTTACCTAAAAGAGAGAGATTGTTAGATTATCAACTACAAGTATGTGGACATCTCTTGCTATAAAACCTTCCAGATTGGTCTCTAGACTGGAGATATTTTTAACCTGGACAGGTTTATACTAGGTAACTTATGCCTTGACCATAATAAACTGAACAAAGATTGGTGGTTTACTGAAAGCTCCATTTATTGCATGTCTAATTATTACACTTGCAAAGGTCAATTTATCGGCCACTATTTTATACAGCTGGACAAGTTATTTACAGTGTTTGTCACATCAATAGGGAACCATCATGCATAGTTCATCAGTGGATATTTTTTGCAAGGCAATATTAAGTGATCAGAGTTGCTTCAGACATTGTCATCTATGTGTTGGTATATTTTCAATTTTAGAAAGATAGCAAATTAACTCTGTGGTTGGTTCAACATTCAAGCCAACATTATTTAAGCTAGCTCCATCTACCTTTGGTCTTCACTATACACTCAAACTACAGAACAATTTCCACTAATATTCTTTTAGCTGCTACTGCTGTGTCAAAAGATGAGTTTTTGCAGTGCTACTTACAGTTTTCTCTTTCAGTAATAACTTGACATTATTAAAATTGTTATATCTACTGGACATGGCATAGTGTACATAAGCCTGAAATAGTTGCTAGAAAATTTAATTGCTACTTAAATCTCCTACTTAAATCTTGTTATAAAGTATATGTACTTCATTCATTAAGTTAGATCATATTATGTTTATGGCTTTGATGAGATTATTGATCTTTGCAGTTTCCCATTAAAAAACAGAGGACTGATGGTAGAATAAGTTTTTCTTTCTTGCTTTTGATAGATATGACCACACATCCAAGAAAAAGCAAATGTATTCTATACTGGCTTAAGTTCTTAAGAAATACCTGAAATAAGAAACTAATTTTAATAAATGCCATTTTCTTGTTCTGTTTTCAAAGAGATTTTGCATTTTCTTTCTCTGTATACAAAGTTTTTCTCTCATCATTGAATGAAAATATACCAATCACTTATTCATTGAGAGCGAAAGTAGAAATAGAGCATATTAGAGGAGTCTCTTCTAAATTTTGTTTGAAATAGGGTCTTGTCATGTTATCCAGGCTGTACTTGACCTCCTGGTGATCATCTTGCTTTAGCCTATCAGCTGGGTGGCACAAGAGAAGGATGGCATTCTGGAGGTAGTTTATCTGTCCAACTCTCACTCTGGTTCAGATATTTTGGTAGAAAAGGTTGATTGTAGTCTCCTTGTGGCCTAAGATTTTCATATACACTCTTCATCTTGTTTCTTTCAAGATTTTGTTTCAAAGATGTAAAATGGTTTTGATTCTGCAATATTCTTTAGTGTCTTAGTTCGTGTCTTAGATCCTGACATTTTTCCATTGAAAAATAGAAAGGGCAACAGAAGTGAACATTGTACAAACTACTCAAAGTCCTGAAGCCTATCAGTCCTAACATAAAGAAAAAGATGAAGAATTATATCATTCCTTAAAATGTGTTGCATAGTTCCACAATTAAAGAATAATTTCTTGATCCAATATAGAGCAGAGAGAGATAGAAAGAAGACTAACAGCTAATTGTGCTTTCTGCAAAGGATGAGGGATTGAGTTTTACTCCAGGGATCTACATGGAAGTTTCTAATACATCTACACATTCATTTGGTATGTGTATTCACACACACACACACACACACACACACACACACACACACGCAAAACAAACAAACAAACAAATAAATAAATGTCTTTTAAAAGTAGGGAGATAATCATAAAACATGATTCCATCTCAATAAAAGGGATTGTTTAAGAAGCAAAAGGATGTAGAATATTGAAAGTTCTGTTCTAACACATATGAACAGTTTGCTGTGCCACACAACAGCTCAGTCAGTCTACCAGTGGGGATGAACCGTTCATAGGAATACTTACCTCTACACTGTATCTGTGTCTTCTATTTAGCCCTTCTCTTCACTACAATTCTGTCTAGTCTGATTACATGTTGTTGTTGTGCTAATATTTACTTGATTATCAGATACATTTATATGACCCCATATCCAATGTCTATCTGGTTGAATTGTACAGAACATCCTTAAGAAAACTTTGTCTTTCTGTGTCTTTTCTTTGTCATTGTCTCTATGTTCTCACAAATATATTCTGCCTACTTTCCCCACTGGAAGTGGATGGTCACTTTAAGTGACCATGGTCACCTATGCTTACTGACACTTCCTAAGGCTTTCAGTTTCTATATTATATAACTATTTTTATAGTAGATAACTAACAAACCCCTAAGTCTTCTGGGTGGTTTTATTCTCTTTATTCTTAATAAATAGGTATGCTTTTCATGTACTTGGTAAGGACTTTTATTGTTAAGTACTTCTTGTCTTTCTTTTATTATAACAAGCTGCCTTACTTTCTTGAAATGTATTCTACAAAAATATAAGGATTATAGAAGAGATTATCAGACTTTCTCCCATTTTTTAAATTTTATTTTACAAATGATGAGCTTCTATTATCAAAATTTAGTCTAGGGTTTACATTCGTTCTTGTGTTTCTGTGGGACATGGCCAGTCTATAATTCAGTTAACTTATTAGTGCAGCAGCACACAATGTACTTTGATGTTCTATTCATTGCCTGTCATCTTCTCCCATCTGAACTTGAAGCCCATACTCCCAAATAATCCCACTCTTGCTTAATATGTACTCATGATTCTTCTCTGTCTCTTTTTGTAGTTTGATTGTTCACTTCTTGTCATTGATAAATGATGCCTGATGGTCCAGATACACTTTGTAGTATCATTCTGTACCCATTGCTTTTTCTTTCACTTGGCCTCCTTATTCTTCGGTTCTCTGAGTGACTTCCAAAGTGTGTAACACTTCTCTCATGTTCTTCTTGGAATTACTCATAGCTTTGTGAAGTCCCTTGCAATAAAAGTAGGGTTTTTCAATTCATCAATTTCTTTTCTATAGATTTTCAGGTATCATTAATGTTTTCACTGTCATGAAATAATTTTATATTTGAAAGACTTCTATTTAGATGTTCCTATCCTACATCAATAATTGCCACCTGTCATCTTTGATTATGGCTTCAGAACCTGGTCTCTCTTAGACTTTGTCAGCTGCTTTTAGAATTGTGAATATTTTATTCCTTCATTTATGAGAAGCCATTTCTGTGTGTTTGTGGTCTTTTGTGACAATGATCCTGGTCTTCAGTCAAATATATTTGGAACTCCAAATTATCATAGAAATGTAAATTATATCATTATTTCTAATTGAATTTTCTCATACAAATGGTAAAGAAGCTGCAAACATTATACAGATTAAGCATGTTGTATTTAAATATATGTATTTATATACATAATCAAACATATACACATGTATGTGTAACATGCATATGCATATGTTCATGCAACAATAACTAATATATAAAGAGGCCATGAATTTTAAATCATGCTGGAAGGGTATGTAGGGATCTTTGAACAGATAATAGAAAAGTGAGAAATTATGTGGTTATATTGTAATTTCAAAACTAAACTAAACTTGCAAACAAATAGCCAGCACCCTGTGGCAGAAAAAGCCCTGTTGAGTGACACTGAGCTAGATCACAGGCATCCTTGGCTCAGACTTCACTGTTAATCAATTGTCTTAGTCGTTATATAGTTTTTCTCTAATTGTTTATTCAAGGACTGAACTAATACCTCACAGCCAAGCAGATTTTTATGGCCATGTATATAATGCCTGGACAAATAGGTTGCATAATGGAAGTGGAAATGCTGACACTGTGCTTTCTGTAATGGCATGAGTGGACTCGGTATTACAAAGCACAGCTTTATTGTGTCCTTCTAGTAGGCCATTTATGTGAGGCATGGATTGAAATAATAATTCAGAAGTGTAATAGCACTTGAACCCAATTGGATATGAGACCCATCCAACAAATAAGTGGACGAATGGAAATGATGCTGAAATACAAAGCAAAGAGCCAACACAAACCCTCTCCTCATTTAAAAATGCCCATCACAGCCATTTTTTACTGTGTAACTAAATTGTTATTTTACATAAAATAATTTTTTTAGTTTAAATCCATAGCTTTAAGTTTAAATCCTCTGAGACTTTACATTAAGAGTAGTCTTTTTAATTAAAGAAAAATAAACCCCTAGATCTTTAAAATTTTATATATACATAGTTGGAATATATAATATACATATATGTATGTATGTTTAACCTTCATTTTGTGTCGGGGAGATAGTCTTTCACAGGAACCTAAACATAAGAAATATTGTTATTGATCCTGTCCATGCTCTCTATAGACTCAAAATTTACTTAAGGAAGAGAAAAGGAAAAAAAATAAGTCTAAGGAATAGGAAGTTGAATAGGGTCATTCTTCTCTCTGACGCTGCTTACTAACAATGTCAGAGGAGGTAGGGCGGACTGAGGCAGAGGCAGCTCATGAGGAGGCTCAACTCTGAAATCCTTGGGCTGGCAGTCCTCTCCAAGCTCATCATGGGTTGCGATTCTAGGGAAAGGCGAGGAGATAAGCCAGGAGCTGAACGGCTTAGCTTATCTGTGCCTGTTGTTTCACCATTCTCTTTTTCTCTTCTTACTTCTGGCCTCATTGCAATCTCAAACCACTGATTAAAACAAGAAGGAAAGAATTAATTGAGAAAAGTTTATCTTGGAACAATCAGAAATTCTTTGTGAACCAGTAAATTGTTAAGTGTGAGAAGAGGGAAAAGCCAAACTGAGGAAATGTCTATTAGGTGTCTAAAGAACTAGATATGTGAATTAAATTGGGGGTACATTTGTCTTCCTGCTGGACACCACACATATCATGTTTTCTCTCCTGCTTAATGACAAAGCAATATTTCTTTCTTCTAAGATGCTCTGCTCATTAATATTACTCAGCTTATCATTTTATTATTATTATTATTCTTATTATTCTTATTATTCTTATTATTATTATTATTATTATTATTATTATTATACGCAAAGACAGTGAAATGGGTTAAAAAAAAACTCCTGGACAGTTTTGCAGCTTCCTGGAGAAGGAAAGTGGAGAAGAGGAAAAAGAAAAAAATGTCATGGCATTTGAGTTAAATTTCCCTGCCACCTGGGGAGGAATGGACTGTAGACAGAATACAGAAGTCCATACAGAAAAACATTCTACAGTTTTGGTGAGCTTTGAAAGAAATAAAGAGAAATAAAGAGCAGGCAAAGTTACACCTTTCTCAGCAAGATAAACAGACCCACGAAACTTAATGGCAGTTTGTAAGAACTGCCTTTGTTGTTGTTGTTGTTTTCATTTCTAAACAAATGTTTTATATGGATGTTTCTCAATATTGGAAAATCCTTTGGCAAAGGACTCTGTATCTCCTTGTCTTTCTTAAGCATTTTATCCTTCAGCCGCTTTTATATATTAAAAAAAAACAGGTATACTGCAGGCTAGCTCAGTGAATTTATTTTTGTCATTAATTTATTTATTTACTTACTTTATTTCCTGCTTGCAGCAGCAGCAGCACCATCCCCACTCCGAGTTTCAGTGAATTTAAAGAAGAAATTTTGAAAGGCTTTTGGGTCTTCTCCAAGAAGTTATTAATTGTGACTCATGGAAGTGTTGTGCACTGGGATTATAAGTCACCTAGAAGAATACTTTACACTTTATAGATTCTTCACAAATATCACACTTATTAGAAGTAAATTATTTGAGTTGAATAGAGCCATAAAATACTAAGGTTAGGATGCACTTGGGATGTGCCCTACCTTCAGAGAAGAAATCTAAAACTCAAAGAGGAGCCAAATGCTCTATCAAGGTCATTTAATAATTAGAAATAGGGTTAAATCTAGGGTTGAATTGTGATTTAATTTAATAATCTTTATGTAATTTCATATGCTTGTCTCTCAACATTCTACATCATTTTCAATTAAACTGGCTTCTCACTCGGCCCATTTACCCACTAACACTCACAGTATTTTAAGATAAATCATCATTACTTCTCCCAACATATTTTATCTGAAAATACTATTTTCCCAGAGGGAAATAATACATACATAACTCTTATCTTGTAGTAGAACCTATAAAGTAAGTAAGCTATGCTTATAACATCTTAGAGAAAAAAATTCCTTGTATAGTATTTCACTCATTAGTTTTTAAAATTAAGCTATCCTATTTAAATGTATGCTTACTGTTTAGCTAAGCTGGCCTCAGATTTTTTGATCTTCCTGCCTCAGGTCCCGTGTTAATATTACAGACATGAGACATGATGCCCATCTTGACTTCTGCTTTGTAGGGAATTCACTGATTCTATACATGTGGGTGGTGTATAATGACCAAGTCAAAACAATCTTCCTCTCTTCATACATGCATCATGTTTAGATCATAAAGATACTCTGAAGCATAAGGTATTTTAATGTAGTTGTATCTATTGTGCTGCTGATAATCCTTAAGTTATTCTTCCATAAGCCCAACAAGATGATGTTTCTTATTGAACGTCTCATCTCCGTTTCTCTAGCCCTAATCTCTATGATTGCAATTGCACTCCTCTACAAGGATGACTTGCTAATTGACACCAGTGGGTAAGAACATCCAATATTTGTTTATGCTTCCTTTAAGTTTTGTTAGTAATTAAAATTTCGGACTAGCATTAAAACTTATGGTTTTTATTATAACATCTGCACACACAACTTGGTGTCTTCGTATTTTGATCACCTTCCTCCCTCACCTTCACAGCCCTTCTACTATGACCACTGCCTCACTGTGACAAGTAATCTTCCTTCTCCCAGATCTTACCCTTCTTTTTTTATGTCAAATGTATTGGACTGTCCTTTTCCTCACATCCATTAAGGTTTTTTTCCTACTCTCATGATATTTCCTGATTAAGTTTACTTAACACAATGGCTCACAGTTAGATTCATGTTGCTGCAAATGACATGATTTCATTCATTCAAAAATACTTTGTCTATACACCATTGTTTTCTGTATCCCTTCATCTACCGATGAACAAACGTTTTTGTTCTGCTTTAGATGTTGGGGCAATAGCATTGGTAATCATGGAATACAAGAATCGTTTGCTGTAGTTTTGTCTCCTTTGGCTACAGGCCCAGTTGTAGAACACTCAAATCCTGTGGTAGATTTAGGGTTTTGAGGAAGACATACTACTTTTATAATACCTGTCTTCATTTAAATTTCTATGAAAATGCATGAGCTCAATTTTATCAACATGATTTCCAGCATTTGTTTTGTTTTGTTTTGTTTTGATACCTGTTTAAATTAGGGTGAAATGATGCCTCAGTTTCATTTCACTTTGCATTTCCCTTGTGTGTAGTAAAAATAAGCCTTTCATAAATCCTTTGGCCACTTGTATGTCTTTTTTAAAAGAAATATTTGTTGTTTATTAACTCTTTAGCATAGTTTTTAAAAGATCATGATTTTTGTTGTTATACTTTCTGAGATATTTTTTACATATTTTTTATGTCTTGATAGATAAATAATTTGTATATGTTTTCACTCATCCTGCTGTCTGTCTCTTCATTATTTTAAAGATATCATTTTCTGTACAGAAGCCTCGTAGGCAGTGTTCACACACACACACACACACACACACACACACACACACACACACACACATACACACACACTGGTTCAAACATCGGCACTAAGAAATAAAAATACAAAATCTCTGTTTGTTATGGTCTATCTCCATAATCCATCATTCAATAGACTTAGACAGAAAGATATTGAGTTTAAGACTAGCCAGGGCCATAAATAAATAAACACTCATACATAATATATTTGGCATTTGGCTGTAAACTGCAATGAAGTTATACTTTAATTTAGTGACAAAAGTGACAACTTGATTATTTGACATTACATCTAGGACTGTTACACTGTGTGCACACTCCCTTGCATTTACTTTCTTCTACAACCCTTTATAGTATTCAAGGCTTTATAGTTGTTTAAAAATTATGTTTGGATCTATTACTGTTCATTCTGTCTTTGGAGGCAGTGCCTTCTTTAACCTTTAAGATTTCTGATTATATTTGAAAATGTATGAAATTCATTTGAGTCTTGTACATTTATCTTTTTCATAGCCTCAAATATTTCTATGGTCACATCCATAGATTCTATGCTTATTTCAGGTAGAGAAACTTATCTACAAGAATATTCTTTTTCTTTTTCTTTCTTTTTGTTAGAATATTCTTTGACTTTCAGTTATCTTCTTCTGTTTAATCTGTGGCTCTGCATTTTTCTCCCACATTCAGTGCTCTAGCCCAGCATTGATTAAACATATACTTAACAGGTTGTTTTGTGGCTGTTACCTCCAAATGGAAACATTCTCTCCTTGAAGGAGGAGAGGCTTATGAGATTTAGGAGGTAAAGATAACGTTCTATGTCTGCAAAGGTGGAAACATAAAGAAATCTACCTGTATCCTCTTCCTCTGTGTCATGGCAAGGTTGCCCCACCAGGGGTAAGTGATCAATGTTGGGTGCCCAGAGTCCATGTCAGAAGTAGTTTCTACTTCCCATATTGTGGGACCCACGAGGAGACTGTGCTGCCTATTTACTACATCTTAGCAGAAGGTCTATGTGCACATCATTCATGGTCCTTGTTTGGTGCATCAGTATCTGTATTGTAGTGTGGAGACCCTGTATTATGTGGCTAATACCCACTTATGGGTGAGTATATACTATGTGAGTCTTTCTGTGACTGGATTACCTTACTCAGGATGATCCCTTCTAGTTCCACCCACTTGCGTGCAAATTTCAAGGTTTCCTTCTTTTTAATAGTTGAGTAATATTCCAATGTGTAAATGCACCACAGTTTCTTTATCAGTTTTTCAGTCGAGGAACATCTAGGTTGTTTCTAGATTCTAGCTATTATGAATAAAGAAGTTATGAACATAGTTGAGCAAATGTCCTTATTGTATGGTGGAACATCTTTTGAGTTTATTCCCAGGAGTGGTATGGGTGGGTGTTGAGGTAGTATTATTCACAATTTCCTCAGAAAGAGCCAAATTGATTTCCAAATTGGTTGTAAAACTTTAAACTCCCACCAACAATGGAGGAGTCTTCCCTTTCTTTACATTCTTGCCAGCATGTTCTGTCACTTGAGTTTTTATCTTAGCCATTCAGATAGATGTAAGATGGAATCTCAGAACCATTTTGATTTGCATTTCCCTGATGCCTAGGGATGTTGAACATTTCTCTAAGTGTTTCTGAACCATTTGATATTCCCATGCTGAGAATTATCGTTCTTAGATTTGGAGATAAGGGTTGAAAAGAAAGAAGGGGGAATATAGAAACATATAGGAATGATAGGACATAAAGGAGATTACTGAATCTACTCCTTAACTTAATCCCTTAATTGTTACTCACAGGGTTATTTTTAATTCAGTGGTATAGAACTTTGTATATAGATGCAAGATAAGTTTAATTTTTGATGCACTGGTATAGAATTCAAATTTAAGTTTATTCTTCACACACATTATATGTATTTCTACTCAAATCTGAGGTTTTGTACCCATACAACTCAATTATAATACAAGGTTTACTTCTGATACTTTGAAAATGCTGTTACAAGTTGTTTAGGATAAGTAAGTTATACAAGTTAATTGTTAGTCGATCAAATCATGGTCATATCAATTACTAGTCTATTTTTATCACAAGAATATACAGCCCAGGTGTAACAGATAGATATGATTCTAAAGAAAGCTAAGGTAAAATAGTCTTCAAAAATCAGAGACATACAGAATACGGCATTTAAAGATGTTTTATTTTAAAGATTCATTAATAATGAGACAGATTAACTCCTGGCAACACCCTGCCTACCTCAAAGAAGATGATGAGCATTAAAGAATTGCCTTATGGAGATGGCTTCAAATGTAGCAAACCATGCACTGCAAAAAAAAAATGTCCTCAGTTCTGACACAGACCTAATTCTGCCTAAAAATGGGCAAGTTTGGACGCAGGCAGAGTCGACGGCCAAACTCTGTCAAGACAGGGTAAGCAAGTCCTCAATAGTTTCTGACTCACAAATATGTCTGTCACATATTTTGGTTCAGAAGGCTGAAGATGACATTCCAACATTATAGAGAATTTGGGATGACTTCAGGCAGCAATCTCTCTATCATTTTCTCATTTTGGAAGCTACTAACCTGCACTTCCTGTCTGCTCGGGTGATCAATTTTATTCCTTCTCAAGTCTCTGATGGGGCTGAAGGCCAGATAGTGTAGTTTTACAATTAAGCTTAGTTGTTTAGGGGTTAGGATGCTTTTATGTCTAGATAGATGTTTGAAGTTGATAGAGATGAGATATAGATGTGATAGATATTGATTTGCATTCAGACTTTTAGACACACCAAGGTTGGAAAGATGTTTTCTTCAAGGTTGCCAAATACAAATAGCCAAGTCACTATGAATGTAGCATTGTTTCATGTTTCTTCTTGCTGTAGGTAGTTTATTGTACATATGTGTAATAATATAAATGTGTATGTAAAAAAGAAGTCTAGAAACCCTCCACAGCTTTATAAAAGAGGTAAATGACTTCCATGAAAGAAGACCCTGATCTGTCCACAGAACTCCAGAGAAGATATTTCTAAGATTTATTGAGCTTCCTGCAAGTTGTATGTTCAGTTCAGGGCCACAGCACTCATGGGCAGTGCAGCACATCACTTCTGCCTTGGAGTGAGATTTTGGTGATGTGTGGTTTTTTTTTTTTTTTTTGAGTCATCCCTGCTCCTTTAAGTTCCTACTCATCCATATTTCTAATAAGACTCTAAAAATGATTATTAGTTTACCAATTGTACTTTGGCCTTTGGTCCAATTCTTATCTTTTGTCTGCCCTGGGTTCCTGTGTGTGTGGTGTGTTGCACTTCCTATTTCCCTATAAAAGTTTGATATCCAACCATGTTTTGACCCAGATTTAAGTGAAACATTTTCATGCTCAGCCCTCCTTGGATTGTTGAAAGTTTGGGTTACTTTTTGCATATTGTTGTGCAGAAAAGGTCCTCTTTTACTTGCTCTTTAAAGATAATTTGTGTTTTTTATTATTATGAAATATCTTCTGTAGGAATGGAAATTATAGGGTAGCATTTTCTCCTTTTGTTCATTAATTTGTGAAATCAGTGAAATCACCTTAGTTGGATTCTGTGATGACTTGTTAAATGTATTCCTCAAAAATTTTATATTATATTCACAGAAGAAATCACTCATTGCTTTTTCGGTCTTACATTTCCCCTCTTCATTTATTAAAATAGTGTATTACTCTGTATATATTTTAAATACTGTCAGGCTTTATTTTGTATATATTTAGTGGGAACCACTTCCATGATTATAACTGTTACCCCTTTTAAAAGTCACTGTCATAAAATTGACTGAAAGTATAAAAAGTGACTTAACACAGGTCTTGTGTAGGAACTATGTGCAATATTTCTGTTTTGTAGTTATGTGCCATAACTGGGCATAGAAATTGGATGGCCTTTCTTTTGATCATTCATGATTTAGAAGAAAAAGAAATAAATAATACAAACACATTTTTTTTTCACCAAGGCACCAATTTCTTTCTTTTTTTCCTTTCCATTCTGTGGAAACATCCTTATAGTTTAGCAAAATCTGAAGTCATTAGTTTTGTTTTTATTCTGCTTTCATGGGCAGAAAGAAATACTCTGCCATCACAAACGCCTTAGGTGACCAATCAGCAAGTGATGCTTTTGGATAGAACATCTCAAAGGAAGATAATCTTGCAAATTTGTAAATGCAAAGACCCTTTGAAGCCTTCTGGGATCCTCCTTTCTATCTGGATAACCTTGAGAACTTCTATACTTTTTCCTATTATGAGGAATAAAAATGGGCTAGAAACCAAAAGGATTTTGATTCTCCTATTGCTGTTATTGTGGGTTTTATTTGCTTTTGCGGTCCTCTTCTAGATACTAGAAGTGTGAGAGCATCAGAGTCCGACTTCCAAGTTCCAATTACTACTGCTGCTTGATGAAAGGTCTCCTGAGTTCACAAATGAAAATGCCCTCACTTCAACCAGCAGAAGTTAATCTGCAGCCCTGGTGCGTGGATCCTCCATCATAGCACTAGAGTCACTAAATCTGTCTTGTGCTGTGACTCTGGAGATGCCATCACTTGTCATTCTGCCCAGTAGAGCATGTTGTAGCACCTGCTTTATATTGTACATCATGACAAAAATATCCTCTCAAGTAGAAAATCAAACAGCCACATATTTTTGTTTATCCCTGTGGAGGTGGTTGTTCTTTTATGCTCAGTTGAATCAAATTTCAGCCATTCCCATATGACACTGACCGTGACTCATTTTTCCTATCAATCACCCACTGTATAATAACTGTAGAGAAAGCACCAAACCTAATAGCTAGACAAATATTAACCTTTATATTTTTGATGACTTGGAGGGCTATTAGGAAGATTGATTAAAAGTATATGTTAGGTCTTACAAGACATAGTCATCTAAACTAAGAATGTTCCAAAGATTTCAAATCAATATGATATGATTTATTTTATTTTAAAATATTTTATGAGATATATGCTTTTCCATTTCTAGAAATTATAATGAAAATTTGGCACTCAAACATTTTTATTATATGTTCATGAGGTTTGAATATATATATATATTCTTTTTGTACTTTTTGTACTTACATCTTTAAAATTCTACATGTGATTACTGCTTTGTAGCCATTCTTTATCCTTGAGATGGCCATCTTGTGGATAAGGCCAGCCCATCTGGGGATGGTGGAGCAGAAGAACCCAGTTGCAAAGCTGACCAGTGTCAGAGCTGTTCAGTAACTTCACTACTCCCACACGTTCACTCTAGTCAAAGTTAGCCTAACAAATGCACAGTCCAGATGTGGGACTCAAAAGCTGTTAACAGATCTTTGCAGAACATTTAAAGAAGTAGCTCCCAGTGTATGTTCATAGACTAATTATAGAAATCATTTAGAATTAAGTTTTTTCCCGTAAAGACTTGACTAGTTTGCTGAAGGAACCAGTGCCTACATGATTAGCATGAACTTTTGCAAGCTCAGAGATGACTGGCCCACATTAAAGAAAAATCAGGAATGCAGCTGCTGGTAGATTGTTCCTTAAACATGGCTTCCAGACCACCCTGGGTTTCTTAAAAACATCATTTTTTTTAGGAGTACATACTTTTGGCTTTCCACTTTTGAACACAAATTATCTTTTGAAACAAGTTTAAGGCTAAGCCAAGCATGAGTCAAAGCTACGGCCTTGAAGCTGTAGTTTTAAAAGCTAACACTAAGAGGACTATGGATTTTGTTAAGTCTACAATTTTGTTGTATAGTGTAATAAAAGAAAGTACAGTAATGTGTTGATATGTATGCATGTATATTTGTATTCATGCGTGCATGTGTGTATCTATATTGAGATGAGGTCTCACTCTCTGGCCCATGCTGGCCTTGAACTCATGATCTTACATTTTCATACTCTAAATGCCAGGCTTGCAGGTGGCTAGCATTACCCATTTCAAATGTAGAATTTTTAACCACACCTTTTAAAATAAATACTAAGCAAATAAAAATCTGTATTAATTAATCTATTGATTTACTATACATCCTGATCAGAGCTTCCCCTCTGTCCTCAGCTCTCAGTCCCTTCCTCTTACCTCAGCTGCCTACATTCTTCCCTTTCTCCTCAGTTAAGGGAGACCTCCCTTGGATATCAACTGGCCTTGGCATATCAAGTTGCAGTAGGTCTAGGCACATGTTCTCTCATTGAGGATAGACAGGGTAGCCTTATTATGGAAAAAGGATTCATAGGCAGGCAACAGAGTCAGAGACAGCCCCTGATCCTGCTGTTAGAAGTTCCATATGAAGGCCAAGCGGCAGAGGGACTATGTCCGTCCCATGTGTGCTCTCTGCTTGGTGGTTTGTGGTAGTTGATTCTTAGGTTTTTCTTGTGTCCTTGCCTTCTCTGGCTCCTTCAGTCCTTCCTATCCCTCTTTCAACTAGTGTTTGGCTGTGAATCTCTGCATCTGTCTCTATCAGTTGCTGGGTAAAGCCACTCAGATGACAGTTAAACTAGGCTCCTGTCTGCACGTATGTCAGAGTATTATTATCAGTATTAGGGGTGGCTCTGGTCTCATGGCAGCCTACAAAATGGGAAAAGATCTTAATATGGCAGCCTACAGAATGGGAAAAGATGTTCACCAACCCTGCATCTGACAGAGGGCTCATATCCAAAATATATCAAGAACTCCAGAGACTTGTCATCTCCAAACCAAATAACCTAATTAAAAATGGGGTACAGATCTAAAAAGAGAATTCTTGACAGAAGAATCTCCTAATGGCAGAGAATCCCTTAAGAGAAATATTCAACATCCTTCATCATTGGGGAAATGCAAATCAAAATGACTCTGACATTCCATCTTACACCTGTCAGAATGACTAAGGAAAAAAAAAACCCACAAAAACAAAAACAAAACTCAAGTGACAGCTCATGTGGGTGAAGATGTGGATCAAGAGGAGCACTCATCAATTTCTGGTGGAAGTGCAAATTTGTACAGCTAGTTTGGAAATCATTTTGGCAGTTTCTAATGGGAATAGTTCTACCACAAGACACAGTTATATTCCTGGGCATATACTCAAAAGATGCTCCAACATACCACAAGCACACTTGTTCAACTAGTTAACAGCACCTTTACTTGTAATAGTCAGATTCTGGAAACAACCTCCATGCCTCTCAATTGAAGAATGAATAACAAAAAGTGGTACATTTACACGATGAAATATTACTCAGCTATTAAAAACAGTGACATCTTGAAAGTGGCAGGCAAATGGATGGAACCAGAAAAGAGCCTCCTGAGTGAGGTTACCCAGACCCAGAAAGACGTGAATGGGAAATACTCACTTGTAAGTGGATATTAGTCATGAAGTACAGGATAACCAGGCTATAATCCACAGACTCAAAGAAGCTAAGTAGCAGGGAGGATCCAAGGGAGGGACACACGAATCTCAATGAGAAAGGGAAATAGAATGGACATCAGGGGTGAATGGAGGGAGGGGAAAGGGTTGAGGAGGGTCTGGGGAGGGGAAGAAGAGGTACCAAGTTGGGGGAGGCCAAAGAGAGATTGAGTGCTGAGAGAGAAGGGTAGGATTGGAGCGGGAGCATCTCTGGGATGATATAGAAGCCTAAGACAATGGAAACTCCCAGGGAAGTATGAAGGTAACGCTAGCTAAGACTCAGCAATAGGGGATGCAGAACCTAAAAAGAAAAGACTTCCAATGGAGAGATTGGGACACACAGCCCATCACCTGCCTACAAGATGTCCAGGGGCAAAGAGGAAGCAGAAATAATTTTGTAAAGCAAAACCAAACAACCTGAACGGCTCCAGAGCGGCAGCTGTGTCCTGCCTCTGTAAACCCAGGAGAAAGTGCACACATTTGGCCTAAGACATGAGTGAGACCTATGAGCTTTTAAGTTTCGTCTGGAAGAATGATTGCATTTGTAGGAATTTCAAGTCTTAACTCGAGAAAAACAGTTATTTTCTCACAAACTGTTCTGATGGCTCTAAAGTGTTCCAATGTATTTTTTCCCTAAGGTTTGGAACAATAGAACTAGAAATTGGTGGTAAGGTTTTGAAATTCACCTAATCCATGACAGAAGTGGCATGGGTGTTCTCAAGTACCTAAGGTAAAAAAAAGAACTTGAACAAGTAAATTTAGGAAATTTCTTCACACTTTTAGCATTACTACTTGATATAGCCTACCCTAGGAACTTACTTAGGTACACCTACCCTGAAAGTTTTATCAAGGTAAAACTCATTCTTTTTAATATTTTTGTCAGTGTTTCTAGTTATTTAACAAAATATATGGCTATCTTAGGACTTTTGTTAGACAAGTGCTCACAAAGTGTCATATGCATATTAATTCAATTACTAACACATAAATAGTATTTTACCTAGTTTTTCAGTTGCTGAATTTTTCAAATGTTGTCTTTCTTTTTATGGATCCTTTTGTAAAAACCCTTTTTTGTGCCCTCTTTCTCTTTTTGACAGAGTTAAACATAGATTTGAGGACTGAAATTTGAAGTCAGCATAACTTTTTAAAAAATTACTTTCAGTAAAGGAACAATTCATTTCCCCGCTACCCAGAAATGCCTGTAATTTATTTATTACTTTGTGTTTGAAATTCAGAAGCTGTGTAATTCTGCATCCTATACTTTATGTCTGGAACTCAGGAAATACATTGATTTGTGTAAATAGTTCTCTTTGTACCCTTAAGAGTATTTAAAATAATAGTATTCTCCATTTGCAATCATTTGCTTTCCCCCAAATATAATTCATACATGGTCTTGCATGTAAGCATTTCTTTCTTAATAATTTTCATTTTCAAGAGTTTAATGCAAAATATCAATTTAAGTGTTTGCTTTTCTTCCTTATATGTTTCATAGCACTGATTTTGTAATTTTGCATTTTATATTACATCATAAGGATATGTGAGTACCTTTGAACCCCATTATGATCATCAAGAACTGTCTTTGGTACAAGCTTTCTAAAAGTTTACCCTATAACTGTCCATCAAAACAGGATGTCTTTTTCTAGACAAGTAAAAATGGAGGAAATCAATGCAAAACTTCCCATCTCTGGTCCTCTTCTTTTGTGTTGCAAGCTGGTATTTGTCTTACCTAGATCAAGATTAGAAATGTTAATGTTGAGAGTGGCAGTTACTACTAAGTTATCCACACAAACTTGTATTCACACTAGCATAAAATTAAATGATGAAATTAAAGCAAAAGTGTGATATACAAAAGCACTAAAAGAATGACAAAGAAGATGACAATGAAGTTGGACAGACATTGGACTGAGGAAACAAATGATGATGAGTCCAGACACAGAGTAAAGCATACATACTCTCATAAAAGGAGCATGTGCTAAAAGGCTTGTTTCAAAAATAGTGTATGTGTGTGTGTGTGTGTGTGTGTGTGTGTGTGTGTGTGTGTGTGTAACATAGAGAACACTTAATGGGAAAGTACCCACAGATGAAAGAAAACAGAAGAAATAAATAAAATATAAGGAATGGAAGGAGAGGAGGAGGAAAAGGAGGTATGAAGAGGGAAGGAGTGAGAGAAGAAAGGAGACCCCAGAGGCTACTGCATATACATGGGTATAGTTGCTTTATTTACAATGAGGGAATGGAATCACAGTGCTGGAGATGTGAGCCAAACAAATGGATAAAGAAATTGTGGTACATACACATGGTGGAATTTTAGGCAGCTGTGCACTAGAAAGGAGATCATAAGATGGGAGGAATGAATATTAATGGAGCTTAGAAATAGGATAGTAGAATATATGTATATAGAATATATGTATATATATAATTTTCCATGGTAAATACAGAAATGGTAAAACTGTACTGTTTAAACAACTTTTATATTATTAATCAGAGTTGAACTTAAGATATAAGTGAACAACAAGGTTAAAATATAAAGACAGCAACAAGATATGCTATAAAAACATTAACCATAGAAAGAGCACCATTGCTTTCCTGATTTATCCTTATTTATGCCTCTAGCTTGACTTCAGTAAGAGTGTTGCCCCAGTGTTTTGTGCCTCATGAACTATGATCTATTCTTCCATAGGCATTGTTACAGTAATTGTTCCAGTTTGAAGATTATTTTGTTGATTTTTATTTACATAAGATACTACCGATGTTTTCTTTCATGCTGTATGAACCTATATAATTAGGTGCCTGGGAGGTTAGATATACTATTAATATTTACTAAGTTGTAAAAATGCACTTAGAACAATTATCAATAATATCTTTTGTTAAAATTTAAATGATATCAATACAGTTATCTCAGGGAGTTTTTTTATTAATTTCTGTGGATTTTTTTAAATTTTTGACTTTCTATTCTTGATTTACATTTGTTATAGTTGTTGGCTTTGTTTAGGGTCTAAGGTTGAATTTATATTACCTTGTCTCTTTAATTGACTCCCATAGTATGTAATATATTATATATACATGTATTATATATTATATATTCCTAGCTTTTATATTTGGATTTATCACTATCATTCATTTTTATGTTTTTGATTACCTTGTTTTTATATTATATACATAGATATTTATTTCCTACTACTGTATTAGTAGGCAAATGTGGTAACAGTAAATAGTACTTTAATTTTCTTTCTTACTATTATAGGCTGTAAGCTCACATCGATTCCAAACAAATTTCCCACTTATTTTTAAATATTTTTAAAAATATTGTTTTAGCTTCACAATTTTTACTTTCAAAGGCAGTCAATTTGTTTACTTTCAATTTTTATATTAGTGTTTGTCTAGATTTATCTATGGCAATGGGAGTTACTGCCTTTTAGTAGAGTCAACTTTTTTTCTTTCTCTTAAGAGACAACTAAGAACATTGCATTGCTATAGCTCTTTAAAAGTTATGTTTAATTTGCCTATTCTTGACTTTAGTTTTGAGTTATAATCTGATTGCTATGAAAAAAACTGACACTACCGTCTAAGTAGTGTTTAATCTATTCTAACTACCCTTTCGTTGCCAGCAAATAGTCTGGTGTCAGAGTATCTCTCTCTAGTTTCTTCTGCCAGATTAAATGGCATACCTTTTTCCTACTTCACTTCTCTCTTTCAGATGCTTTCAACAACTTTTTTTTTGACCCAGTTCTCTGACATTTCGCTTACTAACATCTTAGAAAGCATCATTTATGTATATTGGCCGTACTTTGGTAAGCTCTGTGAACTTGATAACTCTTTATTTTATTTTTTAACATTTTTATATATTTTATTAATTTATCCATATTACACCTCAATTTTTATCCCATCCCTTATATCCTCCCATTCCTCCTTCCCTCCCATTTTCCCCTTACTCTCCTCCCCTATGACTGTGACTGAGGGGGACCTCCTCCCCCTGTATATGCTCATAGGGTATCAAGTCTCTTCTTGATAGCCTGCTATCCTTCCTCTGAGTGCTACCAGGTCTCCCAATCCAGGGGATGTGGTCAAATATGGGGCATCAGAGTTTGTGGGAAAGTCAGTCCCCATTCTTCACTCAATTGTGGAGAATGTACTGTCCATTGGCTAGATCTGGGTAGGGGTTCGAAGTTTACTCCACTATTGTCCTTGTATCTGGACACTAGCCCAAGGGGCATGTCCCATAAAAGTCTTCACTTACCAGGAAAGTGAGACAGAGGGGAGGACATCCTATTGGGACTCTATATGAGAAAAGCATGGGAGAATGGGGAAATAGAATAATCTCGAGGGTCCTAGAAGCCTGCAAGAAGAACATTATGATGGGTGGATCTGGGTCCAGGGATCCTGCTAAAACTATGGCACCAGCTAAGGAATTTTAGAACTCTTGTCTCATTTGCCCAGTTGACATATAGATGTCACCATGCCTGGCCTCAACTTTTCGATGTTTCTGATCTTAGCCAGTTCTCACTCCAGAACGATGATGCTATTTAGTATGATGCAATTCAGTTTGAGCCAGCTTTATAATCGCTTTCATCAGTGTCAAGTCACAAAATAGTCTTTTAGTTCCTTTAGAGCACCAATGTCTTCACAAATTTTATATAGTGCACTTAGAAAATTGATTTAAGAGCAAGTCATAGAGATGGATTCATCACATGCAAACTGGTTGAAATCTAAACATCTTGCCTCATGAGTCATAATTTTTAGTTTATTGTATTTGCAAGAAGGAGAGAAACAAGTGTGAAGAGGCTCCAAAAAAGATCATGTTCACGATATGGTTCTTATGCTGGATGTAAAGATAAGGACCTTATAATAATAATGGTATGAATATAATATATGTTATTACTCAGCCAAGTCCTTCTTTGTGGTAATGCATTTTGTAGCCTGGAAGTCCATTTGATCTACTGTCTGTGTATGTAAGTCAGTTTCTTTTGACTAAGGTGTATATAGGATGTTTCTATTCCCTTACTCTCAACCCTATGGTTATATGAATATAGTTCTGATAATCATTATGCACATATACATCTTTTAAAACTATCTTTCAGCATTTGTCTTAACTAAAGAATTTAATTTAATGCATAACTGAAGTATTTGACTATATATTTTTATCTTACATATTAATATTCATCTATGTTTTTCCTCCTTGTATTTGTGAATTACGTACTATGGACTTAGGGTATATTTTTTTAAAAAGTGTTTTGCTCTGTCAAATGTGTATAATCATGCAGTTCCCACTCTAATGGGTACAGCGCTGTGTTAACTCTTCATAGCTCTCTCTGGCACCTCTTTAGAGTCATACTCCTGCCCTTTCCCCTCATATTTATTCCTAGAAATTGTTGATCTACTCTTCATATCTCTATTTTCCTAATTTTGGGAATGCCTTATGAATGGTGCTCCATTTTCATTTATTCTGCTTCTGAGTTTATCCCTCCATCCATCTGCCAAGGTTCTGATCTAAGCCAGATCCTCTTAAACTGTGCTACACAACCCCATATGGGATTCTAACTGAACATGGGGGCTTCAGAAAAGTTTGGCAACAGTAAATGGTTTCTGGATTTGGTGATAAAATCATAATTCAAATCAAGTATGTAATGAATGGTCTGAATTGTTTCTGCCAGGGCTTCTCTGTGCTGCATCATAGAACTTCACCATTGCCTTGGTTCTAAACACACAACATGTGTTAAGTGCTTTATATGGGACAGACCCTCAAGTCTTTCAACCCTAGTGAACTGCCTGAAAAATTGAGCTTATAATGGAGAGTTTTATATGTTATTAATTACAGAAAATTTCCTATACATTTAATATTTCTGTTCTTACAGAAATGTAATGTTTTGATATAGAAAACAGACTTTTAATATTTTTCTACAGTTGTTCCTTAGCATCTATGTACAAAATTAATATGCCTTTAGATTAAACTATGTTAGAATGTTTGATTTTAAAATATCTGCATATTAGCCCAAGGAGCATGTCCCACGAAAGCCTTCACTTATCAGGAAACTGAGACAGAGGGGAGGACATTCTAGTGGGACTCTAGATGAGAGAAGCATGGGAGAATGGCAAAGTAGAAGGATCCAGAGGGTGCTAGAAGCCTACAAGTAGAACATTATGATAGGCAGATTTGGGCTCAGGGGTTCCTCTCAAACTAAGGCACCAGCCAAGGACAATACAGGCGGTAAACTTTTAACCCCTACCCAGATCTAGCCAATGGACAGAACACTCTCCACAGTAGAATGGAGAGTGGGATATTACTTTCTCACATACTCTGGTGCCTCACCTTTGACCATGTCCCCTGGAGGGGGAGACCTGGTGGCACTCAGAGGAAGGACAGCAGGTTACCAAGAAGAGACTTGATACCCTATGAACATATACAGGGGGAGGTAATCCCCCTCAGGAACAGTCATAGGGGAGGGGAATAAGGGGAAAATGGGAGGGAGAGAAGAATGGGAGGATACAAGGGATGGGATAGCCATTGAGATGTAACAAGAATAAATTAATAAAGGAGAAAAAACATATCTGTTTAAGTTACAAATGTGATTTATAAAAACAACAGCAACAGCAATCATTAAATGAATTTGAGCTTCTATGTAAGGTTTTGGTTGCTTTCTTGGGCTATTCATTGGAGTTGGAAATAAGTTATTATTGGTCTTATTCAGAGGGAAAATAAAGTTGGACTCAGGAATGTTTCTCTTTTCCTTTATCTTTCTTTCTTAGGTTTGGAGATAGGGGTTGAAAACAAAGAAAGGGGAATATAGAAATATGTGGGAATGAATCTACTTCTTAACTTAATGCCTTAAATGTTACACATAAGATTTTCTTTAATTCACTGGTATAGAATTTAGTGTATTGTTGCAAAATAAGTTCAGTTTTGAAAAATTGCTATAGAATTCAAATTTAAGATTTTTCTTTACATACATTATATATATTTCTACTTTAATATGAGGTATTATACCCTTACAACTCAATTATAATACAAGGTTTACTTCCAGTACTTTGAAAGTGCTATTGCAGGCTGCTTAGAATAAATGATTCAAGTTAATTGTTAGTTGATCAAATCATGGTCATGTCAATTACTAGTCTATTTTTATCACAAGAATATACATCCTAGTTTGACAGACAGATATAACTTTATAGGCATATAAGGTAAAATAGTTAGATAAGGTCTTCCAAAACCTCAGAGACCTACAGAATATGTATGACTTTTAGAGACTTTTTTATTATGTTAAAGATTTTTTTATAATAAGACAGATTAACTCCTAGGAATACCCAGCCTACCTCAAAGAGGATGATGAACATCAAAGAACCTCCTTATGGAGATGGCTTCAAATGTGGCAAACAAGCCACTGGGCAAATTGTCCTCATTTCTACCACAGACAGAATTCTGACTAAAAATGCGCAAGCTGGGATGCAGGCCGATTCAAAGGCCAAAATCTGCCAAGACAAGGTAAGCACATCCTCAATAGTTCCTGCCTCACAAATATGTCTGTCAGATATATTAGGCCAGAAGGCTGAAATGATGGTCCATTTTAGGGAGTTTTGGGTGACTCTTCAGGCAGCAAACTGCCTCCATCATTTTCTCGTTTTGGAAGCTGCTAACCTGTACTTCTTGTATACTCAAGGTAATCAGTTGTATTCCTTCTCAAGTCTTTGATGGAGTTGAAGAACAGAGTGTTTAGTCTTACAATTTATTTTAGTTGCTTAGGGCTTAAGATGTTTTAGGTGCAGATAGATGTTTTAAGTTAATAAAAATGAGATATGATAGATATGGATTTACATTCAGAGTATTAGACTCACGAAGATAGGAAAGATGTTTTCATCAAGGTTGCCAAATACATATAGCCAAAACACTATGAATGTTAACATCTATATGATTCTTGATTGTTTCATGTGTCTTCTTGCTGTAGGTAGTTTATTATGTATATGTGTAATAATATAAATGTCTATGTAAAAAAGAAAAATAAAAAATAAAATAAAAAGACATAAGCTTTCATCCTCTGCTCCAGATTAATGAGCAAATTGCCTGCCTCCATGCTCCTCACTATGATAGCCAAGGACTCTTAACTCTCTGGTACCAAAAGCTCCAATTAACTCTTTCTTGTAAGAGTTTTCTTGGTCCTGCTATTTTGTCACAGCAATAAAAAAGAAGCCAAGGCAACTTTCTTCAATACAAAAAGGTTATAAGTGTAGAAGTTCAAGACATTCTATTCCTAACAAATAGCCAGGAATTGAGTCTATATTTGGCAGGCTTCAATTAAGGGAGCGTTGGTTCTGATTTCACCAGAACCTCAGTAGAATTGCCTGATTCTTCTAGGTTCTAAGCTGTATTTGACTGTCATGGATCATTACAGTTGAGGAAAGTAAAAATCTACTTGACTTTTGCTGTCTCAAGTGAAAAATGGGGACACAGTTTCCTCGGTACCACTTAATAGTATTAGGTGGATGATTAGTGACTGTCATCTTTGTTGCCCAGGATCATTTTTCAGGGTCTTTTGAATTTGTAACACGCTCTTAAAAGGCAACTTTTAAAATAACACATCTTTTGGTATTTCCAGGTTGTTTTCTTTTCTAGACTGTGATATTTGACTCAACAAGGAATTCATGACCTTGATAGTCCCAAGCTTCTAGATGATGTGACTTACTCCACCTTACAAAATCATATGAGCGTTTTATGCTAAACATCATGGTAGTTAACTATATTACAGAGAAAACCAGAAGCAAGATTGCTTATGGCACTAGATTTAATCAATGATGGATACTAGGATGTTATTTAATCATTGCATATATATATATATATATATATATATATATATATATATATATATATATATATATTAGCTTTTATTGTGTATGTGCATGTGCTTATGTGTCTATGCATGCATGTGTATGTTTGCATGCAAAGGTCAGAGGACACCTGTTCGAACTCATTTTTCTTCTCCATGCGTGTAGATTGCAGTGATAGAACTGAGATTTTGATGGCAAGCATCTTTATGTCAGTAAGCTGGTTCCTATATTTACATCTTCTTTTGCTTGTTGTAGAATTTTTAATTCATTTGCATACTTAAAAGGTAGTTATTAAGTGAATACTCATATCTTCCTGAAAATTACCCGGATATGCTATCTAGTTTGATCTAACTTTTCTACCTATTCCCAATTTATTTGAAATTATGTTGGAATGCTTTTATTATATAAATTGAATTATAAAAAATTTTCATAAAGAACACAAATAATTAAAACCCCATAACATATCACTTTTGTTTTATACCCTAATGCTTTTGTTCACAATTTAACCTTTCATTTCCCATAGTCCTTTTAGCATGTCATACTCTCTTGTGTGTTTGCACTTTTGTTCTTTAAATGCATGGTAAATTATTTGCATTTTCTAAGTGGTAAAATCTTTCAGTTTTGTGCAAAAATAATATTTTACTGTCATTCTTAAAGGATGGCTTAACTTGGTATACACTTAAATATTTTCATGTCCTTTCTTGCTATATCATGAAGATAATAATTTATCATTACAGTTTCCTTCCAGTGTCATTCCCACAAAAGCTATATCCTATTTTTCTCAGGATGTTTTATATGTGATTTTGGGCTTTGGTCTCTGTAGTAATTTAATGTGATGCATGTATACATGAATACAGTGTTCTTGTCCATTCAGTTGGAGATTATTTTCAATACAAAACTATGGTTACTTCATTATATTCCTCAAATAATAGATAATTTGTTGTTTCCACTTTTTTCTTTGACTCAGGTTCATATTATATCAAACATGTCAAAGTAGCTTTTATGCTTTTTATGTACACTTATACATTTTTCCTCTTTATGCTTATTTATGGTGGCTGCTTTCTTATCCTCTCTTTATAGGCATACAGATATATTTACCTTTATATGCTTTTTTAAGTTCTTCCAGTGATTCTTAATTTTGATTTCTATATTTCTACCTTCTTTAAGATTCACAATTACTGCTATAATTCAACTGTTTAATTTCTCATAGATCATATTGTTTAGGTTCCATTTTTTTAATACCAAAGCAATCATTTTTAACTTATTTCAAAGTGGACATACCTGACACCTTACAGGTATGATTCTTTTGTTTGAGTTTACTCATTTCCTTTCTTGTTGTTTTGTTTTTGTTTTTATTTTTATTTAATATTTTTATTATGTTTCTTTTTTTAACATGTACATTTATATTATTACACATGGGCAAACTAAACTACATACAGCAGGAAGAATCACGAGACAATCAAGAATTATGTAAATGTTACATTCATAGTGATTTGGCCATTTGTATTTGGCAAACTTGAAGTAATTCTCTTTCTATCTTGTTGGGTCTAAATTTCTGAATGGAGATTCATATCTATCATATTTCATCTCTCTTAACTTAAAACATTTATCTAGACCTAAAAATATCTTAACTCCTAACCTACTAAGCTTAATTGAAAGACTAAACTACCTGGTCTTCAAACCCATCAGAGTATTGAGAAGGGATAAAAATTAAATACTTGAGTGAACCAAGAGTACAGGTTAGCAGTTTCCAAAAATAAAAAAATGACTGAGACAGTTTACTGCTTGAACACCCACCCAACACACTCTATAATGTTGGAGCATCATCTTCAGCCTTTCGGCACAATATATCTGAAGGACATATTTGTAAGGCAGGAACTATTGAGGACTTGTTTACCCTGTCTTGACAGAGGTTGGCCATGGACTCCGCCTATATATAAACCTGCCCATTTTTAGGCAGAACTCTGTCTGTGGCAGAAATGAGGATATTTTGCCCAGTGGCCGGTTTGCCACATTTGAAGCCAACTCCATAAGGATGTTCTTTGATGCTTATCTTCTTCTCTGAGGCAGGCTGGCTGTTGCCAGGAGTTAACTTGTCTTGTTGTCAAAGAATCTTTAGAATAATAAAAGCATCTTTAAATGCCATATTCTGTAGGTCTCTGAGGTTTTTGAAGACCTTATTTAACTATTTTACCTCATATATCTATAGAATTATATCTATCTACTAGACCATGAATATATATTCTTGTGATAAAATTGGACTAGTTTTTGACATGAGCATGACTTGCATTAATACACAAAATTCGATAGTATTGAATTAAAAAATAACCTTATTTGTGAGTAAGAATTAGGGCCTTGAGATGAGGAGTAGATTCAATGATCTACGTTTTGTTCTATCCTCCCTCTATATTTCTATATCCCCCTTTCTTTCTTTTCGGCTCCTATCTCCTTACCTACAAAAGAAAGATAAAAGAAAAGAGATATGTCCCTGTGTCAAACCTAGTTTCCTCTCTGTAAAAGACCTGTTTACTCAACAATGCTGCCAGCATGGCCTGATTGACCCATGCTAAGTCAGCCTGTGTGAAGACAGTATTGGTTAAATAATTAGAAAAATGTTTATAAGGTGAATGTGGTGTGTGTGTGTGTGTGTGTGTTCCATGTACTGTAGGCTATCACAACTTCAGGACACTTCAATCCAAGACTAAAGCTAAGATTGCAACCTGACGGTTGGTTTCTAAATATCAAGTAGTTGTTGCCTGGGAACTTTATTTATTTATTTTCGGAAATGTACTGTTGCCAGGATAAAGATTGATTTTAGCTCTCCTTGCTCTCAATTTTTTTTCCTAACAAAACTGAGGGATGTCTTTAGGATAAGTAAGTGCCATTGAAGTAGAAATAGAGCTAACAACAAATTCCACAATGTCCTTAAGTTTTTTATCTTAATGACTCATTATTATCGCACCATGGTATCTTTTCATTGAAGGAAAATTTTCAGATGTTCTATGTAGTGGTTTAAATTATTTTGGTGAAAGAGTAGTATTCTAAACTTATTTTGAATAAACAGGGCTTACTCTGTTTCTTGTGTCACCTCATTACCATGTTTACAAGATAAGTGGCTTCATTTTGTATACATAGCAAAGTAAATATAATGAGCCTGAAGGCTTTGAATGCTGTGGTGAGGTTTGGTAGTTAACCTCCAGTTGAATAAAGCTTCCAAGAGTGCAGAACACTTACTGACCCTCCTTAGCAGCGCTTTGGAGGAGTGTGTAGCCTCCTTATGTACTTATTTGTAAACTTATGTAAGCTTGTGCGCTATTAAGTGCTTTTAGCTTCTCCTATAGATAGGGGAAGCCACTAAAACACTCAGAGAAAAATGGTACTAATTTATATGTGTGAAAATACAGGGAGATGTTGGTGAAATAGATGGTGATACTTACAGCAAAGCAGAATAACTATCACCTGAGGAAATAAGAACCAGGGCAGAACAGGAGCAGCTGACCCTCAAGAAGGTCCCTATTCTTTCAGCACTACAGAGGTTACTAGGAACAAAACATGCAAGCTCTGATTAGATGTGAAAATTTGAATTGTCATATTAAAGTGGTACGATTTCTTACTGCAGTGGTAATAAATAAGCTTTGTATATTTTTTAAAACCTCTTAACACTTGGCTTACAATTAGAACTTTTACTGTTGGATGTGGTCCCAAAACAGTGGTGATAGGAACAAACTGCTTCAGTGTAGAGTGACAGTGACATGAGGGATATATACCTCAGACTAACCACTGGCCAGTGTCATGCTACATAGTAGTGAAACAGAAGAAGATTAAACACTTTTAAACATCATGCATGTCTAGTGGAACATGGAAAATGACATAAGACAAGGGAACATATTTTCTTGCAGAATTTTGGAGAGTTACATAATTTGTCATGAACTATGTTGGTTCTACATAAAATTCTTATTTTAGCTCCTTTCATTTGTGCTTCACATGAGTTCTAATACCCTATGGCTCTCATCCTGGAGCCCTTGTAAAACACGTGATGAGATGTGAAAATGCTGTGTGCATATTTGCTTCTTGAAGGTATCATAGCATCGGACTTTCAGCTCATGCCACTGAAATGAAACTTGCTCATTTTCCCCCTGAAACACGGTGTATGGGAACACACGGCAGTCAATCCTCAAGTCAAACTAGAAAATTCACAAACCAATTTAGGAAAGAAGTGTTTGTGTTCTCCTAATGTGTCCAATCAAATTACATAGGCCACCCTAGATCCACCTCACCTGGCCTTGTTAGAATGCTCCTGTGAGAATCCATTAGTGATGTTTGCAGTAGATAGTTCATGCCATGATAACTATGAAAAGAAAGAAAGAAAAAAAAAAACAGAAAAAACAAGAGTGAATGCTTTTTTTTTTCTGTCAAGTGACCTGGATTTCAAACTAGATATGTGGCCGGATACGGTGAGCTCCATAGCTCTTGTTAGTTTATGAGACAAGTCTCAGATTTTTGTTACGAATGGTTTATTGACCCAATGCGTAAAATTTCAGGTGAAATGATGACCTGCATTCCAATTACTGTGAGAATACAATGTGTACACTCTAAACTAGTATGCAGTGCAATACAGCGCTGCTTGAGTGGCATATGGGGATCTGTTCCTAAGAAGGCCGAAGATTATGCCCACATCCCCTTCTTGTCACCCAGCACTACTTGGCACTATGTCTTTGTGGAACTGCTTTATATGACATTTGATTCTTATTGATTTTTAATTAAGAGTTTCAAACAATGTATTCTGGTCATATCATAATTTCCATCCCTCCAGTTTCTTCCATCTCTTCCCAACTTCCTACCAGCTCATTATTTTCTCTCTCTCAAAAAGCAACTATAAAAAGCAACCCTCACAAAAAACATACAGATGAAAATCAAAACAAACAAGCAAAATATCAATAAAACCAAGGATGCTGAAATAAAACAAAACAAACAGAAAGTACGCGTAAAAGAACATTGAGTGTGTGTTGTATTGGCCAACTACTCCTGGGCTGGGGGCCAGCGAGGCAGTGTGGAGGGTATACCCAGTGGTACTTCATTGATAAAAGGGACTATCCCATTATCATTAGGTATCAATTACAAATTAACTTATTGGTTAGGTCTGGGAGCCCATATCTACTTCTTCATCTCAGTGCTTGGGAGCCCATCTGGCTTGACCCTGGGTAGGTCTTGTGCTTGTTGATACACTCTCTGTGCATTGGATTTTGTATCTGGAAGACACTGGTTTCTTAGTGTCATTTGTGGCTCTTACAGTCTTTATTCCTGCTCTTCCACACAGATCCTTGAGTCTTAATGAGAGGAGTTTGCTTAAGTCCCATTTAATACTGAGTGCGGCAAAGTCTATTGCTCTCTTCATATGGTCCAGTTGTAGCAGAATAATATTAGTAAGTTTTCCCTTAGACATGAGTCTTACCCAGTCTTAAATCCTTGACCATTTTAGCAGTGTCAGTCACAGGTTCCATCTCATGTAATAGATCAAATAGAAAGGTGTTGGTCACTCCTACATTTGTGCCACTGTGACACCAGTATACACGGCAGTCAGGTTGCTGTTGTAGGTTGCAGGATTAGTAGTGGGAGATATTGATGATTACACATCTTCTTCAAAAGCATGCAGCATACCTTCCAGCACAATGACTGCTAATCAATAAGGGTAAAGCTTCTAGTTAGACACCACCAGCATGGTTTCTCTGTGTTGGATAACATAACTAAGTATTGTCTTCAGCAGAAAGACATTACTATTGGGCTGTGGAGAGCAATAAATCGGCTTGGATTTAGCCTGTGATGTTTAAAATGTTTCATGTGGCTCCTTTGGGCAACAAGGACTCCCTTGCCTGGCACTGAGAGTTTTACATGGTAGCGTAAGGTATATAGGTGAAGCTGTTTCTCCCCTATATATTTATTTTAGAAAGCTTCTAAAGTAGGAGGTTTCGTGTGGTTTTACAAATGGCCTTTATGGTAGTTCTCTCTCCCCATATTTCCTCCTTTGCCCTTTTCCCTATCTCTCTCCCTATTTAATCTTCCTAATCTATTTTCTGCTCTATCTCTTCATAGCAATATATTCTATTACCCCTTCTTTGGAGATCTTCTCCTTCCCTCTGGTTCCTTACTAGGCATACAACCTCTGTGGTTATTCTGATTGTTACACACATTTTGAAAGGTTAAAATTTAATAAGAAAAAATATGCAATGATTATCTTTTGGGGCCTGGGTTATCTCAAGCAGCATTTTTAAACTACATACATTTACCTGCAAATTTCATGTCTTCATTTTTCTTAACGCCATTTAAATTGTGTAGATATAATACATTTTTATGTAGTACTGTCAACAGGGAAGGAAAAAGTACAAAACTTTCAAGACTCTGTTTTTTTTTTAAGTACTAACAGGAAAATTCATTTACATGTTTGCTTATGTTTGTATACATTGTTTTGCCCAACCTCTGACTCTACTTGCAGTGTGACCATGTTCATTATAATCTCAAAGTAGAGAAAAATATGTCTTGCAAATGAATCAAGTCCTAACACAATAACAGAGTCAACCTTATTCCAAGTACCCCAGCAGCTTTTTCTGTGTACATACAACTGTAGATAAGCAGTTCACTTGTATGAGATGTTTAAAAAGGCCAAAGATAAAAAAGCTTTTATTTGTGTAATAAGTTGCTCTTTATACACTTGGGTTTTGTTTTGTTTGATGTATGTATGAAACAATGACCAAGAATAAACCAAAACTTTATGCTGGGTTGATAAAATAATCACCAGAAAGCCCTTTGTTGGAAAAATTGAAGCCGACCAAGAATGGTCCCTTGAGCTCTCAGAACTGTCCAGACATCCTAACCCACTCCATGAATACCAGGACACTGAGAGATTCTGTCTCAAAGAAAAGTAATTCAAAAAGTGGACAGTGTCAGAAGACTGATATCCTAAATTGTTCTTCAGCCTCCACAAATATTCACACATGCATGCTCATGTACACATACAGCCACACACATTAAGCACAAACACTCACAACAAACTTGATGGTGTACCATATGAACACTTCATTATATTTCTACTACATCGTGTGTGTGTGTGTGTGTGTGTGTGTGTGTGTGTGTGTGTGTGTGTGGTGTTGTTAAAGAAAGTTTTCCTGTTTTCTTTTTACTTTCATTAAGGTTAGGGACATATGTTTGCCATATACATTTGGAGATGAAAGAAAGGATAGCTTGAAGAAATTAGTTGTTGCCTGCTATGTGGATCATGGGAATTGCCCTCATGACTTCAGGTGTGGCAGTCAGTAGTTTCACCTGCTGAGCCCTCTCCCTAGCCCATGTATGCATATCTTATTTTCCAACTTCTAAAATCATAGATTTAATAGGAACTGGTTCATGGATGCTGTTAAATGAGTTATGTATTTACCATTTAATTTACTGCCTTACAGCTTAAGTAATACTCTATTGCCAGGCATGATGGCACACACCTTTAGTCCCAACACTCAGAAGGCAGAGGTATGCAGATTATCTGAGTTCCAGGTCAGCCTGGTCTACAGAGTGAGTTCTAGGACAACACAGACTACCCAGAGAAACTCTATCTCAAAATAAACAAGCAAAAAAAACTGACGTAAAAAAATACTTTTTCTCAACACTGTAAAAAGTATATTATTAAAATTATACATATACCCAACAAGTGAAGACATGTCCAGTGATACCTGTTACTCAAGTGCAGACCATCCATATCAGAAGAACATAAATCCTCTGCTGGACCAAAGGCCAGGATAACTACCAGAAGTGGAGCCTCCCCTAACTCTGACAAGGACGCACTGTTGGACCAATGGTCACACTGGTTGCCAGAAATACAGACTATAAAGACCAGAAGAACAAAGAGAAATCAGAAAACATGGAACAAAACACCCATCGAAGAAAAACAAACTCAGAAATCAGCTGCTAGACCTATATTTATTCCAATCCCAGATGCCTAGATGCCAATGTAAGAATACAATCAGCAACATCCAGGGCACCACCAGAGCCCAGCCATTCTACTTCAAAAACCCCTGAATATTCCAACACAACTGAAACACAAGAAAACACCTTAAAAACTGTTTTATGAAGATGATAGATACCATTAATAAGAAAATGAGTAAATCTTAAAGAACTCTAAGAAAACACAAACAATTGGAGGAAGTAAATAAATTTCTTTAGAAAGCCAATAAATACATGGGGAGGGAGGGCGAGACAACTAACAGGTGAAGGACTTGAATAAAACTGTTCAAGATTTGAAAATGGTAACATAAAGAAGACACAAGCTTATGGAACACTGGATATGGAAAATCTAGATAAGTGAAAAAGGAACTACAGATGCAAGCATCACTAACAGAATAAAATAAATGAAAGAGAATATCAAGTTTAGACGACACAATAGAAAAAATTCGATAAATGGGTTAATGAAAATGTTAAATGTAAACAGTTCCTGACACAAAACACCCAGGAAATATGGGACACTATGAAAACACTGACATAAGAAAAAATGGAAATAGAAGAATTAGAAAATTTACAGCTCAAATGCCCAGAAAATGTTTTAAACAAAACCCAGAAGCAAATTTTTCTAATGTAAAGAGAAGATGCCTATAATTGTACATGAAACTTCCAGAGCACCAAAATATTGGACCGTAAAAGAAAATCCTCCCAATACATAATGATCAAAATACTAAACATACAGAACGAACAAAGGATATTAAAAGCTACAATAGAAAAGGCCAACTAAGAAATAAAAGCAGATATATTAAATGTATACCTTACTTCTAAAGGAGATACTAAAAGCCAGAAGGGCTGGACCAATGTCCTGCAGACTCTAAGAGAAAACTACAATCTAAAGGCTTAACTCCCCCTATGAAAACCAAGGAAATATATCTCACACCAGCAAAACCAAAATAAGACACACACACACACACACACACACACACACACACACACTCACGCACACACACAAACAAACACTGTACTACAGCCACCATCATCAACAACAAAATAAGAAAAATTACCATAATTTCCAGACCATAAGATATACTTTCCACCCAAAGTGTGTGTGTGTGTTGGGTGGCGGGGGTGGGGGGGTGATTAGAGTGTAGCTTATGGTCTGATTGCTCTCTGTTGGGCATCAACAAAGAGGTCACTTACTGATGTCTTCAGTGTGCCAGCCAGCATAGTTCAACATACAGAAATCTGCCAGTGTAATCCACCATATAAACAAACTGAAAGGAAAAAATACTCTATTATCTCATTAAATACTGAAAAAGCTTTTGGCAGAATCCAGAATCCAGAATCCAATAAAAGCCTTAGACAGATCAAAGATACAAGGACCATAACTAAACCTAATAAAGGCAATTTATAGCAAGCAAATAGACAACACCTAATTAAATAGAGGGAAACTTAAGGCAAATCCACTAAAATCTGGAAGATATGACTGTCTACTTTCACCATATCTATGCAGTATAGTGCTTGAAGTTCTAGTTACAACTATCCAACAACTAGACGAAATCAAAAGGATACAAATTAGAAAGGAAGAAGTCAAATTCACATTATTTTCAGGTGATATGACAGTATACACAAGTGACCCTAAAAATTCTACCATTGAGCTACTATAGCTGATAAACATCTTCAACAAAGTTGCTGGTTACAAGATTAGCTCAGACCAAAATGAAAAAAAAAGAAAAAATCAATATCCATTCCATATACAAGTAAAAAGAGGCTGAGAAAGAAAACAGGAAAACAACACCTTCACAGTATCCACAAATAGTATAAACTCTTTTGGTATAACTTTAACCATGCAAGTAAAAGACTTGTATGACAAGAACTTCAAGGCTCTGAAGAAAGAAATTGAGGAAGATATCAGAAGATGGAAAAAAAAACTCCCATGCTTATGGATCTTTGGATTAACATAGTAAAAATGGCAATCATACAAAAAATAATCTACAGATTTAACTCAATCACCATAAAAATTCAAACACAACTCTTTATAGACCCTGGAAGAACAATAAGTCAACTTCATACTGAAAAGCAAAAACCCTAGGATAGAAGAAACAATCCTGTACAATAAAGGAACTGCTAGAGGTAACACCATTCCTGATTTCAAACTTTACTACAGAGCTATAGTAATAAAAGCTGCATGGTATTGGTATAAGAACAGATAGGTTGATCAATGAAATTGAATCAAAGACCTGGATATAAATCCAGACACCTGTGGACACCTGATTTTTGATAAAGAAGTCAGAATTATACAATGTCAAAAAACAAAAAAAAAATCTTCAACAAACTGGATGTTGGCATATAGAAGAGTGCAAATGGATTACTATCCATCACTCTGCACAAGTGGATCAAAGTCTTCAGTGTGTACCAAGATATGGTGACCCTGATAGATGGAATTCCAGTAGCATAGGCACAAGGTGGACAATTAATTAGTGGGGCCTCATAAAACTGAAGAACTTCTGTAAGGCACATTACACCATTAAGAAGAAAAATAATGGCCACCTACAGAATGGGAAAAGATCTTCACTAGCCCTATGTCTGACACAGGGCTATTTTCCAAAATACTTAAAGAATTCCAGACACTAAATACTAACAAACCATATAATCCAACTAAAAAATGGGTACAGATCTAAACGGAGAATTCTCAAGAGAAGAATCTCAAAAGGCCAAGAAGCACTTGAAGAAATGTTCAATGTCCTACCTTAATCATTGGGGCAAAGAAATGACTCTGAGATTCAGTGTTATGTACACAAGTGGACAGAGTTTGCTGCTGAAGATGGGAATGCAAACTTGTACAGCCGCTTTGGAAATCAATATGGTGGTTTCTCAGAAAACTGGAAATCAGTCTACCTCAAGACCTAGCTATACTACTTTTGGGCATATACCTAAAGGACATTCAATCATACCATAAGGAAACTTGCTCAAATATGTTCACATCAGCTTTATTCACAATTGCTAGAAACTGGAAATAACTTAGTTTTTACTCAATTGAAGAATGGATTAAAAGAAAAAGTACACTGTATATTAATACCACAGAGTATTACTCAACTGTTAAAAAATAGTAATAATGTCATAGAATTTGCCTGTAAATAGATGTAAGTAGAAAAATCATCCTAAGTGACGCAACTCAGATCCAGAAATACAACCATGGTATGTATTCATTTATAAGTGGATACTAACTGTAAAGTAAAAGATAATCGCCTACAATCCTCAGACCTGGAGAGGCTAAGTAGCAGGAAGGGATCAAGGAGGGAACACATAAATTTCCCTGGGAAGGGGGAGTAGAATAGGCATTACGGGTGGACTGGGGGCCGGAGGGGATGGGAATAGGCAGGAATCAAGGTGCATAGGGGTGGGTAATGGAGACGGAGGGAATGACAACTGGAATTGGGAAGCATTTTGGGAGTGAGGTAGAAACCTAATACAATGGAATCCCCAAGGAATCTCCATGGAAGCTACAAGCGTGGCCCTAGCTATGACTCCTAGTGAGCATGGGTGTGGGAATTTAGGGGATTGCTGGGGGGGGGGGGAATGTAAAGAACCTGCAGCAGCCATCTTCTCTAACAAGGCGAGACTTCCAGCGGAGGGATTGGGACACCAACCAATCCACAAAACCTTTGACCTACAATTTGTCCTGCATGCAAGATATGCTAGGGTAAAGATGGTGCAGATACTGGGGGAGTGGCCGACCAAATCCTGGTTCAGTTTGAGATCCGTGTCATGAGAGAGGGAGTTCACCTTTTACTCTGCCTAGAGAGCCAGGAACTAGAGGCTCAATAACCCAGGCAGCTAGATAGAGACAAGCTGGTGGGGGGTGGGGCGAGAAGCAAGAAATGATTCCTAATGATATTCTGCTATGCACATAGACAAGAGCCTAATGTAACCATCATCAGAGAGGCTTCCTCCAGCAATGGATGGAAACAGATGCAGAGACCACAGACAAATATTAGACAAAGCTTGGGGAATCCTACAGAAGCAGGGGAGCCAGAGGGGGCAGCAGCAGCAGCAACAACAACAACAACAACAACAACAACAACACACACACACACACACACACACACACACAAACTTACAGATCACAGAGACTGAGCTGCTAACTAGAGAGCCTTCATGGGACTGATTCTGTGTATGTTTTGGTTGCGTAATTTGGTCTTCTTGTGGGTCTCTCAACAATGGTAGCAACGTCTTTCTGACTCTGTTGCCTACTTTTGATACCCTTTTCCTCCTACTTGCTCACCTTGTCCAGTCTTCATATGAGGGTACTATCCTAGTCTTATTACAACTTGATATGCCACGTTTGATTGATTTCCCTGGGAGGCCTGTCTTTTTGTCTGAAAAGAAGCAGGGGAGGAGTGGATGGGTGGAGCTGCAGAAGGGAGATGGGGAGGAGGGTCTGGGAGGAGAAGAGGAAAGAGGGAACTGCAGTCTGGATGTAATATAAGAGAAAAATAAATTAAAAAATAAAGACAATAAAATTAGATATACATTCACCAAGTGAAGACACATCTCCTATATCTGCATATTAAATTTGTCTAACATTAACACTAAACTTAAAGATGGCTGAAGCTCTACAGTCCTATAATCCCAAGCAGAAGGATGGTGTATGCATAGCCTGATATCAAACGTCACTATAGAGCAAAACCCTGTCTCCTCAAAACTACAGCTACAACAACAAAAAATAAAGTAAAACTTAACCGTAGACAGCATTAATTTTCCCACTTATCCCCAGTCCTCATTTTAGAATGCAAAATGCACATATTACAAAATTATGTCTTGTTCTCTTTTCTGAAATGCACTAATTAAAAACCTTCTTTTACTTGGAATTTCATTGTAAGATCTTTTACAGTTACAGAACTCAAACATGTGTGTTTAGCTAAACAAATTCCTTCAAATGAAGATACATTTTTTTCCAGTTTCAGTTTGTTTACACTTTCTTTTTTGTCTTGAATACATTTTTTTTAATGTCTCAATAAAAAAAAAATGAAAGAAGTGATTTGCATTGAGGTAGGCCAGGCATTTCCAATTGACAACAACAACCCTGGATAACTAAATCCATTAAAGGCATCCTGCTGCAGATGCTCCACGTCATGTTTTCATTTCCTTTTTGTAAAAGAGGTCACTGTGTCCAATTGCAATGCCTTACAGCCCAGAGGAGGTTGTGATGTTATTCACCACACAGTAAGATGTATCTGGGCAGTTTATGGAAATACAGTATAGGGTCTCAACCTCTTTTGACATTTTAGAAAAATGTATCTGGAGACAGAGAGAGAAAGTAGAAAGCTGAAAACTAAACTAAAAGTAAATAGAACTCATCTGTCAGGCTCATGTTTTGTGTGTTATGTTTCTTCTTGTGTGTTGAATTGAAATTATTTAGAAAGATGAAAGAATAATAGGATACCTTTATGCTGCCTCGGTAATTGATTATAATAAAAAAAAAAAGCATTGGGAAGGATGCATATGCTACGAATCAAAATTATGTTCATAAATTATTGAATTGACCACATATGATAATTCAAGATTGCCAAAGAATGAGATCAACAGATGCTTTTCATTTTAGGTACAAGAAATGTGTATGAATTTAATAATATCAAGGGAAAAATTTAAAGCTCCCATTAAAAACTATAAATCAATTACAACCCTAGAGGAAAATGTTTTCAAATCTTTGTTATATACACAAAAAACTCTTCAAGTCAAGATTCTATTTTAAACCCATAAGAAAGATGAAGACATAAAAGAGTTTGGAATCTTTACCAGCGGGATTTAAGGTATCAAAATAGGAAAGTAAGTGAAAGCAGCACTATTGAGCTAAGAAGATCGCTATTAAGGCCTGCAGGGCAGCAGCACCCTTGAGTACAACAACACTGTGAATTAGCTGGGCTACTGCATGGAGAGTGACACAGAGCTGTCAGAACTGTGTCTTCTCTTGCACAAGTGAGCTGGTTATAATTCACTGTTACCAGTGAGTACTGCTAAGATTTCCTCCTTACCAGGCAGAGTCACTGAAATGTGTGTGTGTGTATATATATATATATATATATATATATATATATATGTTTTTATATTTATATATTGCCAGGCATGGTAGTGCACACCTTTAATCCCAGCACTCAGGAGGCAGAAGCAGGTGGATCGCTGTGAGTTCGAGGCCAGCATGGTCTACAAAGATAGTCCAGGACAGCCAAGGCTACACAGAGAAACTCTTTCTCAAAAAAAAAAAAAAAAAAGCCACAAAAAAGAAAGAAAAGAATGAGAAAAATAAGTTAGAAAAGTAAATGGATTATTTTTACAAAAAAATGAGATTGTTACATCTAATTAAATAAATATAACAACTCCTACACAATATCATTATGTCTGCTGCTTGAGTCAGCATGAATAGCCAAGAGAGAAAATTCTAAATATTACATAGTATTAGTGTTGCTGTTTGTTGTTTCTGGAGTTGTGTGCATTGTATGGCCTGATTTGCGAGACTCAGGTGGAAGGATGTCCACAATTCTGAGAGCTGGGAAGGTATCCCAGCCATGAGTTGGGACAGTGTCCCAAGGGTTTCCTGAGACACAGGAGCACAGAAACGTCATAGCTCTGAGAGGATGGCTCCTCAACAGAGACAATGAAGCTCCCAGGAAAGGGTTGCCCTTAAACCCTGAGGAGCTGGGGAGCTTTGTAGCAGAGTTTCTCCTCCTCCTCCTCTACCTCCTCTTCCTCCTCCTTGTTCTTTTTCTTCTTCTGGCAAAAGAGTCACTACAGGCAGTAAATCTCGGAAAAGAGATTTTTTGATGGGGCAAATCTAGGAGAGGAGGGCTGAATCTAGGAGAGGCTGCCTCTGCTCCTGGGAGTAGACAGCAGGGAACTGGGCCGACACAGCTTTTATATAGGGCTTCTTAGGGGCCAGAGCTTTCTGGAGCAGGGATTTACAGAGTGTGGATAGGTGGGATTTCAAGCCTGACTCTAAGACCCTCAGGGATTGGTGGGCTTTTGTCCAGATTTCTCATCCCAAATTAGCAGACTTGGGATAAATCCTACTGAGGAGTTGGAGATGGCAATTATCAAGGCGGGGAGTGGGGTAGGGAGTGGGGTAAGGAGGAGGTGGCTGGAGCTTTCTCAGGCAGAGACTGGGCCAAATTTCTACCTTGAAAGCTGCATGGTGCTGGTAATCCATTTGAGGGTTTAGCTGATTGCTTTATGTATCAAGTATCAATGAGCTGCAGCACTACTTCATGGAGACTGTAGGGTGTGAGTTATCCACTTCAGCGTGACTTGCAGCAGTGTGAAGAGAATCAGCATTTAAAGTTCCGCATGGATTTAACACTCAACAGAACGCTGCCCTGACCTTTCCTTGCACTGCCTGAAGACCTCTTCTTTGATTGTATGGCTCACTCTGAGGCCTTCTTCCTTGGTCTCATAAATCATGGTTCTTCAGACTAAAAGAATACAAAACAAATGTTCTATGATTTTGCCACCCACATTTTAAAAGCACAGTTAATCAGTCAGTGTGCCCCCCAGAAAAACGTGAATAGACTTTTACACCGTAGTGTCTAAAATGGGCTGAGAGAAAGATGGGCTATGAGATATTTTTGACAGCAATTCTGGCAGTATGAGAGCAGGTGAAGACAGCAGGTAGAGAGAGTGGACCCCCAGAGTCGGAGTAAAGGCCTAAGCAATACTGTCTTGACCTCTAGACCTGAAACAAGCAAACAGAACTATAGCAGCTTAAGATTCAGTTCAAGATGAATATATTACAGCCTCTGAGACACAGCCCCATTGTGGGATGGTCACTGAGAAGGGCATCAGCTGCCTGGATTATGGCAAAGAATCTAAGTCCTAGTTTATGGTGCTTGAGGTAAGGGAACAGCTGACAATGATTAGGGTTTCTCATTTAGGTGTTTGTCTCCTCAACAAAGAGAGGGTTCATTTTTAGAAACTAGAGTTTTTAACCAAGATGGAATGAACAGAGATGGAAAACACGAATATTCAGTAGGTTACTACTTTAGCAATTGAGGTAGAACCCTGAAAATCCCACGAGTGGCCTCAAAAGTCTTTGCTGGAGATTTATAGAAGAAATTATCCTTAGGCTCTCACTTGCTTTTGGCGATTGCTCACAAGGGAATTGTAACACAAGCTGTGTCTCCATGAAGCTGCCACAGCTTGCTGTCTTGGGACATACAGAGGTCCCAAGGCAGAAAACCTCAGGGCCATTAGTTCAAAATGCCATCTGACTTGACCTCATTATATTTATATCTTAGTAGGATATAAGGAGAATAATAGGAAGAATTCTTCTTATAGAGGAACTTAATGTATTAATTAAATGATTGATTTAATGAATCAATAGAGTTTCAGGAATCAATGGGGTCAACAAGATCAAGATTTTGAGTCAACAAAATCAAAATATGAAAGTGGATAGATGATATGTGGTAGGCAGAATTCTAAGATGGTCTTGACGCTTGCCCTTTCCCAGTGTGCTTCACTATCTGACATCCTTCCTTGAGTGCTTTCTAGATCTATGAACATGGGAGTCACCCCTTGATTAGGTTATACTACATGACAAAGGTGATGAGAAGTTGTCTACTGACTGACAATGATGATCTTAAGTTATAAAAGGTTCTGAGTAAGCTTCTGGAGGGATAGATTACAGAGTCTCCGGTGGCTTTGAAATGTTAGTTCCATGTCCCAAGTTGGACACATAAGCAGACTCTGACAGTAGGCAAGGGTTCCGAGTCATACAGCTATATTAAGCTATAAGGGATGCCAAATGCCAGGTGAGACAATACCCTGGCAGATGCCTTGAACAGAGAGCCTAGCTACTAAGCCTGAAAGACACACTTGGGAGACTGTGAGATAATAAATATGGATAGCTTACTACACATCATTCAAGAACCAGTACGATGTGTGAGAACTGCTTTTCCTATCACTTTCTTTTTGACATACCTGTTTCCAACTTAACTTTCTATGAAAAGAGAGAATGATCGTATAAATTAGATCTACAGTTGGGGTCTGGATTCCAGTTAGAGGTTGGATTCCGGTTAGACGTTGGTTTCCGGTTCGACACTGTTGAGAGACCCAGCTATGCCGCTCCATGACTAGAGCCCAGGCCCTATTTTAGACCGTCAGGTTTTGCATCTCAACTTCACCAATTAAAGACTCCTGTGTTTTGGGGAAATTGTAAATTTCTATTTTCTAATTTATTCATTAAGAAACTCGTGATAAAATAACAATATCCCTGTCACAGGATAAATAAGTGTTAAATACAGTGAAACAAAAATATTCACAACTATCTTTCCAACTGTAAGATATCCATAAATTAGCAGCTGTTTAAGAAACATTCAGAGTAAAGGAGCTTAGAGTAGAGTCAAGGATGGAATCCCGAGGTGAGTATATAGTTATTCCTAAACAAAAACAAAAACACGGTTGTAAATTAGAAATCCAGGACAACCACCACGCTGACCCTGAGAACTGCCATGTGCTCTCTTCCACCCCCAACTTGAACATCGAAACCTTAATCCCGTCACTAGCTCTGAATATGTCCATTTAGAAAAAGGATCTCTAAAGGGTGCTAAAGTTAAAAGAGACTGATAGACTGGGCTGTAATCCAGACTGACACACAAACACACCAGGAATGTACGCTCACAATGTCCTCAGAGAAGAAAGCCACCTGCAAGATGGGAACAGGCTTCCAGAAGTCACAAAACAAAAGGTCCGCTGATGCTTTTAAAACTGTAGTTGAGGACTGCAGTCTCTATGAAAGAGAATGCATTTCTGTTATTTAAGACACCCTGCCCTGGGCATTTGTTATGGCAGCCTGAGCTGATTAAGGCATGGCTCTGTTATTTCCCATTGTGTCTGGCAAATCCTTTCTTCCTGCTCCTCTGCACTGTTTAGTTCAACCATGTGCTGACCTTCCCGGCTCTCGCTGTGTCAGATGGGAGGTCAGGCTCTAGTGCTTACTTGCTTCTCCTACCTTTTCCTTGCTACTCAACTTTGAGATTAGTAAAAATCTCTGTTTCGCTGAGCTTTTTATTGCTTTCCCAATTGTTTTCTTAAAACAGGCCAAACTGTCTGAGGTCAGTTCTGTGTTCTGTCAGGGCCGGCCTGAGATAGAATAAAATACTTGCAGGAAAATGAGTGTATCCAAGGATGAGTGTGGATTCAAAGTGGAAGAACTAAGGAGGCTGGCAGCAATGTCCCAGTATTTCAGGCAGATCCCAGGAGGCGACAAGAACATTTTTAGGCCAGTTGCAAGCTTGCACAGAAGGGAAGGAAGTTCATTTTAGAAGCACGGTCATCAGGTTAGAGGCAAAGGAACAGAAGTACCTGTCCTTCAAGTGCTTCCCACCCAAGAGTAAAAACTCATGGGGCTTAGATTGTAGAGGTCCATTGCACCAACCTGTTCATTGGCTTGACAGTGGGACAGAAAAGAAAAATCTCTAAAGCAGAGAAGCTGTTTTTAAAAAGTGATTCTCAAAATACGGGCTATGCCTATCTTGGTTTTCCCCAAAAACATTCAGGAAATATTAAAGGGTCAGTTTATGTTTATATTAATATTAACGCTGGGTTTTGCCATTGGTTTGCAATCTGCAATGATGGTTTGAAAGCGATTTGGTAAAAATTTCTGGTATTTTAGCACAAGGAAACCTGGGAGTTGGAACCGCCTCAGCAGTCTCTGTGTTCTTTACTGCAGTTCACTCACAATTGTAAAGTACTGGCTTTGGTCAAGAATGCCCTTGATGAAATGTGGTTTCTAATATTTTATTAAATATGACCACTGTGATCAAGTCTTTTTTATATTATGGATAGTGAGATGAAAAGTACACATAACACACTTTAGTTTACATGATAGCCGACTGAAGGTGAAATTCTTTTTGTCGAAATGTCAAGCTGAACTCAGTCATGGTTATAATTTTGTCTTGAAAGTGGACAGTGCATGGCTCTTTAGACTTGGCTATTGCCAAACAAAGTCATAAAAATGAAAGAAGTGAGTCTATCACTTCAAGGAAACCATATACAAACTACTTCAAATTAAAACACTTATTTAATTAACAAAAAATGGAATTTTGAAAAGCTGCTTTGGAGGCTTCTTCCAAGTCCTTCCTGAGGATTTTGGAGGAGTTTAAGAGTATTGTTCCTGAGTACATCATAATAAGATACTAATCACATTGTAAGAGCTGTATAGTTTAATAAGTTAATATTTTCAAAAAGGCTATTAAAATAGTTCTGTAAAATACATTAAATTTATTAAAATATCAATAAATTTATAATATATAATATATAATTAATTATATAATACTGCTATTAATTAATTTTTAAAAATTTGAAATATTAAACAATTGAAAAATTCATACACATTAAAAATACTTACTGCAAGAAATACTTACTGCATCTAATACCTAAAAATATTGTTATATCTAAATTTGTCATATAAATATCAGTAAGGTAATAAACCAGTTGTTCCTTTTCTCCATTTGTATCTTCTGAACTTGCCTTGTCTTTATAAACTTCAATTGCATTAATACAATTCAACAGACAGGTGTCAGCATGTGTAAGAATTCTGTTGTCTTCTATCATTTATAGTGAACCTTTTTTAATGTCTCAACTTTTATTGTAATACAAGCCATTCTTGGTTTATACTGTAGCACCTTCACTAAAATCCCTGCATGCTGAAACTATGTCCATTTTCGTACTTTGGGCGAACTTTGTGCACAAGGTTCAGTTAGTATGGCAAGGGAAGCCCTCCTGGGTAATAAATACAGGCAGATAAAACACACTCAACCAGTTTTGGGAGCGATTCCCATCCTGTATTTGGAGCGTTCAGTGGCCCAGATGTCAGAGTTTAAGAAGTGCTGAAAAGATGCCTACAAGAAGAGAATGAGCATAAGCCGTACGGATAACAGTAAACGGCTCCCAAGGCATTATCTTGGTTGGACAAAAGATTGCTCACCCAGTTGCTAGTCCATCAAGGAAGAGTCTAGAATGTGAAACTTTGTAAGCATTCAGTTGGTAAAAAAAAAAAAGTAGTAGTGATACCAGGGTGACTATCTATCTATCTATCTATCTATCTATCTATCTATCTATCTATCTATCTTTCTATCATATACCTACCTGTCTATCTATCATTTATCTGTCTGTCTATCTATCTATCTTTCTATTTTTCTATCTACTTATCTATCATATTTGTGTGTGTGTGCGCGCGCGTGTATGTGTGTGTGTGTGTGTGTGTGTGTGTGTGTGTGTGTGTGTGTGTGTGTGTGAACCACAACAAGGCATGTAGATGTCAAAATGACAACTTTGGGGTTATCAGTTCTCATATTCCACTTTACCACAGCAGATCCCTGTTTGCCTCTCCTACTGTGCTGGCTATGCCAGACTAGCTGGCCTATGAGGTGATGGGCAATTCTCCTGTCTCCATTTCCCTCCTTGCAACAGGAGTAAGTGCCGGAATTATAAGCACATTCCACAATATCCAGCTAAACCTGCAAAGCATTATAGTGAAGGAATATAGGTATACAGTGGCAAATTCTCTCTGTGTGACCGAGATTTTCAAATAGTGCTAATTCCAACAGTTTGTAACTTTATTTAATCAGGAAGTTATTATGGATCCAGTTCTATCATAAAAAGCTTTTATTTTTAATAAAATTGTGGTGTTTGGGAAACCATATAAGCATATCCTAAGAGAAAATAGTGGGATTCGTATGTCATTTGAGGAAGAGGAAAATGTTTCTATGGGTGTTGTTTTTTCTCAACAAAGGAAAACAGTGTCTGATTTATAATCTTCTGCCTCTGTCTGTGGCAACTGTCTGGGTCTGTTCCTACAGACCCCTCTCCCACACTTCTACTGGCCATCTGGAGCAGGCTTCTATAGTCAGTCCACGCCCCCTGAAACTACTTTCTCCATTTCAGCGCTTCCTGGCTTTTATTTTCCATGTCTGACCTCTCACCTTCTTTCTAATAAAATAGTCACATTCTCCACCTCTCTGCAAATGCTTAGTCATTCCCTCACTTTAATGTGGCTATTTGTAACCTTTCCCACCTTCTCTCTAGTAATAGGATGAGATGTCACCTGTGAAATACGCCTGTGAAAGACTCCTCATTGGAGTCTTACAGTTTTATGAGAATTCATGGTCACTGACTTAAACTCAGTTATAAGTGATGGCATGACAAAGTAGCAATGTTACCATTTTTATAAGCTGATGCGCAAAGCATGAAGGACTAATCCTACTTTATAATTTTAATGCACTGTAGAGTTTACAATCCTCATGACTGTTTATCACCAGCGTCTCTTTGGAGCACTCCACAACTGGAAGGGAGCCATGTTTTAAAGCAGTAATACTATTCTACTCTTTACACAGGCAAATGAACAAAACCTAAGTTGCTTATGGTCATATTTTGTAGAGCCTCTAAGGCCGAAGGACTTTTAAAAAAGACGTTTATTTTTAATTGTGTGTATAAGGCTAGGGGTGCAGGTGCCTCTGGAGGCCACAGGAATCTCTGCAGCTGGATTTTGAGTCACCTGACATGAGTACTGCGGAAGGAACTTAGTCCTTTACAAGAGTCATATGCACTTGACTACTGAGCCAGGTCTCTAGCCATCTTAGTTTTAACTCAGGAGCTGCAGAGATGGCTCAGCACTAGTTGAGCATTGGCTGCTTTTCCAGGAATCCTAGGTTTAATTTTCAGCACCCATGCAGTGGCTCACAACTGTCTGGAACTCCAGTCCTTTTCCTGTCCTTCATAGGCACATGATCTATAGACATGCGTTCAGGGAAACACCACCCAAACACATAGAATAAAATGGAGCTAAAAAGAAAAGAAGGTCAAACTCAGGAGTAAATTCCTCCAGCTCAGGTCACTCACAAGCCTTGAAAATTCATTTATTATAGTTGAGATGGCTTTGAGAAACTAATGTCAGTTCTATAAGACTCATTATCAAGCTTTTCATTTGTTAATGGAAAACAAAACCACTATCATTTTATTATCTTCTGGTTGGGTTTATTAGCTATTATGAATGTATGTAGTTTTATATATACTAAAATATATACTATGTATTATAAATTATAGAGAATATAGCTTTAGAAGGTAAGACAGACATTTACAGAAAAATGTCAAATATCTGTAAAGAACTCAAATAAAATCTCATACCAATAAATAGAGAAATTTATAAGAGGCCACACTGAAGAACCATGTATAATTAATTAACTGAGCAGCAAAAAAATAAGCATCAAACATTATTAGGAATATTTGAAAGGTGTAAATCCCTTGTCTGAGTACAAAGTTGCTAGAAATAATAAAATGGAATTAGGGAAGCAGCAAATAAATATACTTTGGTTGATAAAGAAAAAAAAATGTAGTCCTCAGAAAATATCCTAAGAGAAATAGTAATCATTGCCATGATTATTAAAAATTAGCTAGAAGATAATTCTGTTCAAAACATGAATAATACAGAAGTCTGTGCTTCTTTCTGGCAGGTCCCTTGAAAGCATATTTGATGGAACACTGCCTTGATGGCATATGCCTGTCCCCCTGAGACTACTGGATGCTGAACAGGTACTCTGCCAATGCCTTCTCTGTGGACGTGTATAACCTGACGCTATCTGAATGGATGTTGAATAGATGCATAATAGCTTGTACTGTAAGTCAAGGTCTCCATCTCAAAACCTATCATTTCTACCCATGAGTTGTTGAGCCATTTTATTGGAAGTCATACAATATCGTAGAACACGGAATAACTGAGATATTCTGAAAATATGTGTTTGTCCAATTAAGACTTAACGGAATGAACCAAAAAAAAAACAGCTTTTGTGTTCTTGAATCAATTATAGGGGTTTTGTTGTTGTTGTTTTGGCTGTTATCACCTTACTGTGTTTTCTTTAACCTCTAGCTCTTTCTTCTGAGTGTTGACGGAGTCCTTGTTACAGATTGCATTCTCAAGCCCCATGTAATCAACCACAATCTCTGTAGATTGCGTATTTTTACTGTTCTGTAACATCAGTAATAAGTTTTGATTGGAATGAGAAATGTTGCAGTTATCTTGACATCTCTTATTTAACTTTTTGTCCAGCATTTTTGGCAGTGTATGTGCTGTGTAGCGGTATCACATTTTATTCTAAACTAACTGTCCTTGGCAACATAGAAATTTAGTCTACATTAATGGACTACACAATCACACAAATGTTCTTTGAGATACTAAACTTTTTTTTTAATGTGCATCAATATCCCTCCCTCATTGTCTTAAGCCAGCATGCTCAATCTATGAGACCTGTCATATTAGATTTAATTGCTCATGTGTCATAGATAATTGTCATATCTACAAGCAGTCCACAAGCAGAGGACTCCATAAGAAGATACATGATAAGAGATGAATATGATAAAAATATATTATGCACATATATAACATTTTCAAGGAATCAATTAAAACATCTTTTTAAAAAAAGAATATATAGACTATAGCCAAGAGAAGAAACAGACTACACAAATACCAGGACCAAGAGACAAAAGCAGCCTTTGCTGAGCAGACAATATACCACTTCCTCTAAAGGTCAAGTTTTGTAATAGTTTACAGCTGCCAAAATATACTCTCCTTTGATCATCTCAGAAGAGTTTGTGGCCTAATGACTCTTCCTTACCATTGTTTCTTGCATGTGAGAGCGCTGGTATGAGACAGTTGGAGTCCCTAGCTTGATATCCTATAGAGCTTAAGGCGGGGCATCTTTGGTCTGGCTTCTCGGGGTGTAAGTACAACATTCTTCCTACTTATCATGTTTACAAACAACTAACTTTTGTGTTTTTGGAGACCGCAGCACCTTTGCATTTGGGGATAGCATACAGAAGGTGGCGAGGACTCAGTGCTTTCCCCAGAGGGCTCTGCTCATGAGCGTTCTTTAGCATGACCTCTGGGTGTAGCCTGTAGAGCAGATCAGTTTCACCAGTTTCTTATGCACTTGGTTTGGACTTACCTTAGCAAGATAAAGCACCTTTTCTTGACTGCACTTCGACAGACCGCAATTAAACCAACATCCTGCTAGAAAGCAAATATTGCCTACTTATTTTTCTGTTCTGGGGTAAACATGTACTTCTGAGGAAAGCCCGGAGGCACATTGTTTTTTTGTATAGACATAGAATTAAGACAGAGGAACTGGCTGCTGTTACCGAATGCCTGGCTGGAGAAACTGAGAAATTTTCGAGTGTGTGAAAAAAATGTTATATGTGATTTAGAAAAGTATATGTATTACCTTTCCCATGTAAGCCTCTACCCAGTAGAGCTTTCTTGTGTTCCTGTGGGCAGGACACAAAGCCAATGAGGGAGAGCTTAGCCTGAACTGGGCAGGTGCAAGTGCTTGCCTCAAGCCTTACTGACTTCTGCTTTTAGGAAGGGAGGCCTACGGGTATCATTTTTCACATCATTTTATCTGAATCCTGACTCAGAATCCTCTGGAATTACTACTCTTGAAATACTGCCCCCTGCTGTTTTTTTTTTTTTTAACCTCAAGACCAATGATCATGTACCCTCCCTGAAAAGTTATATTTGATGTCATTCCCATCCCGGAAGAGAGTTAAATGTCATTTTAATACAAGTGCTAACCATCAATGGTAGCATCAAATATATCTCAGTGGCTGAAAGAATGATGGCACTATGTGCTGTGAAAGTGAAACAGATTTGGTAGAACAGTTTCAATTATGTACCCAAGGAAGATTTTGTACCAAATGCAGCCTCATCAAATGCAGTTCACTGGGTCTGATCACAGGGTGGAAATGTAGTGGAACCAGGAATTGCAAACCATGTAATTTGAAAATGTTCATCATCCACTATTCTTTGAAGGTTCTAGACAGGGGCCAGCCTTGTCAAATAAGTTACCATACAATAAATCACATCTTGACTATGCACAAGGAAAGCAGACTGTCACTGTTGTGTTTTGTATGAAATGAAATTTAAAAGGACAATTTGTAGAGGAGAATGCTATAATTATGGCAATCTTTTATTATTTTATTCCCCAACATAATCAACTGAACAGATATAGAGACAATAGAATAATTTCTTTAATTAAAATTTTTTTACTTTAAAATTAACTGTCCTAATATCAAAAGAGGGTATTTGTAAGTAATTTATTTAATAGGTACTTGTTAGTGTTCAAAAACTGTGTGTATTTTATAGAACATACCAACATGTTAGTGATCATAATAATATTATTATTTAAAAAACAACCAACTACCTCAGTTAATAAATGGTTCTTATCTTGATAATAGCATGACACAAGTAAGGTTAGTGGTTCTAAAATATAAAAGAGGTAAATAAAAAGTATATCTTCTTATTTTCAGTTAGGAAACCAAATTACCAGATATTCAAGCGCTGACGAGTAGAATTCTTTTGTCTCATGAGGACAGTATCTTGATGTTAACTCAACGGGCTGTTGTTTCCCAGCATAGCCATTCCTCCAGTGCAATTATACAAGCTGATACTGGGTAACAAGAGAAAGAGAGAGGGGGGGGGGGGAAGGTGGGAGGGAAGGGGGGAGGGGAGAGAGAGAGAGAGGCAGAAACAGAGACAGAAAGAGAATTAAAAGACTCCTCTCATCTCCCCATACATAAAATAATAGAGTTGAAAATTGCTCACATTGTACTTTTGAAAAAAAAAGAAATATTGTTATGATGTGAAAGCTTGGGATTTGATGTATTTCAACTGCAGTGGCGAGGAGAGTAGTGGCAAACTGTGCTGCCTACCCACTATCCCCAGAAGTTCGGGTTGTCCTTCTCAGAAAAAAACATACTCCCTATGTTTGCCAGTAGAGACAAAGTGAGTTGACAGGAGAGAAATTTGTGATGTATAACAAGTCTCTTGCCTGGTCTACAAAGGAAGTCCAGGACAGCCAAGAGAAATTTACACAGAAAAACCAACCAATCTGCCAACCAAAAAACAAACAAACAAACAAAACCAAAAAACAAAAGAACAAAAAACAAAACAAAACAAAAAAACCATTTTTATTGATTTTGTGTTTTGGATCATGCACCCCAATCCCACTCATCTCCCTGTCTCCTCCTATCCACCCTTTACTCTTCAAAGCCTCCCCTGAAAAATAACACATACACACCACACACACACACACACACACACACACACACAGAGAGAGAGAGAGAGACGAAAAACATATCATCATGGAAGCCGTAGTATGTCAGAGTGTGACCAGACTATATTCTTCCATCCACACATCTTCACTTGCAAATGTTCATTGCAATGAGTCACTGGTTCGAGATTTCTGCCTTCTATGACACCATCAATATCGACTCTTCACTGGGACTTCTCCGGTTATCCTGTTCTTTTTTTTTTTTTTTTAATTTATTCTTGTTACATCTCAATGGTTATCCCATCCCTTGTATCCTCCCATTCCTCCCTCCCTCCCATTTTCCCCTTATTCCCCTCCCCTATGACTGTTCCTGAGGGGGATTTCCTTCCCCTGTATATGCTCATAGGGTATCAAGTCTCTTCTTGGTAACCTGCTATCTGTCCTCTGTTCTTGCTCTGTATTACAGACATTCTGCAGCTTCTGATCAGCAGGACAGGCCCTATCACACCTCCCAATCACTTGCAGATAAGATGATTTTGCAGAGGGCAACTTCAGAGTCCTGGATGGGGACCTGGGTGGTAGCCAAGCTGGTCAGCTCTTTCACACCACCAAGGGGAGTTCTCCAGCATTGCTCAACCTAGGCCATCAAATTCCACCATCCTATCCACAAGAGTTAGCTCTCCTGCTACCACGCCCTTGAGACCAGATTACCGATACCCAGGTTTCCAGAGCCTGTTCCACTGTGCTGCCCAGTCAAGGCTGGGAGCCCACTTTTTCACGTGCTACCTCCAGTGACGTAGGCTAGCTCTCCTGCTCTCACACCTCAGGGTTGGCTCACCTGTACCTTAGCCATCAGGATCAGCTCCACTGTATTGTTAAGGTGAGGCACAGGGCCAGCTTCTAGAGTGCTGCAATGAGTGAGGGGCTAGCACTCATGCCCTGAGGACCAGCTCTCTATACTACCACAGGTGGGGCTTTGGGATACGGGAAGGCATCACCCTCATCTCTGCACCAGGACACCCACAGCAGACAAGTGGCAGGGCCAGCTCTTCTGTGATCTTGCCCTTGGGGAACCAGCGCCCCCCCCACCCTACCCCCACCGCCTGCCTCCGCCAGGGCCAATACTACTGTGTTACCAGGTAAGGTGCATGGTCACCTCTCCCAACTGCTGCAGCTCCCACTCTTATGACCTTAGCAAATTTCTAAATCACACTTATCTTTCAACACATAATTCTGCTTCCTACCTTACTTTATTTTATTTCCTCTTAGAATCCTGGCTGTTTTCTAATAGGAGACAGAAATGGGTGGATCTGGATGGAAGGGGAAGTGGAGAGGAATAGAAGGAGGAGAAATTTTAATCATGATATGTCATTTGAGTAAAAAAAAATCTATTTTCTTTTTAAAATTTATTTATTTATTATGTATACAATGTTTTGCCTAAATGTACACTTGCAACCCAGAAGAGGGCACCAGATTTTATTATAGATGGTTATGAGCCATTATGTGGTTGTGGGAATTGAACTCAGGACCTTTGGAAGAGCAGGCAGTGTTCTTAACCTCTGAGCCATCTTTCCATTCCCCTAAAAAATCTATTTTCAACAAAAGGGAAAATCCCTCAAATACTAATAACCTAACTGACAAAAAAATCCTGAAGCTACAAACCAACATGCACAGAAATACACATGTACAGTCTGGTCCATGGTAATATTGCTTCCTATTAGAAAACACTGGTAAGCAGAGAAACTAGTACTCAACATGGAAAAACTGTGACATGGTGTTGTGCGACAGCACACAGTGTGGCAGAAGATCACAGTGGGGGTAAGCACTGTAAACTGATAACATGTGGTTTCCAGGAGACATGAATAAATAAATTTAAATGACCTATTGTTTGCATAAGAATAATTTCAAAAAGAAATGCCAGAAGCACAAACAGAAAATAAAGTTAGGTAAAATATTGAAAGAAAATTACAGAAAAATGACACTTCTCTGGATTTTTATTTAAGTATTTGAAATTGTGTTAATGACTTTGAAATCCACAACATGAAGATGAATTAATAAAGGTGAAAAGAGCGAAACAAAAGGGTTAAATAAAATTTAAACCTAACATACTGCAAAAAAATTAACACTTTTTTGTCCCATGTTACCCAGAGGTCAGCATCTACACATTCTTGACAACATTTTTTTAGTGTAGTAAGAGTAACAGGTGTGAAGTGACACATTCTTTGGTGATTTTGCTTTGCATTTTTTACAGCTAATACTGTTTAACATATTCTCTTCTTCATACTGTTCATTTGTATATTTTATAGCATTATTTTAACCAACATACTTTGTAATTCCATTAAAATTCTACCTTGGAAGAAAACCATACCCATACTGAATGGAGAAATAGTATAGGTGTGGGGAGAGAAGAGAAAGGAGAAAAAATGTGGGCGTGAGAGCACAGATTGCTAGGAAATTACATTATACAAATTACTTATTTTTTATAACGTTTTACTAGACAACCTCACTTTCTGGGTAAAGGAATAGGTAATTTATGGGTTAGGATTATTACTGAAGTCAGATATTCATGACCACTGCACTGTAAGAGTTCTTAAACTTTTCATATGTTTACTCATTTTTATTTAATTTTAATTTTTACAATTTCTGTGCATTGGTGTTTTGCCTTCGTGTACGTATTATGTAAGGGCATTAGATCCATTGGAACTAGAGGTTTAGAGAGTTGTGAGTTACCTTGTAGGTGCTGGGAATTAAACCTGGGTCCTTTGGAGGAACAGCCAGTGCTCTTAACCATTGAACCATCTCTCCAGCCTTCATTTCATATTTCTTATTAAACTAAACATAAAAGTGTCTTGAAAGAATCATGTGGATTGAAGTTTGGGCCTCCTCATAAACTCTTATTACCTGAAGAAATAAATTCTTGTTGGCATATTCATATGCATGTGTAAATATGTATATGTAGTTTATGTATACTGTAGGTATTTTTGTATGGATTGTGCAAAAATGTCTGCGTTCTAGCCCAACAAATGTCCAAGTAATAAAATACTAACTGTAGGCTTCTAGGACCCTCTGGATCCTTCTACTTTGCCATTCTCCCATGCTTCTCTCATCTAGAGTCCCACTAGAATGTCCTCCCCTCTGTCTCAGTTTCCTGGTAGGTGAAGGCTTTGGTGGGACATGCCCCTTGGGCTAATATGCAGATATAAGTGAGTATATACCATTTGAGTCTTTCTGCTTCTGGGTTAACTCACTCATTATGATCATTTCTAGCTCAATCCATTTATCCACAAATTTCGGGAATTCCTTATTTTTAGTAGCTGAGTAGTATTCCATAGTGTATATGTACCACATGGACAGAACACTCTCCACAGTAGAGTGGAGAGTGGGATATTACTTTCTCACATACTCTGGTGCCTCACCTTTGACCATGTCCCCTGGAGGGGGAGACCTGGTGGCACTCAGAGGAAGGACAGCAGGTTACCAAGAAGAGACTTGATACCCTATGAACATATACAGGGGGAGGTAATCCTCCTCAGGAACAATCGTAGGGGAGGGGAATAAGGGGAAAATGGGAGGGAGGGAAGAATGGGAGGATACAAGGGATGAGATAACCATTGAGATGTAACAAGAATAAATTAAAAAAGGAGAAAAAATTCAACAAGAAAAATAAATGAATAAATAAAATACTAACTGTTGGGAAGCATACATCGACCCAAGGCTTACATACTAAGAAAAATGGCCTTTTGAAGGGATGGTGCATGCATGTGCATGTGCTTGTGTGCATGTGTGCGTATGTGCGTGTGAAAAACTAAAACGGTGTAGACATACAGAGCATGGACTATCACACTCTACTAGAAACAAAGAAAACACTAATGATAAAATGGTCAGGGACTCCTATGCCTCTTATATTTTAAAATATGAGTTAAACATTGATGCTCTTCAATCTTTGAACTATTTATTAAAATTCCTATGGAACTAGTGGCTTATTATCTAACTCTTACGTTTTATTTCTTATAAGGATAGAAAGATCTATATTGGCCTAACTGAGCAAAAGAAAAGGCTGCTAGCCTTTTTCAGTGCCAAGAGTTCTTTACAGATACTGTCTTGATTGAAGCTTAGAAGCAATCTCAAGATGGGTAAATTGTTTTCTTGTTTTCACTGTGTGAATAAAAAAGTCTCCTTTGTGTGACACCTGTCATCATACAGTGTGACAAAGGACTCATCAGTGAATTGAGAGCTTTGTTTGAAATCAGGTAAGATAGAAAATTGGTACAATTTATTTCCTTTCTTAAAATTCAATGAAAACCCTGCAAAGGATGGGGGAAAAAATCCCCTAACAGCATCTCACATCCCCAACCCATGCAGTTCCATGGATGTTAGGGGCATGTGGAGATTTCTGTTCATTTTGATGATAGCATTAATTATTTGATATGCTTATCCATATTTTAGAGCACCTTGATTTTTTTAAATCTTGCCACTAATAATAAAAATATATGGCAAAACAGTTTTCAAACTTTGATTTATATAGAAAAACAAAATAATTACATTAACTTTTAAAGGATTCTCAGAAAAGTTTCCAGCAAAAAAAGGGGAAAAAACATAAAATAACTACAAAATACAGAAAGCATATCAAGCTAAATGTCAAAGCTCCTTTCTCCAAGTTCCAAATGCCTATGAATAATGTGAGCATTCAACACATATGAATAAGATTAAGTCTTGCTACATTAATGTTAGTCTAGGAGAAATGGGTATGAGTCTCAATTTTTTAAATTTTATTAATTTGTTCAGATTACAACTCAATTGTTATCCCATCACTTGTATCTTCCTGTTCCTCCCTCCTTCGTACTTTCACCCTAATCTGCTCCCCTAGGTCTATGACCAAGAGGGACTTTCTCCCCCACTATATGGTCATAGGCTATCAAATCTCATCTTGGTAGCATGCTTATTCTTTCTCTGAGTGCCACCAGGCCTCCCCACCAAGGGGAGGTGGTCAAATATGGGGCACCAGAGTTCATGTCAGAGTCAGTCCCCACTCTCCACATAAGTAGGGGTTTGATGTCTACTATTCTATTGTCCTTGGTTAGTACAGTAATTTGAGCAGACCCCCCTGGGCCCTGAGCCTACATTTTGGAGATTTGACTTTGGAGTATAACAGACTATTGATGGCCCACAACATTGAAAGCCTTTGAGAATATGGTGGAAAGTTGCTGTTATCCAATAGGCATCTGCAATATTCTTTTTTTCTAAGTGAGTGTCAGGAAGCTTAACTGAATTCACCCATGGTATTTCCTCTCAGCTTTCATTACAAGCAATGGAAGATTCACTTGTAGTAATAAAAATGGTCTGAGAACACTCGTGAGGTAGATGGGTGTCATTATATTAACGTCAGCCTTTGAAAGTAAGTGGCCACTTCTCTATCATGATTTGCAGGACTCAGGCTCACTAGAAATAGAATGTTATACAATCAGTGCACCAGAGAAAGCCCTGTCTTATATGCAGGATCATGGGAGAATGGCAAAGTAGAAGGACCCAGAGGGTCCTAGAAGCTTACAAGTAGAACATTATGATAGGCAGATTTGGGCACAGGGGTCCCGCTCAAACTAAGGCACCAGCCAAGGACAATACAGGCGGTAAACCTTAAACCCCTACCCAGATCTAGCCAATGGACAGAACACTCTCCACAGTAGAGTGAAGAGTGGGATATGACTTTCTCACATACTCTGGTGCCTCACCTTTGACCATGTCCCCTGGAGGGGGAGACCTGGTGGCACTCAGAGGAAGGACAGCAGGTTACCAAGAAGAGACTTGATACCCTATGATCATATAGAGGGGGAGGTAATCCCCCTCAGGAACAGTCATAGGGGAGGGGAATAAGGGGAAAATGGGAGGGAGGGAAGAATGGGAGGATACAAGGGAAGGGATAACCATTGAGATGTAACAAGAATAAATTAATAAAGGAGGAAAAAAAAAAAAAGAGAGACCAAGCCTTTGTTTTTTTGGAAAGAGCAAAGAAATGTTCCCAGGTTAGAAAATCCACACTTTAAAAATCCATCTTCTAAGAAATGTTGGAAGCACAGAAGGGATAAAATATGCAAAGAAGAAAAAGTGCTGAGATACTAAGAATATTTAAGAATAAAACTCATTTAGTGCAATCAATGTATAAGAGGCCTTAACTTCAGAGTTACAAGTATGGAAATTTGGCATGAAAGAAAGATAATTAGAGGAGTAGTTTGCATTGAGTTTGGGGTGCATGGATAATTCTATTTCAACTGCATTACTTTAAAAGTGTACAATACCTAAAATTCATCTAATGGCTGCATTTTCATAGCCCAGAGGGGCATGCTTAACTGAACAGATATGATGGCTTTCTGCATAAACCTTCAGCATTTTATATAAAAGCTGGAAAATTGTCAGTTACTGTTTCAAAACTATTTGTATGCTCTAATCTTATTTAGACATTTGACAAGTTGACTAGTTTATAGGTCACTGTTTTTGAGGAACATACACTTTTCCACAGATGATGCAGTAGTTTTATAAATTATAATATAAAACTATTTGTTGTCTGTTAAAACATTCTGGTCTTAAGCTTGGAGTAACAAGCTGAAGTGAAGTTCTTTTGAGATTAGTTGGGCAAAGAAGTTGTGTGTGTGTGTGTGTGTGTATTTGTGTGTTTGTGTGCGTGTGTATCTGTCTGTCTCTCTGTGGGTTCATGTACAAACATCTATATTCATGAAAGATAGAATATGACCTCAGCTAATTCATTTAATATCTCATCATAATATTTCAGTCTTTTTAAAATATGGAAGTAAATAATATTCTTTTTACTTTTTGAGACTTTTATACTTGTATATAAGGAAATATGATCATATTTCCCACCAAGCTTATCCATATGGCCGCTAACCTACCCTCATTTCCAACTTCACGTCCTTGTTTTGTTTGAATAACTCACTACATCAGTTAATGCTACCCATAAGAACATGGCTATGGAGCAAATAATTACGTGTGGACATTGTGGCTCATCACAGGAATGAATGAAAAAATAAAATTATGAAATTTGCCGCTAAATGGATGGACCTGGAAAAAAATTACTGAGTGAGATAAGTCAAGTCCAGAAAGACAAAGACCATCTATTCTTTCTCAAATGTGCATCCTATCTTCAAACTCTTGTGTGATTACCTTGGTGCACAAGTGAAGTGAGCACTTCAAAGGGCCACTTGATGGAGTATGTGAAGAGAGAAGAAAAAAGAATAGATAAAATGAAAGTAGAGAAGTGGAATATGATGGGCAGAAAGGCTTAAACAGAGGAGAGTATGGGATTATGGGAGAGAGGGTAGCAGACCCTGCAAGGGAAGGTTGACTCATGCAAAGGAAGTAGGAAAACCCTTACTAAAGATAGTATTTCCCAACTAAACATACATACCTACATACATACATACATATATATAATATATATATATTAACTTCAGTTGGGAAATACTATATTATATATAATGTTTTAAATATATAATACTTGGACTCATATGAAATAAAGAGAAGTAGAGAAGATAGTCAGATTAAAGTATTTAAGCAGGGATGCAGGACAAGAAGGAGAATTGAATGTGTTAATCAAAACCAAGGAATCTGAGAAAGCCCACAAGAAATGACTAATCTGAATTTGTAACTTTAAAAATAAGAAAGACCATTCATTCAAATGGTATTACCTTGAAGAGAAGAGATTAAATCTTACATCTTTACCGAGTTATTAATTTTTCCTTTATGTCTTTTATTTCTTAAAGCATCTATTTAGGAATATGGAAATAGAATATAGAAGAGAAAATTTTTAAATTGCACAATAGGAAGTCAAATATGTAACTTCTTATGTTTCTGTAATTTATCTGATAGTGATCTGGCCTGTTTTTTGTTTTGAGGACAATGCTAGCTCTGAAAACTCAAGATGGCCTGCTAACAGGAAGAGACTTGATACCCTATGAGCATATACAGGGGGAGGAAGTCCCCCTCAGTCACAGTCATAGGGGAGGGAAGTAAGGGGAAAATGGGGGAGGGAGGAGGAATGGGAGGATACAAGGGATGGGATAACCATTGAGATGTAATATGAATAAATTAATAAAATTAAATTTAAAAAAAAGAAAACTTGAGATGAGCTAGCCCTGTATCATTTAAAGCTAGTATCAGGCTGTAACACATGATCAGGTAAAGGTTTCCACGTTACATTTTTTTCCTTCCCTGTGGAGTAGTGGAGAAGGTCTGGAAGGGGTTACTGACTGGGACACACATGTTTGTGCTGTTCTGGGAAAGGATCATCAGACCTGGGTTCTGCTGCTAGCACACATAATTCTTCTGGGTCCACCATTTTCTAGGTCTTTTTTCTTAGTTTTTTATTATTATTATTATCTTGTCTTCATACATTTGTTTAGTACTGCTACACTTCCAGAAAATAATAGTACATTTTATTTTGTGTAAGATTTCTTAAATTATTCACTACTCTAATAAGACACATGCCCATCCACGAAACCCTGATTTTAAAACTTTGAAATATTTTATGACATCATTTGAAAATATTTTAGAGGTTATCATTATCCTCAGGTAAATACTTCTCTTTAAATTAAATTAGTGGTAGAACATATAGTCACACAATAGAATAACAAATACTTCATCATATAGTTGTAATGATAAAGTAATGACAAGCATGAATAATTCTAGTAGGTATAACTTGTAGAATAAAATAACAGATTGGACCACACAATACTCTCCTAGTAGCAAAGTGGAGGAAACTATTGTTGCTGTTGATTTGTTTGAGAAAACATCTTATTATGTTGCCTTGAATGACATGGAACTTGCAATTTAAGCCAGGCTGGCCTCAAACTCACAGAGATCTACTTGCCTCTGTCTACTGAACACTTGGATTGAATTTATGTTCCTGGCCACTGGACTTCTTTTTATTCTGACATAATGTTTATACATCTTACATAATGTACTGTGGCTATTGGATAGACACATTTGCATATAATAATCAAGAAATGGCAATAATCATTCACATATCTTAAAATAATAAGTGCGTGGAAAGTTACATTATTTTTTCTGTTTATTCAAAGATTTCATGCATCTTAATCAATGGCTACTTTTTTGGTGCTTCAGAAAATCAGAAGTATTTCCTGCATTCTGAGTTCAGGTTGCTACAAATGATAAGACTTAATTGCTTACTGGCTTTTTATTTGGGGTCAATTGATTTCATTGTGTATATGTATGAGTGTGTGTTTGTGTGTGTGTGTGTGTGTAGCCTATGAATAATATATATTGTTTTTATGTTGAAGTCACCAGCTTCCAGATGAAGTGTTTATTCCTGTTTCCATCTTGTTTCTACATCCTTGCTAATATTGCCACACCTCCAGGATACAGAGGGCTACAGAATGCACAGCAGACTAAGAGTGCTGCAGTGCGTGTGGGAATGCAAGCACCTCCTGGTGAGGTTTACCTCCCTTGCTGTACTATTAGTAGTGAAACTGCAATATTGTATGTATGTACGATTTTGGTTTTCTGAGGCTTTCTAGTTTGTTCAGAAGTAAACGTTTCTATCTCTACACTTTTGAGTCCAAAATAATGATGAAAGAAATTATAAAGGCTACAAATAATGCAAAGATATTCTGTACTTCTGGATTTGAAGCGGTAATATTGCCAAAATGCCAGTGGAACCCTAAACAATCTGCAGATTTGATACAGTCACATGACAGTGCCAATTATTTTCACCATATTTTCACACATACGAGCCATGATGCTTTGTCTTTCTTTGTCCCCTGAATACACTGCCCTCCCCCACTTCCTAAATCCTCCAGCTTATGCATCATAGTCCGCCCTCCTTTCCTTCGCACTCGAACTCCATCACAGTGTTTTTCTTCTCAGCTCCTCTGATCACTCTTGTCATTTCTATGTGCCCACATACAGGTTATTATATAAATTGTATATAATATCAAACCTAGGTTTTTGGATAAAAGAGAAAAGATTTGATATTTGCCTTTTGAAATCTGGGTTATTATTCCACTCCCAGATATTGGTGGTGCATCAACAAATATGCTGCATTGCTTAGACCCTTTGCCTTGGCATGCACCCTAGTGGTCCATAATAACTTTCTGAGCAACCTCTAATCTCTACTGACGGCCATAGGGGCTGCACAAGGTTCCTGGCCACCTGCAATGAGCGTGAGTTCTTCTTTCCCACATTTTCAATACTTATTGTTATATGTTTTTCTAATAGCTAATCTTACTGAGGCAAGATAGGTCCTCAAAGGTATTTTAATTTATATTTCTCTAATGTCTAAGGATGTTGTACACTTTCTAAATATCTATAAACCATTTTGATTTCTAGTTTTTATAATTGTCTCTGAGTGATTTGGGGTTTGGAGGTTTAGTTCTGTATAATCAAGGCATATTAATCCTATTAATGGTGTAATTAGCAAAAAAATGTTTTCTTCTATCCAAAGGCTGTCCCCTCACTCTGGTGATTTTTTGTTTTGTTTTATTTTGTGTGCTAAAGCTTTTTAATATCACGTGTTCTCATTTTCTGTCCTTAAGAATATTTTACTTGACATTTGTGCATGGTAAAAGGTACAGATCTAGTGTCATTCTAGGACACATAAATCCAATTTTTCCCACAGAATTTGTTAAAGAGGCTGTTATTCTCTAACATACCTTGTTGACACCTTCATCAAAAATTAACTGGCCGTAGGTGTGATGGTTTATTTTGAGTCCTCTATCCTATTCTATTGCACCATGCCCTATTTTGTGCTAGTGTCAAGCTGTTCACACTACTCCTGTTACCATAGCTCTGCTTGAGGTTACATATTGTGGTACCTGCAGCATTTTTCTTTTTAAGAGGGATTGCCTTGACTATTTGATGTTTTTTTTCCTGTTTCTATGAGAACTTTAGATAACTTTGTAAGGTTTGTGAAGAGTGGTATTTTGAAGGGGATTGTGTTGATCTCATATTTTGCTTCTTTGCTTAAAATGGTTTGTATCTGAACAAGCGAGGAGGCAACTATATGAATATTTAGGTTCATTTCAACATAGGGGCTAGATTTATTGAAAATAAGTATTCCTCTAGAAAGAAATGAGTATTATAGACTTAGACTAAAGCCATGGTGCAACAAGCCTGAAAATTTACTTTAAAAAACTTATATACTTAAATTTGATGAATTTTATAGTATGTGAATTATAAGTCAATAAAGCTACTAAAGAGTGAACAATTTACCCATTTGTAGATAACATTTATGGATAGTCTTTACATGCCAATGATTTTCCAATATTTGTATAGTACTTTATTTAATCTAGATGATACATGTGAGGTAGTTCCTCAGAGCATGCTCAGTTCATAAAGGGCATTCAAGCTTGTAGTAATGTGTGAGGGTTACATGCAGCTGTGCGTTCAGGCACCAATACATACGCATGACCCAGTTTACTTACCCTAAACTTACTTACTCTAATAATGTTTTACTCCTCAGAATACATATTCCTAGTGTGTGTCTTTTTCAACTACAGAAATCATTTACGTATATAAAGACATCTGATGTATGTTTTCTTCTTGTTAAACCTGAGTAGGGCAGGAATTAATATAAGCAAACACTGCCTATTTGGACTCAGGCCTTTCTCATTGCCTAACACAGTCTCCTCCTCCTCTGATTCAAATCCCACTGACTCTTCAACACCAAGACCAAAGAACTCCCTGGGAAGCTTTCTATATCTGTCTAGGCCTGAGGCCCAGAACATTCTTTGCATGCCTACAGGTGGCTTCCTTCCTTTCTGCATTAAAATCCCTTGCTTACTTAGCTGTCTCAAGAACAGAGAACACTGGGTTGTTTGCAGACTTCAGCATTGCTGTTTGGAGCAGAGAACAGCAGGCAATCCATATGCCTGAATGAATGAAAGAGATACAAGCGATGGAAGAAATAGCAGAGCTGTTTGTTTCTTTTTACATGCAAACTTTAGGATGCATCCAGGAGATAAAAAATGGCACAGTGCTGAGTAGCAAATGGCTTTATCCTAAAAACCATAGTGAGGTTAATCAAAGCACAATTTAGGGTAAAAAGATGCATACGGACGTTTCCAGGCCTTTTGATATGTACTTAGGGCACAGACTTGATTTCTGGCTATATGATGGTACGGCTTTTTTTCTAATTATCAAATGTCACCTCCTTGCATTATTATAATTCAGTCCGGGGTTGATACTTTGTATATTAAATTTAACCTCACACATGTTGTATAGAGAACAAACGTCAGATATTTAGAGAAGTTTTGGGTTTTTTGGTTCTACTTTCAATGTGTATTACCTATTAAACTGTAGACAGAGCGTGCCTGAGTTTGATCCCACTGGCATTCACTTTGGAGCGGAGTATTCCAGAGAGTGCTTTGTTTAGCATTTTGGCCTAGAGCCCACTAGCCTGGGAATGTCATTAGTTCTGAGGAAAATGATTTACCTAAGTAACTTTTCAATCAGAAAATTATTTTTTAAAAAATCTAAAAGGGAAAATATTGTGCCTGCCAGAATGAACAAAACATTTTCTGCTTTTATAGTGTGTAAGTGACAAGTTCTGCCAAATGCAAATCCTTTCTCCGATAGCAATGAGAATGTATGACCAAGATGGAGTAACACAGAGCTTTGTCTTCTTAGTGGTTAGGCCTATACCTTATGGTCACACTTAAGCCTCTTGAATAGTAGTTATTGACACCATCAGTCAACTGCCAAGTGGCATATTTGATCTGCCTTTGCCCCATAATTGCCTGAGGTGATCATGTCCTGAATATGTCTATTGTACTAGAGAGCCTTGACATGCTCAGTGGTTTTGAGGCTCCATGACTCCACTAACAGACCACTGGAGATAAAACAGTGGATAGGAGCTGAGAAGCTCACAATGTCAGTATTCTTTTTGGCATCCCAACTCAACAATTTACCTTTCATTCAAAGTCCACTCTGTTTGGAAGATAGGAGTGATTTACAAAGTAGAGTCTGAAAGATATGAGCAAACTTTTTCAAGAGTGCTTAGTCAAAGAACTTTCCTTCTCAGTCAAGCCTAAGTCTAAATGAAACCTACATAGCGTACAGATGTGTTAAAGACTACACATTGGTAATTGAATACCCAGGAATTAGGCTTTCTAAGAACACATCTACGTTACTAAGGAAAGATGATTGAAAATCTTACCATTTTATTTTATTTTTATTTTTATTTTTTGGTTTTTCGAGACAGGGTTTCTCTGTGTAGCCTTGGCTGTCCTGGACTTGCTTTGTAGACCAGGCTGGCCTCGAACTCACAGTGATCCACCTGCCTCTGCCTCCCAAGTGCTGGGATTAAAGGCGCGTAGCTTCATCTTACCATTTGAGTTGATATCTATGTGTGGTGTGCTGGCTGAGTGTTGTGAAAACTGAAATTTAATTATAAAAATGATTTCTGGTGGCGTCTTTTTAAAAATGTTCAATTGTGGAGGAGGATATGTAAGGAGAAATAAATGCTAAAATATAGATGCAGGGTTGCAAAGAACTGCACAACAGTTTACCTTGTTGCAACACGCATCTTGTTTACAAATGAGATTTTTTTTACATTGACTTTAACTTTGTTCTGAATTTGACACTCAGGAGAAAGCTGAACAGGGGTGTCCTACATGTCTGCTATTCTGTGGGCTATATACCCCTGATTACATCATTCACTGCAGGACTGCTGTCTAAGAATTATATACTAATTAAATGTGTGGTAATTTAAAATGTTCTGTTTATGCTATCAGTACTAGTCATTTACTTCAGGTAAGTTTTTATGTTTGCAGAAGGCATCTCTATAACCTAGTGCCTTAGGCCCACTGATAATAATCATGAAAATAACGAGTATATGGTATTTTTTGACTGGGGGCATTCATGCATAATACTATTTTTATTTTAAAGTGTGATAAATTCATTTGTCTTAGTAGAGTATCACATATATAATACTCTGTCCCTTAATGATTTTTCAACATCTTCATGTGTCTGATTCTTAGGACCAATTTCTACATATGCCACTCTCTCTGAGCCATATGATAGCTTGAAGTCTTTGGACTTCTCTCTACTGCCTGGGCACAGTCATACTTGAGATCTTTCAGACTATATCCTTCTTAACATTTTGATTCCCTTTAATTTTCTTGTCCTTTTCTGGCCACTTATGATATATGGTCTCTTGGAGTCACTACTAATTAGTATCGTGTGTGTGTGTGTGTGTGTGTGTGTGTGTGTGTGTGTGTGTTTATGCTGTGCATGCACATACTCACATGCCAGCACAGTACAAACATCAGAGAACAACTTTGTGGAGTAATTTATCAACTTCTTCCTTTATGTGAGTTCCAAGGGCTGAGCTCAGGTCTCCAGGCTTGTGCAACAAGTGTCCACCAGCAGCTTGGACTCAGTTTGGAATTTTAATTCTGAATTCTGAAGTTTTATTTGGCTCAGAATCTTTTGGGCACCTTTTTTTTTTTTATATAAGTCTCTGAAAGCTAATTCATCATTACAAGTTTATTCCCTCCCCATTAAACAAAATAATATGTGAACAGTTTATGTTTATGTCCTGAGGTAAAAACATACTTCCAGATCATCTTAGTGTCCCAGCCGATTTATGTTTTCATTTTCCACAGTGTAGGAAGCATATCTTACGAATGGACTCACACTCACTCTCCGCCATGACTGTGTTCTTATTTCTGGTTTAAGTACTACATCTGTATTACATATGTATCCATACAGTGTCCAAGACAGAAGGATTGAAACTGAGAGGCATATCTTTCATGAATCATGGTGATCTCATGCACCAGAGGGGGAGTAATCACCATGCCTGTGTGACTCTCCTTGGCACTAGTTAAGCAACTGTTATTGAGGGCAAGTGGGATGAGTGAGACACCTCAGTAATGGGCTTCAGCCATTCTTCAAACATCCAAAAAGGGAATGTTTATTCTTCTAAATTGGGCAAGGGATGCTCCCTTTGTAAACTGTGCTGATGGAAAATTTCAGCTTTTGTACACTCACTTTCTAACTTCCACATATGCAAAAATAATCAAAGTGTAGATATGGTATTTTCCCCTTAATCCTTGTGTGGCTTAAAAACAGGCATGCAAGTTTGCCTCATGTACCATGGAAACTTCCATCTTCTGCTAGGTCCTGGTAGATCAAAAGGATAATGTTGCAGAGAGATGTCAATGAATGGAAACAGCCTGTCAAATGGGAGTTGGCTCTTATTTTCCTCTCCTGTTTTGTGTAGTTTTTAAAAGAAAAGCTGTTCCTTTACCATTACAAGTGAAACAAAAGACACTTTCACACATATATGCTACTGGAGCAATAGTCATGGTAGAACTGGTTTCATGTGTATGTGACCTGAATGTGCAGGAACAGCACCTATTTTAGCATTTAATCTTAATTAGAAGTAAATAGATTCCCTCATCATCACTTTAATGCCATGAGTATATTTTTCAAATGAACATTTCCCATGTAGACTCCATGTTCTATTAAGAAAAGTAAAAAGATTAGATTGTGTCAACAGCAGGCAGGGAACCAATAGCATTTCTATAAATTGGATATTCTTACTTCCAAATTTGGCTTTTTTTTTTAACTGCATTAAAATACAGCACACACTGTTACATGGTAATTTGGGTTTATGCAACATTGAATATAATACTGATATATTTATATGTATGTATATGCCATGAGCATTTTAAAAAATACTCTTAAAATGGTCAACATTTCACTTACCATGAAGGCAACTGGCCTATAGGCAATTTAAAAAATGTAACTCTGTAGGAGAGCAGTCTATATTTGTCCATCCATGCAAACCACTATTGAAGGGACATAGGGATCATAATGGGAAAACACTAAAATCATTGCCACTAGTTTCCCACTCTTTCATTGACACGGCTTTGAAAGGAAATGGATATTTTGAATGAGCTCTTTAAACATTACCATTACACTCAGATTGTTAGATACATTTTTATCTCTTCAATACAAATCATTTCAAAGCTGTGTTCACTAGTTACACAACAAAATCTGTGCCTCCTCAATACAGTGGGTGCACATCTGGCTGTCAGTCCTCAGCTTTGCTTTCAAGTAGGTATAGAATTTGTCTCGGATCCAGCCGTAGAGATTACTCAGTGTTAGTTGCTATTTCCAGGCCTACTTTAAATAAGCCTCTCATTTTCAGTCTTCCATTCTGACTGGGGAAGAAAAGCTAACAACTGTCAGACTCAAGTATTGACGATGCTTAGGATTCTGAGTAGAATCCTAACCTGACAGAGTGGAGGAATCACGCCCCCTACCTTTTCTATTTCATTACCATAGTGTGAACATGAAGTTGACATTGCATTTTGATCATTGAACATTTTATGGTCAATTTTTAAAAATTCACTTTTAAAAATTAATTATTTTATTTATTTACTTTACATTCCAAGCACAGTATCAATTCCCTCCCTTCCTTCCAGTCCTTCCTCCACCTTCCCTCCCTTCATCCACTTCTCCCTTTCTCTTCACTCCTGTGGTTATCAACCAGCCTTGAAATATCAAGTTGTAGTAAGGCTGGGAGCATCTTCTGCAACTGATGCTTGATGAGGTAGCCTAGTATGGGGAAGGCATCTAAAGGGTAGGCAACGGAGTCCAAGAAGGCCCTGCTCCTGCACACAGTCCAATTTTAATGTTTATATTTGTTCTAAATACAAGAGCACTTTTTTCTCCTTTATTAATTTATTCTTGTTACATCTCAATGGTTATCCCATCCCTTGTATCCTCCCATTCTTCCCTCCCTCCCATTTTCCCCTTATTCCCCTCCCCTATGACTGTTCCTGAGGGGGATTACCTCCCCCTGTATGTGCTCATAGAGTATCAAGTCTCTTCTTGGTAACCTACTGTCCTTCCTCTGAGTGCCACCAGTTCTCCCCCTCCAGGGGACATGGTCAAATGTGGGGCACCAGTGTAGGTGAGAAAGTCATATCCCACTCTCCAGTCTACTGTGGAGAGTGTTCTGTCCATTGGCTAGATCTGGGTAGGGGTTTAAGGTTTACCGCCTGTATTGTCCTTGGCTGGTGCCTTAGTTTGAGCGGGACCCCTGAGCCCAAATCTGCCTATCATAATGTTCTACTTGTAGGCTTCTAGGACCCTCTGGATTCTTCTACTTTGCCATTCTCCTATGCTTCTCTCATCTAGAGTCCCACTAGAATGTCCTCCCCTCTGTCTCAGTTTCCTGGTAAGTGAAGGCTTTCGTGGGACATGCCTCTTGGGCTAATATGCAGACCCAGCTATTCCACTCTTTGGAATATACCCAGAAGATGCTCCAGCACACAACAAGAAAATTTGCTCAATCATGTTCACAGCAGCCTTATTCATAATAGCCAGAACATGGAAACAGCCTAAGTGTCCCTCAATAGAAGAATGGATAAAGAAACTGTGGTACATACACACTATGGAAGATTATTCAGCTATTAAAAACAAGGAATTCCCAAAATTTGTGGATAAATGGATTGAGCTAGAAATGATCATAATGAGTGAGTTAACCCAGAAGCAGAAAGACTCAAATGGCATATACTCACAAGAGCACTTTTAAATAGGAAAAACTCAGACCAAATCATCATCAACAAGAAAAGCAATCAAACTGAAGTGTCCAGTGCTTACTGACTCTTCTACAAAGAAGAGCAAGATAGCTGCATTTTTATACTAATGGCTGAGGGAAAGGTCTGAAACTGATCAAGGGCAAGAATTGACTTTATAAGACATGGTGCAACAGAAATGTAAATTATAGAGATAAGCGATGCACAGCAAGAACTTTGGCCATGGTTCCACAGCTGAGCTGTATTTTGTATTGTGGGTGAGTGTTAGTGTCAGCATACTCTCTTGGTGCAGGCATTATAAATTCTATTTACAGGAAAGATCCACAGTCACCAAAAATCCATTTAGGAGACCTTTCAGAGTTTGCATGGGAGCTTTGTTCAGAGAAGGAGTTAATACTGTCTCCATCCAGAGAGCAGAACTCATGCAATCACCGCCTGGAAATAGAGACTGCCCCACAATTTGAGAATGTGTAATGTCTTCAGGCAGAAGCCTCTGCGTGACCATGTCACTCAGACTCCATTGTCATAGGTCCTTGCCAGCACAGGGGCTTCAGTCTTAGAATCTCAGTAGTGAGATTTTGACCATGGTACTCATGCTTTGACCAATGAAGAACAGGTACGTGACATCAGCAAGGAAGGAAAACATTTCCCCCTGACCTGAGAGGCCAGGGAGCTCTTGGCCTCTCTTGGACTCTACCTACACTCTCTCATCCTAGCTCACCAGCACCTCTGCTTCCTGTGGCTAGCTATCCACTGATACACGCCATGCCATGGCCTTGGCATGTGCTCTACGTCACTGACCGAACTGAGTAGCTTCACTTCATGTGCTTAAGAAATATTAGATCATCATTACCTGGGGCATCAACCAACAGCAGAACTCACCCCTGCTGTGCCTAGTATACACCTATTATGCTCCATATTCTGAAAGAAGCAATTCTCGGTGCGGAAGTATCCACATTTGGGATGTTTCCTCATTGCTGCTGTGGGTACCACACTGGCTTGGACTACTTAAAAATACTTTGAAATACAGTTAAGGAGAGAAAAATATGTCTTTTGTTATATAGGCTGATGGATCATCTGTGGTACATAACACTTAGTCATTTCAAAATAGAGAATAATTAGAAGGGCCTCAGCACAAAATTTGGAGAGTACAAAGGTAAATCATTCTGATTCCATGATTATAGATGATTATACATCTAAATCTTCAGCACTCTGATGTTGAGACACAAGGATTTTTTGAATTTTTAGACTAGTGTGTGATGTACAGCAAGTTCCAGGCCAGACAAGGCTACAAAATGAGATGCTTTTCCAAAGATTTTTTTGCTTAATAATAATAATAATAAGGAAAGAAAAATAAATCATAGTATTAAAGACTTGATAAAGTCCTTATCTCAAAGATATTCCCAATTAGTGGGTTATAACCTAACAATCCACCATGAATTATCAAAACATATTTTAGTCATCCAAAGCAAACTACATAATCAATGCAATCTCTACAAAGAGCAATAATGCCATTCCTCACAGAGCTAGAAATAAAAAGGGTTTTGTTAGCTCTCTAAACCTTATCTAAAAACTCAAACTCTCATCAGTAGCCAATGCAGTTGTGAGCAAAAAGGACAAAGTCAGAAGCATTTTACTACCCGTGTTCATAATGTAACAAAAATCTGTAGTAATCAGAAGAGCCTGGCACTGCCATTAAAACATATATCGACCAATGTTTACGAATTGAGAGCCAGGAACTTCATGTGCTATGATGTAGGTGTGAAATGCCCACAAGTCCTATAGTATTAAAAGCTTGCTACCCCCACTGGTACCTGGATTGACAAGTAGTTGGAATAAGGGAGTGCTAACATAATCAATATTAATCAATATTAATCTACTGGTAACTTTGTGGTTAAGTATACTATTAGAGTGTGAGCCACGTTGGAGGAATGGGATCACTAGGGGTGTACCTTTAGAGGGCAAATCTTGTCTCTGCCCCTCTTGATCTCATTGTGTCTTGGCCACCATAGGCAGAGCAGGATTCAATTGGCCTTTTTTCATGCTGTGATCTTTCTGCTTCATCCAAAACGTAAAAACAGCAGTGCAAAGTGATTGTATTTTGAAACCTCTGACTCCATGAGCAAAAGTAAATCCTTCTCTTTAAACTACTTTATGTCAATTACTTTACATAATGATTTAAAATTTGACTGATACATCAGGTACTTGCAGCATATTAATTATCAGCACAATCATTCAGAACAAACCATGGATAAAGTACAAAGTACAGTCTCTTTAGTAAATGGTTTTTAAAGAGCTGAGTATCTAGACACAGAAGAATGAAATTAGACACTTCTCTCTCTCTCTCTCTCTCTCTCTCTCTCTCTCTCTATATATATATATATATATATATATATATATATATATATATATATATATATAATCCAGCTCCAAATGGATAAAACAGAGCTTATATGGAGGTCTACATAGCAGTTCCTGAGGCTCTGAACCTTCTGCCTAATGCATTTGAAATGTTGGCAGGAGACAGAAGCATCGTTTTCTGGTGAGTTAGACTTGGCAAATGAAAGATATTATAGTGTGGGTATGCAATCTCTATCAAAAGAATAACTTAATAATGGAATCTAGTCAGCATTATTCCAGTCTTAAATGTAAGTATGCAATTATGAATTAATATCCAAAGAAAGCTTATAATTAAAAATCAAAGGCACAAATAATTTTAAATCAGTGTCTTTGAAAATCGTTTAGCATTCATAAGGACGTACAGAAAGAAAAATCAACATAAAGAAAACGCATTATGCAAATATAATCATTCTAATCATTCTTCAAATTAGTCATCCTTAATATTTTCTAAAAAAGAGAGAGAGAGATGTCAAACCCATGAAACAAGAATCAATTGCTATTATTTTAAAAACTCAAAGAAGCAAAGGAACCAACAGCAAGTGAAAGCAAAGGAAGAATGGGAAGAAGAAAGAAACATACTCAGACTTCAGAGCTGGAAATATGTTAAATGAAAATCTTGTAAAGTAGAAAAATGAAAAATCTTTGTTTGAAAACACATGGAAAGATACAGTCAAATAAAATGATAATTTACTTTATATCAGCAGTTGCAGAAAGAATAAGACAAAAGTTAGTGAAAGAATTCCTCTGCTGAATATTCCAAAATATTCTAGGAGATTAAAAACTCCCTATTATGACAGTGAAAGTTTGCGCTGACCATCTACGTATATGCTTGCCATGGACCACACCATGTGACTTTATTTTAAGTCCTTAGAGAATTAGGCATGCAGTCTTACAAGCTTCCAGGCTCCCACAGGAATTGAGAAGGGAAGAGGATATATTGTACCACTGGAACTGGAGTATTTACATAGCTGGGCCTTTTGAAATAGTAAAGTGTGAAACTAGAAAATCAGCATGTCTTCAAAATTATGAAAAGAAACAATCTCCAAAGAAGTATCTACCTATGAATGCCATAAAATCTACTATGGTCTTAGATATGTGCTCTCAGAACTTATCTAAGAGATAGTTTTGAAGTAAATAAAAGGCCAGGCTGGACATCTCAGTGATAAAAATTGCATGCTGCATGCACCCGATGACCTGAGTTTGTTCCTCAGAACTCAAATGCTGAGTTCTGACTTCTGACCTCCACATGTGCACTGTGAAACAGATGTATCCACTGACACACATTACACACACACACACACACACACACACACACACACACACGTACATACAACAATAACAAATACATATTATTCTAATTAATCACATCCGACAAATCAACACATGCTGTTAATAGTGAAATATTTATAAAAAATGAAGCAGAAAGAGGAACACTACCACACTTTAAGCAAACCACATTGCCTCTTTGGGCACATCTTGCTTATAAGAAGTGATGAAAAAAAGACTGAAATGCTAAGCTTTTGGGTGTTATGATCTTACAGAACTTTTGTTATAAAATAACAAATTTTGTTAACAAAATCCTGTTATTTGTTGTAAAATAGTGAAAATGCATTAATAAAATACATATATATGAACATACTTTTACTCATTTAAAAATTACTTAAACCATCATTACATCATTTCCTTCTTTTTCTTTGCTCTTCAACCACCACCTGGTCTATTTCATACCTCTCTCAAGTTCAAAGAAGCCCTTTTCTTTAACCATTGTTGTTACATATACTTATTAAGGAATAAATATAGAAATATATCCTGCTGAGTCAGTTTATTGTTGCCTACATGTGTGTGTTTCTAGGACTAACTAGTTGAGGACTTATCCCTGGAAAAGACTAATTAATTCTCCCTTTCTCAGCAGTGGCTAATTGCTTGTAGCTTTTCATTTAGGAGTAGGGCCCCTTGGCAATCCAGGGGCTGAATTTTCAGAAGGCTGAAGATGTTGCTCCAATGTTATAGAGAATTTTGGGTGACTGTTCACGAAGCAAACTGTCTCTGTCATCATTTGGAAAGCTGCTAGCCTGCACTCCCTGTCTACTCAGGTAATTGATTTTAACACTTCTCAAGTCTCTGATGGGGTTGAAGACCAGATAGTTGTTTAGGGGTTAAGATTTTTTAGGTCTAGATAGATGTTTCAAGTTTGTAATGATGAGGTATGATAAATATTGATTTATATATAGGATTTTAGACTCACCAAAATAGGAAGTATGTTTTCTTCAAGGCTGCCAAATACTAATAGCCAAAACACTATGCTGGTTCTTCTTTCTGTAGGTGGTTTATTGCATATATATATGTGATAATATAAATATATATGTAAAAATATTTAACAAAAAATTAATAAAAATGTTGTTCTCAAGGAAAAAAGAAAATTCATATTAATATTGGGTTATCAACAGGTGTTGGAATTGATCAGGTCTTGTTTAGGCAGCTATATTTTTTCGTGGGCATTGTAAAGGAATTTTAATCCAGCAACATGACTGCTCTGATCAATCCAAAAGCCTTCTAGGCCTGTGTGATCCAGCTGGAATACAGACACACTCTTAGTACACACCTTTAATCCCAAACAATGAAGGTAATGTTAGTTTGTAGAAGGAAGCCACTGTGTTTGAAAAGGGCATCTAATTGTGGAAAAGACAAAGTGATGAATCAGAGAAAGATTTGACAGAATGAGTCAGAGATATGATACAACCAACTCTCCCAAGAAGAGAGAGGAAAAGAAGTGACTGAAAAGAACAGGAGAGAGAGAGAGAGAGAGAGAGAGAGAGAGAGAGAGAGAGAGAGAGAGAGAGAGAGAGAGAGAGAGAAAGAGAGAGAGAAGGCAGTTTTTCCAGGATAGTGTTACAGAGAAAGGTAGAAGAGAGATCAAGCTGGACACAGATGAAGACAGAGCAAGCAGAGAATAAAAAGGAGCCGGAAGGGTAAAAGAGATTGTTAGAGTTAGTTTGAGACCAAGCAGAGAAACTCTGTCAGAAGTTAAGAGAAGTTAGTTTGAACTAACCATCTTGGAGAAGACTGAGCCACAACAGCTGCCTTGAACTAAGCAGCTACAGTTCAAAAAGAGCTATTCAGGGTGAGCTTATTCAAAAGTAACTCTCAGAGGCTGAAAGCATCCCATGCCTGGAATAAATGTACTGAGGCTAGAAGCTTACAGGAATAGACCTAGATTAGCTGACGCAGGCAGTAAGCCTCATAGACAACAATTACATCCTCAGGTGAAAAAAGCATACTCTTACAAGGCATAGCTTCCCTGCCGTAGCTTTCTTGTTGTAGCTAATAGGTACAACCTCATATCACATTATCTGGTCCTATTGCTCTTAAAATCTTTCCCATTGTTCTCTGAGCCTTGGATGCAGAAGATACAAATGTATCAGTTGGAGATCTGCACTATAGGTTAAGTTGTTATTCTCCTTTTGTCTCCTTTTGGTTGTCTGTACTGCTACTACATGGTCCCCTGCTACTACCAAAGAAGCTTTTGTGATGGGGCGAGGTTTACACTTATCTTTGCATATCAGTGTAAATATTTAGAGCACAGAATTTACGCTGTTTTAGGAAAGTGGCTATATTAGGGTCTCCTCTAAGGTCTGTCATATTACTAACTCCAGGTAGTTGCTTAAATTTACAGTAGAAGACATGATTTCCATCCTTTTAAGCAGGGAAGTCAATTTAAAGAGCTGTTGGTTTCCACCAATATAAATTCCACTATTGCACCTTTAAGATATCTTGCCATTCTGGTAATTATTGTGGTTCACAGTCACTACAACTGGGTAGGATTATTGATTACTTTCATTCCTTAGCAGTTTATAATCACATTATGGCACTATGAAAGGTTGGTCTCAGGAAGGTGGCTTTTCTGCCTGACCTATAAAATTATACATATGCAGAGAGTACCATTCAATATATATATATATATAGTTATAAACACATCTACCCCTTAAATTTTATCATATGCTTGTGCTAAAAATTAGTCAAACATCTTTCTTGCAGTTCTCAACATTTTTACTTTATTTTATTTTATTATTTAATTTATTATACTGATTCAAGTGTTTTGTCTGAATGTATTTCTGGGAACCACATGTGTTCCCAGTGCCCTTAGAGACCATAAGGAGGGGTGTCAGATTCCTGAAACTTGAATTACAGAGGATTGTGAGTTACCATGTGAGAGCTATGAATTGAATGTGAGTTTTCTGGAAGAACAGCTAAGGCTCTTCTGAACTACTAAACCATCTTTCCAGCGCCTTTCTTCTAGTTTTTAAAAGGCCTATCTATCTATCTATCTATCTATCTATCTATCTATCTATCTATCTATTATCTACCTAGTACATTATCATTATTTTAGCATATATCTATAATAAATCTATCTAATACATTATCATTGTTTTTAGACAACCTGTGTGCACTTGCATACCAGAAATTTTCCTTTCATTATTTTCAATTTAATACTTGTTCACCAAGCTTTAGCTGTCCTTCCTTTCTATTCTATCCAACCTGTGGTTGCCTTGTTCAATTCTTAACTTGCATATGATTACAGTTTGGGAAACTTTTGTGTGAATGATTTCAGTCAATACCACTTCTTTTCTGTGCATATATTCATTGCATGTATTTACTGCATATATTTATTGCTAATATTTACTGAATTTGTTCTGTCAAAGTTGAAATCCAAATGCATCCTACTGGGAAGTCCTAACATGGAAATAGTAAGAGGAAGACAGTATAATTTTCTCAGTGACTTATTCTATATTCCTATTTCTTTACCAGTTCTTTAAAATACATATTCTAAAGTTTAGTCAGATTAACTATGCATATTTAAATATAAAACAATCTATTTCATTAATTGTTGCATTTGGCTTCAAGTCTATGGAATGTTCCATTATTAATAATTAGTTTTTAATACTTTTCAGAAATCATTTTCTTTATTTCATATCTTTACAGCAAGCAGTAGCATTTAAAATAGTGAGTAGGCTTTATCCATGCCGGTACTAAATGTTCCAAGCAATAAACAATAATAATAAGATTATGAAGTTCTTTTTTTTCATTCATTTATCTAATAGGAGTTATTCAGTATCTACTATGTTAAATACTCTTGAGTCAGTAGAAGTTACTAGAGGAATCCTAGGTTTAGTTAAGAAGATGCTAAGAGCCTGTAGTTATCCAAAGCTAAGGGTTGAAGCAAAAGGGTTATTTGATTCTAGAAGCTCGTGTGTTGTCTGAATAACATAGCAAGACCCTGGCTCAAAAATAAGCATAGGTTTTCATTTTGGGAAGCTATGAGCCTATGCGAATGGACAGACAATTGCAAAGCTTATCCTTGCATTATTTGGTGCATTTGTGTTAGTATCATAAAGGCAAAGCACAGTGTGTCCACTGGGCAAAGATGGCCTCTGGACGCCTTCATTCTGTGCTAGTGACACAGGATTATGAAAGAAATGGGATTAAGCATGGTTTGTAGAGTGTTAATGGGAAATTTGGAACAATCAGTAACTCTCAGTCTTGGAACATGTTGTTTGTCTGACTGCATGGCCTCTCTTATTTCTTCCCCTCTACCATACCTAGCCTGGTTAGTTGAGTTGCATTCTCCATGTTTCAGCATAGAAACTGTTGTATGTAGAAGTCTTCTATGTCACTCAGCACTGGCTGGCACTTGCATGTTGTTCCACGCAGAACACATCTTCTAGATCATTTAGCTGGGGCCAGTCAGCATTGAAACTGTCTGTTCATCTCCTTGTTCTAAAAGAAACGACAAGGCTGTGTCTGATTTCTCCACAATGTTATCCTCAGTACCAGTGGGATATATTTTGAATTTTAAAAACTTATTTCTGAATAAATTCGTGGTAACACAGAACAACTATGTTCCACAGAGAGCTTTTAGGTTTCAGTACAGTCTCTGATGATGTTTTTCATATTCAAACATCCCTTTAATTACCCAGATTTTTATTATGTTCAAAAATCACTGTAGTTATTATATGAGTTCGGAATTATTTGAAATGTTATTTTTAATGAAAACAGTGCTTTGAGCTTTCATGGACTAATAAAAATCACGGTACTGTATTACAATTATGTTGTCAAAATATCTCCATTTTCAAGTTGTCCAGATGTTAGTGGAGTGATGGATAGCCCTTGTGATACATTTACACTGCACTTTCAAAGAGAAATTAAAATTTGAAGCAAATACTTATATTTCTTGAGTAAAAATTTAAACTATGTAAAATTACAATTTGTTTTAGCTGCTAAGACTTAAATGTGCAATTTAAATTAAATTATTTAAACATTTAATTTAAAATTAAATTAAATTAAAACATTCAAAAACAATTCTTTTACCCGAAGGTAACAAACTCAATTCTACATTTATCATCATTCTCCCTAACAAATTTGCATGGAGAATTGTATGAACTGTACATTTCAACAGAACTAATTAAGTGAATTATACACCTAAAGGAATATTTTAAACTGTGGAAAACGTTGTATGACCATGTAACCAGAAATAGAGGTTCTGACCTGTGGTAAATTATATACATAAATAAATAGTTTCTGATACCCTATGAGCATATACAGGGGGAGGAAGTCCCCCTCAGGAACAGTCATAGGGGAGGGGAATAAGGGGAAAAGAGGAGGGAGGGAAGAATGGGAGGATACAAGGGATGGGATAACCATTGAGATGTAACAAGAATAAATTAATAAAGGAAAAAAAAGAAAAAATAGTTTCATTATAACTACATTCCCATCTTAAAAATGCTTTTTGCCTAATGCAATAAGTAAAAGTTAAGCCTGTATGAATAAATGTAAAATAGAATGTAGGAGAAAACATACAGGATTTCCCAAAGAAGAACTTCATGCTTTTTATAGATAATAAAATCATTTGGTTTAATATTTAAAATAAGCACATTATTTATATCTATATATTTATATTATTAATCTATACCTCCTTATTCATGCATGTATATATACCTACGTCTTTCATTAAATACAAATTTTATTACATATTAAAATATTTTTGTGTGTATAGATATACAATAAACTAAGATTATTTGTCTATCTATCTATCTATCTATCTATCTATCTATCTATCTACCTATCATCTATTTTTTTGGTGGCTGGAGTCATAAACCTGAGTAAGGAATAGGGGTCTGGAGTCTGTTTCTCTGCCCCCTTCTCTCTTCAGGTATGTGAACTTAATTTGTTAAGTGATCTTAACAAATATGATGCAGGCATTTTTTAAAGGTTTACTTACTTTGTTTTACAGCATTGAGGATGAACACAGACTCTTGCACATACTAGATAAACCGCACGCCTAGCACTCTAATAACATTTTTAAGGATGGCATCAATTGGCACCTTGTGTCTAGGAACTCTGAACCACCTTAGGTAGAAGCCAGCCCATCCATTTCTACATGATTAAATTGTGCAAAAGATTTCTCAAGAATCCATGGTGTATAAGCCACTTTAAATAAGAAAGCACAAAACAAGAACTTCCCCAGACCTTGCATGTTTAAAACTCTAAACAGGTTCAAGTTCTAGATGTTAGGGCAACTTGTTATAAAGGAAAAGTGAAAAAGGAGGGTATAAATTGGCACAAAATATAGGGTGACATTGGAGGAAACGATGAAATTTGTGCCATGCATTTGGGACAAGGAGAAAGCATAAACCAGGAAAGCAAACAAGTTCATCAAAGAGGAGGAAAACATGAGTAGAAAGCCCCAATGAGGCCTAGGAGACTGTTACCCAAACATTTATAACACACTGTAAAAACAGAGACTCATTCAACAGCTCAGAGAAGCAAATAGCAGAACTGTTCCTTGTGAAAAATTTAAAGGCCAAAAGAGAGAGAGTATTACCTCACTGGCTTTTAGAGGCTGGGTTGAGGATTTCTCCAGAGGCAAGGAAAGACCAATTTCTATAGGTGCTTCTGCCCTAAGAACACATGGCATGACGGCATGACATGCCTATGCTGACACATGTACACAAATGCAAGAACCACAGAATAAATAAATATATGCATACAGGCACACACACACACACACACACACACACACACACACACACACACACACACACACACAAATATCTAATTCCTAGCTGCAAACATGTGTGGCAAAAGGAAAAAGAGAATGCTGCTGACCTAATCAAAGCTATATGGAGCTGTAATACTGGAGAGCAATTCCTGAGAACCACAAATGGGCCTCACTGGTTAGACTCAGGTGCTTTCCTGTTTTTTGTTTTGTTTTCATTTGATTGTTATTGTTTTTTTGTTTGTTTGTTTGTTTTCTTTCTTTCTGAACGGAAATAGCTATCATAGTTCAGACTTTGTCTCGTGATATATGCTAAGGAGGACGCTCTTATTGTCATTTAGCAGGTGTCTACATCAAGAACTCATCCTCGGGTTTTGTCTACATCACATCCTGTTGGAAACGTTGGCTGAGACCCTTGTGGGCCCTGAGATGAGGCTAAACACTTTTTACTGGTTGTCTGATTGGAACTAATCATAGCCAGGGACACAGCTGTGCTAAGTTGGACACCCCGCCCCCGGCTGGGGCATAACGCCTGCCAGCAAGCTGTGAAGTCCTCTCCTCGAATGCTAATTTGTCCTGAAGAGGCATCAGATAAGCATAGACACTACTGCTTCCCACTTCTTGTTGTAGGAAACTCAAGAAATACCATGTGATGAACCCCAAATCAATTTATCTACTCTACACAGAGGAATTTATGGGGACCCCAGGCACTGAAATTCCAAAGCAACCTCAACTGAGGTCTCGGGCCTTTGAGGGGGGCTGGCTTATGCCACTTACCCACAGAGGCCCAGGGGACCCAGCACAGAAATCCCAATGATCTAGCAACATTAAATATGTATTAGTTTAAGCAATTGACTTTCTAGGTGGTTTCCTATTCAGCAAAAGATAAGTCAAGTAGCAATATATATATTTTTCACAAAGCAATTATGGTTTCTCTAAATTTTCACAATGCCTTAATTACTGAAAAAATAACACAGCTTCTAGGACTACTAACTCATTCATTCCTTTGCCTAATTTAACTTCAAGTACAATGTCATAAACAAATTCATTAATTTGTTGGCCTCGTTTTACTACATTGCTTACAACTATCACGAACTGTTTTGAAATTGGTGGCATTTATTTAAGATGTTAACATTTCTCTAAATAGTTTCTTCTCTTTGTGCAGGCCAGGAAGAGACTCCTGAGAGGAAAAAAGCAGAATAAGTATGTGCCATATGGAGAGTCTTGCTCTGAATCTGGTTCCTTTTTTTTTTTTTTTTTTTTTTTTTTTAACTCATGTTGCCAGACATCACTTCAAAAGTTGAGGCTTTAGGTGTTTTTCAAAGATGACTAATCCCTGAAGCATGGTTCAAACATTAGAATCATTTAGAGTGTAGTACAAATGCAGAAACTGAGTCATAATCGGCATGTGTATAAACTCGTGTTTGCACACAGCCCTTTGTGAAGTTCTCATATGCTTCCTAGCCATAAATGAATATGCACTTACTCTGTAGCCTCATAAAGTTCCCATGAACCACTAGCTGAGCTTTTGTAGTGCTCGTAGGTCCACCAATGCTGTTGCACTGCACATGGCATCCTATCTGCTTATGCATCCCTGATGCCCAAAACCTCCCAGTTAACATGTTTGAACCAAATGAAGTTGATTGTGTTCTGTTTATTTTCACTTATTAAATAAGATTGGAATTTCATTAGCCTCACAGAGTTTTTTGGGAAACAAGGTACAGTACTGAGAGTGCAAACCTTACACTAACGCTAGTCTCCATTAACCCCAGTTTATCAATGGGCTTGATGGTGCAATCCTGCAATCATAGAGAGGCCAAGGCAGGAGGACCACAATTTCAAACTCTCCTGGGCTGCAAAATGAGCTCAGGATAATTCTGTACAACTTACTGAACCCATGCATTAATCTTAAACATAAAATAAGAGCTAGGAGTGTAGATCAGGGGAGAAACATTTGTCTATCATGTCTGAATCCATTGATTCAATTCCTGGTCCCATGTAATAAAGTCCAGTTTATCTGCCAGTTCTACAATCTTAATAAAAAGACTTAGTTTCCTTGATTCTCATTGTCTTCCTTGAAAATTGGACTCACAAGAACTTATTCATACATTCAGCAAGTTCAACTCTTGATCTTAGAAAAAAGCCTGAGAAGTACTTATTTAGTATATTCACTAAGAGCACATAATGGTAAAACTGTGTAATGTAAGAGAAACCTTATGGTAGACTCTAAGTATGTTTTCTTTATGACTATGCTTTGGTTGTCAGAATGAAGTAGACACTAATAAAATACCTAAAAATACCTGTGTATCCCAAATTGCCAGGCCATAGCTTTTATAGCAAGAGCTAATATTCTTGCTTCATGGGGAGATATTTTCAGGGATGCCATACTTTCTAAGCCACTCTTTGGGATAAAGGGCTTCTAGCTGACTGCTTTTCAGGTTCTTCAGAAGGGCACCATGTTGTTGGGAAAGAACTGTATGGATTATTCTTTTTCTTTTCTTTTTTCACTTGTTCCCTTCTTTCAGCAAAGTGACCTTCTTTTCCAGAGAGTTAGCCGTGAACTCAGAGAAGGCTTCACACTGCAAGCTGCAGATTCAGATAAACAGATTTGTATAAACTCACTGAGGAATGGGGGGGCACTTCATCTCATAAGGCATTTTGCTTAGGTCATTCAGGCTGACCTAGGTGAATAAAAGATGTCTGCTAAGGGAGGTAAATTTAATTGTGCACATATTCTTACGGTATTATGGTATAGCACCAAAGAAAAATTAAGACCCTAGGGTTTGACCTGGGGACACAACAATTTCAGTTGAAATAATGTCTCACTGAGTTCCTCCATTGTCATTCTTCAGAGGGCAGGTCTCCAAATGTTACTTCACCAATTACATTAGACCGTTCTAATTCATGATGTCTCATGCCAGGAGTGAAGTAGAACTTTCTGTTCATTTTGTAGTTTAAACAGACCTCAACTGCAGCCAAAGTAACCTCTTATAGTCATCTCTACTAACAGATTCAACTGATGTATTAAGGAAGCTATTGCAGAGAAAAGAATTAAAAGAGAGGAATGTTTTATGGAGTTTAATTAAAAGATTCCCATTGCTTAAAAACTATACATAGACAAACAAGTGAATATGAATGTTGGATTAGGAAGGAAAATACAAATTAAAGAAGAAAATACACCATGAGCTTTCAAATTATTTTTTGCATTAGGCTTCCAATGGCACTTCTCTGTAGACCAGAGTTATCCCTTCATATAGATGGAAAGCTGGTTCCAGGACTTCAGAGATTAAAAAACAAACCCAAAGGATGCCTGAGTCCCTCATGCAAAATGTGTAGTGTTTGCATATAAACTTTACCTATCCTCCCTAGTTCTTTAAATCATCTCCAGATAATTTGTAATGCCTAATTCAAGGTGAGGGCCATGGAAATTATTGTTTTCTTGTTGTGCTGTTTATGGAATGATGATAAAGCTGCTAGTTATGAAGGGCTAAATGAATACCATAACAGTTAATATGAAGTTCACTGATATTTACCATAAGCCTTGACTAGAGCAGGCTTGGGACTTTTAAGCTAACGAAGTAAGATTAATTTCCAGTTTTTGATGAAGAAGGGCTGAAACGCTAGTGCTCAAGGGGTCCTTTATGGAAGCAAAAACTGGTTGTAATAAACGTGTTATTTACAAAGAGAAAATTATTGGCTGAAACTTGGATTTTACAAGTAAAATAAAGCATATTGAGCTCTTGCCTCCATATCGTCTGCAGGAACATGAAAGCTTGTCTGAATTACTACAAAGGAAGGAGAAAGGATAAACGTGTGACTTGCTGCAGCCCCAAATTAACTTATCTTCACATCTCAGCCCGTGTAATAAAGAGAATGATCATATTGTCACTGGCAGTAACCAGATCAGAGCCATGCAGTATAAAACAAGAGTGAGCACAGAGAAGGTATCCGGGGAGAAAACACGGCAGCAATGCAATAAAAGGGACCTTTACAGTGTAAATGAACCCTGGGAAACTGTGTCATTCGAACCTGCAGGCAAACGACACACTGCCCAGTTTAGTTCAATCATATACTTTTCTACACAAGAAAGGAATGTTTACAGTAATTAAATACCCAAATTCCAAACATCACTCCTGTCTTCCACTCAGTTTAGTGTCCTACGAGTAGCCTGAGCATTTCAGCCTTTCCCACTGACAAGCTGACAGCGCACACAAGTTTGTTGTAGCACTATCTTCACGTCGCCACGGCTTTACCGACACACCAGTCAAAATTCCAGCATGTGCACATAAAACTCATCGTGTGGTTTAGTATTTTTAATATTTGCTTATGGAACTTTCATCTGTATTTTCAACTCTTCCTAAAATATTAAGGTTCTGGGTGCGATAAAGTATGTGATTCTTTGTAAACAATGACTTTAGTAATCATGTGATTAAGATAACGAGACCAATTCATTTGCTGTGTGAACGATGTAATGTTGCCAGGTTTGGGGAACAGTTCTCATGAATTATGAAGGCCTTACAAAGCTATTAGGATAAAGGCCTTCAATATGTATGATATTCTTTTTTTTACGTAATTTACAGAAAATTTATTTTTTTTATTTTTATTTTTTATTTTATTTTTACTTTTTTTCTCCTTTATTAATTTATTCTTGTTACGTCTTAATGGTTATCCCATCCCTTGTATCCTCCCATTCTTCCCTCCCTCCCATTTTCCCCTTATAAAGGTAGAATCAGGACAAAGAAAGCTGAATGTACAAATTCAAGAAATGTGTCCAATTCCAAGACACCCTTGGGGAAACTAGTACCAACAAGGTACCAACATGTCTTTTTAGGGTAATCAATGTTTTCAGTTCAAAACAAGTTGTCTATATCCACCACATAAAATTATTTTAACTCCTTTCATGGTATTTTATGAAGCTGCAACAACACAGAAATTCACCAAGTTAGCTGTGGATTTGTTCTGAATGTAGAGATTCTTACACTCTGACTCAGCCGTCTTCCTCCCTGCCCCTAGCCTCCACTGGGCGCCCTGCCCTACCCCGCACAGCATCAATGAGTCCTTCCTACTTCAGTCATCTTAAGACATAATTGAACCTTGCTACTCTTCATACCACGTCTAGGTCTAGTGTGGTTATGTAAATGGAGCGGAGAGGAGGCTACTTCATCTTTTCTGATCCCTCAGTAGTCATTCTTTCATTGGGCTTAGCAGCAACTCTGAAAACAGTCAAGAAACATTTGAGGCATTCAAGTCTCGTAACATGCCAGGTAGCTGTAATAGAATTATATTAATATATGTGGGGTAGAGAATGGAAATAAACTTCCCTAAATACCATGGAGTTAGGGGAAGAACCTGGCAGAGATCCTGTATCCCAACAAACTTACTGAAGGGATAATGGTAATGGGTGGAGGCAGAGGAAGGAATGGAGAGTTAAAGATGATAGAGGTGACCCCAGCTGTCTATAGCAGCAGCTGGCACTTTGAAGTTTCTCTGGCCATGAATGACACACAAACAACCATGTACTCTCAGTGTTTCTGAGTACAATTAGAATTTATGGGTTTGTTCTATGAACCAAAGGTGCCACTTATTTTCATAAGAACCCTATTGGATTTTGACATCACTAGAAGAAAATTCCCCGCATGAAAAGACATTCATAGTCAAAGCTCTCAAAAATACCAATCTGTGAACTTCAGCACATCGGATATGTCTCAATTGTTTGTTCCTCTTCTTGTCTGAAAAGTTCACGAAGAATGTGTTTTCCTGGAGGATATTCAGAGTATTTTATGTGGGGACAATATCTAGTCATTGCTGTTGTTCCAACATGCTGATTATGTTCCTGTTTTTAATTATGCAAATGTACTGAGAGATTTGTCAGTGGGCAGATGCTTTGTATAAACATGAACATACATAACACAAACACATCCATCCTGCTGCTCTCCTGTCATATTTCATAGCTGGAAAGTTTTGTTTTCCAGCCTATTTCCATATATAGCACGGCCAAAGAAGTTATACACATTCCATTCTTTGCATGCTCTAAGAGTTAGCTTCACATACAATAAACCAGGAAGAAAAAAACTTTTAAGTGCTATTTGTCATTGTATACTTATTTATAAGATCATTTTTTAAAATTTGAAATGTTTTAAATATATATACATCCTCCCTTCCTCTCTCTCTCTCTCTCTCTCTCTCTCTCTCTCTCTCTCTCTCTCTCTCTCACTCTCACACTCTCTCTCTCAGACATTAAGAGTATGGAATTTGTAAAGAACCAGGCCCATGTTGAATCCCTTCCACATCCCCAAGGAACTCATTAAGACGTTGTCTGAGTTTTCAGGCTATTTTATTAATGGGTGATGAGAACAACCTCTTTATTATATTGTATCTATATTTCATTTTTACCATGAAAGGCCAGTGGTATAGCTGTGTAAGCAATTACTGCAGTTCCTTGGCTGGCCCCTTTGCCTTACCGTCACTTGTCATAGGACCAAGGTTTCCACATTACCTCTATCTTAATACTTGCTGTGGCTATTTCAATATATGGCCATTATTTCCTCCGTGCTGAATTTGGCAGCTTCTCTGGAAAAGCCCTTTCACCTGCCAGTGTCTACTGACTGCCCAAGGGAGCGTTGACTTCCACTCATCCCACTGTTCTCTCTGTCATTCCTTTTCATAGTGTCTTCTCATTTCTGCCGTTGGCCAAATGCTAAAGACCAGAGTATTGTGTTTGAGTGTCTGTGCTATTATTTCAGTTGTGGCTAGAGTTATTGGTTTTCCTAATCACTGTTTTAGGAATGGGAAGAACACCAATTGATGGGCTGCCGAAGTGATCTCACTGAGTAACTAATATTGGAAACTCAAGCTTATCACTTCAAAGCTTAGAATTCAGTGGCAGAGTCTTTGGTAGAACATCCAGCTGTGCATTCTGCACTGTGGCTCCAAGGAATCTCCGAAAACCTAGCCAACTACTCAGAAATAATTCAAAAATTACGTTTTTACCGCATTCTAGCTGAAATTTAATCATCTTTTCAATTATTGATGACTGCAGTATGCAAAATAATGTTAACAGTAGCAGTGACATCATCACTCTTAGAAATCCTATAGCAGGCTACCAAGAAGAGACTTGATACCCTATGAGCATATACAGGGGGGGGGGGCCCTTTATTCACAGTCGTAGGGGAGGGGAGTAAAGGGAAAATGGGAGGGAGGGAGGAACAGGAGGATACAAGGGATGGGATAACAATTGAGATGTAATATGAATAAATTAATAAAATACATTAAAAAAAAGAAAAAAGAAATCTTAGGTCCTGTGGTTTCAACTTAGGGTGTTTATGTGAATAAGCAATGAAGATATATAAAGTCTAACTGGAGTTTACTGTCAGAGTGATCCAAAGTGTCCTAGAACTCAATAGCGTCAGGGTACAGCCAAAGTTACGGTATCCATGTTATTTTGGAAGTTACTCACATGTCATTTCAGAGTTTTTGCATGGGACCAGGGAAATATACAATAAATATTTCTGTTTTGTTACAGTGCTAAATCTTCATGGACAGTTCTGATTAAAGCTACTTTCCACACTGTAAAACTTTTCATGATTTTTTTCTTTTATTTGTTTTCTCTCTGCTTTTCCATGAAAGAATTATCATGCACAATGGAATAGTGTGTGTGGTGTGTGTGTGTGTGTGTGTGTGTGTGTGTGTGTGTGTGTGTGTGTGTGTGTGATATAAGAAGGAAAGAAGGGGAAAGGAAAAAGGAGATGTTATGTATGGGAGCAGGAAAAAAAACTCTCCTAAGACTGAACAAAGAATTTGCTCTGATCACATTTTTAAAAATCTCATGTCTCATATTGAGATCAGCATTTCTATAAAACAAATACTCCCTTAATATTTTGATGACCACTCACCACTAATGTAAAAAAAGGCAAATGCAAATATCATAGTCATCAAGGTGAAGTGACATAGTCCTGTCTTTCTCTAGTGATTAATAGCACTCTTCCTCATTCACCTTCTGTTTATTTCTCCTTTTTTTTTTTTATTAAATTTTTTTTATTAATTTATTCTTGTTACATCTCAATGGTTATCCCTTCCCTTGTATCCTCCCGTTCTTCCCTCCCTCCCATTTTCCCCTTACTCCCCACCCCTATGACTGTTCCTGAGGGGGATTACCTCCCCCTCTATATGTTCATAGGGTATCAAGTCTCTTCTTGGTAACCTGCTGTCCTTCCTCTGAGTGCCATCAGGTCTCCCCCTCCAGGGGACATGGTCAAAGGTGAGGCACCAGAGTATGTGAGAAAGTAATATCCCACTCTCCACTCTACTGTGGAGAGTGTTCCGTCCATTGGCTAGATCTGGGTAGGGGTTTAAGGTTTACCGCCTGTATTGTCCTTGGCTGGTGCCTTAGTTTGATCGGGACCCCTATGCCCAAATCTGCCTATCATAATGTTCTACTTATAGGCTTCTAGGACCCTCTGGGTCCTTCTACTTTGCCTTTCCCCCATGATTCTCTCATCTAGAATCCCACTAGAATGTCCTCTCCTCTGTCTCAGTTTCCTGGTAAGTGAAGGCTTTCGTGGGACATGCCCCTTGGGCTAATATGCAGATATAAGTGAGTATATACCATTTGAGTCTTTCTGCTTCTGGGTTAACTCACTCATTATGATCATTTCTAGCTCAATCCATTTATCCACAAATTTCGGGAAGTCCTTGTTTTTAATAGCTGAATAGTATTCCATAGTGTATATGTACCACAGTTTCTTTATCCATTCTTCTATTGAGGGACATTTCGGCTGTTTCCATGTTCTGGCTATTATGAATAAGGCTGCTATGAACATGGTTGAGCAAATTTTCTTGTTGTGTGCTGGAGCATCTTCTGGATATATTCCAAGGAGTGGAATAGCTGGGTCTTGAGGAAGCCCTATTCCCATTTTTCTGAGATAGCCCTAAAGAAAGAGATTGAAGATGATATTTCTCCTTTTTAAGTGTGTTCTTCATAATTATTAGATCCTAAGGCAACACTATCAAGTCTGACTATACTGTATTTCCTTGAAAACTACAAATAAAAATGATTAAGATATACTATGTTTTAAATCATAGCATTCTAAATACTGAATGACTGCTGATACTATTTCTTATTAGTTGGCATTCATCTGGGGAATCATTTATCAGTGACTCCTATCCATATAAAGTGTATATTATAAATTATGTTTTAACAAATAGTACTTTCACCCTAAATGGTTGAGATTCAGTTTGATTCCACAAGCCTCATATATTAGATTCCGATTAGGTGCAGAATGGGTTCTGTATATAGAATACATGGTTGAAAAAGGCTTTCCTGTCAATAGGGAAGTCCTCCCAGCCACTTGTTTAAGGAAGTATTATTGTTGTTGCTATGGGTTAAGAAATGAGTCTCAAAGAAGTAACAGATGTCATTCAAAGTCCCTCAAAAATCACACGCGTAAGATGTGACTGTCACCACAAGACTTTTGATTCAACACTCCATTAATTTCTAACAAAATACAAAATACACTCTAGAATTCAGAAATAAAAAGCAATTAGAAAATAAAACATGAGATTTATGATGCATTGGGCAGCTGATATAATATAAATTTTAGCTGAGGTTCAAATAAATTGCTATATAATATACAGAGGACCAACACCTTTCTAATGGTTTATAAACGTTCAGGGAAAGTGTGTATTGTCATTGCTGCATGAAGGATTATTTGTGGTTTTCAACGCTGTGTATAATGGAGACTCTCTGAGAGAAAGAGTAATTTTCTTGTTCAGTGATGGGTCTCGTTGTAAATAAATCTGATTGGTACCGGGACTGCTGACTCTTAATGGTGTTCCCACTCTTGTACTTGTCTTAACTAGTCATTAACACAAAAGAGGCCTAATGGTGGTTCGAGATAGAGCAGAACAGCATCTCATCCCTCTTGACCTAGCCAGGCAAAGAAATTGCCCAGTCTTTCAGAGGATACTCCAAGCTTTATCACGACACAATCTAATCATTTATTTCAAGAGTCCCATGACCACAATGACAAAATTGATTGCTCTGTATAATAAATTATTGGATTTTATTTTTCTTTTATACATGCTGTTATGTAACAATTTCCTTAACAATGGAAGCTTTTGAAGACACAGGATGTTCTAAAGTGAGGTGAAACATTCCACTTTATTGTTCAGGACATGACCAACTGAAAGGTTTCAGGAAGCCACTGGAAATGATCCAGACTCGCTAGGTTTCTCCCTCCACAATAATATAGGGGCAGTAATGACTTCTGTGAGAGACTCTCAGACAAGCCAAACTACCTGACAGCTACAGAAGCAAGCAGAGCTTCTTAGAGATTCAGAGACATAATATGCTTCCTAGATGAAACTCAAACCAGCAGAGCCACATAGAAGAAGCAGAGGCCAGCCAAGCTACTGGGAAGAGACTCCCATCCCTTGTTGGGCTGCCTGCAGTCTGTGCAGTGAGCTTCATGTGTTTATCTTTCATGAGCTTTTACCTTGCTAAGGTGGGTATAATCTCTCATCCATACACCTGTAGGTAACCCAAATAAAACTTATTGATTCATCAAGTTAGACTTTGGCAGTATACATACTTAAACAGATCTCTGTCTGCAGTGAGGAGATACTGGTCCTGTCTCCCTGAGAATAGTACCGAAGGCCACTTGCCTAACTATAGAATGATATAAAGAGAGACGGATAAGGCAACTGCCTAAGACAGTAATGATTTGGGCCAAAGACATTGTAGTTTACATCTTAGTGGGCTCCGAAATACTATCTGGTAAGAAGGGGTCAAAGACCTCGTCCTGCTCTGGTAAAAATTTCAAAGCCACCTCCGGATTACCAAGGGATGTCTCACCTTCCTGAGATAAGGCTCTGAAGATATTTACAATTAACAAAAGCCATATCCTGAGATCTTCCCTTTTTATAATTCTCAGGGTTCACAAACCTCAGATACATGAGTGGGAGGTCTGCCTTCTGGTCCCCCCCTTTTTTTTTGGTTCTTTTTGTCCTTTTCTTCCCTCCTTTTGGCTTATCTTAGACTTTTCTTTTACTCCAATTGTACAAGGCTTAACAGCGGTGTGAGAACCTGGATTCTCTCTGCCAAAGCGCTAAATCAAGTGAAAGTCTGCTCTCACTCCAGGAGAGTCACCACTGTGTCTCATTCTTGAAATCAGGGGTGTCCACTATAGACCTCCAGATTCAGACTCAATGACCCCACCTGCGCTTGTCCGGTTTTCTGTCCTGGGGCACTGGAGCCTTGGAGCTGTTTCCGAGCAAGCATCCCCAGAGGAACAGAAGATGTCACTAATGTATGCTCTTTTTTTATCAAAGTTGCAGATGATCTTCAAGGATGATGATTTTTTTTTTAGGTCTCCTTTTGATCTCCTTTATAGCCCTTTATAGGGCTAGAAATCTGAATTAATTCTTTTTAACAACTGTTTAAACACAGTGGTGATAAGGCATAGCATTGTCCTTTTATTGCCGACTTCCCATCTGAGAAGCATATATCGTTTCTTAAAATTTGTTAAAGGCTGTGATCAAGCGCATACCTCCAAATTTGCAACCCTACATTAAATACTTTTTTTTTTTTACAATTTAAAAATCAAGTAAGATTGACTGCATAATTCCATAGCTTAAAATTATTCAAGACTGGACTTAGATAAATCCTCATCTGCAGAAAAACATGACCTCGGAAGTCTCTGGTAGGCATGCACATTTCAGCATTGGGATTTGGGCACAAACTGGGAACAGCCTTTAGAATTTGAAAGATTTTTCAATAGAATCTGTGTTCTCTAATATATACCAAGCTCCTGTTTCCATCTGTAAATTTGAAACAATGTTGGAACTGTGCCCAGATCTGTAAGACCTCACATCTAAGGTGGTGCGATTCTACCATATGAATACATTTTTTCTGTATGTATTGGAAATATATTAGCTCTGTCACTGGTTAAAGTGAATATATGATTATTCTCACTTTAGATTATTTATTATTATTCTAAAAGCAACACTAAAATATTTTTGTGCTGTAAGAACAATATAGTCATGTTCATATCTTAATGTCATTCATCCCTTTAATTGATTATTTATTGAGGACTAAATATGTGGCAAAAAAAACCTCTTCTACATACTAAAGACTTGGTGAAAAATTTCTTCAAGATTCTGTATAACCATTTGTCTTTTGTTTATAAAGACAACCTAGGCCCATTAAACTCATTTCACCTTTCCATGAAACTCAAGTTCTCAATTACTATTTTTTTTTCTAGTTTTGATCACCTTTCCCTTTATATAGATGTCTCCCATGTGCAGATGCCTGGAACTTAATGTCAAAGGGCAGGTGTGTTTTCTGTTTTGGCTGCCTGCCATTCATCATATGGGCACATCCATATTTCATCTTGGACATCCATATTATATGATATGATCATGCCTTGCTGTACCCTTGGCTCAGTTCCAGGATTGCTGTTTTCTATTTTCAGTGTGAAATCTATGTGGCTTAGCTTCTTATGTCCCAGATGTATTCATTTGGACTCTTTCCCTCCGGAAACCTGGGGTCCTGGGGTGGTATTATCTGAGGCAACGCTCAGTGTTCCTATAATGAGTCCTGATCCTAGCCTCTTATTGCCCTAGCTTACCCCTCATGGAGAGCAGGGTCTGCCAGATCATTATTTTCTGCTGAAGCTGCCCACTGAAATTCTATTAGGGAGGCTTCAGAGTCGAGCTTTGTGTATGATTTCCAGAGAAACATATTCGAATTTCATGGTTGGGAAATTTTAGTCATGAAACCTGGGATTTTTTTTTCCTTAGTATTGCCCACTGGTCTCCATGTCTCAGTGACATCCTCAATAGATTAACCCAGAGGCTTTTCTTAATTACACAACTTTAGGGAGAGTGAATTGAGAGGAAGATCAGCAAAAAATAATTGATCATAAAAATCTACAGAGAAAGCAAAACTTGTGGATGGATGCTTTTAGAGGACTAGTGATTTATACGCATCAAAATAAATAATAGTTGGGTAGTGTAGAGAACCAGTAGCATAGAGCAAATAGCCCAGCAAATACTAACCTGAATAGAACATTTCTCTGAGACCTGAAATGATTTATCATTTTAATCCCTTCATTTTCTTTTTTTATTCTGAAAAAAGGTATATCACCAGGACCAGGATGGAAGCCGGAGCAGAAGATTTGCTACCTGGTGATGCCAGGTGTCCTTTCATTCTAGCTTTTCACAGACCAAGAGAACACAGAAGCTTTTTGCAAATTTATGCAATGTGTTGAGAAAAGTTTTGAAATTTAGTGCTCTTCAAAAGTGCATGATATCAGTAATTTGAGTTTCAAAATTGATGTCATATGTTTAAAATATGTGAGGCTCAGTTTCATGTCCAAGGTACTATCTGAGCTAAACCAGGTCTGAGCTTAATAGGATGAAAATATATTTAATAGCGGGATAAGAAAAAGAAATGCCAGCCAAGTCATGGATCCTGTCCCAAGGATAAATTAAAGTGTTATGACAAGGTTCTTGTTAATTTAACTATGCTTCCAATAAACCATTCAGCAGGCGGGCAGCAACCAGATCTTGTCAATTGTTAATTTTTAGAGCTGAAAGCCCTTTATTCATCAGCTGTAAAATGAAATATATAAAATTGTACATTTGAATGGAGCATTTTATGCAGAAACCCTGTAAAATGACACTGACAAACAATTCAAAAATCAACCATTTCAAAATACAGTGTTCCACAACTCCCAAAATCATGTCAGTAGGAAACTCAGCTCTTCCTTCCCAGGCAACAAATGTCCCTCATAAAGCAATGGATAGAAGCATGCCTTTCTGTAGAGCAATACAGAAAATGGTTCAGCAAAGTTAAGGCCACAGCAGAAATAGTCAAGGGAAGACCATACTTGCCAAAGTGAAAAAAAAGGGAAGGTCCATTCATAAGGCACATGGTGTGGAATTAAGCTATATAGTAAGATCTTCAAAAGGTAAGACCAAAAGATTTACATTTGCCCTCCCTGTTTATAGTAATCACAGAGGATTCTGGATTGAGAAAAACTGATAGAATTTACATGAGATCTTCTTAGGATCTCACTGACTGCAAAGGCCTCTGCCTCTGGGGAATTACTCTGTGGAACTGTCATCACCAGACTGACTTTTTTTTCTCCAAGCTGACATGCTTCTCATGCAGGCCCTTCAGTCCTCAGTTCTCAATATGAAAGATGTTCTGTATATTTTGGCTTAGTAATTCTATCCTTTGTATGAGGAGGGGAGTACATGTGTGTGCATTATGCCTGTAGGGGCCAGAGGTTGATGTTGGGTGTCTTTCTAATTCATTGTCCACCCTATGCTTTGAGTCATATTCTCTCTTCAAGCATAGAGTGTACTAATCAGTTGGACCATCTGGCCATCAAACACTGGGGATGTTCCCATCTTCATTCTTCCGTTTCCCGTGTGCTAGGATTACAGTTGGATGCCAGCACTCCTGGCTTTTTGTATGGATATTGGGAATCCCGATTCAAGTTATCACTCTATTGGAGGGCACTTTACCAACAAAGCTATCTCTCCAACTCCTAGTTCTTTATCTTGAATTTTCCAAATTGGTTGGTCCAATTAATGACTCTTCCATTTCAACCTGTCTTAATGTACTCCTTCTTAGTTTATGTTTTAATCTGGGTAATTCTTATTTTCTTGTTCTGAGAGTAAATATAATTTGCCTAAAGAATATAATTCTTCCAAGTTTGTTCCCATGGCTGAGATCCTCTCATACACAAGATAGACATGTGCACACTCTGCTCTATATAGTCTTTTAGACACTGTTTCTTGAGCATAAACTTGGTTTGAGGAACAGAGTCCAGAGAAAGATAAATGATACTATTGACCTCCCAGAATGACTTATGAAGCCTACTACATAGTAAGGATCCTAAACTAATGTGGCCAATAGAGGGTTCTTTTCTTTTATCCCTCTTTTTTCTTTTTTTCCTTCTCCTCCTTCTCCTCCTCTTCTTCTTTTTCTTTCTTTCTTCTTCTTCTCCCTTCTTCTTCTTCTTCTTCTTCTTCTTCTTCTTCTTCTTCTTCTTCTTCTTCTTCTTCTTCTTCTTCTTTGTTTTTTTGTTCTATGCTACCACTAGTTAACAGTTACTGTGTTTGTTGTGGTTTTGAGTTTTTATTGAGAATAGATATTTTTATACAATATATTCTGACTACTATTTCTCCTCCTCCAACTCTTCAAAGATCCCATCCTCACCTTCCCTTCTACTCAAATCCAAACTCTTTCTTTCTCTCTCTCTTTTGAAAACAAACAGGCATCTAAAACTTTTTAAGCAGATAAAACAAACAAATGATAGTGTCTATTTCAAAATTTGGAGTACTGTATACATAATGACTTTGAGTTTCCATAAGAGCAGCCCTTGGAAGTGATATGTGTGTGGCATTAATGCATGAGTGTTGTTCTATATGGGCAACAAAGTGTATACAAGCCTGGTGTCAGCTTCTTCTTCTTCTTCTTCTTCTTCTTCTTCTTCTTCTTCTTCTTCTTCTTCTTCTTCTTCTTCTTCATTCTTACCTTCCTTTTGATGGTCTATATTATATGATCAGTGTTCCTTCTTTTGAAAGCTATGTTTTTGTAACTTTTGTGGTTACAGGTATTTCCTACAGTATAGACATCATCAATTTCATTGTGTTATTTTTCTCAGCTTCACTAACATCTCTTTTATATCCACTCAGTTTCTATTACTCTACTGGTCTCCACTCACAAGACTTCAAATATAAGAATGGTGAGATTGGAAGGAATATAGCAGTCATTTAGATTGGTGGGCTTTGCCCTGTACATACAGTCCTGGTCTCAAAATAAAAGTCTGGTCCCAAATGCAAGTGAACAGGAAGATATTTCAATTATTTGAATTTGTTCAAACTCATAAAATACCAAGCAATATAGGAAATAAAAAGTTCCTTAAGTTAGTCATTATAGAAATGCAATGTAAATCACAACACAGTGCTCCCATGGTCCTACTAGGAAGGCTGAGTTGAAAAATGCAGAAAGCATCAAGTGTTGGTAACTTTGTAGGTGAAATGGAATTTTTATACCCATACTGATTATAAATTGGAAAACTATTTGCAATGTATACCAAAGAAAATATATAACTGCCATTTGATCCAGCGAGTCCAGTCCTGGGTGTGTGCTCAATGGAAAGGCATGCTTTATCATATTATGACTATTTGTATTAGTCTCAGAGGACAAGCAATCTGAATATATATTGTTATAGTTTATTGTTAAAATGAACAGTTGTTGCTTTAGTCAACAATGTACTTTGATTAAAAAATGTGACGGATATATGAGAAGCCAGCCCATAGTTGCACACTGTATTTTGTAAAACAAAGAAAAGTTCATAGTTAAGAGAGTAGTTCTTGAATGACAGTTTCTTGTGGGGATGCAAGGGCACTTTGGGTTACCTTTTAGCTCTAGTTCTTGATTTGAGCATAGGTTATATGTGGATTTATTGTCTGTATAATTTTACAAAGGATTAGATAAGTATTACTTGTATACTTTTATTAGCATATTAGAATAGAGTGCCCATGCTGCTATTACCCCGACGCATCAAGCGAGGGACTGTGGGTTGAAGGACACTCAAGACAACGGATCATCAGTTCTGAGAGAATGCCGCTTAATGAGGAGGGGCCAAGTCTTTTTATACAGTACAGAGGCAGGTGGAAAAATACAAGATGATGTAGATGGGAAGTCCCCAGGACAAGAGGAACCATGTAACCAAGGTAACCAGGGTGCAAAACAGGAACTTGTGGTCAGCTCAGAGAGGCACAATGTTCACAACAGGAAGCTGCCAGGTCAGAATAACAATTGCATACAGGCCAGCACATGGCCCCAGGGGGCCCAAGCCTACCAGTTCCCAACATTAGAAAATGTTTGTTAAATATGTTTGAAAAAAGAATATTTTTGAATAAAATAAATAATGGGTCAGAAGTAGGATAATAACATCTACTGCGTATAAATAGAAAATAATGTAAACATGAATTCTAAGATTAGTAATAGTTTGTATAATGAGACTGAGAACATATACAATTGTACACTAAAAGTTAGTGAATGTATTCATAATCTTTAAGTCTTAAACACTGTTCAAAATAGGGATGATTATACAAACCAGTTTTTCTTTGCTGCTTCAACATTTCATTTCACTCTTGAAACTCTTTTTACTTCCTAACGAACATTGGAGTGCAAAATATTTCTAGGTGAGTATCTCTAGAAGTTATGAGAAACAAGGAGTCAGACAAGTTCCAGAATTCCTCTGTTTGTGTTTGTTTAGATATTTTCGTGAGTCAATAGAAAGGGTACAAAGGGACATTTACCTCAAATTCATCATGTGTCTCTGTCCTTGTTGTTATTGTCATCAAAGTGGTTCATTTTCATTCTTCACTGTACACGTAGAGTGAGTGATGTAAAATACATCCACGACAGCATCATCTGATCTATCAAGTTTCAAGAGGCCACTTTATGGTAAATAAATCATCCAAATTATTAACTTAATTATGTCACAGTCACAAAGACATGACAGGCATGAACTTCACTGAAAAAAAACTGTAAAATAATTATAAAAATAGAGTAAGACTATAACCTATTTAAATTATATATATGATTAAAATTCATCATTATTTTGATCAATGGATAGGTGATTGATTACAAATGATACACACCTGTTATTATGGAAACCAAGCAATTCCATTAGAGTAATATACAACAGTTGCCCTTTAATTCCCTTCATGAGCATATCATTCATACTTTGCAGAGCACAGGACTGCAGAACAAAAGCAAGACTCCTTAGAAGGGTAAAAGAAAAGGACAGACTGAAGAAGCAGAGTGAGTCTTTATGTTACTCTTATCCTGGAAAAATAAGTGATATTAGGGCTTCTAAACTACCATGTGTCACACTGTCCAGTTTTTTTTTCTGATTAACCATTTATCAATTTTTACTATATTTCAAAACCTAAATTGTAGTCATTTTATTGAATGTAGTCATTAATTTTGTATTACCAGATACTTATGCTATTCGAACAAATTGGAAAGCAAATGTCCATAAGACTAAACTCTGTGTTTTATCCAATGTAAAAAGAAGAAAAATCCCTCCAAATGCACAGTCTTCTCAGTAATTTAGATTTAATAGCCTGACTCTGAGATTCAATAACATCTGCCCTTGACAAAGTCCTCTTCTATTAATGAAGACTTTTCCTTTAACACTTTGGATACAAAGGTGTGCTGAGATGCTGAAGCAATAAATCAAGGTCATATCTAATAATTTATTTCTTTATGGCTAGCTGTGTGTGGGTCCAAATAAGCATTCCATTGTGATAATTATAGGAAATATGAGGAAACATTATGTATAAATTTAATTATCAAATATAGAGTTTGAGCAATGCAAATTTATACAGCTGTGGAAATTAAATATAAATAATTTCTTTCATATATACTTGGCAATTTAAAATTATTCTTACATGTGCTAGTGATCTCATTTTCACTCTTACTATGTAATTGTGGTTTTAATGGAAGTGACAAATTAAATTTATTGAAAATGAGTTTTAAAAGTATCCTTGCTTACATATCCATCCTCTTAAATAGTTTGCTAAATACTAATGCCTTTGTGTAGTAAGTTCTTAGGAAGAAATTCAATGAAAAAGATCAAATCCAATTCTCAGGGATTTGAAAGTGTAAGAGTGGAGTGAGAGTTCTTCTGTGCCCCTTGATTGTGCATAGCATTTAACTGTTTTGTTGCCATAGAAAGGAAAAACAAGGACTCAGTGCTTTATGTGTTCTAGACAATTTCCCTACAATGAACTACATTCCAGACAAAATAGAATAGCAAAGCTTTTTCTGGATTATGAAGCGAGTAAAAATCTCAAGTAAAAGGAAAAATCAGAGAATTATCCTTGAAGGAAAAATGTATCCAGGGTTTTCAAGACAAATGAACATATGTGTGAACCATGAATAAGACTCCAGTGTGGTAAAAACTTGAGGGCACTAGGGAGTGCATGTCTGGGGTAAAGATGGCCACTTGAGCTATAATGAATTACTGTCACCTGCAGATAAAAACCTTTCATTTCAAAGTTGTCTGATTTCTTTAGAGAAGTTAGAAATTCTGCACAACAACTCATATATGTGTATATAAATATTAAATCATTGTAATAAAGCAGAGATAAAGCCCATTTTTTACTTTTACAATATTTAAAACTTATAAGCTCCAGATAATATCTTTCTTTTCATGAAGCAATTATTAATATAAGATAATGGAGAAGTGAGCATTTCAGAAGAGAGAGTTATGTGATGTAGAACAAGGTGCGATCATTTAGTACTGTAAGATTCTCAAATTGATGCTGTTTGAGTGTAGATGTACCTGGGTATGTATGCTGTAAACACCACTTCAGACATCAATGGCAACTCACACAGTTATGAGAAGGCCCTAAAAACCAAAGAGAGATTTGGAGCAAAGGACTAACTCCTGGCAGCTGGCCTGTGAGATAGACTGGGCCAAAAGCTATGGATACAAAGAATTCTCTAGTTCATTTTGCATTAGATGAAAAAAAAAAAAAACAAACAAACACAAAAAACAAAAACAAAAAAAATTAGTGGAGTCCAGATGAAGGGGCAGTTAAAAAGTAGAAAGGATGGGTATGATTGACACAGTAGAATTTTAAAATAGAACAGGTAGAAGAGAAGATTTATTTCAAAATATATTTTAGGTTTCATGTCATTTTTTGAGGATGAAGAGACATAAGTAGATAGTATGCTGTGTTCTGTTCCTCTATTACCTCTGTCGTTGTCTAATGGATCTATGAACAAAGTGGTCATGGTAGCAGAGACAGAGGTTATAAACGGGCTTAACAAAATGAACTTCCACTCATACAAGTTGAATTAAGTGGATCAACAGCAGAGACAAATACTGAGACATTTAATATGGTACAGTTCACTGGAGTGACTGACTGTGACCAGGTGGCTGACTGAACTACATTAGATACGTCCATCATAAAAAGGTTGTGTCCTGCTGCAATGCATGCTTATTCTGGTTTTTGCTTTCCTTGCTTATAATACTTTGTTCAAAATCAAAGACTTATAAAATACTTTATCCATCGCCATTGTACTCAACACAGCACTGCTTCTGAAGAAAGAAGTCCCATGTGGCATTGCTTTCAGGCTCATGGAAGTCACTCGTATTGACATATTTCCACCATCCTGAACCAGCTGGCTTACAATGATGGAATGGTCTCCTAAAGATAGTATTGCAGAGCCTTCTGGGTAGAAGTATTCTGAAAGGCTGGGGCAAACTTCTACAGAAGGTTATGTAAATTTTGGATCAGCATCCAATATATGGGACTATTCCCTGCATACCCAACATTCAGGAATCAAGAGTTGGAACAGGAATGGAATCATCCAGTCACTGTAACCTGTGGTGACTCATTAAGAAAAACATTCTTCCCTGTTTACATAACCATACGCTGGCCAGGAAGTCTTCATTCTAGGGAAAAAAAGAATCCACCAAAAAGCACAGCAAATGGAAGCTAAACGTAAGACTTTCAGGGCCCCTTTTTCAGTCTTGATGCCTTTGAGTCAACAGGCTAAGACGTTCATTACAGTGTTAACAAGGATGATTGATACAGAAAACCAGGGAGAAGCTTCACTGTTTCTTCTCAAGGGGAGTATGAAATATGTCTGGAGGGTGGAAGGTCTTTGGGCAATCTCTTAGTGTTATCATGCCCTGTGGTGAAGGTCAGTAGAAACTACAAAAATCTGTTACAGGCTGCCTGATCATTCAAGGATAAATATGTGTATCATATCTCCAGGTAAAGAACCAAGATATGCTGAAAACTTAGCTTAGGGTGGAGAAAATACAAAATGAATAATAAAGGAGAGTAGTTATAAATACCATCTAGGTCATGTAACTGACTATAGAACCCTGATTGTCATGTGGTAGGTAGCATGAGCATTCTTTTGTCTGTGTGTGTTGCTTGTTTGGTTATTAATTTATTTATTCACTTTAATACTGGTCATAGCCCTATTCATCCTCTCCTTTCAGTCGCACCCTTCCTCCCTCTCCCTCTCCTCTATTCCTCAGAAAAGGGAACCCCCACTTCCAATCCACCCCAGGTCATCAAGTTGCATCAGAACTCACCACGTCCTCTTCCCCTGTGGACTGGCAAGGCAATTCCACCAGGGGAAAGTGATTAAAAAGCAGGCAACAGAGTCCATGTCAGATACAGCCCCTGCTCCCCTCACTAGAGGATCCACATGAACCCTGAGCTGCCCATCTGCCACATCTTTGTAGGGGGCCTAGGTCCAGTCCATGCATGGTACTTGAGTGATGCTTCAATCTCAGCAAGCACCTCTGGGCCCTGGCTAGTTGACTCTCTTGATGTTCTGGTGGAGCTCCCGTTACCTGCAGGTCCTTTTTTTTTTTTACTTCCTCCCATTTCTTTACAAAACTCCTTACACATCACCCAATGTTTGTGATTCTCTCTTTTGAAACAGAGTATCGTTAATAGTCTCAGGGGTTGGGTCTCTCCCATGGGGTGGGTCTTAGGTTAGCCATGGTTGGACATTTCCTCAATCTCTGCTCTATCTGCTCTATCTTTATCTCTGTACATCTTGTGGGCAGAGTGAGATTTGGGTCGAAGTTTTTGTGGGTGGGTTGGTGTTCCCCTCCCTCAACAAGGAGACTTGTCTAGTTAGAGGGTGTCCATTTTAGTCTCTATGACCCCTGCTACTATAAGTCTCTGCTTGAGTCACCTTCATATACTCTCAGGAGCCTCTCCTGACTTAGGTCTCCAGCTTGTCACAGAGATGCTCCCACCCACAGTTTCTCTTTTCTCTTGAGGTCTTCTGTCTCCCACCTCGCCCACGTTCCCCAGGTCAGATCTCCACCCTCATATCTCTCAGCATCCCTCTCCTACCTTGTTACCTCTCTTCAACTACTGCTTCTGTCTATTCTGTTTCCTCTTCTGAGTGAGATTTGAGCCTCCTCCCTTCGATCCTCCTTGTTACTTATCTTCTTTGGGTTTGTGTGTTATAGTATGTTTATCCTGTACAATATGGCTAAAATCCACTTATGAATACATACACCACAAGTGTTCTTATCCTGTCTTGTTAAGAATGTGTGTGTGCAATATATGCAGATATGTGTGAGGTTTTTTTTCCTGTTTTCACCATGTAATTCAGCACTGGTTGAGATAATACAGTAGTTAAGTTTTGTTCAATCTATACAATTATGTTTAAGTTATAGTATACTAAAATACTGACCACTTCTTAAGACATTGTATTCTGGGGGAATATTTGCACTTTTTTATTATAAGAGGGAAATTTATAACATAATAGGTGAGAGCATGAACTTTCTTTTTGAAAGAAAATACATTGTAACATAAGCAAGCAGGATTTGGTGACAAGTTGACAAGGGGTGGAAATTTGCTTTCAAATTATTATTACATGTTTCTTTTTAATTTTTTGAGAAATTCAGATATGAGCACTCTGTTAGCATCATTTCTATATCCCCCCTCTCTCCAATTCCTCCCATGTCTTCTCCCTCCCTCTCAAATCTTTGTTAAACAGTGTTTCCTCTGTCTGTCTCTATCTCTATCTCTCTGTCTTCTTCCCCATCTCTCTGACTCTGTCTGTCTGGGTCTTTTGAGCTCTCTGGAAGAGAGAAGATCTTGACGGTTGTGTCTTCCAGCTGAGTCAATTTTAGAGTTTTGTAGGACTCTTGTGATTTCTATTTTTTATGTTTCTTTTTGTTTCCCAGTTCTTAGACTTTATTGTTTCCAAACAAATCCTTTGAGATGTCTCTTTCACAGCAAGGGGCAAGAGCTACCTATGCTTCTTGGACAATATTAGATAATTGGGAAAATGTCTTTTCATAGGTAACTATGTCTGTTAGCAAAATAATATGTATTTCTCTACAAAAGGATCGTGATTTTATCCTACCCCAACACTTCAAGCTTCTTGTATGGTTTTAATCTCACAAAACTATCTTTTTTTTTCATTAAATAAGATAATGTATGTAACCCACGAGCATATTATTTCCAGTGATATAGCCAGAGAGACATATTATCGATCCCACTTTGCTTATTTTTAATGCTAAACTCATTGGTCATTTAATAATTCAGTACTTTCAAAATAAAATAACATAACTTAAAAGCTGTCTATATGTAAAGACATAGCATACACTGAAACCAGACATAGAGAGAAAAAGCATCAATAGCAAAGACTATACCTGTTCCAGAATGATTTTTTGCAGGATTGGTGGCTGCCTTGCTAAGTTCCATCCTTGGACATTGCCTAGGAGTACAGAGAGCACAACCCAAACTCTCTTGTTATGCCTTAGCTGAACTGTCCTGTCTTAACTACTGTAAGCTTCCTACACACCTTCAGGCCAGCGACATTGTCTTTTGTGTTTTAGATAATCCATATAGACAGTCAATAATAAATAATTAATAGTAATTAATATTGAATCTCATTCTCTGGGCAGTGCTCCCAGTATTGATGATGTCAGTAAGGATTATGTCTTCCAGAGAAGTATGTACCAGATTCTCAAATACTTTCCACTCACAGCATTTTTGCCTAAAAACTAAACAAAGCTGAACATGTAAATAGATAAATAAGTCTATGAATCAAATATTTATTGGTAATAAATCTTAAATGTATTTAAACTAATACTGGATTTATTACAATGTTACCACTTATTAAATACAAAAGCTATTAAATTCTATCAAATACTATCAAGATTTAAGATTTGCTTATTTTTACACTAAAATAATAAATCTTGACTGGGTATTTTGTTACTGTAGGATGTAGAGAATACCTAATAGACTTGGATTTGACTATTCTTTAATTTCATAATTATTGGTGTATATTTGTATAAATACTCAGCACAAAATAAAACATATTTTTAAGGCCATTAGAGAAGGTCATGGAAATTATGCCCTGATTCTGAAATAAAAATAATTTAGCATTTTTCTTCCATTTCCACATCTTTTGGTCATCATTCATCCACCTCATTTCTCTGTGTGTATGATGCATTCAGATCTCCTTGTGTTCAGGGGTGTTTCACTTTATCAATTTTAACCAATAAAGGGTACAGGATTCTCAAAACCTTAGTATACTGTTTTCAATTTGCTCATATACACAGTAATGAGTGTATGAAGAAACAGAAGTACCCAGTCCTCTCTGCTTTACACAGCTATCTCTATGAAAGACTTCCTGGACAGAGACAAGTTCATGAGGCCATCCCAGAGAGCTCAGTCTGTCTAGTAACATGTTCATTGTTTAATCAGTAATGTACTTTGTTATGGAAAATATGTTAAATTTTTAATTAAGAAATTAATTTTAACTTTGGCATGTCTAATCATTGAAAGGAGTCCTTTTTTAATGATTTGATCCTGTGAGTCTACATTGAGATAATTTCTGTGATAATCATCATAGATCAGATTGGCAATGGCTATTGCTTTGCTGGAGGTGTCATTGTCTTCCGTGTCTCTGGTTCTTAGTACTCTCTTGTTTCAGGATTTCTTCCAAATATGAATTTCTGCATTTTATACTGTAAGCAAATTTTTGTGACCAGTCTATATCTCTTGATGAACAGAAACGTCATCCATAAAAGATAAGAATCAAAAGACTAAGATATCAATTTCAGAAAAAATGTTATTTATATCTGTACCTATATTTATCTTCACTTATCTATAATGTAATGACACAAGTTTTTTCCATTATGGATCTGAAGTATCCTCCATACATAGCCTGTTTTTTAAAAGATTTAACTATGTATGAGTTTTGTGTCTGTATGTACAGCTGGATGCCAGAAGGTCAGATAAGATCCCGTTAAAGATGATTATAAGCCTTCATACTGTTGCAAGGATTTTAACTCAGTGCATCCAGGAGAACAGCCAGAGCTCTTAACCACAGAGCCATCTCTCCAGCTCCATATAATCATTTGTGATGTCACCTTATAAGCTGAGAAAAAACCTTCAACTTAAGAGTACATGTTCTTAAAATGTATTGTATACCAAAATCAAAATCAATTTCTTTCTACAGAGACTTGAAGGTTTTTTTTTTAATACAACTCTTTCAGTGGCTTGGTTAGAGTTACATCAAGATACTTTATATTATTTGTGGCTATTGTGAAAGCAGTAGTTTCCCTAATTTCTTTATCAGCCTGTTTGTCATTTGTATACCTGAGGGCTACTGCTTTTTTTTTTTTTAATTAATCTTGTATTCGATCACTTTGCTGAAGGTGTTTATCAACTTTAGGAGTCCTTTAACCCACACACCTATGGACACTTGATTTTTGACAAAGAAGCCAAAATCATACAATGGAAAAAAAGATAGCATCTTCAACAAATTGTACTGGTCTAACTGGATGTCTACATGTATAAAAATACAAATAAATCCTTATTTATCACCCTGCATAAAACTGAAGTACAAACGGATTAAAGACCTCAACATAAAACCAGACACACTAAATCTATTAGAAGAAAAAGTGGGAAAAAGCCTTGTACAATACAGGAGACAACTTCCTGAACAGAACACTAATAGCTCAGGCTCTAAGATCAATAATGAATAAACGGGACTTCATGATACTAAAAAGCTTCTGTAAGATAAAGGACACTGTCAATAGAACAAAAGGACAAAACATACTGAGAAAACATCTTCACCAACCTTACATCTGACACAGGGCTAATATCCAATATATACAAAGAGCTAAAAAAAATTTAAATACCACTAAACCAAATAATCCAATTAAAAAATGTGATACAGAGCTAAACCAAGAATTGTCAACAGAGGATTATCGAATGGCTAAGAAACACTTAAAGAAATGGTCGACATCTTTAGTCATCAGGAGAACGCAAATCAAAACAACGCTGGGATTCCATCTTACACCTATCAAAATGGCTAAGGTCAAAAACTCAAGTGAGAGAACCTGCTGGCAAGGATGTGAATAAAGGGGAACATTCCTCCATTGCTGTTTGGAGTGCAAATTTATAGAAACCACTTGGAAATCAATCTGGTGCTTTCTGAGAAAATCGTGAATAGTGCTACCTTAAGACTCAGCTATACCAGTACTGGGCATATACCCAAAAGATGCTCCACCACACAACTGGGACATTTGCTCAACTATGTTCATAGCAGGTTTATTTATAATAGCCAGAATCAGGAAACAACCTAGATGGCTCTCAACCAAAGAGTGGATAAAGAAACTGTGGTACATTTGTACAATGGAATACTAAGCTATTAAAAACAAGGAAATCTTGAAATTTGCATACAAGTGGATGGAACTAGGATCATCCTGAGTGAAGTAACCCAGACCTAAAATGACACACATTGTATATACTTAGTTATAAGTGGATATTAGCCCAACATACATGTGGGGATCCTCACAGAGGCTGGGACTCGCAGCTGCATTCTGGGTTGAGCACTGAGAGTATGGAAGAGTGGGGCCAGGGAGTAGAACGACCTGGAGGAGTCAGGAGTTCCACAGGGAGACCACCAAAGCTGGTGGATCAGGACTCAGGAGGGCCTGCACAAACTGATGCACCAACCAAGGACAATGCATGCAGAGAACCTAGACCCTCTATTCAGATATAGCCAATGGACTGGTCATTCTCCACATAGAGGGGGAGGGTAGTGGGTACTGCCTCTGACATAAACTCAGCCCCCACCATTTTATCACTTTCCCTCGGCAGGGCAGCCTTGATGGTACATAGAGGAAGGGGATGAAGGCTACCCTGATGAGACATGGTAGGCTGTGGTTATAAAGTTGGAGAGGAGGGCCCTCACCCCAGGCAGATGTGAAGGGGAGAGGAATAGGGCAAAAGAGGGAGGGAGGGTGGGAATGGGGAGATATGAGTGAGGGGATAACAATAAGGATGTAATGTGAATAAATTATAACAAATAAAATTTTAAAAAAAAGTCACCTCCATATGTGCTGCATGGAAATCTGTCGGTTCAGAATAGTGCTTCATATGTGACTAGTTCTTTGCTCAAATAGTAATTACTTAATTTGGGGGGTTTATTTGTTTGTTTGTTTTTAGAGACAGGGTTTTTCTGTGTAGCCCTGGCAGTCCTGAACTCCTTTGTAGACCAGGCTGGCTTTAAACTCAAGGAGATCCACCTGCCTCTGTCTCCCAATTGCTGGGATTACAGGTATGTTGCCAACACACCCGGCCTGTCATTGCTTATTTTAATTCATCCCGTTTTCCTTTTAGCTTATCCAATTTAGCTCTGATAGTGACCAGTTTTCTTTTGTAGACAATCGAAGCATTTTAAACCAGCATTACTACATGGAATCCTAGATGTATGTTCATTTCAAAGGTAAGATTCTGGAATATCTTGTAATTTCACTTTAATTATCAATGATTCAATTTTCCAACGTTTACTTTGCAGTCAGTATTTGGTACTACAAAGGGAAGAGTTGAGAATATGCAAAATGGGATTTGGGGTGCACATGGCAAATTCTAGTGGGCTCCATTTATATGTTATATAGGTTGTTGAAAATATTTAATCTAAAAGTTAACTATTAAAATTTTGCATAAAACAAAGATGATATATACAAATTGTGGAAATTGTTGGATTCTTATTTGATAAGAATTCAAGTTAGCCTTATATTTTTTTCTCTATACACTTTAGTCTCTATATTTTTCCAGTTTTCTGAGAAGCTACAATGCAAGCTATTTTCGTTTCTAAAATGGTAGCAACCGGACCAAAAGCAGCTACTGTCCTTTAAATTGCTTCTGGCAAAGAATTCACAGGAAAATAACTGCCAAATTCTGGATGTAGTAAAGGGAAACTGTGCTGGAGACATCTTAAATGTTTCGTAGTTAAATTCAAATGATCACTTAGCTTTGTGGTGAGTGTATAAAATTTGTTCACGTGCACCTAATGAGAAAATCTGTTTCTTGACTCTCATACATACTGGGTGTGCACACCTTGCCAAGCCTGTGGCACAAACGAGTCTCATGTAGCTTTGTTTGGATGATTTTAAAATAAAGTATTGTTTTATTTAATCTCGTTCACTTTTACAGTTAGCACAATCATGAAAACCTAGAAAGATGGAGTGTTTATGCCCCCTGGTACTAACTAGATACCGTTTACTGTTTAATTTCACTCACTGCCCTGCATGGAGAGCAGTGGGTTAAACGCATCACAAACACTTGCACAGCAGCTGGGATCAGCACTGAGTCTTAGCTCAGCCCACCTGACAGGCGTGAACTAAGAGAGCAGGGAGTTGCCAAGCTGGAGCGCATCCTTCTTCTGGCGTTTCCTTGTGGACTGATTTATTTATTAGCAATAAAGAATTCTGCTTTCTAAAATGAAGTGCATTAACCTCTTGAAGGTCAGATAAGCATGTCATGCCTAACTCTAGGCTCAGCATTTACAAGAGCCCCTCCCCCCTTTTCTGTGATTAAAGAGCTATTTTCTAAGGCGAATACCAGGCAATAAATGCATCCTGCATCCACCCTGCCTAAATGAGAAGTGACAATTTCCTTTGTAAAATTCCAAGGTACATCTCTCCTGTTTCTCTGTGCATTTGGCTAGAGTTCTTAAAAGTAGATGAAAATCTAGGTTTTGAATAGTCTTCAAATTCACTGAAGAAATCATTCGGAAAACATATTGTGCATTTTTTAAAACCAGCATTAAGATTTCCTTAATGACCTAACTCCAATTCTGGAAGAGGTAATCATCTTATAGTATTCGCCCTTCAGAAAACACAAAGAAATTGTTTAATCTTTGAGACAATATAGAAAATTAATTTTACTCTTAAGACCTCTTGGTGTAATGCCAACCCCAAGGTCTTAGTCCTATTTATATCTTTGGTTTTATAACATGCTGAAATAGTTTTTATGTTAAAAAATACTTGCATTAAGCATTATTATTGCCTTATAATTAACTACACTGAGTTTAAAAATAAATACGCAGTGACTGCTTTTTATTTCAATCTTTTATATTAATGGAAATACATTTTCAGGTCAGTTGAAAGTGGCCCTTGTTATTATTCAGTGATTGAAAAAAATCAGTTGAAGGTATTCATTCCAATGGAGACGTAATCATTCCCATCTAATTGGCACAGATATGCTGAACTTAGAAATCAAGGTTATTTTTAAAAAATAATAGTCCTTGCAAGGTACTTTATTTTTTATTTTTTTTACTCTGAGATAATGTCTATTTTTATTGCTTAGTTGTGTTTCTTTTTTTTATTATTAATTTATTTGTATTACATCTCGATTGTTAGCCCTTCCCCTGTTTCCTCCCATTCTTCCCTCCCTCCCACTTCCCCCCTTCTCCCCTCCCCTATGTCTGTGATTGAGGGAGACCTCCTCCCCCTATATATGCTCTTAGAATATCGAGTCTCTTCTTGGTAACTTGCTATCCCTCCTCTGAGTGCCGTCAGGCCTCCCCATCCAGGGGACATGGTCAGAAAAGGGGCACCAGAATTCCTGTGAGAGTCAGATCTCACTCTCCACTCAACAGTGGAGAATATCATGTTCGTTGGCTAGGTCTTAGGGGTTTGAAGTTTACTGCTTATATTCTCCTTGGCTGGTGCCTTAGTTTGAGGAGGACCCCAGGACCCAGATCTGCCTGTCATAAAATTCTTTTTGTAGGTTTCCAGGACCCTGTGGTCCTACTATTTCCCCATTCTTCCATGCAACTCTCGCCTAAAGTCTCAATAGTATGTCCTCTCCTCTGACCCACTTTCCTGGTAAGTAAAGTTTTTCATGGTACGTATCACTTGGACTAGTGTTTTGATATAAGTGAGTATATACTGTTTGTCTCTTTTTGCTTCTGGGTGAACTCACTCATTATGATAATTTCTAGATCAATCCATTTGTCCACAAATTTCGGGAATTCCTTGTTTTTAATAGCTGAGTAGTATCCCATAGTGTAAATGTACCACAGTTTCTTAGTCCATTCTTCTACTGAGGGACACTTAGGCTGTTTCCATGTTCTGGCTATTATGTATAAAGCAGCCATGAACATGGTTGAGCATATGTCCCTGTTGTGTGGTAGGGCTTTTTCTGGGTATATTCCAAGGAGTGGGATAGCTGGGTCTTGAGGAAGCCCTATTCCTATTTTTCTGAGAAAGCGCCAGATAGCTTTCCAAAGTGGTTGTACTAGTTTGCATTCCCACCAGCAATGAAGGAGTATTCCTCTCTTTCCACATCCTCACCAGCATGTGGTGTCATTTGAGTTATTGATCTTAGCCATTCTGATGGGTCTAAGATGGAATCCCAGAGTTGTTTTGATTTGCATTTCTTTGATGATTAAGGAGGTTGAGCATTTCTTTAAGTGTTTCTCGGCCATTTGATATTCCTCTGTTGAGAATTCTCTGTTTAGTTCCAAGCCCCATTTTGCAATTGGGTTGTTTGGTTTTGTGGTGTTTAATTTCTTGAGTACTTTATATATTTTGGATATTAAACCTTTGTCAGATGAAGCGTTGGTGAAGATCTTTTCCCAGTCTATAGGCTTTGTTCTACTGACAGTGTCTTCTGCCTCACAGAAGCTTCTCAGCCTCATGAGGTCCCATTAATTAATTGTTGACATTAAGGCCTGGGCTGTTGGTGTACTGTTCAGGAAGTTGTTTTCTGTGCCTATGTGTCCCAGGCTCTTCCCCACTTTTTCCCCTAACTGAATTAATGTCTCTGGTTTTAAGTTGAGGTCTTTAATCCACTTGGACTTGAGTTTTGTGCATGGTGACAAATAAGGGTCTAATTGCATTTTTCTACATGTAGACATCCAGTTAGATCAGCACCATTTGTTGAAGATGCTATCATTTTTCCATTGAATAGATTTGGCTTCTTAGTCAAAAATCAACTGAGCAAATGTGTGTGTATTCATCTCTGGGTCTTCAATTCGATTTCATTGATCCACCAGCCTATTACTTTGCCAGTACCATGCTGTTTTAATTATTGTGGCTCTGTAGTACAGCTTGAGATCAGGTATGGAGATTCCTCCGGAGGATCTTTTATTGTATAGGATTGTTTTTGCTATTCTGGGTTTTTTATTTCTCCATATGAATTTGAGAATTGATCTTTCAATATCTTCAAAATATTTTGTAGGGATTGCGTTGAATCTGTAAATTGCTTTTGGTAAGATGGCCATTTTTACTATGTTGATTCTCCCGATCCACAAACAAGGTAAATCCCTCCATCTTCTGATGTCATCTTCAATCTCTTTCTTCAGAGGTTTGAAGTTTTTTTTTCTAATAAGTCCTTCACTTGCTTGGTTAGAGTTACTCCTACATATTTTCTATTGCTTGTGGCTATCATGAAGGGAGTAGTTTTCCTAATTTCTTCCTCTGCCTGTTTGTCATTTGTATACAGGAAAGCTACTGACTTTTTTGAGTTTATTTTGTATCCTGCCAATTTGCTGAAGGTGTTGATTAGTTGTAGGAGTTCTTTGGTGGAATTTTGTGGGTCACTTATATACACTATCATATCATCTGCAAATAGGGATAATTTTACTTCTTCCTTTCCCATTTGGATCCCCTTGATCTCCTTTTGATGTCTTATTGCTCTGGCTAGAACTTCAAAAACTATATTGAAGAGATATGGGGACAGAGGGCAGCCTTATCTGGTTCCCGATTTTGGAGGGATTTCCTTGAGTATCTCTCCATTTAATTTAATGTTGGCTGTTGGTTTGCTGTATATAGCCTTTATTATGTTTAGATAAGTGCCTTGTATTCCCGATCTCTCCAGAACTTTAAACATAAATGGGTGTTGGATTTTGTCAAATGCTTTTTCTGCATCTAAAGAGATGATCATGTGGTTTTTCTCTTTCAGTTTGTTTATATGATGGATTACATTGATAGATTTCCATATGTTAAACCATCCCTGCATGCCTGGAATGAAGCCTACCTGGTCATGATGAATGATGTCTTTGATATGCTGTTGTATTCGCTTTGCGAGTATTTTGTTGAGTATTTTTGCATCAATGTTCATAAGAAAAATTGGTCTGAAATTCTCTTTTTTTTTTGTTGGGTATTTGTGAGGTTTAGGTATCAATATGACCGTGGCCTCATAGAAGGAGTTTGGTAATATTCCCTCCATTTCTATCTTTCGGAATAGCTTGAATAGTATCGGTATTAGCTCCTCTTTGAAGGACTGGTAGAATTCTGCGCTGAAACCATCTGGCCCTGGGCTTTTTTTGGTTGGGAGACTATCAATGGTTGCTTCTATTTCTATAGGTGAAATAGGGCTATTTAATTTGTTTATCTGGTCTTGGTTCAATTTTGGTAAATGGAATCGGTCGAGAAATTTGTCCATTTCCATTAAATTTTCAAATTTTGTGGCATAAATGCCTTTAAAGTAGGTGCTAACGATTCTTTGTATTTCTTAGATGTCTGTTGTTACGTCTCCCTTTTCATTTCTGATTTTGTTAATTTGGATAGTGTTTCTCTGTCTTTTAGTTAGATTGGCTAATGGTTTGTCTATCTTGTTAATTTTCTCAAAGAACCAGCTCTTGGCTTTGTTGATTCTCTGGATTGTTCTCTGTTTCTAATTTATTGATTTCAGCCCTGAGCTTGATTATTTCTAGGCGTCTACTTCTCTTGGGTGTTTCTGCTTCTTTTTTTTCTAGAGCTTCCAGATGTGTTGTTAAGTTGTTTATGTGGGATGATTCCATTTTCTTTTTAAAGGCACTTAGTGCTATGAATTTTCCTCTTAGCACTGCTTTCAATGTGTCCCACAAATTTGGGTATGTTGTTCCATCATTTTCATTGAATTTCAGGAAGTCTTTTATTTCTTCCCTTATTTCTTCCGTGACCTATGTGTCATTAAGTAGAAAGTTGCTTAGTTTCCAGGTGTTAGTATGCTTCTTGTTATTTCTGTTGTTGTTGAAGTCCAGCCTTAGACCATGGTGATCTGATAAGATACAAGGTATTATTTCAATCTTTTTGTATCTGTTGAGGTTTGCTTTGTGACCAACTATGTGATCAATTTTAGAGAACGTTCCATGGGGTGCTGAGAAAAAGGTATATTCCTTTGCGTTTGGGTGGAAAGTTCTGTAGATATCTGTTAGATCCTTTTGATTCATGACATTGGTTAATGAGGTTATTTCCCGGCTCAGTTTTTGAATCAAAGACCTATCCTTGAATGAAAGTGGGGTGTTGAAGTCTCCCACTATTGTGTGGGTGTCGAAGAGTGGGGCAAGCTTTGTTAATAACTTTTTTACAAATGTGGGAGCCCTTGTATTCAGAGCATAGATGTTCAAAATCGTGATGTCTTTTTGGTTGACTTTACCTTTGACGAGTACGAAGTGTCCATCCTCGTCTCTTTTGATTGATTTTGGTTGGAAGTCTATTTTATTAGATATTAGAATGGCTACTCCACCTTGTTTCTTGTGACCATTTGCTTGGAATATTTTTCCCTAACCTTTTACTCTGAGGCAATGTCTGTCCTTGTGGTTGAGATGTGTTTCTTGAATGCAGAAGAATGTTGGGTCATGTTTATGCATCCACTCCATTAGTCTGTGTCTTTTTATTGGAGAATTGAGACCATTGACATTGAGAGATATTAATGACCAGTGATTGGTAAGTCCCTTCATTTTTGGTATTTGTAACAGTCGAGATTTTGTGAGGTTGTGATTTTGCAATGGTATAGTTACCTATTTCCTATGCAGTTTTGGTTGTAGTTTGACCAGTTGGGGTGGAGTTTTCCTTCTAGTAACTTCTGTAAAGCCGGATTTGTGGCTAGGTACTGTTTGAATTTGTTTTTGTCATGGAATATCTTGTCTTCTCTGTCAATGGTTATTGATAATTTTGCTGGATATAGTAGTCTTGCCCGGTATCTGTGTTCTCTTAGGGTTTGCAGAACCTCTGACCAGGCCCTTCTGGCTTTCATGGTCTCTGCTGAGAAGTCAGGAGTAATTCTGATAGGTTTGCCTTCATATGTTACTCGGCCTTTTTCTCTTGATGCTTTTAACATTTTTTCCTTGTTCTGTATATTTTGTGTTGTTATTATTATGTGGTGGGAAGATTTTCTTTTCAGGTCTATTCTATTTGGTGTTATGTAGGCCTCTTGTATGCTCGTATGCATCTCCTTCTTCAAATTGGGGAAATTTTCTTCTATTATTCGAGTAAAGATATTTTCTGGGCTGTGGAGCCGGTTGCCTCCTCTATCCCTATTATTCTCAAGTTTTGTCTTTTCACGTTGTCTTTTATTTCATGACTGCTCTGTGTCAGCAACTTTTCAGATTTAGCATTTTCCTGGATGGTGGTTTCCAGTTCTGTGATTGTATCTTCAAGTCCCAGTATTAGTTCTTCCATTTCTTGCAATCTGTTAGATAAGGCTACCTCTGAGATGCTTGCTTTCTTCTCTGATGCCTCTTGATCACGTTTTTCTTCTGTGTGTTCCTGTATCATAGCTACCATTTTTAGCTTCATGTCTTGGACTGTTTTAATGATTTCCTTCATCTGGTTATTTATATTTTTCTGAAATTCTTCAAGTGCCTCTTTATATGACTCTTTTAACTTTTCAGCCCTCTTGTTTGCCTCCTCCTGCATTTGTTTACAGATTTTATTTGTTTCTTCCATTATCATCTTCTTTACTAAGGACTTGAGGTCATTTTCTTGACAATCCATTGCTGTTAGGTTCTCCAGGTTGTTTTCATTGGGAATGCTGGGATCCGGAGATGCCAAATTGTTTTGGTTTTTGTTAACGTTCTTTCGCTGTCCTCTTGTCATTTTGATGGCTCTGATGTTGGAAGGTATTTTGTAGTGACCTTCGCTGGTTGAGAGTGGTTAATTGATGACTGATTATAGGTCAGGTGCTCTTGCCTGTGGGGATCAGGGAGTATTTCCGTGGAACAGGTATGTGATCCTGTTTCACTCCTTGTGATTTTCCTCTGCATCGTGGGCTCCAGGCTGAGTCAGCCAAAGTAGATTTCTGTTTGGACTTTACTGCTGTAATTCAGATCAGCAGTTTTTGGACCTAGACTAAGGTCTGCACACAAACGTTCTGGTTGTGTAGGTTGATCCCAGCTGCCTGTCCTTCCTGTGGCTTTGTAGTCAAGACCCCAGGTAAATTAGATCTTCTGGGGGTGTAGCTGTCTTTTAGGTCTGTCTCTATACCCTGTATAGACTCACATTTCATCTCCTGATAATGTGAGAGTGCCTGCCTTTCTCGGGCCAGGAGTCCCAGCTAGGCTCTTTCATTCAGGGAGTGTAGGGCCAGTGCCTTGCGGCTCGGCTGGGTAGGAACAATAGGGTTGCAGAGCTCTGGTGGTCACCCGCAGAATGAAATCTTCCCGCCGGGCTCTGATGCTCAACTATCACTCTGGGCAAGACCCAGGTCTCCCAATAAGTCTGTGGGCACGTCCAAGCTGATTTCTCACTGGCGCTGTTTGCAGGTTCAGTCTGCTGTGATTGGTGTTAGGCTGGGCCCCAGATGGCCAACGAGCTGCAGTCCCACTTTAGCTGTCTCTGTTGGGTCCTGCCACCTGTGTTTCCACTCGGCCTAGGTGGGTGACCTCAGCAGTTTGAGGTGGTGTGGAAGGAGGAATCCTAGGGCAGATTCACCCTCTTCACTGAGACTCCTCTGGCTGGGCATTCCAGAAAATCCCCTCCCTAAACAGTGAGTCTGTGCTTTATATGCAGGCTGCAGTTTGCATGTGGATTCCGTTCCAGAGTTTGGGGAGTACGTTTAGCACCTCCGGGATGTTGCTTGTCCCAGGGGGCTAGGCTAGGTCTCCTCGGAGTAGATCAGATACGTGGCTTATTGGTCGGTGCCATCTTGGAATCCGCCCGCAAGGTACTTTATTAGAAACCATCCCAGTCATGTCAAAACCTGAATGGCTCTTTCCAGTAGGAAGAGTCTCACTAAATCAGAGTAGCAAACTCACACCTGCTCTGCCAATGGTAAAATTATCTGAATATACGTGTTTCCGTGTGTTGGCTTGGCAAACGCAGAGGTAAAGTGTCACTTGATTTCAGATTATGAATTGATTGAGCAGATGAATGATTTACAGAGCACTTCAATGTTTATAGACAATAAACATTTTAAATGTTGGAATGTAGTAGAGGAAAAATAAATCACTAAATGTGGGAATTTGCAAGAAGCAATTAGAGAGAATAAAAAAATTTTGTGGTTAATGTCTGGGTTCTAGCTAAGTAAGAGAGACCATGATGGGCTAGGGATACAGCACCAGATACCACAGGTAAAACACAACTCAAATCTCAAAAGAGCTATGGACAGCTGGGCTCAAACAAAACATTAATTATGTTTGGTAAGTCTTCATTGAAAAGCAGTTATGAAGGAGTAATTTATTTCGTGGTCCAGAATCTGTCACAAACATGGGCTGGCATAGCCCAGCAGGCCCCAATTTTGATGAAGCAAAGAGAACCAGAAATGGTTTTTGTTTAATAGGAGGGCGGTCATGGCAGTGCAGAATTGTTTAAGCTGCTTGATAGCAGTCGAGTCTGCCTCGTGGCACCAGAGTTTAAGATTGTCCCTTAAAATACTGTGTTCTGCGAGTGGTTTCATAGTGCTGTTTCTAAGGCGTGGTGGTAGAACGGGCAGAGCAACTTGCAGCTTCTTTGTTTTAAAGATGATAACCATACTCTCAGAGGAGATGCTAGAAACAATGGAGCCACGTGCATCTGTTTCAGATGCCAAGGAAATATTATTTCAGGCAGGGAATTTTCAGCTCTGTAGAGGACTGAAGTATTTATATATCACCGAGGCTTTCCTTTTTTGTAAGGAAGACCAATGCGAGTCTTAAGTAATAGGTATGGACACAGAACCCACAGGTAAGCAGTTTCATGCCGTATCTCCATAAGATCTGTTACTTTTTACAATCCAAATGAATGAGGTTTGTTGTTGTTGTTGTTGTTGCTGCTGCTGCTGCTACTGCTGTTTCCAGCAGAGAGTGAGAAAAATAAATAGATGATCTAGGGAGAGAGAGGGCGTTCCTGTTAAAATTTAGAAAGTCCTGGGGCTGAGGAAGAAGTTTTGACTGGGGAAAGTACATGAAGACCAGGGCAAAAGACAGTGTAGAGAGCAACTTTAATAGAAAATATAAAATTTCCAATTGCTACTAGTTTTTAAGCCAGGTTCTTTTCATCTTCCCCTCCCTTCATGGAACATTCACAAGCTCTTTTTGAAAAGTTGGGGTAGTGCTGCCATTTGCACAGATGTAAAAGTCAAGGCTCCAAAATTCATTAGTTTCCAGGACAGAAAGTTTTAGGCTTGGGGGGAAACAGTGAAGTTAGGTGATTAGCCTTCGTTTGCTAATACTTTTGGAATTCCTCACAATGAATAAAATTACTCTGTGTCAGGGCACCAGTGGCGGTCCTTACAGCCACTGTGTGCTGGAACCCGAAATGTATTGGAGATGACAGTATAAAAATATATGCAATTTAGTAAGTTTATTGTTGGACGGGAGCTGTGGAAGTCAGCCCATCTTTTCCATAGAAGCTGTGCTACTTTGGTCACAGTTGAGCTTAGCCCTTTTAGTTAGTCAATATTAGCAGTAAAGGATTGAAAAAGAGCTTTTCTTTGAAACATCCCTGTGATTAACTGCCCCCTCCCTCCCTCTGTCTCTTGCATATAAAAATATTTAAAAAAAACCCTTCTTCCAACTAGTTGATCATGAGAGGAAGTATAAGTTGTAACTTGTCTTAATTAGTAATTAATTAATTATAACTTGTCTTAGTCAATAATTCTATTGCAATGAAGAAACACCATGGCCATGGCAACTCTTAGAAAAGAAGGCATTTAATTGTGGCTTGCTTATGCTCTCAGAGGTTTATGTAAGGCGCGGCCACACCCGATAATGGCAGCGACCATTACCACTTGGTAGCAACTGTTACAGTTGCTACAGCTCCCGCACATGCGCAGACATAAGCCCTCTCAATGCACCCCTCCCGACAGGGGTATGCAAATGAAGTACTCCAACACAGCCTCTCATCTGCGGGCATGCTAATGCGGGCATGCTAATGGGACATGCTAATGAGACATGCTAATGAGGCATCCGAATGTAACCAATGAGACATTGACATGCCACATCCAGACAGTATTTAAGAGGCGTGCTCACAGGCATTCGGGGTCTTTCGCTTCAGCTTCAAAGGATGCTCCCAATAAAGCATGATTGAGAAGAATCCTGGTGTCTGCGTCGTTCCTGCCGGCAGGAGGACGCGACAGGTTTAGTTCATTCTCATGGTGGCATGCAGGCAGACATGGTGCTGGAGAAAGGAGCTTGAGATTTTTACATCCAAATCCACAGGCAACTGGAAGAGAAAGACACTATCCCTGGCTTGGACTTTGGAAAAAAACATGAAAGCTCACCCACAGTGACACACTTTCTCCGAAAAGACTACAACTCTTAATTCTTTTCAAATAGTGCCACTCTCAGATGACTAAGTGTTTAAATCTATGAGCCTATGAGGGACATTCCTATTCAAACCACTATGTTCTACTTCCAGACCCCATAGGCTTGTAGTCATATCACAAGGCAAAAATGCATTCAGTCCAACTTTAAATTTTTCCATAGCCTAAAACAGACTTAACGCTGTTTAAAAGTCTTAGGTGCAAAGTCTCTTCTGAGACCCATGGCAATCTCTTAACTGGAAATCCCAGTAGAATCAAAATTAAAAACCAGATCATGCACTGCCATCAGACAATGGCAGGAAATATACATTACCATTCCAAAGAGGAGGAAAAGAAGCATGAGGAGGACATAGTGAACCGTAACAAAACTAAAAACCCAGCAGGGGAACCTCCAAACTCTGTGTCTTGATGTCTGATGCCAAAGCACTCTTCAGACCTCCTAATCCTTCTCAAGAAGTCCCACTCCCTGGTGACCAAACATTCAAATCTAGGGCGGCCACTCTTTTTCAAACCATCACATTACTTAGAGTGCAAGCAATTCTCTGTGGATCTCTTGGGCATATAAAACATTCCTTTAACTACTTGGGCAGCTGAGTACTGGAACCCAAATCTAATCTATTCCCTCACTGGAGGACCCCTTATGTCAGGTGCACTAGAACCCACCAATGTATTCCTCCACTGACCAATCCTTATAGCCACTATGTGCTGAAACCTGGATACAGTTTCTTTGGACAAAGACACCTTGTTGACCTGTGGCTAGAATTTAGCTACAGTTTTTAGGTTTTTTATAATCTTCTCTCTCTCTCTCTCTCTCTCTCTCTCTCTCTCTCTCTCTCTCTCTCTCTCTCACACACACACACACACACACACACACACACACACACACACATACACACACACACATACAGACACAGACAAGACACACGCACATACACACAATGAAGGGCTGACTTCCATTTCTAGATTTCACTCTCTGTGCTACCATCCTACAATAAACTTACTAAATTACACATATTTTTATACTGTCATCTCTAATACATTTCAGAGTATTGGTTTTTTTTTAAGAATTTATCATTGAAAACTACAGGTTTCTCCACATTCTCAAGATCTCCTATTTTTCTTTGTTTTTACCTAGTAATAACCGTCTCTGGAGATAACTCCTCACTTCCTCACTCCCAATTCTTCTGTTATTTCATCTCACATCCAAGTAGACTGCAGAAAATAGTGTTCCAACCTTAGAATAAATGACAGTACTTCTGGGGTAATGAAATTCAATCAATTAAGTATTCAAAAGTGTCTGTGCTGTCAAATAGTCACTCAGAAATTACTGAATACTATAAAAATAAAATCCCATTAGCAGATTCTAAACTGAAGCATCCTCTAAGCCCCTGGGCAGTCTAAGCCCCATCATTGTACATTTGTGGGCTATCAGAATTTAATATGTTTGCATATACATCTCTTTGGCAGTTCTGCATTTGTGTCATTTTGGAAGAACCCCCCTGATCAATAGAAAAGACACCTCATAATCTTTCTTGCAAGAACTAGGCCCTATTTTGGTCCTGCTCTCCCCTTATATTCACTTCTTGTCCTTCCACTAGTGAACCATCTGGTACCTGCACCCATGTTCATCACTAAGGATGTTTTCTGCTGTAGCCTGAAGAATTAGAGTGTGAATTTATTTAGGAGTTAGGGAAAAAATGAGTGAAAATATATCATTTGATGAGAATCAAAATATCTTCCAGTGATTAAAGTGTCTGACAACTTGTGCCTTCTTGAACAAAAGACTTTTCATTTGCACCAAGTTTCAGTAGAGAGGGATAATCTTCATTCCATATTTTGTAAAATTTTTAGTAACTGAGATGAATAGGTGCCTGCATTTCTTCCTTGAGAGAAGGGCATCATGGTATGCAATGAGCAAACTGTATTTTGTAACTGTTTGGCATGGCCCATTACTATCTACTATCTACTCATTAAAGAGTCACTGAATGTATGTTGAGTCCCTCCTCTCCAGGCTGGATAGTGGCTTGTTGAGCCAACATATCTGTACCTTCACTGAGGGTCCTCTCTATATAAGCATTCTTCTCTGCTGTCTATTCTTGGTACCAGCATAACTACATTCTCTGTGTTTAGAACACCATACCATGTTATAACTCAGTTAGTTACTAAGTATACGATCATGGGCTAGTGTACCCATCATCTCTGAGGCTCATTTCTTTCAATATTACCAGCTTTTCTCAATAATAGTGAAGAGAAAAATGGGACAATATTTGTCAAATACATATCTGTAGAGAAACATCTTGACATAAGACCAAGGTTCTTCATCACAACTGCAATTTTCTATGCCTGATGATCCTAGCAGGCAGCCCAGAGACATAGAACAAAGTCATTCTGATAGCTGAGTGTGTTGTCTCAGTCAGCAGCACCCAGAATATATCTTAGCCAACATTTGAAAGATTAATAGATTTTGAAAGAGCCCAGGTCCATCCCCAGTTTGTGATCTGTTTCCTGACTTTAGGATATGAACTCTATCCTCTGCTTTGTAGAAGGAGTAGGAAGGGCTTCTTTCTTGCTTCTGACTGTAGCATGTGACATGCTTGTGCCTATACATCTCTGCTACACTGTCCTTCATGTGTTCTGGATTTGTCTGCTTCTTCCTTTATCTTTTGACATCTTCTTTGACTCATGCCTGGTTCTCACATACTGGGCCTGGTGTTGTACAAAACACCAAGTCAGGGTGAAGCCAACTTATGATAATTTTAACAGCCTTAACACGGTACTCTAGGCCCCTGTGAACATGGCCACCTCACTGCCATGTTGATGTCCTTCTTGTTTATACACTAAGATCTAGTCCTTCCTGGGAAGCATGTCTGATGTCCTCATCCCTGTTGCCATTTTGATATCTGGATCATCTCCCACAGCCTCCTGGACTCCTACTCTCTTCTCCAAGCACCTTAATTTTACTTAATTCTTTGAATATCTTCCTTAAAAAAATCTTCCTAGTTGTACATTTCCTTGCTTTTAGTCTTTTAATTGGCTGGCTAATGCCCAATTAAACTGTGAAACCTTTTATTTCCTAATGTGTGCCATGAATATCTAAGATGGAAGCGCACTTCTCCATTTTACCAGCACATTTGTCTGCTAATGATGTTTTATTACATTGAGTCTTCTTATTAATGATATCAGATGAGTGCAGAGGCCATACTGCCCAATATTTATGTCTCAACATCTTAGAAGATATACATAAAATCTGTGTATTGGGAGGTCCTATCTTCAGTGTCAGCATCATGCTCAGATTTACGTTACTCCTATTCACAAAGTTCTTCCTTGGCAGATTCTGTTACTGATTTCAAAAACACTCCAACCACTATTTCCACACACTTCCACCCAGTTCGCTCAAGGACCAAATGATTCCTTATGAAACAACTTACATGTATTTTGAGCTGTGTAGGCCTTGCATCTTCTAAACAGTTTAAGAACTTTGGGAATTTAAAGGGAAAAACTGAACTGTGTCCCTGGTTCAATTATAACTTGATCACATTGCTAAGGAAGACTCTGTCTCCATTCTTGAAAATAAACACCATATGTACAGGCGTCCCCATGTGTCATTTCTAGTAACTCCTTTTCTAGTATATATAGAGATGATGTGTTTTGTGGATATGAATATTTTCTACAGCATATGCTAAATATGTCATGGAATCTCCTTGCTCTCTCCAGCCCTCAAGAACTCTGATGCCTGGAACTTACATCACAACATTATTCTTAACCAGGGGATGCCTTTACAGTCGGTGCTGGAGTGGATGTGACAGTGCTCCCAAGTGATATTTAAGGTCCTTAAATACCCTAAAGGCTAACTCCTATGTGAAAACACAAGACACAGGTGGGGATTACTAGTGCTTCTTCTCAACTGCACTAAGTCATTATTTGTGGATGGCCCCTAAACCATTGCCCATTCTTGTCTCAGGCTGATTTCAGTGAAAGGAAAGCTGTTTCACATGGCATTCGCATCTCTGGGAACAGCACCTCGTCACTACCATTCCAATTGTTTTATGAATGTGCCAGAGAAATGGCAGTGTGCCAGTGACAGCATCCACATGGCTGTTTGAAATGACACCCTAGATATAAAAAGAAAGCAAAATCCACCACAGATTGCAATGTGTACAATTTTTGGCTGTTTTGCACATCCTCTGCAGCTGTGCATTCATGATGCTATATTTAAGCAAAAATCTTTGTAAGAATTTGTCAAGAGGAGATGGAGGTTTGGCGGCCATTTTAGAGATCTGGCTATAGTGGTTGCCAAGGGTCGCTTCCTCCAGATTGAGCTATGCTTCTCTGGGAACCAGCTGAAAGCAGGGTGGCGCTGGAAATTAGGCTTTTCATAGGTGGTAGAACTCTTTTAAAAATTTAGCAAGACACTATCATTCTCTTTGAAACAGAGGTTACTGTATCTGTCTGATGCTTTAGCTGAGAAGGGCTTCACAACTGGAAATTGTAATCAGTGAGGAAAAGAAAGACATTAAAAACACTGATGTTCAGGTTTGGCACATCTTACATCTATGATCTCACCCTGAAGAAAGGAAACAGGTAACACATGGAAAGGAACTCATCCAGGTGAAAGAGGAGACTACTGGCATATCATCAGAGTTCCCACTGACTTCCTAGTGTCAGGAGAAATACTTCAGCCAGTCCTGTCCAAAGAGATAGAAAATAAGATATCCTGTGGACTCATTCACTGTTGAACAAAGAAATATGAAACTTGACTCTTGGAAGAGAAAAAGCAATAGGATTTTTAGAAATACCTTTTTTTTTTTAAGGTACAAATGAAAAGCATATTTGGATAAACAACCACTTAGAATCCATGGAGATGTCTCAAAGAAGAGAGAAATCGCCTGAACTAATTCCAGGGCTTCCTGCAGGAAGCTACTGTGGAGCATCCACAAGGGTCAGCGACACTCCAACCCTGCCTGCCACTGAATAGCGCCGTCATCTCTTCCCAGATGCGTGGGTTTCTCTAAATCATATTTGTCTATTACACACTTCAAATATTTGCATATTCTTAAAAAAAAGAGAGATGATCACGAAATGTCTTCTCCTCCTCTTAATCACCGTACATTTCGGTGGATTTTAAAATTGCATCAGAACCAGTTTCCTCAGATTCACCTCCAATGAAGAATCATTATTATCTGTAAGTTGATCATACTGTCCTTCTTTGAGTTCTAGCTTGGAGTTTTAAGAGCTGGGTTTTTTTTTTTATTGTTTTGTTTTTTCTTTTGATTTTTTGGTTTGAATTTACTATAAACTTGCTATAACTGAAGCTAATCTCTGCCACTGTTACACTCCTTTTCGATGCTGTCCCTTCTATATTTCTTCTAGAAATAAGATGTTATAGTTTTAGATATACAGAAAGATTGACGGTGGGATGGTTATAAATATCATAGACATGTTTCTTATAGTTGGTATGGTAAATATAAGTGGTTACAGTTTATGAGGCTATTGTTACAAATTACAACAATTAATGCTTATATTTGCTTGTATGTTTGCATTGGCCCAAATGTCCTATTTCTATTTAGGCCTGCCATTGAAGGCATCATCTTGCATTTAGTCATGCTGTCTTTATAGGGCTCCCTCGGCAGCCATGGTCTCTCAAACCAGCTTCTGGGGCCTATAAGTTAATAGAAATACTGATCACAAATTCTGTACTATATCCCTAAGCTGGGCCTTTTCTGGATGTTGTTGGTTTTTGTTGTAACTGTTGTTTTTTTCTTGTAGTTAGATCGAGGTTTCTGTACATTTGAAGGAAAGATAACAGAGATAAATATACAGTTCTCCTGCACCTGGTCAAGGGGACAAACCATTGTGGGACCTTACCTAATATTAACTTTAATCACCAAGTTGAAGCCATATTTTTTTACTGCCCCATTTATCTTAAGCTACTGTTTGGCCAACTTCCTCCCCCCCACCCCACACACACTCTTTTTAGTCTATACTTGAAGTAAAAAAAAGCACTATACACTTTAAGGATAGGAAATGTGTTCTGTATCCCTGAAGATATAGTATAATATAGTAACTGTGTAATGTATTCAGAATTCTTTTGAATGTGAGGTTTGCTTATTTTTCCTCATTTATTTATGAAACTTTTCTACTTAACACTGAAGTAGTAAATACACTTACTACAAATCTTTGAAAATCCATGAAATTATGGTATAAATGTGTTTTAATTGAAAATAAAGTTATTTAAGAGGTCAGCGCACTCCAGCAATAAGTAAATATTTGACAACAAAATTGAACTGGGCTATTAATATATTAAATTATCACATGTGGGAAGGATGTTAATGTAAGCCCCTTGGAAATGACAAAGACTGTAAAACTAAACAGAAGTAGGGACATTTAAGCACTGTACCATGATTGTTAAGCAAAACAAAACAATAAAAACTTCCCATGGAGGTAAGGGCACAAGTTTCTGAAAATTATTTGTCATAATTAAACAATTAAGATGGATAATAGACGCAGGTAAGGGTCTCACTATTGAAGTGATGGAATGAGGGCAAACTACGAAAGGTTTGGGTTGGAGCTGAGGATGCGACAATAGTTAGCTTAATGTAGACAGAGATAGGTACATGTGAATCATGAAAAGGAACAGCTATGTACCCAGGTTGGTCTGTTTCTGTGCTTCATGACTGTGCCAGAAAACCTCTGTTACAGTGACACCTTAGTAATACACGCTTCCCCCAGACACTGTGTCCTAAATAAAATATCTAGGACTTCCAGGAGCAATGAAGAATTATGAATTTGGGCCATGTTTGTACCAGATGTTTTTTTTCTTTTCCAAAACTTTTGATTATTTTTATTTTTATTAATTTTTAAAAATTTTTTATTAATTTATTCTTGTTACATCTCAATGGTTATCCCATCCCTTGTATCCTCCCATTCTTCCCTCCCTCCCATTTTCCCCTTATTCCTCTCCCCTATGACTGTGCCTGAGGGGGATTACCTTCCTCTGTATATGCTCATAGGGTATCAAATCTCTTCTTGGTAACCTGCTGTCCTTCCTCTGAGTGCCACCAGGTCTCTCCTCCAAGGGGACATGGTCAATGTACTATGGTGCCTCATATTTGTACTAGATGTTCTTAAAGTACCTTTTAGCACTCTAAGTCAAAAAATGCCCAAGAGACACTAAAATGTGAAGTTACAGCAATCAGACATATGCCATGAGCAGAGGTTTAAATATGGCTCCAGTTCTTAGATCATCGTGAATAAATTCCTCAGTCTATCTGTAGTTGATTTTCTCATCAAAATGTTGGATAATGGTATGGCATCAAAAATATTAATCTGTAGTCCCAGGCATATGTGAAGCATTGAAAAACCTTTGAAATGTCATGAAAAGTTTGATTGCTTCTAGACACTCTGCAAAATTAGCCATTTTCACTGTCTAAATGAGAAGTTGTCTTTTACAATTCAAGAAACAACATTTTCAAAATGGTTGGAATTGATGATAGAGAGACCAAATCAATTTGCTAAAATTAATTTATACACACTAATTTTCATTTTCATATATTTACAGTCTCAACTAATATATATCCAGATAAGTGCTAAAGCAGTTGTTATGGGTCTCTTTGATTTTTTACAAATGATTAAACTTCATATTTAACTTTAATGTGGCTATTTATTCTAAATGTAGCATTAGAGCTTTGGTCTGTGATTATCTGGTGTCACAGCTGACTAATTCCGTTATTCCTGTGAAAATTTTTGTTAGAATGTTTGCTTGATGTTGAATGGGAAAGAAGTAACTGCAAATTGACTGGAATTTTAAGCTACAAACAGTTGTACTGCACTTGAGTGAACTCACACATTGCTAGACATTCTGGGAATGTAAATTAGGCAGCCATGTCACTGAGGGAGGACACCAGGCAACGGCTGTTGACAGAAGAATCCAGGGCATGAGGGACACCTCTGCACATTCCAAAATGCCCTTCATATTCTTCAGTAGGGGAGATGTCTATAAAAACCTACATGAAGTATTGAAAATATTCTTATTTTGCCCAACTCAACCCATATGGTCAATACAAAATCCTTCTTTATTGAAACTATTCCTAGTAGAACAGAAGCTCTCATACCTGTGATTAACTTTTTAAATTTATTATTGTTTTGGCAGTTTCATAAATTTGTATATTGAATTTCATTTATTATCAATCCCCATTCTTCTCTCTCATCCCCTCCCTTTCCTGTAAAACCTTCCTTTCCAATGAGCCCCCTCTTTGTCTCCTTTTTGTGTGGCCCATGATGTCCCTTCTGTGAGCACGTATTAAAATATTTAGTCAGGTTGGTAATACTAGCTGCTTCCTACACTTTAATATGGTAGCACTTAACTGTACTTATATAATACAGTACTTCAGTATCTTTGCATGTTCATTTTGTTTTGGAGACAAGGTCTCTCTACATAGCCTTGTCTGTCTAGGAACTCACAATGTGGACCAGGCGGACCTCAAACTCACAGCAATCTGCCTGCCTCTGCCTTTTAATTGTTCAGAGTAAAGCCACCTGTACCACACAGGGACCAATAGGTCCCTTAAATTCAAAGGAGGTGGATTGCCACTTTGCTGTATAGCTCCTTGGCTTTGGAGGAGACAAACATTAATTTAAATACAATGTACTCCCAAATACTTAGGAGACACATGATGAATTGCACACAAAGATCCAGTCCAGACTGAAAACAGGTGTGCCAGTCACTTTCCTTGCAATCACACATCCTGAAACAACCCAAGGGAGGAGAGGTTTGTTTTGGTAGTGGATTCAGAGGGTTCTGACCTGTCATGGCAGAATCCCATCCAAGACCAGCACTGTCCACATCATGTGGGCCAAGGGGCAGAGAGAAGGGAGTGCCAGCACTGAGTTCAATGATTTCCCTCTCCCGCATTGCTTGAAATCCCAGACAAGGTCCCAGCCACTGTGTTGAGGCTTTGTCTTCAGGGAACCTTAGTACAATGCTGTCTGGAAACACTCTTCCCAAGCAAGAGTCCCACAAGGGAGACTCGGGCCCTACACACTTTCTGTGATGATCACATGACCATTCACAGGCTCCCAATTGTTTGATAAGATGTGCCAAATCTGAACATCAGTGTTTTTAATGTCTTTCTTTTCCTCCCTGATTACAATTTCCAGTTGTGAAGCCCTTCTCAGCTAAAGCATCAGACAGATAATACCTGAAGTTCCATAAGTCTTTTTTTTTCTTTTTTAAAAATTATTTATTTATTATAATTTATTTATATTACATCCTGCTTGTGATCCACTCACTTGTATCTTCCCATTCTTATCCTTCCTCTCTCTTCTGCCCTATTCCACTCCCCTAGACATATGAGACGGGGAGAGGGGCTCTCCACCCACCACCTGACCACAGCCTATCAGGCCTCAATTGTATATCCTTCAACCCCTTACTGTAAACCTGCAGGGCCTCCCAGCCAAGGGGGAAGTGTAATATGTGAAGTGTGGCTAAAATGTATTCTTAACTTAATGTTGAACTGTAGCTTGAGGTACTTTCTTTGCTCAGTATTTGTGTTACACTTATTTTCATGTACATTTGACCTCTACACCAAGCAAAAATGTTGAATAATAAGAGTATGCTGATAAAATTAAATTCTAGAAATCCAACATTATCTTATTTAAAATTTGTCTTGCATGTGATGCATATGCTTGTTGGTTTTCATGTAAATATTATGTACCTTCTCATCTAATTTTGTGTTTTGTTGAATCTTTAAATTACTACTTCTGCGATATTTTTTGTGTTATCAGGCACCGCTAACTGTATCAGATTATACCTCTAATACCAGTACATAGAGGGCTGAAGAGAAAGAATTACTGTTTGAAACCAGCCTTGACCTCATAGTGATTTCTAGGTCAGCCAAAGCTACATCACAAGACCCTGTCTCAAATTTAAAAAAACAAATAAAAAAACAAGACATACACTCGTTCCAATAAGTTTAATAAGAAAAACTATTTATTGGCATTATTCACAATTGTTCTAATAAAGACTTGGAACAATATATGATATTTAAAATGAATTAAACTTTTTACAACATTATTACTCATAAACTTTCTCATATGAATTTTTTCCCCTGTGTTTGTTATTCTGTTTGGATTTGTAATGTGATATTCAAGAGATAAAATTCAAGAGGCCTGCTATCCTTTCTCTGAGTGCCACCAGGTCTCCCCCTCCAGGGGACATGGTCAAATATGAGGCACCAGAGTTCATGTGAAAGTCATACCACACTCTCCACTCAACTGTGGAGAGTGTTCTGTCCATTGGCTAGATCTGGGTAGGGGTTTAAAGTTTACCACCTGTATTGTCCTTGTCTGGTGCCTTAGTTTGAGCGGGACCACTGGGTCCAAATCTGTCTATCATACTCAGAGGAAGGATAGCAGGTTACCAAGAAGAGACTTGATACCCTATGAGCATACACAGGGGGAGGAAATCCCCCTCAGGAACAGTCATAGGGGAGGGGAATAAGGGGGAAATGGGAGGGAGGGAAGAATGGGAGGATACAAGGGATGGGATAACCATTGAGATGTAACAAGAATAAATTAATTTAAAAAATTTTAAAAATTAAGAGAGAAATAAAATACAAAACCACACCTATATACCTAAAAAAAATTCAAGAGACCAATAAATAAATAAACCATAATGTTTTTAATGAAAATGTTTTGTGGGCAGGAGAGATGGCTCAAGTGTTAAAAGCACTTCCTACACAAGCATGGCAATGAGGGTGTGGATGTAGCACTCACTTTCAAAACCAGGCCTGTGCTGCATGTGTCTGTATCCCTAGCACTAAGCTGGGCCAGAGGCAGGAGAATGTCTAGGACTTGCTAGCTGCTAACCTAGGCCAAAAGCATGTGCTCCAGTTTCAGTGCCAGGCTTTGCCTCAAAGGAAGAAATAGGAGAGTGACACAGGGTATTCCTCTTTGACCTCTTCATGTGCACACAGGTTCATACAGAGACATATGCAGATACCACACACACACACACACACACACACACACACACACACACACACACAGTCTTTTCTAGGTAGAGTAACTCATGTTCTCCTCATTTTTATTTTCCTGTTTTCTTCACAGTAAACCAAAGTGACTAAAGAAGACTAAAGAAGATTTCCCCAGACATACCTCAGAAGAAAGCAAGACAGATTTTTCCAGACCATTTTTTTGCAGTCATGATATTGAAGGCTGGAAGCATTATCACAGGAAGCAATACCTGTCTAGTTTGTCACTTTATAATTTCTAGTTTATGATGGTTCCTCTCAAACTGCATTTTCCTGAGTTGTACCAAAATTCTTGGTTTACATATCTTTTACAAAATTGGTGAACTGGTAAATGTGGCATCTATTAAGAATTATAAAATTTTAGTGAAGGATTATGTACAGATGTGCTGAATAACCTTTTTTTCTTTTCAACTATTTCTGTTTATGACTGTTAACCTCCCCTTAAGTCTTTTGATATGCCAGGTTTAATTAATAATAATTTAAACATAATAACATTAATCTTTTAAATATATGTTTTTGTAGGATTTGATAATTATGTAGTCATGTTCCTTCTACCAGAATGATGATTTAGTGATTAGTCACAGTCCTACAAAGTTTCCTTCCATTCCTTGTAAATTCTTTGACCTCTATCTTCAGGCCCCAAATCCAGGTATTTGCAATCAAACATTACAGCATGGTCTTTGCTGAATGCTATGCCCAAGGGATCTTGCAGACTTTGCTCATCTGTCTTTTTTCACTCAGCATAATGCTGTGGAGATTTTGACATTCTACTTCGGGTGATATTATCTGTTCCTTTTTTTTGCTTAAGACTTGCCCATGCTGTGAATATAGCATAATCGTATAGCCATTTGCTAGCTAGCAGAAATCTGGGAGGCTGCAGTTTGGGGATGCATATATTAAAGCTGGTATAAGCTTGCAGGTGTTTTTCTTTGAGTGGTCATGGACCTTGGCTTCTTTTACATATATCTAGCTTTAAGAATGTAGACTTTTACAGAAAGTTTTACGTAAATTTTAAGAACCTGCCAACCTTTCCCCCCATGAAATTGGGTCTACTATATTGCGTACTCATTGTTTTTCTTCCTTGCAAAGCTGGAGATCAAACCTAAGGTGTCACACACGCTAGCCAAGTGTTGTGCCACTGAACAAAACCTTGGCTTGTTCTGTATTCCTTTCATATCTTAAGCTAGTTGAAATTCTCTTCTTTTATAGTTTGTTAAGAGTTTTTATGAATGCATTTGAATTTTCTGATACTTTAATGTTCAGATGATTTTTTTCTCTTAATTGTCTGTTGAAATCATCAGTATAATTGGTCAATTTGCATGTTGAAATATTGTGTCTTTGGGAAAGCCACATTTGATTACAATGTGTTTGGTATTCGAAGACTTTATTGAGGGACTTGATCTGTTGATACTTCGTTAAGGACTATTTTGTCTATATTAGTAAGTGATATGAATCTTGTTTTATCATTGTTAGATTTGTCATCAGTACAATGCTTATCTCATAAAAGGCATTGTGAAGACTTTTCTGTATTCTGGGAGGGTTGTTTTCGAATGAATTATTTCAAATTCAACACAAAACAGCCTGTCTTAATGTCTATTCCTATGAGAAAGTTATTAAGTACAAATTCAATTACAAGAGCAGATACAGTTATGATCAAGTTACTGTTTCTTTTCCATGTTTAATTCTTGCTACATACCATTCTCCAGAATGTTCCAGAACTACTTCACTAACTTCTGTAATATGCCTTCACAGTTCTTACTCTTGTTACACGGTCTCTTCTTTCCTTTGTTCGGATTAATCTAGTTTAACCTTCTAATAGACTTTTTTTTAATCTTGGAATCTTGGAAAGTTAGTTTTTATTCAATAATTTATCTTTTATCTGTTTCATATTTCATTCTGATATTTTATCATATCCTGACATTATTGTTTCATAACTTTCATCATCTACTGAAGAGTGTGACACAGGAAGCTAGCCTTACTCCAAAGACATAGAACAACCTGGGCACTATAGGGAGACCTCACCTCAAACACAACTCATAAACTTAGCTTATTAACCTAAGTAATGAATGCAGAGATTCCCTGTCTGAGCAGCTACTTGGATGCTGCTTGTGAATTCTGAAATGCTTTATATTTATTTTATTCAAACTATTTACTAGCTCAAAAATTTTGAAGTGTTTTTATATTTTATTCAATATATTTGCTAATTACCCTTGCTTCTTCTGAAGCAATTACTGGTTTACTCGAATATTGTTTATTATGCAGGTATTTTGAGGTTTTTCAGAGACTCTGATTTCTGGCTTAATTCTATTCTACTAGAGAGCATACCTCCTGTGGCATGAGCTCTTTAAATTTGTTGAATTGTGGCTTAGGACATGGAAAAAGCACTTATTATATGAAGATGTTTGTGTACACTGTTGAGGTTATTTGTATTGTTCCATAATTGTCAAACACTCCAGGTGTATATAGTATGATTATTTGTATATGCCACTTGTTATGCAGTTGTACAATTCTACAAACAGGAAAACCAATTTGTTTATCATCATGAATATATTTTTATATATTCTTGGTTTGATCCAATTTTTTGTTTCGTATCTTGCAAGTCTATCACGAAGCATCAATGAAGCTCAGTGTTTGTTTCCCAATGTAACATTCATCTTTTTGATGCAGTAATATTTATTGATCTAAAGTCTCCATATCCTGATATGGATATGGCTGCTCTAACTATCGCCGGATTCTTGTTGCCTTTTCATATTACTTTTTTCATCCACTTAACCTATACATGCTATATTTAAAGTAATGGCCTTATGCAGAAAATAGATGACTTTTTGTTTCGTTGTCCAATCTTAAATATGTATGATATTATTTATTTAACCGAATTTGGGAATGTTTACAACTTCTTGTATTTTTCATTCGGTTTGTCTAAGCTTACAATTTTTATTGTTTTTCTTTTTTCTGTGTTCCTATAAAAAACACAGGCATTAAGCTACTCACATGGGTTAGCCAATATGTCAGTGCAGCTGGAATTTTGTCTTTGAGCTTTTGCCCTGGCTTATGGATAAAGTTACAGATAATGCTATGGAAAGTATGCTTGCCCATAAGAATTGTTCCTTTTAAAGTTTTTATATCATCTAAGCCATATCTATATTTTAGGATAAGTCAAAAATACTTCAATTCCTAATAATTTATTATATGGAACAAAAATACCTTACTGTTTATGAATACTTCTTAAATCTTTCCTTGGAAAGTGGATGGTACAATTTTCCTGTCATTCCTGCAAACTTTTGATTGGTAAATGGGAAGTTTGCTTGTGCCTTCTCTATCCTGGAAGCTGTTTATAGAAACAGAGTGCCAACATGTTTGCGAAGCAGTTTCTCTTCTCATGAATTTTCCATCCAGTGTGAAAAGAAAAACACCACATTTAAATTCATTATATTTCCAATATTTAAGTGCTGCATAAACTGGAATGTCTTCCTTGGGTGTGTGTTTAAAATTCTGTGTTCCTGTCTGTTGAAACATTCACAGCAGGAAGGCACAGAATAGTGGAAGAATATTCTTCCAGGAGAGGTTGCCTCTAAATCCACTGATCTTTCATAACAGCCTAAAAATGTCTGGTCCAAGCTCGGCTGGGAGGAATCACCCCATAGTAACTTTCGGTGATTCTTAACCAAAACCAACATGCACATTTGTCTTTTTACAATCATCATGATTACAAAGGCCTCACCTGTCCACTTATATGAAGACTCTCAGTACATATTGACCATCTTATCTAACTTTGTCACTATTACTCATAATAATGTCAAAATGATCAGTTTTTGATGAGATACTGCAAAGATCTGTCTATCAACCAACTGTCTCAGTTCCTCTTATATACAAGTCAGACTTACTTCTGGGTGTGATGGGGGCAATTGTAGGCTCCAGTGCTCAGAAAGCTGAGGAGGAAGAATGGCTTGTATCAAAAGATTTGATGTCATCCTGGGCAATAGATAAGAGACAATAGTTTTAAAACTTAGAGTTATTCTTGTGATAAGTCTGATAAGTGAGAAAGTATATCACTGACTCTGTTGTATGTGTAATCACATGCCTCATGCTTCTCCACATGAACAGGAACTGTGTGAGAAAAAGGTTTGTTTTTTGGTTTGTTTTGAAGTGGGAAGTGCAAGATCTAGGGAGACAATGGTTATCCACCTTCCTAATGCTTTGACCTCTTAATACACTTGCTCGTGTTGTGGTGACTCCCAACAATAAAGTTATTTCATTGGTGCTTCTGATAATTTTAGATACACACACACATATAATATTTTAAAATAAATGTTCCCGATTTTATAAACAAAAAGCCTTACTACACGTATTTGTACTACTTGGCTTTGTGGTAATAGTCCCTCATCTGAAACTTGCTTTAAGTAGTCACAGGAATGAGAGATGCATTCTTTATTGGATGAGCATTTGTAAAATGGCATCACCCAGATACACTGGATGCTTTGATTTTAACAGAAGATGAGAGGAAATAGAGAACTACAACTAGAAAAATGAGATTATCAGCATAGTAAATGTCCTTAAAAAGGGAAAAGACTCTATATTCTTTTTCAATTGTATTTTTACGGTAAATGTTTTATTGTGAACTATAAATTTAAATGTTTATAGGTTCATATTAAAATGTATTGATAACATGGAAACACATAAAACTTTCCAGCTCAAGCTGCATCCATGCCTTTACCAACTTCTTATTCACTCATCTTGTTAAGGCAGCCCCTCTTCACAGCCTTGTCCCATGGTTGAATAATATTCCTTTCATCTTCTCTTTTCATTCTAAATCACTTGTTTTTGAGGAGGATACTGGAAGTAGTCAAGGGAAAAAAATTAATGTTTGCACTAGAGATGGCACAGGCTACTGATGACAGACAGTCTGGATTTACACTCTTACTTTAGATTTATTAGAGTCACAGCAGATGTAGCATTGTCATACCTCAATAAACACTGCATATTTTTGGAAGGCTGTGAAGTGTGCTTTTATGAGAATGATGAGGCCAAATGTTTACAGGTGTTAGGATAGTAGCATTACAAAAATTGGAAGCGGTATTATTGGCAAAGTGTAAAAACTACATAAATGTGTAACTATTTCCTTTCTCTAGCAGTAGGAGAGGATGCCACACGAGAACATCTGACCTGCAGTGTGTTAGGATGAAAAGAGTAATCTGTTTTTTTTTTTGGAGGTTCTGTTGAGGAAAGATAAACAGTGGTAATAAAAGTGTATGAAAGCCAATGAAGCTCAACAGAAGAAGATGTTTATAGCTTCAGTTGGCATAGTCTGCTGCCCTCTGTAGCTAGATGTGGTCCTTTTTTATTTCTCTACACATTGTATTTCTCTGTCATTCCTTACCATGCTATTTCTAGGAGACATACACCTACCTGTTATTTTCTCAAAGGACGATAGCAGAATACCTCTAAACCAACCCATTCCTACAGAAACGTCATTTTTTCAGACTGTTCAGCTTCTCAGTGCTCCATCTCAGGGTCTGCACAGGGGAAGACTCAACTGCCTAGTTATCTTCAATGGGACGCCTACTGTGTTTACAGTCTGATTTTCTTAGATGTGGTTCTGTGTTTCAGTGAGCCTCTCTGTTAGTGCAAACACCCAAAGGGACCGTTTCAGTAGTACAGGGTAACAGTAAAAGTGGTGAGCACTAATTCTATGCCTTATAGAAAATCACAACCAGGCAGACTTTTTAAAATATAAAAGTACCATGTTAAATAATAAGAGAGAAAATAAAAATAGGTAGCTTTCTATTGTTATGGTGTTCAAATTCTGTTCTGTGGAAATAGCATGTTGTTTGGCACTTTTTATATGTCTGACATTTATTTTTATCTCCTGTTTTAATGGAAAAAAGAGTTAATTTGAAACCAAGATTCTGACTGGAAGAAATGTTTTTAAAGTTTCCTAGACATACTCTCTAAGGTTGTATTCATTGCTGTACGAAGAGTCATTGTTTAATTTATTGCACACTTTCAATAATGCCAAGTACATGATTAAGTGCAGGGTGAGGAGGATAACATTATATATGGCTGGATTAAAATGGTGATTAATCCCACAGCTGCTGAGAGGATGATCTGGGAAGGAACCCATGATACTGATGTCACTATTTATGTCATAATAGTTCTGAGTATTGCTGGCTGTCGCACTGTGAGGACCACCTCTGTTGAAAAACAAGGAAGAGTGAGTTTACCAAGTACAAGAGTGAAGGCCCCAGAGACCTCTGACTAAGGTGTTATCATTGTATTCTGGAAGATTACACAACATTAAAAGAGAAGTGCAGATGGCTGGGTCCAAATGACAAAATGTTCTGGTTTTAGGGGAATTTACTATTTTGCCTCTCAGCACGTATTTCACCTTGTATTTTTTTAATAAGATGTTAAATTTTCTAGCCATGGTTTTAGGTTAAGGGAAACCCCCCAATTTGGTCAAAGAGACTTGATTTTTGAATCAAGGACTTAAGTTTGAGCAATGGAAAAATAGCAGTTTCTGTGTACTGCTGGACATAAAGGAAGACACACGTAGACTTTGCCATGGCTGCCAGAAGCTTGTGGATTTTGAGAGTAAGGGCAATCTGAGATAAATCTCCATAATGCAGCATGAGGTCGGGTCTCTATCTCAGTGGCACAGTACTTGCCACTGTATAAAGCTCTGAGTGTCACTGCAGTGATGACATGTGGGTCAACAGCGGACGAGTAGCTGGAGAGGTGGCTCAGCACCTGATGCCCTTCAGATGACCCAACTTCAGGTCCCACCTCCTAACCTCTTATATTCCAGCTGCAGGATATCCAACACCCTCCTCAGGCTTAAGTGGCTAATCCCACACAAAACGCACATATAAAATAAATCTTTAGAAACCATATAAAAATAACTAATACAACATTTACATCACTTACATCTTTGATCAAACTTTATCTAAAGTGGTCTTCCGATTGTGCCAGATGATGCGTGCAATTGTTTGAAATCTGAATTAGTTTGGCTTGGAAGCCACACTTGTAATAAACACTTGATAAAGCAGCTGCACCCTTTCAGAAATGGGAGTGGGGAGCTGAGTTTCCACATAGAAATATGACAAACACACGAGGGAAGGCATATAAAGAGAACAGCTCTGTTGAAAAGCAGATGTGACTACTAAGTTTTTGGCTTGTACCGATTATTTCACCAGCATTCTTATGTAGGATTTTTTAGCTGTTAATATACAAAATTAGCACTGCAAACAATTTTAATACTGGCAGAGCTCTATGCCTTTTATGCAAATTGTTTATGGCCCAACAGCTAAAACAAGTGATTGACAAACCAGTAAAATTAAGATCGTCCTGGGTAAATATCTTATATATGTTACGATGATTAATTTTAATTATAAATTGATAATTCATCTGAAAAGAGAGTCTCAAAGGGGATTTATCTAAATTAGTTTGGCCCATGGGCATTTCTGTGGGATTTATCTTGCTTACTTTAATTGAGCTTTGAAGACCTGCCCACTGTTGGTGGCAGTATTCTCTAGGCAGGAGAGTCTGAAGTGAATACAAGTAGAGGAAGAAAACTGAAAACAGGCAGAAGTGTATTAATTCAACGTTCTCTGTTCTTGACTAGGGCTGTAACGTGACTAACTACTTCACAGTTCACGTGGCCCTGATTTCCCTACAGTGATAGAGAGCAACCAGGAACTGTGAATCAAATAAACTGTTTCTCCCTCAAATTGTTTTTGTCTGCTTAAAACCCTGACTTTACCCAGAAAAGGGAATGAAACTAAAACATATATTTTGCTGTGTAATGAAAATCCTCACCAGGGAGCATGCACATCTACACTGGTATAGATTATAAGGCACACAAGCACAACAACTTTGCAGGAGACACCAACCGCTGAATCTTCTACTTCTGAATAACATAAATATCCACCCCAGTCAACATGTTAGGTTGAACGACACTGACATTTTCTTTGCAGGGGTGGTTGGCTTTGTTACTGAAATACAACTCAGTGCCACTTAGGCATTGTTTGATTCTCAACACCATTTTCTAGGATAGCCAATTGTCTCTATGAACATGTGTGCCATCTATACCTCTTTAGTGTGATTTTTGTGGACACTTAATATTTTGAGTGGAAATAAACATTTCCCATTGAGAAACAAATTCCTGTGTACCGAGGTCATTGAAATTCATGGCATTTATGTCTTACAATCATGAGTTTTCCAAATTCCTAGCAAGTAAGTAATCCTAAGTAAAAAAATTTAAATATATAATATATACAGTCATGTTCATACAACATAGTTCATAAAATCTAGCTCATACATATTTCTTCCTAGGTTTGCTGACATTTTGGTAAGGAAAAAAATCATTATTTACAGGGATCTCAAATATAACTGTTTCTAGTACCTAGAATGGATTGTAAATCAGAGAGGTGGAGTAAAGACTTCTAATCAGAGAGAAGCCAGATAAAAATAAAAGCCAAAAAAGTATGGACTCTTGTTCCAAATTTTTACTACAAAAGCTGAATTTTTCAGAACCCTTAAGCCTGAGGCTATTAGTAGGCATTTCTGTCTAAATGTTCTCTACTGCATTAAATTTGTTCCACCCCACAGCCCCCACCAGCACCTTTGAGTCTCTGCCTTCATCATGTTTAAACCAAGTATCTTTTTCATTTTAATTATCAGCTCCAACTTTGGTATCATTGCTCATAATAATTCCAGACAGCAGACAAAGGGTAGAAAGTCACCTTTCTTAGGTGTTACAAAAGGCATAAGCCACAAGGGCAGCGTGGAGGCCCCTGGATCCTAGGCTTCTTTGGTGACAACACAGGAAATGATAACCACAGCAGTACCTAAAATGCATTATGGACATGAAGGGGCCACAAACTGGCATGTAGTGATGGGCATCCACTTCAAAGAAAACCTTTGATCCCGAATAGCCACATCAAAGAAGCTCTGTAACGGGACCAAACAAACACTTTAAATACAGATTGCTGACGGCATCTGTCATGGGTTGTTTTACCTATTATTGGCTACTTTTCATGTGCCAAGGAAGATTACCATATTGGTCATGGAAACAGAAGTTATTTCATGAAATTCTCTTTGCCCTGATCACTATCAAATAATTACAGGAAATTACTTCTCACTGGTGTTTGAAAGGCCTTCTGGGGTTTGTTTGCGCATTTACACTCACTCTGTGTGTCAGTGGGTTTGTGTGAGGTAATGGATGTGTTTTAATTACATTTGAATTGCCTCTCTTTGTATATAAGGTACACATTCTTACCCTGGAAAGAGAAGCAATCAGCAGTGCTTATGACAAATCCACAGGTTTGAATCTGCTGTCTCTGTATATTTTACTGAAATGGTGTGGAACCTGTGTGACTGATACTTGAAATATGGAATGTGCTGAGCAGAATGTAAATATATTTCTTGATTGCTGCATAGAGATGGAGGGTCCAGTGGACATAAAGATTTGGTGAAGTAAGGAGGACAGGATGACATTTTGTTTGTGAGATGATGAGGCTGGGATGGCATCAATGCGGTCTCATGGCTCAGCCAAATTCGGAGTGGTGATGAGCATATCAGAAATCCTCTAAGGAAAATAAGCTCTGTAACAAAATTATGAGTTAAAATCCCACTGTGCACCCATAACACTACAGGGTGAAAGACAAACAGGCTCCCTACAGATAAACAGAGCTCTGCTTTGCCTACGATACACTTTGCCTGTGCAAATCATGGAAAAGACATTTTGGGTCATCACTGGAGTCCTTCCGGGAAGACAATGGAAATTCACCTGAGACATAAGCCTGCACCACCCCATTCTGATGATTGGTGGGAAGGGAGATTTCTTCCCACTCCTCAGAGATTGAGCTTATGACAGAAATACTTGTATATGGTGTCTAGTGAGGAAATCTGCAGATCTTCTTTAAACACATGATGCCTATGCACCTACAAAGATGAAGAAGGGAAAGTGTGCATTTTCATAAACAGAGACAGTAGCTGAAACATATTCTACATAGTCTTTCCCTTTACAACAATGACTCTATATTTTTCCTCACTTGACTGTCTTTAGAAAAGGACTGGCTTGGATTAGGTAGACCATTTGGTCCAGCAGACAGACTAGATTTGAAGGATGGGAGGCAAGATGCAGAACCAGTCAATGTCCTGGATACTCCAGTTATAAGAACAAGACCAACAGAAAATCTATTCCTTGTTGCCACATTCTAAACTCCTCGTGTCAGAGCAGTAAGGATGCTAACCTTTTCCCAGGCATGACTGGCTGCAGAGCTTAGAGATGATTCAGATGGGTGGGGTACAACAAAGAGGTTTGCTGAAAACAAAATAAAACAGATTTATGCAGACCCACAGAGAATCAGAATATAAATAGGATGGAATTTGTGCATAGTATCTGATCTATTCTGCCTTGAAATCAAGTTTCCAGACTGCCAGGACCAGAGAAAATATATTTACATATGCTCAGATGAACAAGTCATGATATCTTTGATCCTCACCTTGCCAAAAAAAAAAATAAGGAGAGGAAAGTTTTTCAAACTCTCTATAGGAGGGTGGCCCATCACTTCACCTGGGAAGCATGATAGTCCTGGCTCAGGTGGCTTAAATGTGGGAGAGCTGACCCTGAAGGCATGGACACTGGAGAGCCAGTCTGGTCTTTTGCCAACAACAACAGCAGTCAGGAGAGTCAGCCCTTGTGCTACTGGTTCAGAAGAGCTGACAGGCTGACCAAATCAGAGACCATTCAGGCTCAAAACCAAGGCTCTGAGTTGGCCCACCCCAACATCTGCCCCATCTGTGAACTGCTGGGGCGTGTGAAGGGACTAGTCCTGTAGATCCAAAGCTGTAGGATCCCAGTGACACAGGGCAACAACATCATATCTGAGAGGACTCCCAGTCAGGATCTGGTATTGATGATGTAGCAGAAGCCAGAGGCCTAGTACCATACCAATGACTCATCGCAATGAACAATTTTAAGAAGTATGGCCAATTTTAAGAAGTGTATATACTCTGTGACACACCATGGCACACTGCAGCTGCCACTGTGAGATTTATTTTTATTGCTTTATTTTTATTTTATTTTGTAGGGGAGATTGCAAGGGATGAGGTACACTATGGAGAGATGGGGAGATGAGTGGGATTTGGGTACATGATATGACATTCACAAAGAATCAACAAAAAGTTAGAAAAAAACAAAAGGAAAAAAAGAGTATCTTATAAATTTCTTTATGGTATGCTTTATTATCATTATGTTTATATGATTCTTTTTAAATTCCTCTGCAGTTTCTTCTTTAATCTGCAAGTTATTTAAAAACATGTTACTTTGTTTTCAAATGCTAAAGCCTTTGTAGACACCTGATTACCGTTGATTTCCAATCTGTTTCCCCTGCTCTGGGGGATCTTGTTCTGCAATATTTCTATCATTTGTACTTTGTAATTTAAATATAATAAATATTCCATTTGATCCTGAAAAGACCTCACCCTTCAGTTGTATATAATCAAACATAAATGCAATTAAATAATATCAGGTAAATTTTAATGTTCTTTACAAATCTATTTTCATTACTTCACTTCCTTTTCCATTTTTCTTTCAATATTTACTGAACACATTCAAATCTTTTTGAAAGAGTATTTTAAGTTTATTTGAGATTTTTGTACATGAATCCTTTCTGTATTGAACTTTGTCCACAATTACTATTATGGTTTGAATGTGAAATATGTCCCTAACAAGTACATGTTAAGGGTACAATACCCAGTTTGTGTCCCTAAATTGGAAGGTAATGGAAGTTCAGGAGATGGGTCCTGATTAACAGAAGTTGGTCACTGAGGTATGTTCTAGAAAGATAGGCCTCATAGCTAGCACCTTGGTGGATCCTGCTTGCTGCCTGTTCTGAGTTGACAAGCCTCTGACCTCTGATAGGGTCTTCCTAACCCAAGCATCCATCTTTCTTTTCTTTCTTTCTTTTCTTTCTTTCTTTCTTTCTTTCTTTCTTTCTTTCTTTCTTTCTTTCTTTCTTTCTTTCTTTCCACCCAACTTGTGTCAAAATCTCAGAAACCATAAGTCCAAATAAAATTTTCCTCTTTTTAAACTCATTTAGGTATTTTTCACAATGTCAAAAAAACCTAGTCCTTCATGTCTTGAAATCTGATATTTTTCTGGTAATAATGTAGTGAATGAAATTTCCTGTGCTATTGATGCATCTTGCTTATTATTAACTTCAGATGATCATGTCATTGTCTTCACGGTTTATTATTTTATTATTAGTATATATTAGTATGTTGTTTTTTATCCATTGCCTCTTATATTCATTAAAATATTATTAAAGTGATGTCTTTTTTTACTAATGTATATAATGATACAATTTTCTAGTTCCCTTGTTCTTTCTCTTCTACTTTTCCTGGAATAAATTAATATTTTATTTAAATTGTCATTTTAATTTTTGACATATTAAGAAGCTGTGTATTTTCATGGGATTGTTCTAGAAATATACACACTTGACTCATCTCTGTATAGGATGTATTGTCTCTTAGTGGACATTTGATGATGAGTTTCTACCTGAACCTTCTATCTTAAATATTGTGATGTTGCCATCCTATGAATCACAAGAACATGGGCTATAAGGTAATACTACCGACTTCTGTCCTTTTTAAAGTTTTTGGTTTTTAAAGAACTCGAGTAAACTATATAACTTCATGCTTTTTTACATTCATTCATATTTTTACCATTTCTACTGCTTTTTTCTATATTTTAAATTTGTAGATAGGAATATTTAAACATAGACAAGATAACATGTGTTGTGTAAGCTTGTTGGAAAGAAGTTATTTTGTTTTCCAACATTTTATTTTTTTTTATTTTATCCTCCTTTTGAAGGGTATATTTTTTGAAAAGAGAACTCTAGACTGACTCTAATTAATGTTAAAGACAAAACTGTTCTTTTTTCTTCTAATGTTTCTGATGAGTTCTAATTCCTTTGTATAAAACTTGAGTTTCTCTAATTTGTTTATAGATACCAGTAGATTTAGTATGCTATGTGATACGCCAGATAGTGCTTTCTTTGCATTGATTTGCCATGGAGTTTAGAATGAGTTTCTTGGGTATATGTTAACATAGCCCATGGATTTGGTCATAGAAGTTTCTCGATCATAACTTTCTATTTCTGCCAAGGTTAGAATACTTGTCATTGTTAATTATTGACATACCTATTGTCAGCCTTGTCATGCTTTTCTCTGTTTGGAAGGCAGCATATGCCTGTTGATGTCTGTTTAATATTTTCTATGAGTCAGTTTTTTTCTGGGTGTTCTTCTAAAATTGAATGATTTTATATATCATCAATTTCAATGTCATTGACTTTCTTAACATCTTTAGTCTGACTTGAAGATTTTTAACTGAGTTTTCATCTTATACTTTAAGCTTTCCACTTGATTACTTTTAAAAAGTAATTTCTATTATTCTAGGTCCCCTTATATGTTACCATGATTACATTTCCCTTCATGCCTTTGATATATGTATAACAGCTGTTCTAAAATCTTTGGGTTATTTGCATTATCATAGTTTAGTGTTTAGTTGACATTTTTATCTAGACTATGAACTGAGAGAAGTGACAATTTTATATTATTTCAAATATGGGATAACCATTGAGGTGTAACAAGAATAAATTAATAAAGGAGAAAAAAAATAAAAAAATAAAAATAAAAAATGATAAAGATTATACTTTTGACATTTTTATAAATATGATTCTTAGGATTTTTGCCAACTTTGCTTATAAACAATATGCAAGTACCAAAAAATTGTGATGCTTACAAATTTTTATAGGACTGAATATCTGTATTAGAAAACTCATAAACTAAAATTATGACTCAACTAATAAAGAAAAATAAAGCTTCAATTTGAAAAAAACAAATATCTTTCTAGTAATTTTTAAAGTTTACATTATGAAAATCACATTTCAGGCATTCTGGAATTTTCCATCCTTTTCCTAAAATTATCTGAATTTCCTATTAAGGGGTTGTTGACACGGTTAAATTAAAACACCAAATCTTTCCTTCCCTGCCATGAATAGCTGCCAAATTTTCTGCGTGTTTCTTCTAGACTTATTCAAAATTTTATTTTTCTTTTACTTTGTGGAGTTGTTGCATATGTCCACAGTTAACTGTCAACTAAGCTCCCATTCATCTTATATGTAGCTTTTGGACCACCCCTTCAGCCAGTGGTTTGATCCACTCTATCTTCTCTCTAACTTGCAACTGCTCCAACAGCACTGTACCCACCACCCTATGCCTCATGTCAGAAATGTCAACCATCACATGTGAATTTCTGGAGCTTCAATAAAGATACTATGTTTGATAAGAAGATATCTTAGTCAAGGCTTTAGAGTAAAGTTTTCTCTATCCACATTGCCCTTTTCTACATGGAGTATCATATGTATGGCTTCTTCCTTCCTTCATTTTCCCAAATTAGAAATCATGTGGGGCTGGAGAAGTATCTCAGTGATTAAGAACACTGGCTGCTCTTCCAAAGGACTCAGGTTCAAATCCCAGCACCCACATGGCAGTTCACAACTGTCTGTAACTCCAGTTCCTTGCACAGACACAGATGGAGATAAAACACAGATGTAAATTAAATAAAATAACTTTTTAAAAAAGAAATTGCCTACACAAATTTCAAGTAGTATATTTCTCATGAATATATTTATTTTTATTACCTATTTATCATTTCCTAAAATTAAATTATGTATTCATTAACATCTTTACTGTTGTTTGATTACCACTAAATGATATGCTCTTTGAGAGTGTGAGTACTGTATCTTTCCATTTCTTTATGCCCCTGGTACTTATTTATATTAACATTTGATAAAGACCTGACTTGGAGAATAGCAGACTGGGTATATCAATCCAGAAAAAAATGTGAAAATATTAAGAAGAATTTCCTTATCAGAGATCAACCACAAGTGCATGGGTCAGAGCTCCTCCGTGATAGGGTTATTTTTGGGCATGATGACGTAATCGTAGCACTAGGATGCTGAGTCATCACCCATACATATGGCTCCGCATCCATATGGCTTATGCAGACATCTATCTTTATGCCTGTGACAGTAACATCTGCCTCTTGGTAGGCAGGGTTTCTGACTTGCAAGATGTTCAGCTTATAAGCTCTGTCACCGCCTTGCTGCCTTTTACATGAATGGTAGTCTAGTAAGCAGTTCATTGCAGTACTCTAGCCTACAAGACTCTGCTGCACTAAGAACCTTTGAGAAGAGCTGAACATGGGGAGGCTGAATATCTGTACCAATTGGGCAAGGTCTTTAAGAACAAATAGTAAAAAACACTGAATAGGTAGCCCCAAATATTTTATTCAAAATCGCAGTTCCACATATATTTCCTTGTTTTGGTCCACTTCTGACTGTAAAAGTACTTCTTGAATAAACCTTCATTTTCTCTCACCTATTTGTGTATTTATGTGGCTCTGCCCGAGAGACCATTTGGTGCAAACTGTCCATCTGCCTTTGTTTTCCCAGATTTTAACACCATTCACCCTGGATCTTTTCTGACTGCAATGATGCCAAGGTGAAGATTAGTTATAAGCCTAGAGCTTATGTGGCCTTTTCTGGAGTGGATCTCTTTTCCTATGTCTATTAGGAAGGACACTTTACTAGAATTAAAACATAAAAGCTGAGATTTCTTGCTGAAAATAGACCATAGGACCATAGATAATTATTTAACAGGAGAGAGTCTGAGAAAATTATAAATGGCATCTACCTACTGGAAGCTAACCCAGAATGCACGCCAACAAAGTTGAAAGACTAAAAGGGCATGAACTATTGAGAGGTAAAGTCAACAACTAGCATTAACTGTTTAGCTTGCAAGCAGAAAAAATAATGGGAGTGCTAGTAGTATAACCACAACCAGCATTGACAATAACCAAAAACTTTGCATTGACTTACTCTATGAGGAAATTCATTATTTCATTGCATATATAAAGAGAACACAACACACACACACACACACACACACACACACACACACATCTATATCTATCTATCTATCTATCTATCTATCTATCTATCTATCATCTATCTATCTATCAAGGAAAGCATGGAAACAGTACTTATTAGGTAGGTCATCATGTATGAGTATTGGGCTGAGTACAATATGCTATTAAAAGGTGGATCTTTACATGGGAGGTTTTGCATTTTACTAACAACTCATCCAGTATACTATAGGTATTATGTACAGGATTTGGATCATATTTTAGTAAGAGGAATTGTAGAAATCAATAAATTTTGCTTTGAGTTGCCCAGTTTGGCATTTTGACTCTGAAACATGTTAGCATTTTAACTCTATATATGTCCTTTCCATAATAAAACACTTCAATATCCACAAATGGTGACAGTGAAGTTACTGAACTTCTAAGCATTTGCAGTGTCCAGTTATGAGCATTAGGACATTTCATATGTTTAAAGTGTTTAAAGCACTAAAAGGCACTCAGAGCTTTCACATTTACTACCGACTATTAACTATTACTACCTGGGCTGTAGCAATAGAGCTGGGGCATTCCATGTGAGAACTAGATTCTACGTCATTGTTTATCCAGAAGGACAGAGAAGCAGAGGTATGAAGCCCTTTCAACCATTTCCCTGTGTTTGCACATCTAAAGAAGAGGTGAAGCAGAACCCGATGTAGGTAAGATCAGTCTGACCTGAGCACAGCAAGTGTGCAAAAGGGGGAAGCAGATCACTCCTGCAAAGTTTAGACAACCTTGGTGTCTGGACTCTAGTCCTGGAGGGCGGAGTATAACAGAACATCAAAAAATTTGCTTCTTGGCCCTCATTTGTAAAAGTAAAGGTCATCAACCTCATGTCTAGAAACACTTTCAATTTCCAAGTTCGTGTTATTTTATTATTATAATCTTTGCCTCTAGATGAAGTGGTTTATATTCTAAACAAGTTCCCATTATGTAACTGCTATTTTTTTTTTTACATTGTATGCTCTGTGTGGATAGTGTGGACAGGAAGACAATAAGCCTTCTATCAAGCTAGACATTTACAAATGACTGGCTGAAAAGTAGGAAAGAAGCTCATTCCAGGCATATTTACAGAACAGCTTCGGTATGCCTCTAGAGTCCTATTTTAAAGCAGTATGAGTAATTCCACCCACTCAAGAAAACCTACCTATATTCATGATGGAAACTACATTATATACTCCATTTACTTACAGTAATTATTTATTTTATTTATGAGACTATAATATAATGACACCATTACTCCATTCCTTTTCCCCCTTTCAAGCTCTTCCATAAGCCATGCCTTGCTCCTTTTCAAATTCCTGGCTCTCTTTTCATTACACACACACACACACACACACACACAGGGAAGAAGAGAGAGAGAGAGAGAGAGAGAGAGAGAGAGAGAGAGAGAGAGAGAGAGAGAGAGAGAGGTATCCATGCATATATAATATAATCCTAAATGCATAAATACAACCTAATCAGTCCGTATGAAGTTACATGTATGTATGTTTTCAGGACTGACCATTTGCGATTGGGTAACCAATTATAAATATCTCAGCATTCAGTGAGTATAAGAGAATTTAAGGACATTTTACCCTTTTTCTTTGGTAAGATATTTGGGTCTAAACTCTGAACTTTTTAAAGTTGATTTTTTTAAAGACAAGGTTTCTCTGTGTTGCTTTGGCTGTTCTGGACTCGCTTTGCAGATCAGGCTGGCCTCAAACGCTGAGCAATCTGCCTGCCTCAGCCTCCCAAGTGTGGGGATTAAAGGTGTGTGCCACCACATCCACCTAAAGTGGATCTTTTGTTTATTATATTCCATATGAAAACCCCCTTATTCATAGTGAAAACTCATTTACAAATTAAGTGTATTTACAGCAGTGCTGCTACAGATATGAAGTGTTCTTTTGGGGGTAGCAAGAGCTCATTTGCTAGAGAACCCTGTGTGCTAACTTGCATCGTCTCCTTTTTTCTTAATATTAGGTGTCTTGATACAACTCTGAGTGCAGCCTATTGGTTGGCCTACACATGTAAATTTAATGATTTTTATAAGACATTTAGAAAACCTCATTCTAGGTAGTAATGAAAAGGAAAAAAATTAGTTCTGTCATAGAGCCCATCTCTAAGCAATCTAAGCTGGTGGGTGACAGGAGGAGATTGAAATCTCTTCTTTCTCTCCTACCCACAAACTCTTATCTGCCTCAACAATGATCAGTGTGGTTTAGTGAAAGATGCAGGTCAAAACAGAACACAGTTAGCAGAGAAAATACCCGACATCAAACAATAATTTAGAAGTAAATTTGTCCCTTTATTTTTATTTAATTTTGTCTCTATTTTTAGAACTTATACACATAAATAGTCTCATATCCATCCTCATTCTTCCCTTCACTTTCCCTCCCATATCTCTCTCAACCTCACCTCTTTTTTTAATCACTCTCTAAGTCCCATTAGTGGTGCACATATGTGCACTGGTTGGGCCCATCCACTAAATTATGGGAAACCTACCAGAGGTCATACATTAAATAAAGGATTTTCCTCCCTCTTCCCACAACTACCCACTGCCAATAGCTCCAACATACAAGGTAGAGTCTAGAGACCATCTATGGAACTATGCTGAGATTTGAGTTGGCGTGACCTTTCTAGTTCTTGTGCAGGTAGCTGAGCTGCCTTGACACCATAATCGTAATAGGTATGCTGTGTCCAGAGGGCAACGTTTCACAATGCCAACTCATCCCCCATCCTCCAGCCCTTACATTCTTCCCACTTCCCCTTCTGCAACATTCCCTGAGCCTTGGTGGTGGTGGTTGGTGGCAGGGGACAGGGTAGCAGGGGGGAGTCAGGATTATGTAAGTGCTTCATTTGATGCTGAGCAGTGAGCCTCTTGACCTCAGCACATTGAACACGTGTGCATCTCTCCTCTGACTGCTGCACACTGCAAAACAACTTCTCTGAAACAAAGCTGACAGAAGACCAGGTCTGTGGGTATAATCTGTCATCCTTAAAAAGGGAAACTATTTTGTATATTTTAAAAATGAGTCATTCATGTTTAATTTCAGTATAAATGTAGTATGGTTGTTTCAATAAAGCACGTAATAAAGGTCAGTAAAACAATTACCGAATCATCATCTCACATCTCTCTTACTTAGAAACTTTAGATTATAAAATATATATTTAAATCAGATGTACTCATATATATGTATATGTGTTTCATTTTAAAGACTCTAAGTTTTTTAACACTAGTTTTAGTATAGATGTCTACATTTTTGTGTTTATAACTGAATAATGTTTCAGACTATAAAAATACTATGGTTTGTTCCTTACCAGTAAACATTCAATTTACTTTGACTGTCTAGAAGAAATTATGTAATAAACATTGTGATAAAACTGTTCCTGATCATTTGAAATAAATATGCAAAATAAAAAATCATTAAGTCAAAAATTTTATTTAATAAATTGTGCCAGATTTCTTTCCCAGAAATCTGTAAAACCTCTTAACTCCAACAGCAATACATGATATTACCTATTTTCATAAATCCTCATCAGCAAGGGCTTTCATACCTTTAGCTGTTGCCAATGTGTTGGATTAAAACATGATACCCAGTTGTCATAATTTGTGTTTTCCTGTCTGCTACTGAAGTTGACCATCTGTCTACACCTGCAGTAACCAGTTAAAGTGCTTATCTTTCTTGGTCTAGATTTCTAAAAAAAAAAAAAAAAAAAAAAAAAAAAAAAAAACAACAAAAAACAAAACAAAACAAAACAAAAAAAACCTTTTCCTTACTTTATTTAGCATAGCTCTTGTTATACTAAACATGCCCAGTCTCAAATTGAGTGAACTTTGTGTACTCTCCTTTACTGATTTGAGCTTGGTTATTTTATTCTTGTTGTTGTTTTGGGTTTGGTGGGTTTTTTTTTCCTTTATTAATTTATTCTTGTTACATCTCAATGGTTATCCCATCCCTTGTATCCTCCCATTCTTCCCTCCCTCCCATTTTCCCCTTATTCCCCTCCCCTATGACTGTTCCTGGGGGGGATTACCTCTCCCTGTATATGCTCATAGGGTATCAAGTCTCTTCTTGGTTTTTGTTGTTGTTGTTTTATTTTGTTTTGTTCTTGCATCTTCTGTTCACAGAAGTTTCTTGGTGTATATCTTTAGCCTTAAATTTTCCCTTGAGGTTTAGACCAGTGTATTTGCTACTTGCTCAACAACATCATTTTTTGATTTCAGATTTGAAATGACCTGAAGGGAAATCTCCGTAGTGTACATGACCCCTTCCAGTAGATATTCATCCCTTCCTCAGGACTTTACAGGCACCGTTGTTCTCTATATAATTTGAGCAAACCCTCGAGGCTCTAGCCTTTCTCATCTTTAATATCTTTCACAAGTTTGTTACTCAATATTATTGCCCCGAATCCCCAAACTTGCTCTGCATACTTTGGTATCCTGAGGTATCTACTTCTATGCTTCCAGACCAAACATTGTCAAATCAGCTAATGAATAAATTACCCCATCTAGACTTTTCTTGTTCTTACCATTCTTTCTACACATTTTAGATTTATACCCGGGCATTTTATTGTTAGTGTTAGTGCTGTTTATTTTCATTTAAACTCTCTGGTAGCTTCCAACTGTGCTCAGAATAAATTGCAGACCCTTTGCTATAGTGACTATGTCCTAAAATATCTGAAGCTGAAACCAGCTCTCCATACCTTGCTTTAGTAGTGTTTTCTTCCCTTAATATTTCTTACATTGTGGATGGGGCTTGCTCACTAAGTATATTACATTTATTTGCATTTTCTGAGGATTCGCGTTGAACGTCCTTGATCTGAAGTGCCCTTCCCTAAAGCTCCTTGCAGTATCCTCTTCACCACTTTAGCGCTAACTTCAAAGCCATTTCCATTGAGAAGAACATCTGACCATACGCCCAATGAACAGCTCATCTCTGCTTATCCTCTGCCACATTTCCTCATTTCTAGAGAGCCGTTTGTACCTTGAGTAGGGTCCATCACAACGTAGGTGCTCGATGACATGTCATTAACTGATTCTTATGCTTTTCGATCTTCACAGTCCTCTTTAATTCATATACATTCTCATCTTCCTTTTTGTATTACTTTTTCACTTTTGTGCCTTTACCTGATCCATTGATAATTTTCTAATCTGAAAAGTATAAGATAAATTTCCCATATAGAGACTCAACTATTCTAACATTATCATTGTCAATATGATTTCATTGTCATCTGTGATTTTTTTCAAAGAAAGTAATACTTCCTGATATAAAATTTTACATATTAGCTTCTTAACATATCACACAAGTTGTTTCCAAAGATGACATTTATAGAACTAAAAAAAAAATCATTTTCTGGATGCTGTGCTTATGGCCACGCTCCCAAGCATGAATACCTGTACTGATGGCTACCCACTTACTCGGGGATGCGCTTGTAGCTGGCTCAGCAGAAAACTTGATGTGAGGGATAACTGCGTTGGTAACACCAGGGATGTTTGTTGTAATTTTGAGGTTTCACTATGTATCCTGGGTGTGTCTTGAACTCATGCTTCTTCTGCTTCCATCTCCCATCTTGAGTTTATTAATGAGATACATTTTTTAAAGAAACCCTTCAAAAAGCATCATCAATAGAAAGGATAGATTTGGTATAAGGCTGAGTGTGGAAGCACAATGAATGAATTGGCTCTCTGTCTGGCTCTGGATCACATTTTTTTATATGAGGAAGACCTTTTGTGAGGTCCTCCATGTGACATTCTCGGGTTATATGAACTAGCTAATGCGGGCGAGGTATTGAGCCTGTTTGTTTTAATTGTTAGCTTGACACAGTTTAGAACCACCTGGAAAGCCAGTCTAAATAGCAAATTGCCTATATTTGGTTAGTGAGAAGATCTACCAGTTATGGGGGTGGGTAGACCTGCCAATTGTGACAAGGGACACAGAACAGTATTAGAGGAAGTGTCCAGAGAGCTCATAGACATGCCTGAATCTATGTTTTTTATTCTTGACTGTGGATGTAACAGAACTAGACACTTTGAGCTCCAGATGTTTTGAATTTCCCATAATGGTGGTTGGTAATCTGAAATTGTGAGCCAAACAAACTTTTTCTTCTTCATTATTTTCGTTAAGATATTTTATCAGAGCAGCAGGAGATTTACTCAAAGTTCATAGGGAATTTATAAATGTGTTGGAAGTCTCAAGTGGCTTTGAGAGTATAGAACAAACAGAAATAAGCCTTGAAGCATCTGTGTTCGTTACTTAATCCCCTAGAGTAGTGCTCCACCGCCCAGTACTCATTCTTGAGAGCTTAATGCATGTGTGCACTGTGCTATTCTCTTTCATGTCTGTCACCATTTCCCTATAAAGTTTCCACATTTTACCCTTTCTTCCACATCATACCACCTGTTTTCTCCTTACTCATGTTTATTGCAATCTCTCCATGTATCTCTAGGACACATAGTGGGAGATGATAAGATGGAACACCAAGACATGTTTATTAAGAAGCACCCAAAAGAAGGCTGTGGGCAGAGAGCATCTTCAGAAGACACTCAAAATATTAGTAATATACCAGATGAGGAAATATTTGCCAGGTTTTGGGGATACTGAATAAACTGCCTTCTGTTTGTAATAGAAATATAGCCATGGAATTCTACTATTTCTTAGTTCAATCTCTCACTATTCTATGCCTTACTTTAGATGCTTGTGGTTCATACATCTGTGTTACAGGATACAAGTTTGTGGATATTCATAATTTATAATGTTCATAAATACTCAATGAAAATAAATTTTAAGCTAAAATATACAATGATCAGATTTCTTGTTGTATCTCAAAATGACTGCCCAATTACTTGTGTCTGTAAATGGCCAGATCCTGCAAAGATCATCCCAGTTGTGGTGTTCTCATTGCCTAAAAGAACATAGTAATAACTGGCTAGTTGGTTTTTTCTTCATTAACATTTGAAGGAGCATAATGATCCATTCATATATTTCTCATGGTTTTTATGTTCTTAGGGAATATTTTATTTAAAAAATAAGAATCAGTAGTGATTGGGCTGGAGAGATGGTCAGTGATTAAGAACACTGGCAGCTCTTCCAGAGGACCTTGCTTGGATTCCCTGGACCCACACACACATAATGGCTCACAACCATTTGTAAATCTATTTATAGGAAATTTGATGCATTTTTTCTGGGCTCTGTGGACACTGTATACACAGACATACATACAGGCAAAGCATTCAAACACCTAAAGTAAATAAATGGAAAAAAAATCAATGGGCATTATGCCTAAAAGGAAATAAATAAAAAGTATATTGGCATCGTAAGATTCTCCAAAGGAAAGTTAAAATACAGAAATATAGTTGTGAGCTGAACAGAGTATAGCCAAAGTATTACATAGAAAACACAGTAGGTTCCATATCCTTCCCATCAATTACATGCTAAAGCCCAAAACAGTTATGGCATATGGAAACATAATACGCTCTTTTATGTCTACTTTAAAGCTGTTATCATCATTTACATTTCAAAGAAAGAGAATTTGCCTCATCAGCTCTTATCTGGATGATCAGCAAAATTATTAATAGCAAGATCTAAATCCTCCATCAAATCTTAGCCTCCAGTGCTTTAAAAAATTCTAGTTTTCAGAGCTGATTTTATTTTGTGTTATCCTCAAACCAACTAAATTAATAAATAAACAAACACCGATGCATGTTAAGAGGAGATTTATACAACATAAAGCTATAATCATCTACATTCAAATTTTTTTAACTAGGGAGATTCAACATCCAGGAAGTGAACACTGGATGTGGAATTACTTGGAATGTCAGTTATTCATTATCATTTACATGTTTTATTCAACCAAGTTTTACAGAGAAAATGTAGTTCCATCCATCTAGTGCTGCTCCCTTCAAAATCTTATGTGGTTCTCCTGACTATTTTTACTTCCTGCTTTTCATAGTAGGACTTAATGAAATCAGAGATTAGGAAACTAGTAACTCTTTATCTCAAATAGCTTTGCATTGTTTCGTCAGCTAATTATTGAGGAAAGAAGACTTATATCATTCAATTGTGTGGTTTGATTCCACTGCCTGTTTGCTTGAAATGATTCATTTTCCCTAATAATCTGCATAATAATAATGTTCAAAAGTACTCATATAAATAGTTATACCATAAAATAATCAGATCCTCCATATAGACAATAGTTCATGCATAGATACATAGTTTTAAAACCATGGTGTAAGTTATTACCCTTATCCATGTTTCTAAAATAAAACATATCCCAATACATCCACTCCTTACAAAATCACCTGCAATGATTATTAAGAACCTAAAACATGCAAGACAATACATCAAAGAAATATAGCCAGTCATCATAATTGCTTATTATTAATGAAGTACAAACCTGTGAGTCATAGCAGATAAAAATCACAATTGTTTGGGGCTATAGGTAACATCAGGCGGTCTCCTTTGTTTCCACATCTGCAAGAAAGATAATTAGTAACTATTAGATTGTGAATTGAGAGAAGTATTAAAGAAGTTTCCTTCCATGTCCTTAAATGCAAACATCACTGTTTATGATTAGATACTTTCAAAATTCCTTGCATTGTCAAGTACTCAAAGAATGGCAGCAATGTTAAAATTCTATTTAATTTGAATGTAAAGCAAAAAGCTCAGGGAATTGAAACAGGAATCCTTGAGATTTCTTCTCTGTAATCACCATTCTCAAATGTTATTATGTATTTTTAAGTAACTTTTGTCATATACTGCTTGCTGAAGCTTCATCACTCTTCCCACCAGATGTGGAAGCGTGGTTTTCCATGTTTATCATAATATTATCTTTAACAGCCAAGTTGATACTTAGGTTGAACTTATGAGTACTTTTGTTGCATTTATAATAATACTTGGCCTCCTACATCTCTACAAGGAAGATGTTATTAATGTGATTCAAAAGACGAGCAACTCAAGGTATTTTTATAGTTTTAGGACTGATGCTGTTTCTGAGAGAAAAAAAAATTCCAATGTCACTTAATGACATAAAATTGTTTTGTTCACTTAATCTTCCTACTGAAGACTATAGCTTTTGACAAATGCTTTTCTGTGTTACCCTTTAATCACAAGGGCTGTTAAAATTCCCATCTGCCATGCTGCTATTTTTATATCCATTTAGATATAACAGAGAATGTGGGTACTTGTTTTGACCACACTCTTAGGGTGTGTAATCTACTTTTGAACAAAAGCTGTACTATTGATAGTGAATAAATTTGGTGGCTAAAATACAAATGTGCGGGATTGAAATTTTACACACAAATGAACTCTACCTAAAACAACTAGTAAAACACCAATATATTTTGAGAGCGAGAGCTGATGTGGAAAAATATTACAAAACACATGATTTTTGTAGCCTGCCCACGTCAAGTCTGAATAGCACAGCCAAGCTTCTCTTTTATCATGAATTAGCCAGTTGACAACACTTGCTCACAGTAATGTCAAAGTGAAGACAGATACTGTCAAGGGCCTAAAGTGTTGCCTGATTTTGACCCATGTCCCACATTCATAGTCTGAAGAAGGTACCTCAAATACTAATATATGAACACTGGATAGGCAAAGGACTTTTAGGGACTGCCTAGGACAGAAGACTAAAAACAAAAATTATCTGCGTTCATTGTTTTTTTATTTAATAAAGTAGTTTATTTGATGAAATGTTTTAATAATATTAGCTTGAATACCAGACTTTCTAAGTAAGCCTAATTAAGATGATCACATATTTATCTCAAGCACAAGCCACCATTTCATCAACTAGCATAATGTTTTGAATTTGAATCTACTTATTTTTCTAGGGATCACACATCTGCAGTATTCTTATTTTTAAGGTTTATTTATTCTATGTTATATTTTCACCTGCATAGATTTTTGCTTACACTACATATATATGCTACATATATGTGTAGTACATACATATGCAACATAAATAGTAGCACCTGAGTGGCAAATCTATCTGCCCATCTTCTGCCTCCTTCATGAGGGAATTGCTGACCACAAAGCATAGCAAAACATTTGTAAGGTCCTCTGCAAGACCTGTGAGTGCTTTAAACCACTGAGCCACCTGCCCAACCCCTGCACTTTCCTCTCAGTCCTCTAATATGTTAGATTATTTAAATCTTCCAACTGAAATGTTTAAAAGAACATAGAAGAGAATATGAGATACTGCACTATTCATAAAATTAACTATTTTGATGGTAATATGAAATAAAATCAGTGTAGAATGAAAGTATTTGCAAACTCACATTGAGGTAATTCCATCAAAAGATTAGATTCTGAAATATATAAAGAATCCTCATAGCTGAACCATAAAATAACTGTCAAATTAGGAAATAAGAATGGTTTTAAACCATAAAGTAACAAGGAAGTACTTGAGGTTATTAATGTGAATGCCAATGATAATACAAAATCAAAACAATATGAAAAGTAGGCAATAAATTTCAAAGGCAGAAAATAATTTAATTTAATGGCAATTTGTTTGGAAGAGTAAAGCTTACATCAAAATTACTGAAATTACTTAATTTTATTTTAAAAATTAAAATGAAGGAACATAGAAATTGCAAGTACAAAAGTCTTATTGTATTTCATGGAAAACATAATAAAGGTCAAAATGCAGGTATTTAAACTGATTCTTCAAATACCTAGAAACATAAAACAGGGTTATTAGAGTTGGAGGTATCTTAGACAATGCTGCAGTCTTTCAGGAAGCACAGAAAACACCCGGAGATAGCAGTACAATGCTAGTATAGGTCTGAAAGAAAGAAAATAGGTCCCAAGTATATTATTTCTAGTCACAATAATAGCATGTGAGTGTCAAATCTATCTGCCCGTGTTCTGCCTCCCTTACCAGGGAATTGCTGACCACAAAGTATAGCAAAGTATAGTCTTATGGAAAGTTTATCAATGTAAGAAATACATTGTGTGTGGCTGCTCATAGTCAATAGAGGAGTAATGCAAGGCAAGCCATAACATGTGAGTCCAGATCCCTTTTATCCTTCTGGTGGACATTTCTGAGACATGTGCTTCAGAGCATCAGTAGGAAGTCTCATGGAGTACAAGTTCTCTGGCCTACAGCAGAGTCCAAATCAATAACTACCCTCTGGTTTTTCCTATATTCTTTTGAAATCAATGTAAAAATGAAACGTGGTATCTGCACTCTACTTTAAAGGTCTCATTTCTATAGGTAAATGAGAAGACTTTGATGTACAAGTTAATGTTAGCAAAGGCAGAAAACAGACCCTAGGAATAGAACTCTGGGGTTAGATTAGAAGGAAAAATATTTGGAAGAACTCATATATGGACTTATGAGAGAACCTAGTCTTTTGTAGTCCACAATTATGGAGATATTGGGTGGGAAGAAATGCAGGAGAACGTAAGGGGTTGGCTCTGTGTGGCAGAGTTGTGAGCATTCAGATGAGTGACAGACAGTCAACAAGAGTAGGGGTGAGGTAAAAGAGGCTGATGAGTGGCAGATAGTCAACAAGAGTAGGGGTGAGGTAAAAGAGGTCACGAGAGATCAAATGAAGAAGTGCAATATATACATGCAAGACCTTTTTATCATTAAACTAATTGTTTTCCAAAATTATGTGCTGAGAAATTAGAAAGTAATAATAAATATTTTATGGTGTTTTAAAAATGGGATACATCCCAAGAAAATGCCATGGTTTTTCACCCTCCACTAAGGGGGGGGGGGGGGAAGTGGCCATACATATAAAGATTTGCTAGTGACGTGTTGGAAGCTCTATGAAAGTTAAAATGGCAGCTTTGTACTGGCCATTTATAAACTCAATCACGACACAGAGCTGAAGTGGCTTTGTATAAAGAGACAAAGCCCCGGTTCAAGGTGGACTGTGCTGTAAGTTAGGTGAAAGGCTTTATTGTAATTGCAGTAGACCGTCAAGTGAGATTGGTTGTAGAAAATGCAGGGCGTAGAAAAATAATAAGATTATGTAGTTGGGTAGCTACAACTAATATTCTTGAATGTTCATCTGGGACTTTGCTAGATATCGTAAGCTACTGGAAGCACCCCTGTGACGTCTCATCTCTACGGGCAAGTAGCTTCTAGTGATGAAGACACTGTAAAGATTCCTCAGGAGAAAGGGGTATCAGGAGATGGTTCCTGCCTTCTCCATATTCTCCCATTTCTCTCCCTTCTGGAATAACAGTAAGTATAATATATATTTTTCTTTTCTTTCTTTTCTCTAATCCTCTAAGAGGAAACAACATTTGTTCTCATAGAATTTGAAGATTTGGTTTGCATGTATTAGCAGAAACAATGCAAACCATGTATTGGCAATGCTGAATTGAGGTGCATGGATGGGAGTCTGGATACAGAGACCCTTTTCCTCCATTTTTATTGTTTGAGAATTTCATACATGAATACAATGTGTTTTGATCAAATCTGTCTCCATTTCCTCCCTTCCAACTTTTTCCCATCTCTGTACCATTTTTCTCTCTCAAGTTTGGGTTGTCTTTTTGTAAACCCACTGGTTCTACTCACTGTTGAATGTATGTGTGTGGGCACAGGACCAGCTGGAGTAGGGGCAGTTTTGCACATGCCACATTCCTGGAGATAACTTACTCTGTTTCCTACAGCAGTCATCGATTGCCAATAGCTTCTCAACTATAGGTGGAGTGCCCTATACCCCTTCCATGCTCATGATGGATTTTTGTACCTTGTACAGGTCTTGCACTTGCTGTTGCAGTCACTGTGTGCTTATGTGTGCAGTAATGTTGTCATGTTTTTAAAATACTATTTTCCTATAGATGCCTACTTTTTTTCACACATCTGAATAATTTTATAAACCAACACAGCTTTATAAAAGACTAGAAATTTCCATTGTATTACAAATTGTAGAATATTTAGGAGGATATAAAAAAAACAATATTTCTTATCCAAGTTACTGTAAATCATAGTTCTGGGCATAGCTTAACTAGTGTCGAGGCCCTATAATCTCACAAGAATAAATTCCATTATTTTTGCCATATTCTATTAGTTAGTAGCAAATCCCGACTTTTCACACAATAGTTTGAAAAGGATTACAAAAGGCCATGGTGTCTAAAGGCTGGCGATTGTACGGAGGAATCTTAAAGCGTTTTTCCAAGTAATGGTCCTTAGAGTTTACTCAAGGATATCAGTTATATGAGCAGCAGCTACCAGAAATGTTTAAAGTTTTTAACTCAAAACCTGGGAAGAAGCATATTGGTGAAAACCGTATAAATGAAAATCTTACAGATTCAGGGTGAACTGGGTGTTAGAACAGAATTAGGTGATACTGGAGACTATTAGTCTGCCTCACTTTCACAAGAACATTCACCCTTCACTAGATTAATGGCAAGTGTCCTGTAAAAGGGGCTATTTCTCTACTAGTAGACTCCATATGACTCAGTTATACTACTCTTTGGAATATGCCCAGATGACTCAACATCCTACTACACAGATACTTGCTCAGTCTTTTCATTGCTGCTCTACTCACAACAGCCAGGAAATAGAAACAGCCTAAATGTCCTTCTCTCTTCAACCCTTCAGATATGAACACATATCCTAGCATAACTGAAGGAACCTGGAAAGTAAAAGGGGATCATTGAAAGGGTGAATGGGTGGGAGAGCAATAGAAAGGAATTGAGGTACACAGTGATATGGAGGAATAAGTGGTAAAGATGGTGGGAGATTAAAAAACATAATATGGAGGAAGAAGGGTAAAATAACAGTAAGAATGTCTGAAAAAGTCATATGGATCCATCTATAACACACACATAAGGTGTCTCTTCTCTCTCTCTCTCTCTCTCTCTCTCTCTCTCTCTCTCTCTCTCTCTCTCTCTCTCACACACACACTCTCTCTCTCTCTCTCTCTCTCTCTCTCTCTCTCTCTCTCTCTCTCTCTCTCTCTCTCTCACTCTGTGTGTGTGTGTGTGTGTGTAATGTACATACATATATTTTAAATGAAAAATTTCCATCTGGGCTTATAATCTCCCTCTAAGAGCCAAAGACTGCCTAACAAAATCCACACCAAGCATAAGAAACTCTCCTTGAAATTTTGGTTCAGAGTTGTCCACATGATTCTAAAAACGTTACATACCATTGTTATTGTTCTTAGTTTCCCTTCAGGTGGGCGTTATAAGTCCCCGTTTCTGAGGACACCATGCACTTCAGACACAGAGTCCAGAAGCCCCAGAACTGGAACTGATTTGAGAGCCTTCTTCCTGAGGACTAGCTTTCACGGTACCAGGAGATGTCATAGTTTCCAAAAAAGGGAAAAACCAACAATCTTACCCAGTTCTGGTGCCTATGAACCACAACAGTGATCAGCATGACACGATAACAGTGCAGTAGTGGCACACATACCTGACCGTAACCACAGCTTTCTAATCGGACATAAGACTATCTCAGCAAGAGAATAATCATGTCTGGTATTGAAAATCTAGACAACGACTCAGTGCTCATGAAGTCACGGATCATGAAGGAGAAACTACAACTGCCACTTCACTAAACAAACATAATATCTAATAAGCACTAGATATTTGTCTTTATAGCCACAGATAAGTCCAGTTCCTTCCCTTCATCAAGTAAACTTCATTAGGCAACAGGTGGAGACCACTGCAGAAAAATACAACCCATCAAAACACAGAATTGTGGAACACGGTCCCAAAGGACATTTTTAAAAGAAACTCCTGTACCTAAGACTCAGGGACCATCAGACACGAGGAGGCAGAACGATTGTAATAGCCAGAGGATCAGGGAGTTTTCTGAAAGGTTATAACTACAAGTAAAATCAGAAGATAAAGTCATAAGGTCTCACCAACATGACCACCTAAACATGAACTGATTAAGGACAACAGCAGTAGGCAGGTTATTATGGACAGGGGAACACTCAGAGGCCACACCCCTGTCCCGAGAACCACAGGCAACGAAGAGATGCTGAGACTGGGAGAGACAGTCTGCCCAAGGAGAGAGCACAGTAGCTGGTTCTCTACTACCAAATGGCTAGCCCTAAATACCTGCACATATGAACATTATACAAACTTGAGCAGGTTGTATCCATACACTTAAGAAAATATTTGCATTCTTATGACTTCCAGTTTAGTGTTCATGTGGGATTCCTGAGTGTGTTGACCAGTAGGTCTCTGATTCTTATCCCTTCTCTTGGGATCTTCTCCTTCTGTTTATTTGTCTTGTCCAACTCCGATGTCTTAGTTTCATTTTATTTTTAAAAATTATATATGTATATGTGTATACAAATATATATAATTAATGAAACAGTGTTCATAAAAGAGAAGAAAGAAGATTATTTGAGAGGGTTTTGAAAGAGAAATGTGGGTGGGAAAATGATGTAATTATATTATAATTTTTAAAAATACAAGAAATAGTTCTTTAAAAAAAGAGAGTACTATTAGGTTTTTGTACTGTACCAAGGAATAACATAAGTAACAGGTTAACATCAAACACATATCATCAAGCTACATTTTTTTATTTCAAAAACAGTTATACTTATGTTTATATTTTATATACACATAAAACACATATGTTTATGAGATAATTTTAGTCCAAATGTCTATGTGTACTTTTGTTTCTATCTTATTTAATAAATATCTGTACACCAAAAAATATACATAATTTCGAAGGACTAAATAACACTTTACAAATTCCACTAGTCAAAAAATCACTAGTCTGAGAGATTAAATATCGTTTTGGAAATAATTGTGGCACAAATTGCTAGTAATAATTTTTGAGCTATCATGACCTTGAGAAAGCTAACGTTGTCAGACCTCAGTTGGTTGGTTGTTTTCAGTTTTTGATTTTGTTGGTGTTGTTTGCTTGCTTGCTTGCTTACTTTTGATACTAGACTGGCCTCTAGCTCACAGGAATCTACCTATCTCTGCCTCCCAAGTGATAAAATGTAAAGGTGAGTGCCACCATTCCCGGCCCTTAGGTTGTTTTGATCCCTAACACATGTCTTGATTCTTTTGTAATGCTGTGCAGCACTCTGGGAACTGTGGCTAGAATCTTTTACTCCAGATTTTCTGAGTTCCTCATACATTAGAACATCCACAAATGGCACAGAGGGTCAGCACTCATTAAAGAATATTTGATTCATTGATGTCAAATGAATTTAATGAAAAGCAAATTGAGGGGACAGAATTTTATAGAATGATCAAGAAAGTTTTCATGAATAGATGCCATCTGGGCAAACCTGAATGAAATGAAGAAACACAGTGTCTTCTGGGTGACAGCAAGGGCAACAGCTTGGAGAGATTCACGAGTGCAGAGGCCAGGGAAGCTCAGCAAGGAGATGGCCTGAGACTGCTTACCAAATAGGCTTGGACGAGCAATGAGACTTCAGGACCTTCAGTTAATTCTTCTGAGGATAAAATCAAATCATGCTTGTAATTTTTTTGGCATATAGCAGTTCTGGGTTCAAAAGGCTAATTTTTTGTTTTTATTTCATGTGATACAAGCATGCTTGGGAAACTTTGAAATGCTAACTGGAAGTTTCATAAAAGTATAAACTGTTGGATTCTGTACCACATGTCTGGTTCATGTCAGGATCTTACCACTTTCAAGGCACAGCAAGCTTGAATGTGTTTCAGAATTACCTCCCACTCTAGGAACTCTAGAAGACTAAGGAAGAAATATATAGATGTCCCTAACAGTTGAAAGTTATCTTCAATAAACTATAGGAGTGGTATCTAATGTAGCCCCTGTAGGTTCAGTGTGCTGGTTTTAATTTTTCATGGTAGCAAAATTTGAACTACCTTTTATGATATTGGCACGTCTCCAAGACAAAGAACAAATAGTTCATGGGTTGTATGTTACTTAATAATTCATGATGTTCTCCTTTTTTTCTAACAATTATAGTAGCATGGCTGTTTTTAAACACCATTAAATCCACAGATGTCATAATGTTTATCTCATGCTGACAAGAGTGCAGAAAAAAGTTTGTAGACAAAGTAAATGCACACATTAAGTTAAGGATGGCAGCCGTTTACTACCCAAACCATCTTAAGCAACAGAAATGATTTCTCAAATTATTTGCTTGAAATTACTTCACATACATTAAGAGAAAAATTTGGACACACCTAATTGCTGTCATATAGATTATGAACACTGAATGCAGGAAGAGGAAAATAAATAAAGAATACAAGAGGTAAATGGAACTGCAATGTGGCTTTCATAAGACAGCAGACAAATCAGAACTGGAAGACAAGCCAGCCAGGCTCAGTGCTTAAAAGAATGCGCATTCAAATGTGAGGCACCAGAGTACGTGAGAAAGTCATATCTCACTCTCCACTCAACTGTGGAGAATGTTCTGACCATTTGCTAGATCTGGGTAGGGGCTTAAAGTTTACCGCCTGTATTGTCCTTGGCTGGTGCCTTAGTTTGAGCGGGACCCCTGGGCCCAAATCTGCCTATCAACTTTACATTAGCACCGGCCTTTAATCCCAGCACTCAGGAGTCAGAGGTAGGTGAATCTCTGTGAGTTCAAAGCCAGTCTGGTCTACACAGTGAATGACAACAAGGGCTGTGTAGAGACATACCATCTCTAAGAAACAAATAAAAACAAGCATTTAATGAGTACTGTTAAGTGGGTGGACACATGAATTAAAACTTTCTGGCCCCTATATGAGTCAAATTTTCACTAAGTCCTTGCAGAGACCTTGTGAGATGAATATTAATTTTCTTGTTTGTTTGCATTTGTTATTATTCTCCTCTTGTTGATACTCAGGATATGGTGTTGTGACATTAGGATACATAGGTACATAGAGCTCTAAGAGCTTAAAGCTGTTACATAATACTATTATTTCTCCAGTGTCAAATTGTCAACTCTGAAAACCTACTGAAAGTAACATTAACTGGACTCAGCAGGTTATTTCTCGTAATATATATCTGTATATAAGTACAGATAATATGTATCTGTAATAACAAAAAGGAGGCAGTGAATTTGAAGAAGAGTATATGGGAGGGTTTGGAGAAAGGAAAATTTAATTGAAAAAAATTTCAAAAAATTATGATTCTGACTTGACAAAAGAATATGAATATTATCACCCTTGACACAGTAGATTATTTGTTTAAGAATAAGTTAATACTGTGTTATAAAATTTAAATTTGATTAATATTGAATTAAAGAAATATGCAAACAAACTGTTTATCCTTCTATGAATATAAAATGGCTTTGGTAATTTTGTTTTGTGCTGAAGAAAATAATAGGACTCCTATTTATCTAAACCATTAATGATATTACTGGGATGTTTTAAGAATTATATGAATATATAACAGCAGGATGACTTCTATAAGAACAGTATATTGTGTATCAAAACAACTTTTTAATTAAATTGCTCCTACACCTAAGCAAAATTGTATTTTTATATCATTATTTTCACCTCTCGTTCAACAATTATATTACTGCCCATCTTGGTAGGAAGCTGAGTTAATGGCACTTTTTAAGCTGTTTAAATGGGTACCACTCCACCAATAAATCAAATCTTTGACTTTGACTTTGACTATAAACTAACGAGCAATTTCTATAGTACACTATAATTTAAATTGGATGCAATCTTAAGTTGTGAGTGTATTTTATCTCATAACTACAGTTGTGGTGGTACAGCCAGTCAGGATGGCCAATCTTTTGGAATAGGTCAGTTCAAGTCATGTGGATTCATTTTAAAACAAAGTTCTGCTTCCCAAGGTCACCTGATTTCTGTAATGAAGTTCAGGCAGATCAGCTTAGATTCATCACTCCTTTCAGCCCAGCAGCTCCTACTGGTGCTGGATCAATAGCATCATCATATACCAAGGCTACTCACACATGTGCTTATTACTTGCTGACATGTTGATGGTTCTAGCTATTCTCACTAGAGTGACTGTTGTTTTTTTTTTTTTTCCTGTACAGGATTTATAACCTGATTCCCAGAAGAGGCTGTTATAATGTTTTTCAATGCTGCCACTTAGTATTTGGCTGACACCTCTATATCTTTTAGTATTATATCTTTGATACATCTGCTGATTTCTGCCAACACTCTCACTCCAAAATTGATAAAACATTTTTTTCTAATTTTGATGAGTCATTAGTATTTTAACTCTACATACAATGAAGATATTTATCCTTGAAAGGAAGTGTGGACATTGTCAAGGACCACATTATAACTGAGCTGGATTTATAGGTAGTATTAGACAACCAACAGTGAGTCAGTTCTTTAGAGTTCATAAATCCAATCTGCATGACTGAAACTCTTTATATTTATATCAATTATGTTGTTACTCTTACATTGTAAATAAAACTTGGACAGAGGGTCTAAGGGTAAATGACAAAAGATCAGTTATAAATTCATGCTTATATAGCAAGCATCAGAATCTTAATAAACTGTTCTAAGTCAAAAAATTGTGTTACAAAATCTGTGCACCAAAAATACATTACCAAATACATACATATATTTATATCATTGTATATGTGTGTGAATGCATCCATGTGTGTAAGTGTACAATTGTGTGGTTCACACAATGAAACTGGAGATCACGGTTTCAGCCAGGACTAGCTGGCCAGTGAATTCCAAAGACTCTCTTGTCTTTTCTCTCCAGTATTGCATTCACAGTGCCCATCTCCATGCCTGGCTTTTACTTGAATGTCAGGATTGGAACTCAGACCCTTATGTTTCTGTTTCTGTTTCTGTAGCAAGCACTTACAAACGCTATCACCTCTCAGCCTTATATGTCTATCTTTTGACACCTGTTTGAGCCAATGATTACATTGCAATAGTAAACAGTCATGTTGGTGAGACTATAAGGCCGTGGTTTCTGGCATTCCGATGGGACACCATCTCACAGCAAACTCCCTGATCCTCTGGCTCTTGTCATCTTTTCACCCCTATTTGGCAATGTTCCCTTAACCTTGGGTGATGGAACTGTATTATCGATGTATCTAGGCAACAAAAATAGGCATGCTATCGTTGATGCAGGGAAGTTCAGGAGGCCTCAACCCTACCTAAAGAACCACAGGCAAACAAGAATACTCAGAGTAGGAGAAAGAGCCTTCCCCAGGAATGAACACACCATTGTTTATCCAACAGCAAATTCCTAGCCCTTATACATATACACAGGTAGTATTATACAGACAGAGTAGGTTTTATTTATGTATTTAAGAATGTATGTGCATATTTCTGAATATGTTGTAACTACAATGAACAAAGAGGCCATGTATTTGAAGGAGAGTAAGGGATGTATAGGAGAGTTAGAGGGAAAGAGGGGCGGGGAAATAATATACTCATGACATAGTCTCAAAAGATGAAATGTTTTTAAAAGAAAGTATGTAGTGTGACATTAGAGGCCAGTTATATCAGAACTCACAATATTAAGTCGCCCTCTTAACAATCATTACCATAAAATTATAGATAGTACATTTTTTTCTTTTCTGCCACTGCATGTCCTCAAATTTAATGATTAGTTCTTCCTTGTTTGTAAATCCTAAAGAGCAATTTCCATCCAGTCATTAGGATTGCTTCATATATGCCCATGCTTATGATTAAATATTTGGTGGGAAACAGCAGCTGCTGATGAATTATGATCATAGTAAATTATACTTATAATGGCTATTGATTTCTCCCAGTACTCTGACTAGTTGTTTAAATAGTGATGAAGGCCGTACAACATTTTAAATTATGGCAAATCTACTTAAAACAAAATACAGCTTTTCTGATATCCTATTTTGCAACAGATTTATTTTTCAATATTTCATATCTGTTGTCAGAGTATTATTCATTATCTCCGAGGAATACTTCATTTAGAAGAAAGCATGCTGTTCAAAAATACGTTGAAGCCCTATCTTGAATTCATAGAATAACTTAATAGAATAGACTCATGCATAAGATTAAGGAAGATTTAATAAATTAATAAACATATCAGAATCAGTTATATATTATCATGTAATCAATCATGTATATCAGTCATGTAGAGCTACATATTATTTTTCCTTAAATTAAAAAAAAGGAGAAAAATCCACAATTATTTCTGATTAGGTTATTTCTCTAAAATACTATTATCATGAAAGGGCAAGGTTCCTAGTCTCATTTCTTATTATAATTGAAAATCTTTGGTGTATTTATTAGCTGTTCTCAAATGGACCTGATATTGGCTAATATGGATTAGCTGTAAGAACTTAGTAACAGAGAGTTGATACTGAACTACTTTGGTGACTTCTCTGCAGAGGAGATAGGGCCTCATCCATAGTGCTTCCATTGATTTAAAGTATTGTGCCTACTGTTGCTCCAGTAGCTTATACCAGACTCCCTGCTTTGAAGTCAACTATAGGGTTACATTTTAGTTGTAGAAGCACACTTGCCTAAAACAGTGTTAAGTTCTCTTTTAGAACATAATGCGCTTCCATTAAACAGGCCACCAAGGCACCTTCTTCTGTGCTCTCCTTGCTCTTCACACCTCAATTTGCCCACAGCACTGTGCTTCTATCATATGACCAGTGTTCTACAACATACGGGAAGATACCAAAATTACCAGGACTCATTGGTTTGTTGTCAACTTTTAATCTAATTTGCTTACAAATGTAGGCAAAATAAATATATTTCTTTCTTCTCTCTCTTATTCATCCCTTTTACCTTTTGCCGATTTATTTATATTTACTTTTATTTACTGTCGTGGTTTGAATAGGTATGTTGCTCATAGGAATGACTGAACATCTGGTCCATAGAAAGTGCTATCATTAGGAGGTGTAGCCTTGTTGGAAGAAGTGTGTCACTGTGAGGGTAGGCTTTGAGGTCTCCTATGCTCAAGCTAGGCATAGTGTGGCACACAGTCCGCTTCTGCTACCTGGGGATCAAGATCTAGAAACTTTGGCTCCTACAGAAGGAAGTCTGACTGTACACTGCCGTGCTTCCTGCCATGATGGTAAAGGACTAAACCTCTGGAACTGTAAACAGCAGAAATTAAATGTTTCTCTTTATAAGAATTGCCTTGGTCATGGTTTCTCTTTACAACAATAAGACCCTAAGACGCATACTACTATTATATATTGGTGTGTGTGTGTGTGTGTGTGTGTGTGTGTGTGTGTGTGTGTTGTGTGTGTGTGCGTGTGTGTGTCTTAGTCTGGGCCCAAGGTGAAAACAGTATTAGGACGCCACCCAACTGAGACATTGGCTCTACAAACTGATAAACATCTGAGATAAACTCAGAGGAGGAAGTATCAGCCCAAGACAAAAGACAGGCCAGGCTATCGTATGGCAAAACCACCATGAATGGGAGGAGGAAACCTGAGAGAAAGACAGGAGATTCCTGCCTGACAATGATGCTACAGAGTTGCGGGATTAGGGAAGGAAGTGTGCAGGTCTGAGGGATACTTCCAAGTTTGGTCCACGGATAGTGTGGCTCCTTCTGCGGGTTGGTGATCAGCAAGACTCCTCAGAATTGTGCCAGGGGAATTGCCCCACAGAAATGATACCCAGAAGGTTTCATTCTTGTTCCTCTTAATCTCCTTTCCCTCCTGTTTACGGTAGTCGGGTTGTAAGGGAGGTACACGCCTTTAATAAATTCCTAATAAAGTAGAATCATTAAGGAATCAGGAGTGAGTGAGTGTGTGTGAGTGTGTGTGTGTGTGTGTGTGTGTGTGTGTGTGTGTGTGTGTGTGTAAGTGTGCTCATGTCAAGATACATGTGTGGAGGTTAGAGGACAATGTGTAGAAGGCACACACACACACACACACACACACACACACACACGCCTATAAAATGATGAAGTCAGGATATTTAGATGATTCATCTATCATACTTTTGCTTCAACACAAAAGATGTGATATTATAATACTAATGTGTCCTGGAAGGGGACCTAATGCTGAATTGTTTAATTGCTAATGAAGAAATAGGACACATTTATAGATAGCTCAATAAAGTCTCTTAAAATGAGAAAGCATGTGAAGGACATAATTCATAAACTCTCCATTTCAAAAAAATCTCATCCTGGTTGATTGTGTTCATTGTTTGCCCACATAGTAACGGGTGGCCAAAAAAGAATACAAGTTGTTGTTGTAAGATTGTTTCTACTTTGCCTTTCTTAGTTGCCCATAATATACTCATTCTTATGGATTCTTTCATTTCAGGAAAAGGTTCAGAGTGGATGTGTGATAGGCTGCCCTGGAGTGCCAGATGTATGGTACAAATAAAGTGTGCTTCCTTGGAAGAATTCTTTTTCTATTTATTTATTTATTTACTTATTTGTTTATTTACTTATGTCATATAGAGCCTTATTAAAACATAGGAGTGGCTATTTTAAAATAAATTGTCAAAATACTAGTTAGGTATCATTTTTCATAAATACTCCATTTTCTAGGTATTCTAAGACGCTTTCAGGCCTTATGAAGGTTTGTTTGTTTGTTTGTTTGTTTGTTGCATTATAAAATGATGACATTTTCTGAAGACTTCTCAGATGATTAAAAAAATTATCCTAGCTTGACTTAGGCTCACAATTCAGACATTTTTTAAAATGGGAAGTCATGGACTTAAAAAATTTCATGTAGCTGGGCGGTGGTGGCGCACGCCTTTAATCCCAGCACTCAGGAGGCAGAGGCAGGTGGATCGCTGTGAGTTTGACCCAGCTTGGTCTGCAGAGTGAGTCCAGGGCAGCCAAGGCTACATAGAGAAACCCTGTCTCAAAAAACAAACAAACAAACATAATTCATGTAATTTAAAACAAATAGATCCCATGAAGGAATAGTGGCTCAATGTACTGTAACTGACTGTCATACTAGTAAAGATAACAGAAAATTTGAAATAACAGCATGTATCCTATATGACCACAATAAAATAAAGCTTAAAATCAACATTAAATGAATCTCTCTCTAGTAAGTGCATGAACTCAGGAGATTAAAAGACACTTGAAAGCTTCCTGTACTTAAATAAAATGAAAACACAACACAATGACAAGTCCGGGACACATTAAAAGCAGTTCCAAAAGGGAGATTTATAGCCTTAAGCAGTTACATTAAAAAATGAAAGAATACAAATAAATGACTTAATGATGCATCTTTAGACTTTAGAAAAACAATAAACCCAGATCTAGTAAATGTGAGGAAATGATAAAAATCAGAGCATATGTTAATGAAAACATATAAATTAATTAATAACAAACAAAACACTGTATAAGGACTCAGTGAATCTAAGAGCTGGTTCTTTAAAAGAAAAACAAAAAGACTGACAGAACCTTGGTCTAGTTAATCAAATAAAGAGATTACTCAAAATCAATAGAAACAGAGATGAGTAGGAAAACATTACAGCATATAGCAAATGTTCAAAATATTGTATTACTATTTCTAATTTGGTTAATATTCAAAAGTCAAAAAAATCACCCACCCTTCTGTTGAACTTCGCTTCATGTAGGGAAGGCAGTCAGCTTCTGTGAGCCATCCCCACTTGTTTCTGAAATCGTCACTGACCCTCTTCCCTTTTTCTGGTAAAAATGTATTTCTCACAGTACATTCTTCTATCACCAGGAACTATCACTTTACTTAAAATTCTATTTAATTCCCCCATTTACATTTTTTTTTTCATTATCACCTCTGGAGAGTCTCACTGACTAAAATTAAAACCTTCACCTAGTGTCAGCTTCATTGTACTTAGGAACTGTTAATGAATTTGTGTTGAAGAGAGTAGACAGTGTGGTGTTTCTGCTGCAAAGGGAAAGTAGCTAGAAGTAGCTAGAGTGTCAGGAGACCTCAGCCCCAGGCCGACTTCCGCTCCAGGTGGAAGCACCCATAGATTTAGGTGCCTTTAAAGACTCCCTTTACAAGCTTCCTTTTGAATCACCTCTTTTTTTAAAAAATTACTTGACTTTTCCTGTTTTGATTATTTTGTGCCATGGCTTTCTAGGAGAAATAGTTTTCCCAAAATGAAAGTATAAAGAAGATATTGGCTTGAGCTTGAACAGCAGGGATGTCTTTGTTTTATCAAAGAGAAAGAACTACAAGATTGTTAACAACTTAAATTAATCTATTACTGTAACATACATGTTTAATTTTCAGCATTGTATCAATAGAAAGTTTTGTTTATTTTTTCTCACTTTAATTAGGTGATACCTTGAAAAGCTATGTTACCCTGGGTTGTTCATGGGTAGGACGGTATAGGAATCACATGATGTTAGTACAGTGGTATTCAAAGATATTGCTTCATCGAATCAGCAGATCTCTGATTTATTATTTATTTTAAATATCCTCTGTTTCCCAAAAATCTGCTTCAAAAATTGTTTCAGCCACTCTATAAAATTCACAATATATTTTATGTTTTCTCTCTTGATATTCCAGGAAGGAAATATATTGAGTTAAGACAATATTCATAGCTTTAGAAATATAAGTATCCCTGTCATGTTTGTTATCCATGTCCTTTTTACTTCAAGGCATTGAAGAAATGAATAGGTTTTGACCAAAAATTTATGTTTTGTAATTTACTATAGCCAACCCCTTCTAGGTGCTTAATAATCAAGTATTATGTGCTTTCATATGTTCACATATTTGCATATATAGGACTCTCAAAATCAGTGTATGTATATATACGTATATCTATTTATACACATACACAAATACATAAACACACACATATGGTATCATAAGACACCAAATATTGTGCCCCTGAAGATTTCTGGGACATGGGCTGCTGTTGAGATTCCTTCATGTAAGAGTAAGCAAAGAATAATATGCCGAGATGGAGGTTAGAGGAATTTTTTCAGCCATGTACTGTGGCTTAGAAGGCTCTGTTTTACTCAGACCTCCTATTTCTTACTCCGCAATAGCTTTAGTGTTCATGAGCATGGTAGAGTTAGCTTTGGGACTCTGAAGCAATTACTCAGAGTTACTACTATGAAGCACTGATTTTTAACATGTATGAGACACAGGCCAAGCACTCTTAACTCATTTGCCCTTCATACAGACTGGAGTTATAATCTCTATTTTGCAGACTGAAGAATTCAGACTTAAGAAAGTAAGTAGCCCATGCACAGACTAGGGGTTTACAGTGGCATGGATCAGACTGGAGAACAGAAAGGCCAGATCCACAGCTGGTGTCCACTCCATCACATCTGTCATTCAAAGCTAGCCACAGACCTCACTCAGTGCAAGAAGTCTCTCAGACAAGAGCCAAACCAAACCAAATCCATAATCCATGCTGCACTGGCTGCCAAATAAAACTCCTAAAAACAAAGTACATTTTTCTTTTAAAGATTTTTTTTCATTTTTGTATTTTTGTTGTTTAAATAATTTATTCAGGTTATATCCGGATTGTTATATCATCACTTGTATCTTCCTGTTCCCCCATCCTTCCTTCTTTCACCCTATTTCCTTCCCCTAGACCTGAGACAAAAGGGGACCTCCTTTTTCTACCATATAATCACAACCTATCAGGTCTCATCCTGGTAGCCTGCTTCCCCTTTCTCTGAGTGCTACCAGGCCTCCCCACCAAGGGGAAGTGGCCAAATAGGGGGCACCAGAGTTCATGTCAGAGGCAGTCCATACTTTCCACAACTGTGGAGAATGTGCTGTCCATTGGCCAGATCTGAATAGGGGGTCTAGGTTTGATGCTTGCAACGTCCTTGGTTGGTACAGTAGTTTGTGAAGGTTGCCCCCCTGGGTCCAGACCCACCAGCCTCAATGATCTTCTTGTATGATTCCTGGAGCCTCTGGGTCCCTCATTCTTCCATACCACTCTCACCTGGAGTCCCAGTTGTGAGTCCCAGCATCTGTCTCAATCCCCCACTGAGTAAAGAGTCCCAGAGGACATCCAGGTTGAGCTAGTACCCAATTATACGGAGTATAAGACATCCATGTGTCTTTCTAGGTCTGGGTTAAATCACTCAAGATGATCAATTCTAGTTCCATCCATTTGCTTAAAAATTTCAAGATTTCCTTCTTTTTAAAGGCTAAATAGTATTCCATAGTGTAAATACACCACAGACTCTTTATCCATTCTTTGACTGAGGGATATCTAGGTTGTTTCCAGATTCTGGCTATTAAAAATGAGGCTGCTATGAACAAGGTTGAGCATATGCCTCTGTTGTGGGATGGAGCATTTTCTGGGTTTATTCCAAGGGGTGGAATAGCAGGGCCCTGATGTAGCCCTATTCTCAGTTTTCTGAGAAAGCACCAGATTGCTTTCCAAAGTGTCTGTACAAGTTTACACTCCCACCAGCAATGAAGGAGTGTTCCTTTTCTCCACATCCTCAGCAGAATGTGCTGTCATTTGAGATTTTGATCTTAGCCATTCGGATGGCGATAAGATAGAATCTAGGAGTCAATTTGATTTGCATTTCCCTGATGACTAAGGACTTTGAGCATTTTGTTAAGTGTTTCTCAGCCATTCAATATTCCTCTGTTAAGAATTCTCTGCTTAGCTCTGAACCTCATTTCTTAATTGGGTTATTGGGTTTGCTGGTGTTTAATTTCTTGCGTTCTTTATATATTTTGGATATTAGTCAGATGTCGGCTTGGTGAAATATTTATCACCGTGCACAAAACTCAAGTCCAAGTGGATTAAAGACCTCAATATAAAATCAGATACACTAAATCTATTAGAAGAAAAAGTGTAGAAGAACCTTGAACTCACTGGCACAGGAGACAACTTCCTGAACAGAACACCAACAGCCCAGGAACTAAGGTCAACAATTAATCAATGCGACTTCATGCAACTGAAAAGCTTCTGTAAGGCAAAGGGCATTGTCAACAGACTAAAGTGACAGCCTACAGAATGGGAAAAGTACATTTTTTAACTCAGCAATATCATGCAACTTTTACAGGGACCTTATATAGCAAATGCATGTTCATGCACGCATATGCATGCACTTGTTTATATTTCATGTTTCATTTTCTTGTTTGCTTAATTTTACCTATTATATGACCTCATAGCTAAATATTCTTTCACTGCTGTTAGGAAGGGCTGAAACAGAGACTTATACTCAGGACTAGAAATGACATGGTATACTGTTTTTGTAAATCATCTGTATTCTTTTCTCTCTCAGTTTTATTACATATGTTGCTGTAAGTATTTCCCTAAAGCTGAAAGTTAATTGTCATTTATACATATCTATTGTACTGGGGAAAGAATCAAGAGATGGGACTTGCCAGGAACCTTCCCTGACATATATGGATACCTTGAGGCAGAGCCAGCTTGTTGTGTGCCAGGTGGCAGTTCATTCATTAGTCACTTTCTTTCACAATTTTACTTCTTTTTATATACATGGAACTAGCTGCAATCCAAATACACCACGGTGATGTGTACATCTTAGTAATCTGCGAGATCATCCACTGAAAAGAGGATGTTTTCCTCTTGAGTCATACATTGCATTTTAAGTCTCGGACTGCTTTTATTACTCTTATTCAAGTTCTTCAAGCACAAGGACTTAGACTCACTGTGCTACTCAGCAGTGATTCTGTGCAGATTTACTACGCTCTCTTTATTAAAAGCTTGAAATAATTTATAACATTGGATTAAAATAATGGATGTTCTGAAATCCACCTGATAGGTTAGGGTTCTTATTGTAATTAATTTCGCCTGTGTGTGTATATCTGTGTGTGTTTGTCTTTATGTGTGTGTGGATTTTTCTTTGTGTCTGTCTGTCATTGTGTGTGTGTGTGTCTGTCTTTGCATATGCAGCTGCCATCTGTGTGTGTGTATGTATGTGTGTGTGTGAGTTTTTGTGTTTGTGTGTGTGTGTGTGTGTCTGTCTGTCATTGTGTGTGTATGTGTGTGTTTACACATTGTTGATTCTACAGTGCTAGTCTGTTGGAGTTGCAAATACTTGAGATATATATATATATATATATATATATATATATATATATATATCACTAAGCTCTAGTGCCCCAAGGGTAAGAAGTAAAATGACTGGCTTTACAACTCTGTGATGAGTTATTTTCATTTAATGCAAGCTAGGACAGGAGATTGAATTAGCCTAGTAATGTCTCTTAATGATATTGACTGCCGGGAATATTCAGCATAGCATTTCTCTCAGAATCAGTGCATTCTTTCTGGCCAAGTTGCTGTCAGAGGCAAATGAACATTATTTGATATGTCAGACAAATTCTGGATGCTGAAATTTCAATATCTCTGTTGAAATAGTAAAACTCTCCAAATTCAACATCATGTGCAATGCCAGTGACACTTTTATATGTGCCTTTCATCACATAAACATCTGGATGCAAGGCACCTCATCCGTGTGTGCTTACGAAGGAAAGGAATGCGTGTTTCTGTATGCTGTTGTCATTTTTGTATTTGATTTTCTTATGTAGGAATGTTTCTATTAAGTAGTGTTGGAATGAGAGAGAGAGAGAGAGAGAGAGAGAGAGAGAGAGAGAGAGAGAGAGAGAGAGAGAGAGAGACAGACAGAGACAGAGACAGAGACAGACAGAGACAGACAGAGACAGACAGAGAGAGAGGGAGAGAGAGTTTTTAAATTGTGGCTTTGTTAAAAAATAGTGACCTCTTTGAGGAAGACTGCCCAGAAACATGTTTGCCTTACTCTGTGGGTTTCACTAAGACCTGGCAGCTTTGAGAAGTGCATCTAACAATTTTATTTCAGTTATAAAGTCAACGAGTTCAAATTCCAAGGATGTTATCCTCTCATAAGCAATTAGCACACATCCTGAGCAATGAAAAAAAAAATAACCAAAGTGTCTAGATGTGATTCATACCCACAAGCCTTTGTGGTTTTTCTCAGGCTCAGTTGCTCCCGCCTGGAACCTGCTCACATGCTGGCAGGAAGCAGGAGGGTGGCCTGTGCTTCCAGACTGACATTTCAGGGAGCCTGGGAGCCTCTCCTACAGCAGCTTCCCCAGCTTCCCCTCAGCCCAGGGGTCTTTCCTGTTCCTTCATGGTTGCCAGGCACCAACTGGCTCAGACAGTGGAAAAGCAGGCTTGCCTTTGTGCTGTCAGACCACTCAAACCTTGTTTCCTTATTTTCATTCTTTCTGCTAATCATTTTTTTGTGCTTCTGTTTTTCTGCTTCTGACTTGGTGAAATCTAACTGCTTTTCAGGCCACTCCCAGCCATCCCATTTTGTGATCGATTTATTGGACAAGCAGATATTTCCATTCCTTTCTCTGTCTCCATCATTTGCTTTGTCCAACCCTTGCACTCTGGATTTTGATTTTTCTGGAGGTTGTAAAATGTGGCTTACATATTAAATGAGTACACTCTCCCTAAAAATCCCACATTCATTGTAAATAGTGTAGTCTAGCTATTCTGAAATCATGCATACCATCCTTACTTGTGCTGTGCAACCATTGTCAAGGGCATTGATGCAGTGTTTGATGTCATTTTGATCATTCACTAAAGAAATCCAATCCAAAAGCTAATAGAATTGTTCACACACAACGGGCTAACTCTGTTGTGCTGGGTCATCTGCATTTGTTTTAACTGGGTGTGTCTTGACTGCAGTGATACACTAAACTAGGGTGATATCCCAAATAGAAAATACTTTGTACAAAACACCTCAAGAGGAACTGCGGTAGGCTAAAAAAATGATGGAACCCATCTCATTTCCTCAGTCAATTCTATTCTATTCTATAATAGGTCCAGGGTCATGTACAGTTAGCACATCACATGGTAGAACAGTATTAAGAAAACATTACAAATATCCACTTGCCCTATTTTTAGACCTTCAGTGTAGTAGCATATAATACAGTCTCCCTAATTATGTGATGTCAAGATGGAATGAATATGAAATTGTGTATCATGTTATGATGCTGATAGCTTTGAGAAGTGAGTTTATTTACCTATCAAATCTGTCACTATTAACAACATAAGAGATTAATACTAAAATTAGACTTTCAAAAGCTGGGATGGACGTCATTCTTCTGTATTACAGAAATAAGTAGAAGGAAAGGAATAGGTGGGCAAAGGGGCAGATAGGGCTAACATGTAAAACTGGATGGCATGTAGTAATACATATACTGTTTGAATACGTGTCTGTGTGTGTGAGGGGGTATGGAAACAAGGGAGAAAACTGATATTTGTGTTTTTGAGTTAATGTCTTAGCATGCTACATGGATTCTGCTGCAGCAGCTAGGAACCTACCTCACCAGGTCATTCTCACTGCAGTGACACCTGTGGGTAGGAGCAGTGATAAGAACTAGAGGCTGGTTGGTGCCGCAGTGTGAGCAGAACCCTTGGGCCCAGGTCTGCCCATTATAATGTTCTACTTATAGGTTTCTAGGACCACCTGGATCCTTCTATTTCCCCATTATCCCATACTCATCTCACCTAGAGTCTCAATAGGATGTCCTCACATCTATCCCAATTTCCTGGTAAGTGAGGACTTCCATGGGACATGTCCCTTGGCCTAGTGTCCAATTATGAGTGATTATATAGCATTTGAGTCTTTCTGCTTCTGAGTTAACTCACTCATTATGATCATTTCTAGCTCAATCCATTTGTCCACAAATTTCAGGAATTCCTTGCTTTTAATAGCTGAGTAGTATTCCATAGTGTAAATGTACCACAGCTTCTCTATCCATTCTTCTACTGAGGGACACTTAGGCTGTTTCCAGGTTCTGACTATTATGAATAAGGCTGCTATGAACATGGTTGAGCATATGTCCTTGTTGTGTGCTGGAGCATCTTCTGGGTATATTCCAAGGACAAGGACAATACGTGCAGAAACCGTCGAATGCCTACCCAGAATTAGCCAATGGACAGGACCTTCTCCACAGTTGAGTGGAGAGGGAGGACTAACTTTCACAAGAACTCTGGTGCCCCATATTTGACCAGGTCCCTTTGATAGGGAGGCCCGGTTGCACTCAGAGGAATGATAACAGGCTATCAAGAAGAGACTTGATACCCTATGATAATATAGAAGAGGAGGAGGTCCCTCTCAGTCACAGACATAGGGAAGGGACATAGGTGAAAGTAGGAGGGAGGGAGGAACAGGAGGAAACAAGGGATGAAATAACAATTGAGAGGTAATATGAATAAATTAATAAAAAAGAACTAGAGGCTGGCTTCTCCTAGTAAAAATAATCTGCAAGCTATTCTAGGCATCAGGAGACTATTTTCTCTCCTTAGTCTACTTCCTCTGATTCTTGTTTGTGTGAAAATCTTTCCCACTCAATGGCAGTCTTTGTTGGTGTAAATCAATTCACAGTCATATGAAATCTGACAAGTGTATTGACTTCCCCTGTACCGCCAAAATACCTAGCATATGGCAGGAGAAAAAGGTTTATTCAATGCTGGACATAGCTTTAAAGCAGTTATTTCAAGGTTTATATTAGTAGAACTGAATAGGTTTGAGCTACAGTGTTGTCTCCCAATATTTGTCAGAATAATTGATGTATTTGGCGTGAAAGATGGAAAAAAAATAAGTGTCTGGAGATAGAAAAATATTCCAGTTGGCACAGTGCTTGACTCTCTCAGAACCTAAAGGAGCCAGGTGTGGGGTGCCTGGTTGTCATCCCGGTAGCAGGGAGGCAGAGAGAGGCAGAAGCCCGGAGGTTACTTGCCAGTTGCTGCTGTAGAGCAGTTTCTTAGAACTGAAAGCTTCCCTGCAGGAGGAAGAACAAGCTCATGAGATCCAGCAAGAATAAAATAATGATAAAGATGATAACGATGATGATGATGATGATGATGATGATGATGATGATGATAATAATAATAATAATAATAATAATAATAATAATAATAATAATGGAGGAAGTGTCACACTGAGAAACTTGGAATATTATTGAAGACCCCCTCCCCCTCCCTAGGTTTGCAGAAGAAGAGAACCAGACGACTGTGGGGTGGGCCAACTCAATAGCTAAGCTACAAAGATATTATTGTGTTATCAAGCTGCCTGGACACTGTAGAGAAGGGTCCAGGGATTTTTACGGATTATCACCTTTGATGGCTTGGACTATTCCATGATGCAGTGACTTTTGAGTTAACCCTGTTCCATGCAAGGAACCAATCACTGCACTGATGCTAGCAACTCCAAAACAAACCAATTTGTTCACTAAGTTGGACACTAGTGCAGTTGTCTTTGGTCTGTCCTAGGTTCCTTTCTGGGGTGAGTTGACAGGTGTGTGTTTCTTGCATTTACCCAGCAAGGGCCTGTCAAACAACACCTGCCTATATACTTTATAAAATATAGGCCACTGAGAAACCCTATCTCAAGTTCACATGACAAAAAAAAAAAAAGGAAGAAAGAAAGAAAGAAAGAAAGAAAAGGTGGACAGTGCATGATGGACAATACCTCTGCCTCTGTATATATACACACACACATACATACAAAACACATACACACACCTCACAAACCATCAAGAGTCTGTACTTGTATATAGTTGAAACTGAAAACATTAATGAATGTCATGCAATGTAAGGATATGCATCTATGAACAGGGTCACGGCATGGAGTGGCTTGGGGACTTTCTTAGAAGATTAGGTACTGTGGCCTTGGACTATGTTCTCAAAAACTGAAAGACTTTTTTTCAAAGTACCAATATCTTAGCTATTCCAACCACTAGAACCAAAATATCTGAGTGTTCTATGAGTCACAGGAATAAACCTTCCTATGGGACTAACATTGAGGCCAAATAGTGCAGAATTCTAGGCTGATCTTTAGAAAATGCACCCCAGTATTTGAGTTCAGATTCTGTGTAGAATTCTCCTGGAATTCAAAATACCTCATGTTGTCCCACTGGATCTTAGTTTACTCACTTTTTAAAAAGCAGGCATTATATAGCCATTGTTTAAATATTAAAGCAGATCAAGTATGTGAAATATTTCATCCCATGGGAATGAATGGTCCTGGCATTCAAACCCCCTTAGTCTGTCCACTCCCAGCCCCCCCCTCACCCCCCCCATCACAAGTGATACATAATACTTACTTAAATTAAAAAGATAATTGTAACCATGTAGCTGTTGTTTTTCCACTGAGCCATTTCCTCCTCTAAACTTTCTCCAATAAATTGTTATTAGTTTCTGGATTACAGAATTGTGCTTCCAAAGTTTCCAGTCAATAGGACAGATACTAAGAATTGAGATAACCCGATACAGAAGCAGTTAACAGTTTTCCCTTCTAAGCAGGCAGCTCCCTTTATTCACGCAGCTCCATTGTGAATGGTTTCCCAAAAACAGTGCATCAAGTGTTTGTGTACATTTCTTACTCAGCTTTCCAGATAAAAAAGCTTCATATATTGAGAAGATAATAAAAACAAATTCTTCAGTAAGGTATATTTTAAAAGATGGAAACAATCATTATTGTTACTGCTCTTTGTTTCTATTACATAAGTTTGTATAAACTTATGTAAGATAGAAAATGGTAAAAACAAGACAGTGTTTGTAACTCAGTATGAGATTAAGTGCATGGCTTTAAGACAATGCTTTCTGACTGGCAAAATAGACCACAATTGCCTTCACTGTAAAGGGAAAAGCAGGAGACCCTGAGATGGACCAGTCACACTTGGCTGAAAGAACATTCCTTGCTCTCTGTGTTTTGTAAAATATTTTTAAGGAATTACTTTTTGGTGTGGATACTTAGTATTAACAACTCAGCAAAATAAGAAATAATATGCCATTCTCCACAGACAGGTAAGTATTCGATAGTGGAAGATTACAGTGCATAGCATTGTTAAGTAAAATATTAATTTCTTTTTAGCCTAATTTTACTAGAAGTAAGGAAACTGAATGAACACTGAACTTCCACCATTTGGTTACAAGAAATGGGACCTAATGAGGTTGAGAAGCTTCTGTAAGGCAGGTGACACTGTCAAGAGAACAAAGAGACAGCCTACAGACTGGGAAAAGATCTTCACCAACCCTTCATCTGACAAAGGTCTAATATCCGAAATATATAAAGAACTCAAGAAATTAAATACCACCAAACCAAATAACCCAATAGAGAAATGAGGCTCAGAACTAAACAGAGAATTCTCAACAGAGGAATATCAAATGGCTGAGAAGCACTTAAAGAAATTCTCGACCTCCTTAGTCATCAGAGAAATGCCAATCAAAACGACACTGAGATGCCATCTTACACCCATCAGAATGGCTAAGATCAATAACTCAACTGACACCACATGCTGGCGAGGATGTGGAGAGAGAGGAACACTCCTTCATTGCTGGTGGGAATGCAAACTAGTATAACCACTTTGAAAATCTATCTGGCGCTTTCTCAGAAAAATAGGAATAGGGCTTCCTCAAGACCCAGCTATTCGACTCCTTGGAATATACCCAGAAGATGCACTATCACACAACAGGGACATATGCTCAACCATGTTCATAGCAGCCTTATTCATAATAGCCAGAACATGGAAACAGCCTACGTATCCCTCAGTAGAAGAATGGATAAAGAAACTGTGGTACATTTATACTATGGAATACTACTCAGCTATTAAAAACGAGGAATTCCTGAAATTTGTGGAGAAATTGATTGAACTAGAAATTATCATAATGAGTGAGTTCACCCAGAAGTAAAAAGAATTAAATGGTATATACTCACTTATATTGAGACACTAGTCCAAGGGGTACATCCCCATGAAAAACTTTACCTACCAGGAAAGTGGGTCAGACAGGAGGACATCCTATTGAGACTTTAGGTGTGAGAAGCCTGGGAGAATGAGGAAATAGAAGGATCCAGAGGGTCCTCGAAAACTACAGGCGGGTCTGGGCCCTGGGGTCCTCCTCAAACTATGGCACCAGCCAAGGAAAATATTTCCTACCTGAATTTCCTACCTGATAGGAAATTCAACAAGAGACTTACTCTTCCCACACTCACACCCACAACCCTTCTCCCAGCATTCTTTCACTTAATAGCTCCGGGGAGCACTGTGCACATTTTATTCCACAGGAAGTGCCCTGCTGGAGTTATGGTCTATGACAAGCAGGACTCTTCCCACATTCTCCCTATGTTGGTTTTATGGTAAATAGTTTCTTTCTCTGCGTAAACAGCACTTCTGTTTTGCAGCCATAATTCTCCCAGTGACTTGGTCTCAGCCCTTCATTTAAATGGTTTCTGTAATCCTATGTTTTATTCATTTCATTGCTGCGTGGATTTCATCATGAAGAAATGTCTTCAATTCATACATTTCTAGTCTTTATAGTCCCCAAGGCTTTTTTCAAATATGTATTTTTTATATATTGTATTGTGTACTACTTTACAGTTTATAAATCATGCACTCGAATAATACATTCTAAATGGACAAAGTAAAATGGAAATAAAAGTCATAACATTTTCTTTCTATACACACAGCATTTGTCTTTTGTTTCTGTCCAGTAAAGACACCCCCGACTGGAAACCAATGGCACACATCACACCTGTAACAAGGACTTCTTTCACAATGCTGGCACATTTCAAGGCTGGTTTCTGTCTCCCTCAGAGCCATAAAAATCCCTGTGTGGTTCTGTGCTCATTTGGCCTTTTCTGTTATTCTTTGTACACCCCCATGTTACCTATTTCTAAACTCATATGCCATCTGTTTCCTCCTTTGGTTTTCACAAAGCCATTGGACTTAATTGGTCATGGCAAGCGGTTTTTAAGATGGCCAGTTTCATTTCATTCATGTGATCAATCACAGGCTGGGCTGAAACGTCAGCCAAAAAGTGAAGGTAGGGCTCAGGACATAACACAGCACATGGTCCAGGCCACAGAGGCCATGCTTGTGATATCTGGTGTTGTAGGCCCAAAACTAATACTAAAGCTCTCACCACCTATCCACCACTCTACCCTGAGAGCTACCATCTTTACTTGCAAAAAGTACACACCAGCACTGTGGTTCAAAGACTTGCTGTACATAAGAATTACCTGGAAGACATGTTAATGTTCCTGGGCCCTGGGCCTAGGATACCAATGCAGTGGGTTTGGGGTCATTTTTAGAATGACGCTCTCGTGATGGCTTTCCAGGTGGTGCTCTCTGGTCCTTCTGATAAGGCAGACACACTATAGCAGTCATTTTGCTACAACTCTCTAACTTTTAAAATGTCCAGCCCTGGGAGCTCTGTTCTCTTGTATTTGGAGATGTCCAGAGCATCTTCCGACACAAACTCATGTTGCTCTGGTTGGCGGCCATTAGCAGAGTGACTAAGAAGAGGAGAGTGACCAGTTGGTCCTCATGCATGATGGTGATGCCTGGTGTGCAGATGCACTTGAGCAACATCTCAGCTGCTTACCTTGTCTGGGCTTCTCCTCTCTTCAGCACTCTGTCCATCTTCATCCAAGCTCTTATGTTAATTGAATCCCATCAGAGAGGCCAGGCTGCATTTTACACCCAAAACAATGACTTGTACCACGCTGCCAGCATATCTAAAGGCATGTTTAAAGAGATTTTTAAATCCAGGAACTTGATCAGATTGTATTTCAGTGTCCAAACCATCCCCGCTATCTTTCATAACCTTCCTCTGAATTGAATATTGAGTACGTGCTTCAGCCCAGCAAAGTCACAAGACCTTCATAATACTAGAATTACTTTGTTTTTTTTTCTCAGAAGGTCATTACTTATTCTTCTGAAGGGTCATTCAATCATTTCCATGTTACTAAAACTCTGTTGTTGTTGTTGTTGTTGTTGTTTGTCTGCTTCTAGTATTATGAACTCAAGGCCTTTTGTCATAAATAATTTGATATTTTAATTTGATAATTCAAAATATTTTAATAGTTTTAGTATTCTGTATCATTTATTTCCCCTGACATTATAATGAAATAATATGAGGTTTTAATATTTTTACTGTATTAGTTTGTTGTTTTATAATCTCATTTTTAAATTTCTTGGACAATTTTTATTCTTATTAAGGTAATCTATAGATTCAAGTAAATTAAACAGGTATACTATGCAGAGAGTTTTCTATTCCTCCTTATTTCCATTTCTTCTTTTGTCAAGCTTGCACATGGCTATCTCTCCTGTCTCTGGCACAGTTGGCACATGCCTTGTCATCTCTATGGTTATGGAGAAAGAGACCCAAGGAACTCTATGACTATCATAACGTGTCTTGAAAACTGATGCTGGTTCTTCACCATATCTATTGGGACTCTAGATGAGAGAAGCATGGGAGAATGGCAAAGTAGAAGGATCCAGAGGGTCCTAGAAACCTATAAGTAGAACATTATGATAGGCAGATTTGGGCCCAAGGGTCCCATTCAAACTAAGGCACCAGTCAAAGACAATACAGGCGGTAAACCTTAAACCCCTACCCAGATCTAGCCAATGGTCAGAACACTCTCCACAGTAGAGTGGAGAGTGGGATATGACTTTCTCACATACTCCGGTGCCTCACCTTTGACCATGTCCCCTGGAGGGGGAGACCTGGTGGCACTCAGAAAATTTATTGTACCCACTTTTCAGGAGTCTAAGAATGGGAGGAAGAGCTTGGCAAGCGTTCTCAGCAACCATGGTTGGACTCATGAGCCATACTTTACAATGCTGGGACTCTCTCAATAAGGTCAGGCACGTCAGGCAAACTCTGACTTTAACCCTCAGCTCTTCACTCACAGTAAAGACAAACCCTGTGGGCAGCCTCAGCTTACTCCCTGCTGAAATCCTGTCATGAATGCTGTGCTCCAGGAGCTGCCTTCCTGCCTACCACTGCCCTTTGCTTCCCCTAATTTGTTATTGTCAACAGTCGTTTCAGGGACATTAGAACCCACGCTCCAAAGCCCTTGTAACAAGTTTTCTTTCTTCAATGAAAATTTCTCTATATGACAAGCAATTTTAGTATTTCTCTACTTATCTGCTAATTTGTGCTCTTTATTGGTAGAGGTGACTTTTGTGATCTGACTGTACAATATATTCACTTCTCCAAGTTTTGATTTTTTTATCTTTCTTCCCCATTATCAATATATTAACATATTTATTTATGTTTATATAGATATATTTATCTATATCTTTATATTCTTTTTAAAATATATTTTATTAATTTATTCATATTACATCTCAATTGTTATCCCATCCCTTGTATCCCCCCATTCCTCCCTCCCTCCTATTTTCCCCATAACCCATTTATAGTAAAATTTTAATTAATTAAATTTATTTAATTATAGACTTTTCTAAAATATCTTTGTGCATGTTTAAAGTATGTACAGCTATTTCATTTAGGAAGGGACTGAGAGGGCCAAGAAAACAATGCACAAATGTTTAGCCACGAAGATGGATGAATGAGACGAGCTATAATGAGAGGCACTAAATGTTCAAATACATTCTAAACGCAAAATTTTTTTTCTATTTTTCTTTAAATTCGTAAGCATCTTTAAGTATGTGAGTGTGTGGTACTGTATTCATGGTGTTTCCACTAAGTTATTAATGAATTTTCCTCTAAACACCTAATTGGTGTCTAATATTTTTCATAGGCATTTATGTTAAGGCACTAAGAAATTGTGTTTAGCACAGTAGGAAATTAAGTTCCAATCCTAGCTTTGCCAGTTACAAATCATGATATGGCCATGTTGATTGATCCTTCTATTATCCGTCTCCACTCTGTAACATCGAGACTATTTGGAGAATGAAATGAGTTGATAAGTTAATACATTGACTTTGCATGGAGGTTGCCTAATATCGAATACATTAGCTCTCTGTTGTTTTGTAGCTTACTCAAGAAAAGTACATACAAATTTTTGAAAGACTAACTTTCCAGTCAGTATAAACTCTTCAATATTTACATAGCATGTATTATTGTAAAATTATTTTTATTTCTTAGTATTCATGTAATTATTTTATGTGAAGAAGTTATCATAATCTCTACCCAGGCAGTAATTAAGTGATCTAAACATTTGAGAGAAATACTTGATAATAATTTTGAATTAATACTATCCTTGTCAAACACAACACAGAATAATTTTTTTAAAAGTCAAATCTTCAACTATTACAATTCTTGCAGTAATGAGTTGAGTAAGTATAATACATGGCCAAGAACTCTTGAGCATTTTCAAGTATCTTATTTAGGAAGGAACTGAGAGAACCAGGAAACTGTCCAGTGAGAAGTTTGAATTGAGAAAAGCATAAGTCTACAGCTGTATCCATCAACATTTATCTCTTGATGATTTCTTGATACAACTAACTTAGTTCTTATAAACACAGAGTGAGTGGCCATGGTAGCAAGATAATTTTTGAGATGTATTAAATATTAAACACAACAAGCAAGCTCAGGTTTTTTTTTATTTTCTAGAGAAATAAATGTAGGCTGAGTCACGTCATTTGGAAGTGAATGCCAGCATGAATATTTCTCTCTTACAGAAGTTATTGTTCTATTAGCTTGCATTCCCTTGTGATAGGATTCTTAATTTTTAAACATTGTTCTTATTCTTATTTTATATGGGTGATTTGCCTTCTTGTAGGTGTGTAAACCATGCATGTGTGGTGCCTGGGGAGGCCTCAAAAAGGTGCAGGAATCTCTGGAGCTGGAGTTGTGGATGGCTGTGGATGCTGAGAACCAAATCAGAGTCCTCTGAAGAAAAACAAGTGGTCATAACACCTGAGCTGTCTCTATAACCTCCAACATAGGAGACTTTCAATGGCTGCCTTAGTAAGAAAATATCTAATGGACACCTATTTGGGGAGAAATAAGGATGTCTATTCCATAATGAAGCGTATCCTCTGTGTTCTCCAGATTGAGGAACTGTTTTTAGTTGTTAATGAAAGCACACATCATCTGGCAGAGATCAGTGTATTTACCTCTCCACAGTAGTGCAGTGGTGCTTATTTTTAAGCAGCACATTTTTCTGAGGTACTTAGATTGCTGCACTTTACATAGTTCACCAGTCATGTTTTAGATTTGTAGTTGGAGAAATCTGAATGAAAACCCTAAAAAATATTTTTAAATTGCATTTGAAAAATAGTATTTCTAGAGTACCCTTCTTTCTCTTCTTCTTATTTTCCCTCTGTTTCATTCTTTCTTTCCTCCATTTCCTTTTCATCCTGCCATTGCCTTGTCTCCCTCTTTTTTCTGTTTCTCCTTTTGTCTCTCTCTTTCAGGACCCTTACCCTAGCTCATTGGAAACCACAGCACTTGACTCTTAGGCCTCTTAGGAGGGAGACACAATGCAGTTAATTTTCAGTGGTCAACACTGAGGAGAATTAAAGGACATCTCAGCAGCAGCTGGTAGCTACAAGTTGACCCTTCCTTGCCTGCAGAATGCTGACATGAGTATGATTCACAGTCCTTTAAAATGATCTCAGTGGTTTATTTTTAAAACTCTAATAGATTTTCAATGTATATTTTGTCATCTTCTTAACTAATGAGAAAGTACTCTCTAGTCAGTTAGAGTAAGGTACATTTTCTAAATACTATAAATTAAATTACAACTCAAGAAATTAGTCTAAAGTCTTTAACATATATTTGGCAGAACATATGGATTCAATGTAAATGACTAACATTTTAGGTATTTTTATGTTTCTCTTCCTAAGACTGATTTCACATTTTAAAGACTTCATATTTTATAATTGTTAAAATGGAAATTAAAAGGCAATGTAGTTATAGCTATTAAATGTATTTTTTCACTTTATTTTTCTTGGAAGTTTAAGTCAAGACAGACTGCATTACAACATTTTTTAGACTTTAGTAAAAATTGTAGCTATATATACACAAATATATCTATAGTGTGTGTATGTGTTCATGTGTGTATTTATGTGTGAATAGCATGTTCAATAAGTCAGGTTTATTTCTAAGACAGAAGTATTTATTGTTCTCATTGATTAATGATGAAAGCTCAAGAATAAAATTTAATATATAATATAAATGCATACTTAATTGATGGCCTAAACTGATCATTTGAATTACAAGTTGAAATCCCATAGACTTGCTTCTTTCATTCAATGTTGGTGCTAGCTAGCTGCAGAATCAGCCACTAAGTCTCTGGTAAGAATTTTATATTAGTACTCTCCCTGTTTAGTGCTTTGCAGAAAGCATGACACAGAAAACACTTACTAGGTATCCACAAGCTTAACTGTGCTTTGCTGGTGCTGTGAGGAAGTTCTTATAATATACCAATAGTTGGGTTCATATTCCCAAATCAAAGTTTAAGGGTCTGACTAGTATTTGCACTTGGTTGACCACTACACTGTTCTTAAAGATGTACAAAAGTTGCCAGAAAGTAAGATCATATCTGTGCATAAATATGGCAAATGCACAGTCGAGAAGCCAATGTTCTATGCCATAGTAGACATTAATGTTCATGATTGTTGATGTTCGCTCTGAGTTCCTGGAATGCTCTTAGGAGGATACGAATAAATGTCTTTACTTCATCCAATGCAACAAGCTGCTATGACAATCAAGGCTCTTTAAAATTATGAACAATTTATACTTTTAAGCTATATTTAGAAGCAGGTGACTATTAAGGTGACTATTAAATCTGAAGTAGATTTGTCCTTCATATCTAGGGCCATAATTATTTAAATTTGAAATTAGTTGAACTGTCTTTTGTGTCTATAAAATTTGAGTGGATGTTTTACACTGTAAATATAAAAGTGTCTCTGAGACTACAGATGATTGACACAGATATCAAAATAGTGGAATAGAATTTTCACATATCTAAATTCCTGTAGTATTTTTAATGCAACTTTGAAATGTCCAAAATACAGGGGAAAAAGTACAACTGAACTTCAATATCTAGGTTTCATGAGCTCTATATCAATATTAGGTGGCATCTGCTTTAATCACATCTAATAATATATATTGCATTATATAAACATCTGTATTTCTTTGACTTGTTTCAAAATAAATTGCCCTAATTAGTACACTTTCAAAATATTTCAGCATACACATGGTCAACTAGAGCTCAATAGTTTTATGTAGATAGTTTAGGGAGGTAAATTTGCATACTTTCACGCTTGTTTGGATTACGCAGTTTGGTAAATTTCAAGATAAACCAAAACACTCAGTTTTAGTAGGGAGCAGAGGTCATCTGTCTTGGGATATTAGCTATCTATATCAATGTTTTGTTATACTCAGAGGAGGTTACACAGACACATCTTATTAACCACGATATACGTATATCCATTCTATAAGTATGGAAAATTGTTGAGGAAAAGAAAATGTCATCTATATTGTCTATCTATCTATCTATCTATCTATCTATCTATCTATCTACCATCTATCTATTAATCTGTCTATCAGAAGGGGTGTCCCTGATTAAAAGTATACCTTTCAGCCTCAAAGATCTGAATTAAAAGTGGATCTTCCCACTTCAAATGATTTAATCTAGGAAAAAAAAAACACCTCACACATGTGCCAATGAATCTGGGGTTTAGTTACAGATATAGTTAAGTTGACAACCAAGAATAACTATCACAACACTATATTCCAGTCACAGAACCGTGTACCAACAATCTGGTCAATGGTCATAAGTGACTCATGCACTTTAAAGTTTTCTTTCCAGACCATGGTTTAATTATAAATATTATTGAGTATCTTTAAATGTTTTATGGAGATGTTTTTATTAAAATTTAAATTATGCCATGCAGACTCTGTTTTTTTTTCTTTAATATTTTTAAAGTGTGTGGTGTGGTAGTGGTGGTGGTGGTGTGTGCTTGCATGAGTGTTTGTGTGTCTATGTGTCTGTGTATGTATGTGTGAGTGCAATTGTTCCTGGAGTCTGGAAGAGGGAGTTGAGTCCTCTGAAGCTGGAGTTACAAAGCCTTCACTTACCAGGAAACTGAGACAGAGGGGAGGACATTCTAGTGGGACTCTAGATGAGAGAATCATGGGAGAATGGCAAAGTAGAAGGATCCAGAGGGTCCTAGAAGCCTACAAGTAGAACATTATGATAGGCAGATTTGGGCCCAGGGGTCCCGCTCAAACTAAGGCACCAGCCAAGGACAAAACAGGTGGTAAACCTTAAACCCCTACCCAGATCTAGCCAATGGACAGAACACTCTCCACAGTAGAGTGGAGAGTGGGATATTACTTTCTCACATACTCTGGTTCCTCACCTTTGACCATGTCCCCTGGAGGGAGAGGCCTGGTGGCACTCAGAGGAAGGACAGCAGGTTACCAAGAAGAGACTTGTTACCCTGTGAACATATACAGGGGGAGGTAATCCCCCTCAGGAACAGTCATAGGGGAGGGGAATAAGGGGAAAATGGGAGGGAGGGAAGAATGGGAGGATACAAGGGATGGGATAACCATTGAGATGTAACAAGAATAAATTAATAAAGGAGAAAAAAAAGTAAAAAAACAAAAAACAAAAAACAAAAAACAAGTTGTTGAGAGCTTCTCAAGGTGGGTTGTGGGAATCAAACTCATAGCCTAAGTCACCTTTTCAGCCCCAAGTATGCATCGTAATAATTCATTTTTTCTTTTCTCTTTTTTTTTTTAAAAGACAGTATCTCATTGTTTACCTACCTAGCCTGGAACTTACTGTGTAGGCCAAGCTTGCCTTGAGTCACAGAAATCTACCTGCCTCTGCCTCCCAACTGCCGTGTCTAGCTATTGAAATGATATCTAATTTTATAAAGCAAAAGTGCAACCAGGGGTAGTTTAACATGTTGTGTTATAGCTTAAATACAGAATGTGTCATATTTGAACACCTGGTCCTCATCTGATAGCCTTGATTTGCAAAGTTCTGGAATATTTAAGAGGTAGAGCTTTGCTGTATGTGAATCCTGTGGGTGACTCTTACTGTTTTAGAGTATGGCTCTGCTTCCTGTCTGTCTATAGAGACCCTGTAACCAGCCACTTTACACCTCTCCCATGCTTTCCCTGTCATGATCAGTGGTACCTTTTTAAAAATTGTGAGCCAAAACAGAAACAAAACAACAACAGAAAACCCCACTTCCTTGTCTTTTTTTTCTTTATAAGACATTCTTGCTCTGTAGATTACACAATGCTGTGGTTTAGACAATCCTTGAACTCACTATGTAGCCCGGGCTGTCCTTGAACCCATGGAGAAACTCCCACTTTGGATGACAAAAAGCATAGTCACCATGCCCATTTTAAAGGCACCCTCCCTCTTAGTTGCTTCTTGTCGAGTACATGATCATAGCCCTGAAAAAGGCAACTTATATGTGTAGTTTTCATTCCAGTCTTTAAAAGCAAGAAAAAAAAATATACCAGGGGCATTTGTAAGATGTTTAATCCACATAAGATAAGAGACTGGATAATATGAGGAAGGATGATGGAGAAGACCAAATCTTAGGCTCTAGAATTGGGTGTGGCAGGAAGCTGTGGGTCTCAGCAGAATTTCCTCCTCCCTATGGACCTCGTTTATTTTCCCAGTGCAATATAGCTCAACCCAATCCTGTCCTGAAGTTCTGTTATCTCAGAGCACTTTGTATAGGTAGATATTTTTTAATCCTTTATGGGTTTTGTTTTTTGTAACATCAGTATGTGATAATGGTATTTGAAGACTGACAAATAGAAACTTTTAATTGCATCTTTAAAAAAAATCCCTATTGAGTAGATGAGGCTAAAATAGGCTGGTATACTGGCTCACGGTCTTTATTTAATGCTAACAATGTTTTTATGCTGTTTTGAATATGATCAAGTAAATGTATTAAAAAGTTGATTCCCCAAGAAACATCCAAAGCAAGCAATTATAAGATATTTGTATCCATCTGAGATACATTTTGCCAAATCATTTGTTTTACTGGCTGACCAACTATTAATGAAAGTCTCTGTCTCCCAGTGTGGTAACAGTCAGATGGACCAAATGCATCCTGTCACCAGTGGAGCCATCTGTCTCCTCACTGTGTTCCATTTGTATTTTGAAACTCTTCAACAGAAATTACAAGTGGAGGAGGAGGAAGAAATAATCAGTGAACACAACAAAATGAGTTTCATATCCTTTTATTATTTTTAGCGCTCAGGCAATAGGAGGTGTAAATCCCAGTATAGATATTCATTCAAAATATTTCTAAGACAATTAGATATTCCCAAATTGCGTCAATACAGTAAAATTTGTTTGCTTCAAATTGAGCATGAAGGTACTGAAATTGGATAGTAAAGAAATGTGACTACTGAAAAAAAAAAGTGCCTTTTGTTTCATGTGCTCTGGGAAAAAGAAACACCCAAGGCTCTCAAATCCAAAAAGTGTAAGTTTCCTTTACAAGGGGCTAAAAATACTTGCTATCATTTTTTGGTCATCTGTCTTAAACCAAAGATTTTCATGGCTTTCTTGGGGGCCTAGCTGTCTAAATTTAGATATTTGAAATGAACTCAAAAGAGACAGGAGAGCCAAGGAGAAAAAAAAATCACTTTGAAATAAAAATTCTTCTCAACCTATCTCTGTATTAATAGAAACTCTATGTTCTTGGCTGGAGCCATCCTGGCCTTTCATAAAGTGTGCTGCTCTTCAGAGGAGGCCTGGCTCAGTATTGAATGGCAGCAGTTGTAGGAAACTCACTTTAATGCAGAATAGAAGGGTCATCTCCTTGGTAGCTCTCTGTTTGTCTTGTGCTGCCTGCAATACATGTATTCTGTTCTCTGAGTGTCTTTTCCTCCTCTTCCCTCCCATTTTCTCCCTTCCCATCCTCTCTGTCTTCACCTGCCTCTTTCTTGTTTTTGTTTTTGTTTGCTTGTTTGTTTTGGTTTTGTTTTTTAGTGTGACACGGGTCTCAGTGTATCACTCACTCAGGCCTAGAATTCATAGTTTACTTTTGAGGCATTCTTAGTATTGAAATTATAAACACAAAAATATCACACTCGTGTGTTCACGCTTCCATATTTGAAGACAAAATGTATTTTCCACATGTCTCTTTTTTTTCCTTGCAAGTAAATTTATGCAATCTGTTTTTGGGGTCTTATTGTTTTTGAGTCTCCAAATTTAGGGCTGCTTTTTTTTTTTGTCTGGAGACTTTTCAACTTATAATATATTAGCATATTAAGAAACCTTCAAGTAGAACATTATGATAGGCAGATTTGGGCCCAGGGGTCCCGCTCAAACTAAGACACCAGCCAAGGACAATACAGGCGGTAAACTTTAAACCCCTACCCAGATCTAGCCAATGGTCAGAACATCCTCCACAGTTGAGTGTAGAGTAGGATATGACTTTCTCACGTACTCTGGTGCCTCACCTTTGACCATGTCCCCTGGAGGGGGAGACCTGGTGGCACTCAGAGGAAGGACAGCAGGTTACCAAGAAGAGACTTGATACCCTATGAGCATATAGAGGGAGAGGTAATCCCCCTCAGGAACAGTCATAGGGGACGGGAATAAGGGGAAAATGGGAGGGAGGGAAGAATGGGAGGATACAAGGGATGGGATAACCATTGAGATGTAACAAGAATAAATTAATTTTAAAAATCACAAAAAAAGATATACCAAAAGAAAAAGAAAAAAAGAAATCAAACTGAGCTCAAAGGATTTAGCACCTTAAAAAAACTAATAATCCTTTTAAATTATTATAAGTACTTTTCAATATGACATAAGTAATAAACAATGATGCACTATAAATATAATTAAGTTAGAGAAATAGAGGCATTCTACATAATTGATCTGTTTAAATATTATAATACAAAATATGGTTATTTTTCCCTTAGATCCTCAAGGAGTACTAGTGCTTTATGATACCCCTTCCCCAATAATAGTGTGCTGATATTCCTGAGCTTGCACATGCAACCACAACAGCTGAGACTTCAGAAGCCACTGTGTCATGCAAGGAGACAATGTTCTACAATGCCTCACAACTTCCCCAGCTTCCTATATTCTTCTCACTCCTCTCTTATGATATTCCTTGAGGCTTGGATGGACTGATAGAGATGTCATATTTAAAGATGAGGTTTCATCATGGCCAATCAGATACCAAGGTTATTCTCAATCGAGGAGACCTGCTCCTGCCTACCAAGAACAGGGTTGTCTTTCCAAATGCACTTCCCTGCCTTCGTCGAGCCTTTTGTCACCAGCACTCTGTCTGTGGTTGCCCATGTTTAGCCATCCTAATTTCTACAGTGGACTGCCAGGGCTTGTGGCCAAACCAAGTGAAACTCCTGACCTGTTTCCTGATCTCAGCTCTCCAGTTTAGCTCAGTTTTTAAGAGGACATTCTTTCTGAAGACACCCCAAACTGATGCCTCTGAGTTACATGACATGGCAGAATGACACCTCTCCCACTGCTGTTCCCAGGAGGGATGATTGTCTCACCACCACCTACAACTGGACTTGAGGCTTACAGGCCTGTTTGCCGTGCCCTGTAGCGGGATTACTCAGGCTCACTTGCCTCACCCTTTGGGAGCAGGTTCAGCGTCTCCTTTTTTCCAGGAATCGGTGGGGTAAAGCCTGTGCTTAGATTCCTCCTCTGCACTGCTCATCTTGTGTGTGTGTGTGTGTGTGTGTGTGTGTGTGTGTGTGTGTGTGTGTGTGTGTGTGTGTTCCTTTAACCTCCTTCATGGATTTCACAGACTTGTCTTTCTTGGAATAAAGTCCATATTTCGGCTCCCAATCCCTTCCTTCAAAGTCTTGCATCACTTCTCTGTCACCTTTCCTGAAAGCATAATAGGCACCTTATAATTTTCTTTTAATTCATGAGCATTACATTTTTTCTTCATAAAAAACAGGTGAATATTATTGGCTGGGAAATTCTCTTCCCACCTGATATGACTTAACTGATAGTTTAGATGAAATGCAGATAGATTTATTTTCACATGTTCCTGACTGACAGAAATAAATCTTACTATGTAAGGAGATTTTCAGCATAAAGGCTGCCATTCGAGAACTATATGTTGTATGGTTTGCAGTTATTATTATGACAAGTTGTTCTTTTGTTTTTCTTTGTTTAAGTGCTCCAAGAGAAATTTCAGGTACTCTAACCTTGAATTCTTTAGAAACAGACACTAGCAAGATTATTTTATTTTGTTCTAAGAAAGACAAATAAAAACATTCCATTGTGTCCTTCTATATAAACTCAAAGACCATTTTTTTCATTTGTTCCCCTGCCTTTTAAATAGTACGACAGTTTCATACGTGTATATAATGAATTGAGTCGTTTCCAACTTTCATTTCCTCTCTCATCCTTTCTCTCTCCTGCTGAACCATATCTTCTCATCAAGTTCCATGCCTTCCATGCCTTCTTTTCGTGTGTGACCCACTTAGTTTAATTATAACTCTTTGCTCATGTAGGAGTGAGATGCTATTTACTGGAACATGGGCAACTTACCGGTTCCTACAGCATTGAAGAAGATGACATCTCTTCTATTAGGAACTGTTTACTGCCAATGTCCCTTTGGAAAGAGGTGAGGCCACATGTGTGTGGCTCCTTGATCCACATTGCAATGTTGACAGTCCCGATCTTGTGTAAGTTTTCAATGGATAACCGCAGCTGCAGTGAGCTTAGGTGTGCAATAGCTACCTCGTGTACTGAAGATGTCTTTTGCTGCACTTCCCCCTATACTCTGATTCTTTTTTTTTCTTTCCTCCTCTGAGATGTTCTTCAACCCCTGGAGGTAGTAATACAGATGCTGCTTTGAGACCGATCACCCCATTGTTACTTAGTTTCAGCTGTTTGCAAGCCATAGGTTTCTGCATTACACATACCCACTAAAATAAGATTTGTTTTATGAAGGCTGAGCACAGCACAATCTATGAGTATACGCAGAGTACGTAGAAGACAGTTTGACATCAGAACCATTTAGAAGCATAATAGTAGTCCATTTCCTCCTAGGCACTATAACCTTCCCAGCCATGGATTCTTACCTAAGTCTATAGAACCGAGCATGAGTTCCCATCTATGGAGTGAGCTTCAAATAAAATGAGAAATGGTTGATTATCCTCCTAACAGCCATGCCCCTCCTGTAACAGAGGGCCTCCTTACTGCAACGCATAGGATTTGTAGCTCAGCAAGATCACTGATGGCTATTCTCCTAGCAGCCTTCATTACCCTATAGGAAGATGGTTAGCCAATAAGCAGGGTGCTTCTGACACATTGCCAGTTTGATGATTTTTCTAGGTCCTGTAACCAGAGTGTGGTATCTTCAACAATCAGAATGTACCAGCAAGGTTTCATAAGGAGCCACTGACTTCAAAGATTTAAGTGCAAAAAGTGGTCATTAGAAGAACATACTGTGTTCAAGAAAAATATGAGAGAAATAGAGGCGTATTATTGGGCCAATCCTATCAGGAGTAAACCACCAGAATGTGCTTCACACCATAACACAGAAGGATTATTACTTGGCTTTATGTCTCTAGAGCTCCTTAATGTTTGACTCAGGACCAGATGCTGGGATCTAAGAACACAAAGAAGTAAGTCAAGTTATTCTCAACTTAAGGAAAAGGGCCACTGGTTGCTACTGCATGTCTTTCCTGACTTTTGATTAAACAATATGGGCCTCTAATTGTTATAGTACAGGGATTCATGGAATACATAAATAATTTGAGAAAACATTCCCTTGTTCTTTAATAACAAAACAGAGACCAAATATCCTTATTTCTACTTTACACATAGAGATAGTTAGGCAAGCTGATGACCTATGACACCTCCTTTTAGACTGGAGAGCCCTTGCAAGTGTTTATAAATTCCCCCTTGGTTTAGTACAACATGGGAAAAGAGAAGGTTAGAAAACTTCATCATTTAATTAGACCCCCAGTGGCTCAGACACAATGAAATTGATCTGCACCTACTTGGAACAGAACGTGTGTCAAGTGAATACAATCCGAATCTTTGCTTAAAGCAGGCAGGCATTCCTGACAGCTCCAACGCCCAGGCAATTGTCAACAAAATCCCCGGGGAGAAGGAAAGCTGTAAGGATGCTCAATGATTCATAATATGAAGACTATGATTTTTTCAGAATTTCAACTTATATCTACTTTTAAACATTACTTGTCCAGGGAGATGATGTTATATTACAAACTGCACATGATGTCGGTATAGTTAGAAAGCTACTCAGATATTTTTGAGAGGGGTGTATGATCAAAGACTTCATCAGAGTTTTCATTCCATTGCCTTGTGAGAGTCCCCATTGCTAGCAATATTTTATGTAAATGAGACAAAAAATAATTCAATTTAGCTATTCATACAAGAGAATAGTCCACTCCAATTTTGTAGGAATTAAATATTAAACATTGTCTATACATTATAATAGTACTCTAAATTATAATTAGTTATAGAACATATATTGACTATTTGTTATGTGCAAACACTGAATATACTCAGTGACCACTTAATCCCTAAAAATAGCTATCATCTTTTCAGTGATATTCATATAATAGTTTGCATCTTCTTACAGCATAATATGTTGTTCAATGCTCCCTGATGGAATTTGTAATGCTCCCCATTGTGTTAAGTCATGTACTCCATTTGAGCAAGCTGTGCAATAATTATATACATTCCTTATGTCAATTATCTTCAATGTATCTGAAATATAATATATATTAACTGAATATACAATCCTTATAAGAAGGGACTACCAAATATTCTTCAAAGGAACTAGGAAAACATACCAGTGTTTAATGCCTGCATTCAACATGCACACATTTATTCACCAGAGGTAAAGATTATATCAGGGATATTATTTGGTGTGTGCTTTGGCACTTAAAGGTCAATTTATTCATTAGTATTGATATCAGACTTTCATTTAAAAATCTATTCAATGTCAACTTCTGCCATGGCATCAGCATGTTTAAATTCTTCCCTCCATTTTTTCTGGTTGTTTCTCAGGGGGATAGACTATAACCTGGATATAGCAATACATAGAAAGGGATTATTATAACTAAGAAAATAAGTAACTTGCATTACTATATTGACCTAGCCTTTTCTTTTGTCTTGTAAGAGCAATACTAGATATCAACCAAGAACTGCCCACTGTGGCACTAAGAAACAACCGAGGGGGAAAGGACAGAGCTTTCCCTACTGATCTCTCAAGTTTAACAGATCTATAGCGTTGCATATTTTGGAACATAGGATGAAAGGCTGAGAGGTAGAGAGAACTTTTGCTAGCATATTGGAGGAAAAGTGAGAAAGTTGGATGTCAAGTATTCCATATAAGTAATTTTTAATGATTAAAATAGAGAAAATCATTTTAAAATATATTTTATTAATTTATTCATATTACATCTCAATTGTTTTTTTTTAATTTTTTATTAATTTATTCTTGTTACATCTCAATGGTTATCCCATCCCTTGTGTCCTCCCATTCTTCCCTCCCTCCCATTTTCCCCTTATTCCCCTCCCCTATTACTGTTTCGGAGGGGTATTTACTCCCCCTGTATATGCTCATAGGGTATCAAAGGGGGAGACCTCGTGGCACTCAGAGGAAGGATAGCAGGTTACCAAGAGAAAATCATTTTATAAGTTAGAAATATAATTAGAAATTAACCAAGTTTTTTCCCATTTACAAGTTGTAAGGCTAAAAATAAACTAAATATAAAAGCAAAACTCAGAATTATCATAATATAACACTATTGGGGGAATTTACACTGCAGATTTTTTTTGGAGAGATAGCATGATCAAGATGCTAGGCTAGCAGGGTCCAGTGCTGCATCCCTGGAAACCTTTGGCAGCCACCCTGGTAAAACAGGTAAGATTTCTAAGAGGCAGCACTCTGTTTACACCAGGTCACTTGGAAAACAGCCAATATGAGCTGCCTTTGTCTACCTACACCCTCTATCTACTGGACCTCATTCCTACCTGCATTCCTGGAGGTGTGCTGGCCCCAGGGACCATCAGGTGAGACCTCTAGGGCCACAATTTCCAGTCTGCCCTATCCTGGCAAACCTAACAGCAGAGAGATCTGCTCCATCCTCTGTGCACCCTATTCCTGGTCCAGCTCCTTGATCATTGGAGGCCCTTGGCAGCCACCTATGCAGTCAGGCAGGCCTGCAGCCAACCAGGGACCACCAGGTCAGACCCTGAGGACCAAAATTACCAGTCTGACCTGTTCTCCTTGTAACCTCGCACTGGAGAACATCCCTCATCCCTAGTGCACCTCATTCCTGGTCTAACACCCAAATCTCTGGAGGCTCATGGAGGCCTCCTGGGGAAGACAGAAGCCTAAGAACCCCAGGGACCACAAGGCTGCAGTGCGAATACCTTGGAATAAGCTATACCTGGCTTCCTGCACCCTCTTTCTACTGGACCTCATACCTATGTGCATTTCTGGAAGTAAGGATCTGCCAGGGACCGCCAGTGAGAACCAGATGGCTAAAGCTAGTATGAGAACAAAAATAACAAGAGCCTGGCCTCTATGTCAACACCAGAACCCAAGTCTTATTCTACAGCAAGCCCAGGATACCTCAATACAGCTAAGGAACAAGAAAATGACCTTAAATCTGGTCTCATGAAGATGATGCAGGTCTTTACAAAAGAAATGAATAAATGTCTTAAAGAAAAAAAAAACCCCACAAATAAATAGGTGAAGGAAATTAATATAACTGTCCAAGATCTGAAAAATGGAAGTAGAAGCAATAAAGAAAGCACAATCTGAAGGAAGCCTAGAGATGGAAAACCTAGAGAAGAGAACAGGAATAACAGAGGTAAGCATCTCCATCCGAATGCAAGAGATGCAAGAGAGAATCTCAGGTATAGAAGATACTGCAGAATAAATTGATACACCAGTCAAAGAAAAATGTTAAGGCTAAAAAATGCAGGACACAAGTTGTTCAGGAAATCTGTGATATTATGAAAAGATCTAATCTATGAATAATAGGAAGAGAAGAGGATGAAGAGACCCAGATCCAACGACCAGAAAATATTTCCAACAAGATCATAGAAGCAAATTTCCACAATCTAAAGAAAGAGGTGCTTACAAATATACAAGAAGCATACACAGCACCAATTGACTGGTCCAGAAAAGAAATACTCCTGTCACATAATAAGACACTAAATCTACAGAACAAAGAAAAAATATTAAAAGCTATAGGGGAAAAAGGCCAAGTAACATAAAGCAGACCTACCAGAATAACACTTGATTTCTCACCAGAGACTCTAAATGCCAGAGGGGTCTGGAAAGATGCCTTGCAAACCTTAAGAGACCACAGATGTCAGCCTCAGACTACTATACACAGAAAAACTCTCAATCAACATAGATGGAGAAAACAAGATGTTCCACAACAAAACCAACTCTAAACAACATCTATCCACAAATCAAGCCTTTGCAGCATCTCATGAGATGATAATATGGTTTTTTTCTTTCAATTTATTTATATGGTGGATTATATTGATGCATCTTCTTATGTTGATCTATCTCTGCATGCTTGGCATGAAGCCTACTTGGTCTTGGTGGATAATGTTTTTGATGTGTTCTTGGATTAGGTTTGAGTATTTTCACCATTTTTACATCAATGTTCATAAGGGAGATTGGTCTGAAGTTCTCTTTCTTCGTTGAGTCTGTTGTTTAGGTATCAGTCTGACAGAGGTCTCATAGAACGAGTTTGGCAGTGTTCCTTTTGTTTCTATTTTGGGAAACAATCAGCCATTTCATTTAGATTTTCCAGTTTTGTGGCATATAGGCTTTTGAAATAAGAGTTAATAGCTCTTTGGACTTCTTCAGCGTCTATTGTTATGTCCCCCTTTTCATTGCCAATTTTGTTAATTGGGATATTATCTCTCTGCCTTTTAGTTAGTTTGGCCAAGGGTGTTCATATCTTGTTGATTTTCTCAAAAAAACAAAAACAAAAACAAAAACCACCAGCTTTTAGTCTTGTTGATTCTTTGTATTGGTCTCTTTCTTTCTGAGTTATTGATTTCAGCAGTGAGTTGGATTACTTCCTGACATCTACTTCTTTTGGGTGTGTCTGCTTCTTTTGTTCTTGAGCCTTCAGGTGTGTTGTTAAAGTGCTAGTAGGGGATCTCTCCAATTTCTTTATGAAGGTGCTTAGCACTGTGAACTTTCCTCTTAGGACTGCTTTCATTGTTACTCATAAATTTGGGTATGTTGTGCCTTCATTTTCATTGAATTCTAGAAATTCACTAATTTCTTTTTTTTAAATTTCACCCCTGACCCAGTGATCATTGAGTAGGAAGTTGTACATTTTCCATGAGTTTATAGGCTTTCTGTTGTTGTTGTTGTTGTTGTTGTTGTTGTTGTTGTTGTTGTTGAAGTCCAGCTTTCATCCATGGTGGTCTGACAAGATAGCAGGGGCTATTTCAATCTTCTTTTATTTATTGAGAGAAGGTTCCATGTGGTGGCAGAAAGAATATATATTCTTTAGGGTTTTGGTGAAATGTTCTGTAGCTACCTGTTGACTCCATTTGATCTGTAACATCTGATAATTTAATTATTTCTGTTTAGTTTTTGTCTTGTTGACTCATTCTTTGGTGAAATTAGGGTGTTGACATCTCTCACTATTAATTTGTAGGGGTTGATATGTGATTTAAGCTTAGTCATGCTTCTTTTACAAATGTGGGTGCCCTTGCATTTGGGGCATAGATGTTCAGAATTGAGACATCATCTTGATGGTTTTACTCTGATGGGCATGAAGTGCCCTTCCCTGTCTCTTTTGATTACTTTTGTTTGAAAATCTATTTTCTTAAATTGCTAGAACTACGACTGCTAGTTTCTTTGTTCAATTTGCATGGAAAACCCTTTTCCAGGTCTTTACTCTGAGGCAATGTCTACCGTTCTTGCTGAGGTGTGTTTCTTGTATGAAACAGAATTGTGGATCCTCTTTTCATGTCTGCTCTGTTATCTTGTGTCATTTTACTAAGGGATTGAATTCACTGGTGTTGAGAGATATTAATGACCTATAATTGTTGATTTCTTTAATTTCTATATTGGTTGTGTTAGTGTGAGTGTGTGTTTCCCCTCTTTTGCTTTTGCTGCTATGAATTTATTTATTTACTGTGGGATTTTGGGGTGTAGTTACCCTTGTTGTTTTGGGAGTTATCCTCCTAGTACTCTCTGTAGGGCTGGATTAGTGAAAAGATAGAAAGATACTAGTTGTACTTGTTTTTGTCATGGTATATCTTGTTTTTTCCATCTATGGTGATTGAACGTTTTGCTGGGTATTGGAGTTTGTGATGGCATCTGTGGTCCTTTAGTGTCTTCAAGATATCTGACCAGGTCTCTCTTGGTTTTATAATCTCTGTTGAGAAGTCTGGTGTAATTCTAATAGGTCGGACTTTATATGTTGCTTGGCCTGTATCCCTTGCAGCTTTTAATATTCTTTCTTTATGCCGTGCCTTTAGTGATTTAATTATTATGCAGTGGGAGAATTTTCTCTTTTGGTCCAATTGGCTTGGTATTCTGTATGTTTCTTGTATGTTTATAGGCATCTCTTTCTTTAGATGAAGAACATTTTTTCTCTTATTTTCTGGGCCTTCCAGTTGAAATTCTTTTCCTTCTTCTATTCCTATTATTCTTAGGTTTTGACCTTTTTATGGCATCTCAAATTTCCTGGATGCCTTGTGTTAGAAACTTTCTAGATTTAACATTTGTTTGACCACTTGATCAATTTCTTCTATAGCATCTTCTATGCCTGAGACTCTTCATTCCATCCCTGTAGTCAGCTGGTAACGCATCTGTAGTTCCTGTTCCCTTTTGTAGATTTTGCATCTCCAGCATTGCCTCGGTTAATGTTTACTTTATTGCTTCCATCTCCCTTTTCAGGTCTTGAATAGCTTTATTCATTTCCTTCTCCTATTTGCTTATGGTTTCCTGTACTTCTTTAAGGTGTTTATTAATTTCCTTCATCTGTTTGATTGTATTTTCCTGTATTTATTTGAGGGATTTATTAATTTCCTGTTTATAGTCTTCTATAATATTCATAAAATCAGATTTAAGGTTGTTTTCTTGAGCTTCAGGTGTATTAGGATATCTCAGGCTTTCTGTAGTAAGGTATCTGGGTTCTGGTGATATCATGTTACCCTTGTTTTTGTGGGGTGCATTCTTACACTGTCCTTTAGCCATCTGGTTGTCCCTGGTATTGACAGACTCAGAGGTCCCTGGTAGTGTCTGATAGCTGTCACCTCTGGTAGTTGCTAATGGCTGCTGCCTCTGATTGAAGGCAAAGCCAACACCCAGGAGGTGGTGCATGAAGAGGATGGAAGAGCCCCATCCAGTGCTGGCAGTTCCCAGTGGCTGATGTCTCTGGAACTGTAGGAAGAACTGGGACTTGGAAACTGGGAGAACATACACAGAGTTCACAGGCCTACCTCAGTTCTGCCCGTAGTCTCCAATGGCTGCTGTCTCTAGAGCTGAAGCAAAGCTGGGGCCTGGGAGCTGACACACAGAGGTCACAAAACAGACCTTCCTGCTGCTGGTAGTCCCTAACGAGTGATGTCTCTGGGACTGAGGGAAGAGCTGGGGCCTCTGCTAGTAATCTCCAATGGCTACTGTCTCTGGAAATGCAGGCAGAGCTGAGACCCAGGAACAGGCATGTGGAGGGCCTGGGGCAGACCTCACCTCTGCTGCCTGTCTCTGGGACTCCAAGCAGAGCAAATATTCTTATTTTCTTCTAAAGTATTCCTTAGACATCAAAGCAGTCCTGACCACTAAAGAAGTCAACACAATTTACGCTCTTGTGTAATTTACATTCTTATACAATATGGTAAATAACGAATGGAGTAAAAGGAGAAAGTATCGTCAGATAGCCATACCAATGAGGCTAGCAAATTTTGGAAAACATGCTGAATCAAAAATGAAAATTTAATTAATATTAAGAAATAATGAAAAATACTTAATATAAAATAAATGGAATCATTTAAATAGTCTATCATAAAGTACAGATAAAATTCATAGTGCTTATAAGTAGACATGGCGATTCCCCAGAAAAGTTCACTGTGGTAGTTAGTAAGAAAACAGTCAAAACACTCAATATGGAAACTGATGAAGAAGAGGTAAGGGAATCATGCATCAAGGTGTTCTGGTCTACTCTACACAGAAACAAATTGCAGAGATAGAATAGCTGAAAGAATATGCACTTGAAAAAGACATCTCCAAAATAAATGATTGAAAGTATCTAAAAAAGCACAATTTTGTTTCACAGAAATGACTTCAATAATTAAATTGACCAATGTGAAGGAAAGAGAAGTAGTTATGATTAACAATTATATATTATATATATTATATATAGAGTATATATACTATATATGTTATATATAACAATTATAAATATGTACAGACACACATAAATGTGTGTGTGTGTGGTGTGTACTTTGGACAAAGGTTAGATAGTATTGATTCTCTGGTGGATGGGAATATTGTGGTCAAATCCTCAGAGTGTGAAAGCAACACTGTAGAGAAACAGTCAATAGTCTAGCCACAACCTGCCAAACTGCTGACTTCTGATGTGATTCACTGCATAGACAGGACTGCGGAGAAGACACACTTCATTCACCAGTTGGCTTTATTTACTCTGAGACTGACAAGAAATGTGTTGCTCTGATAATGCTTTTAACTCCATTTTAAATTTCCATCATTGATGTGGGAATCCCCAGGCTCTTACTGTCTCTGGAAAAAAAAAAAAAGAAAGAAAGAAAGAAAAAGGAACTGATGAGCAAGAGATTATTTTTCTCCCCAATAATCCATATTTGGGGTTTTGTTTCACAAATGTGATATGTACTGTGAAAAACTCTTTTTCATATGTGTGTATGGTATACCATACATATATGGTATAATAACATATATAATACATATGGAATATATATATATATATATATTTCTTTTATTGAAAACAGTTTTTCTCACATAGCATATCCTGATTAGTTTCTCTTTCCTCCATCCTTTCCAGTTCCTCCACACCTCGTCTACCTTCTAAATCCACCCCTATTGGGGTTGCTCTGGGGATACTATGTATTCAAATGGTATTTGCTTGTCTCTAATATCTTTCCTGGCCAACGAACAAATTCTCACATATCCAAAATGATACGGTGCGAACCTTGCCTCCCAACATATGCCTGATTGGCCAAATAAATTCATCTACGGTCTGCACGGTGCAGAAATTAGGTAGGCAGAGGCAAAGTTCCAGGGCTTGGGAGTGACAGGCCACAAAGAGGAGAGAAGAAGAGGGAAAAGAGGACAGCGGGTCACCATGGGCGAGGGGGTGAGCACGAACTGGAAGCATGTGGCTCTGCGGATTGGCATGATGAAGCAGAGGCAGCCCAACTGAAAAGTGCACAAGTATTTATGAGAGTTTTGGCTGGGAAACAGACAAGATAGCTTA